>NC_069661.1:243524500-244181000 GCF_027244095.1 Hemicordylus capensis | reverse complement strand
ACAAATGTCTAAAACTCAAAGGTCCTCCAAAGCATGTTGATAGTTACCTAAATATGACCATCAGTTTTAATCATGGGCCAGGTAACACAAAACCATGGTTTGTGCTAAACATATTTAAGAACCCAAGCTTGGATTTGAACTTCCAAATGTCCCAACAGGGAAACTATGGGCTAAAGCTGATTATTGGCTTTTGTTTCCTCTCAGCTCAGGACTCAGTGCCACAAATTCAAAAACTCACTCTCATTTCCATGGTGCAGCAGCCGCCTTTTTGAGGTGAAATAATGGCTCAGACTGTGGCTTGTTTACAGTCTGTGGATTCAGACATAATGAGCTTGTTCAGACGTCATGCAGAACCTCCATTAACTCAGGTCTGAGTAACATCTTTAAGCCTTGGGAGTACGCAATGCTTCCTCCCATCCCTATATGAGCACTCACTTCTGCTTTATGCTAACATAAACCATGATTGGCCATGAGGTATGAAGCCACCAACCTTGATTTATTGTAGCCTACTTACTTCAAATAACCCAAGATCTGTCACTTACTTCAAATCATGGCTACAAATCTCAGCTTATTTGAAGTAAGTAGGCTAGAATAAATGGAGATCAGTGGGTTTGGACATCATGGCCAATCTTGGTGTACTTACTCGGTTTTACCAGAGCATAAGTGGATGCTTGTGCGGGGATGGAAGAGGGATGTGTGAACTCCCAAGGCTTCAGAGATGTTGCAAGGAGTGTGACTTTAACTGAGGTTCCGCTTGACATCTGAGCCAGGCCAATAGGAAGCCACAGTTGTACAAACTTTGGTTTGCAAACCATCTTCAAATCATGATTTCAGATTCTGGTTTGTTGGCTCCAAGCAAACCATGTTTTGTGGGCAGGCTCAAATTCAGACAAAATCAAAACCATAGCTTAGATCAACAAAACAGCATTTCAGGTTATGTCTGAACCTGGTCATAGTCATCTCATTTGTATATCACTTTTCCGCATACGTTTTCCTTGAAGAGTACACTCTTAGGCGGGTCTCCCGATCCGTGAGACCCGCTTTCTCCAAAACTGCGGGGAGAGCGGGCTAAGCGGCTAAGCCCGCTCTTCCCGCAGACGATTGGGCAGGGAGCCCTGGGCGGCCAAATCGGCCGCCCACACAATTGCCGGCTCTGTGATGGAGCCGGCAGGGGCTGGGGAGCTCGGGGGCCGTGTGGCCCCTGGAAGCTCCAGTATGCTGTGCACGAGCACGCAGGGCATACTGGGGAGACCCCCAGAGCCGGGAAGAGGGCTTTTCGCCTCCCCTCCAGGGGTCTACTCATGAGTAGCTGTGGCACAGAGCCGCACCGTGGCTACTCATGACCAGATAGCCCGATTTTGCGGAGCACTTGCTCCACAAACCCAGGCTAAGGGCAGGGGTACCTAGGTGGGTTACCTGCCTAGGAATCACCAGGCTCACAGCCAAGCCTGGTGGTTCACACGATGGGGCAAAATCGGGCTAGCAGGCTAGCCCAATTTTGCCCCATCGTGTGAACAGCCTCAATGAGTAAAATTAGAACATGCAAGCTAACAGCAATAAGGATACAACGATAACAATCTCATTGTTTCAATAACACAAAATATTTAATAACTAATATTATAATGCCAGCGACTTTTCAGAATTACTAATGAAGCAAGTCATTAATACAGCATACATTCAGATAAAGAATTAGGATTAATACATCAAATCCATCAAATTCATACAAAGTGTCACACTACAAATACCAGTTCTGATAATTACAGTGTAATCTAAAATTAGTGGGGCAGAACTTTCACTGATGTACATATATCCAATAGGATGGATGGATGGATGGGTGTGTGTGTGTGTGTGTGTGTATGTATGTATTTGTGATATTTATATCTATATCTATTCTATATCACAAATTTTGAGACTGAATTTGGACATTGGCTGTATCTGCATGTACTTGCATATAGATAACAACAATTATTTTACTTTAATGGGCTATCTCTTTTCAGTTTTTTGGTTTACTACTGCAAGGAACCATGTTAGCGCTGATTTTATTTAAAATATATTTCAAAAGGAAACATAGTTGCCATTGTTTCCCTCCCAGGACAAGTGACGCTTGTTTGAAAAAACAACTATGATCCAGTGCGGTCTGCTAGACATTTTGTACTGAACGTTTTATTCACTGAATGCTCTCATGACAGAAACACAATCAGGAAAACCATCATCAATGTGTGTCATCCTGCACTTGAAACCCTCTTTTGGATTTCCTGTAATTTTAATTAAAAAGAAAAACAAAACAAAACCTGAGGCAGGAAGAGAGCAACAAACCCCCCCCCCAAAAAAAAGGAGGAGGGGGGGAGAAAGTGGGAAGGAAGAGGGTGGAGCGGGGGAGAGAGAGAGAAAGGTAGGAGAACTGCATCTTCTTTCACGGGATCAGTGTTATTTAATTCCTTCCAAACACAAACTCCTTTCACCACACCCACATTTAAAGACTAGCTTTGCTTTCTTCTCAACATACTTGGCAGCCCAGAGAAGGAATGATGCCAAAATTGTTGGGTTAGTCTGTAGCATCATAAAAGACAACAAGAACAAGTATTTGGACGGAGAGTAGCTGGAGCAGAACATTTACATAAAAAGTGGCTAGGTTAGTGCAAGCCAGTGGGTTCCTGGCAAGTGGAATTCCATAAAGGGTTGATGGACACATGCAGCTATTCCATGCAGAACAAAGATCGTGGGGCTTTACCACTTGCAATGGCAAATGCCATTGGTGGTGGTGGTGGGACTGCATAAGTGAGCGACCCCCGACATGTACAACACACACACATTAGGTAGACTTTAGGAGAGGAGAGCTGGTCTTGTGGTAGCAAGCATGACTTGTCCCCCTAGCTAAGCAGGGTCTGCTCTGGTTGCATCTGAATGGGAGACTTGATGTGTGAGCACTGCAAGATATTCCCCTCAGAGGATGAAGCCGCTCTGGGAAGAGCAGAAGGTTCCAAGTTTCCTCCCTGGCTTCTCCAAGATAGGGCTGAGAGAGACTCCTGCCTGCAACCTTGGAGAAGCCGCTGCCAGTCTGTGAAGACGATACTGAGCTAGATAGACCAATGGTCTGACTCAGTATATGGCAGTTTCCTATGTTCCTACTAGTTTTTCCCCAAGGCTGCTTCTCCCTATCATAGAAGTCATCCACATGACCACAAAGGGTTGGGCTGGGAGGAAGCAGGAGCCTTACATCTTTCCCTCAGACAACCATTTGCCCATCAGGGCTCTGCCAGCCATGCACCCACATGATTGGTGCGGCAGCGAATCCAGTAGTGATTGGGGAGGAATCAAGTCGGGGCCACCGGACATCCCACAATGCACTGTGAGAGTAGCGTGGTGCACTGGGGAAGCTCTGTGCTGCCTGGCCGCTCCTTTCCCCCATCTCTATTATAAAGATGGCTGCCAGCAGCCTGGAGACACAGACGAATGGAGAGTGAAGTATTTAATTAATTAATTAATTAATTAATTAACTTACTTACATTTATATCCTGCTCTTCCTCCAAAGAGCCCAGAGTGGTGCACTACATACTTAAGTTCCTCCTCACAACAACCCTGTGAAGTAGGTTAGGCTGAGAGAGAAGTGACTGGCCCAGAGTCACCCAGCAAGTCTCATGGCTGAATGGGGATTTGAATTCGGGTCTCCCCAGTCCTAGTCCAGCACTCTGACCACTACACCATGCTGGCACAAGTAGGAGGCACACACTTATCCTCTTCCTACCACACTGATCAGGGCTATCTGGGGCAGAGCAGTGGGATCGGGAGTGATACAGCTGCTCCAGACAACCAGCCCTACGTAGGCTAGCCCTGTCCTACCCAGGTAGGGCTGGTCACGAGAATGGGCTAATAGTGTATTTAGAAACATAGGAAGCTGCTATATACTGAGTCAGATCATTGGTCAATCTAGCTCAGTATTGTCTACACAGACTGGCAGCAGCTTCTCCAAGGTTGCAGGCAGGAATTTCTCTCAGCCATATCTTGGAGATGCTGCCAGGGAGGGAACTTGGAACCTAGATGCTCTTCCCCAAATGGCTCCATCCTGAGGGGAATATCTTGTGGTGCTCACACATCAAGTTTCTCATTGATATGCAACCAGGGAGGACCCTGCTTAGCTAAGGGGACAAGTCATGTTTGCTACCACAAAATCAGCTCTCCTCTCCGATTAGATTTGCATCAGCAAAGTTTTATGGAGAGAGAATCATTCTACCAGAAGAAGCATTCTATCATGCAGTCAGCAACTTGCATTCTAAAATGGGTACAATTCCAAGAATTCTACATCATGTGATTTAGCTGAGCATGTCGCTTGGACCTCAGCTGTGTATGAATATTGTTGACACTGGTAACAGCACAGATGCAGATAGCTGAGGGAGCCACAGGATTTCCCCACAAATCTAGAAGGTTAAAATGCAAGGAGCACAACAAAAAGTGCAGTGATAATAACCTGACATCAAAAGAATTCAAATGCAACCGATAGATACGTATTAGTGCATTATTAAATAGGAGGGGGGAGAACTGTGCAAGAAACCTGAGGACGTTACAAACTGCAATCATGTGAAAAGTGATCTCATATCACAACGCCATAAAACAGACATTCATCAATACTTCTACGTTCTCGATTATTAGAATGGATATCTATGCTTTAAAATTGACCAGAGAGATAAGATAAAGGCAACACTGCTATTAATCTTCCATCAAATCCAACCACTTTTAAACAACTTTGCCTTTGAGGAATTGCCTGAAAGGACAAAAAATGGGCAGGGGCGTATCTAGGGCAGGGCAGGCAGGGCACGTGCCCTGGGCGCCACTTGAAGGGGGGCACAAAGTCTTAAAATTAATTTTTTTTAAAAAAAATGGCCACCAAAAACAAAATGGCCACTGCACATGCTCAAATGGCCTCTGTGAGGCCCTAGGACATGCCAGGCCTCGCAGAGGCCATTTGAGCATGCGTGGTGGCCATTTTGTTTTCAGTGGCCATTAAAAAAAAACCAATTATTTTTTAAAATGGCCACTACACATGCTCAAATGGTCTCTGCGAGGCCCTAGAGGCCAACAGTGTGTGGGGGAAACCTTTGCAGGACCCCCCCTCCCAGCCTATAGGAAGTGCCCCGAAGGAGCTACAGGTAACAAATAATAATTTAATATAATATAAGTCACTGTACACATATTCAGTATGGCACTATGTACAAAGAATCAGGGCTTGTGAATACTGAGCTGAAGCTTATGAGCTAGGATTGTATTCATTTGCTTTTACTTTGCTTATGATAAGTGAGTTAAATGTGGTGTCTTAAAAATATGGTTATTAATGGTGAGTTTGTCTTTGAATCAGTGTGAAATCCTTAGTATTAAGGCCCACTGGGAGTTTCTTGCTCTCTTTCTCTCATTTTAACTGTCTTTCTGAAAGACTAGAATAAATTCCAAGCAGTGACACAGTTTTCTCTGCATATCCTTTAATTATTTTCAGAGTATCTGGGAAAAGTCAAATTCTCCATTGATTTTTAAAACTTATGTAATAGTGATGCTAGCAGATGCATAGTAGAGAATTAGACAGGCACTTCTGTTTAGTTTTCCAAGTATACCTCCACATAGTAATTGGGTATTTCATGAGCCCCAGCATACTGAAATTTGTAGTTTTCCAGCATTTTTTGGTCTGGCTACGTCCACTGCTAAATAGTTTTTGAAATTTTAAAAGATTAATGAACTTGACTTATATTTTTCACCTGATATTATAGTAAAGTTATCTGAAAGATGGGTGTCAGATGCTTGGACAGGGGGCGCAATTTCAGTGCTTGCCCTAGGCGCTATTTTCCCTAGATATGCCTCTGAAAACGGGGACGGGCATCTCTGTGACTTCTCCTGCATCTAAACAAAGGATTGACAGACCAAAAACAAGCAAGTCTGGCTTAAATTCTGGATTACCACATCCAAGATAAGAACGTAAGAATGTCCCTGCTGCATCAGGCCCAAGACCTATCTAGTCCAGCATCCTGTTTCACACAGTGGCCCACCAGATTTATTTATTTGTTTGTTTGTTTGTTTATTACACTTTTATACTGCCCCAAACCCGAGTCTCTGGGAGGTTCACAATGATAAAACAGTTCAAAACACATAAAAAGACATAAAAACAATTAAAACTAACAATTTAAAAATCAACCACAGAATGAAAAACCTATACATTATCAAGAAGCTGAAAAAGCCTGAGGAAAAAGATGGGTTTTTAAATATTTTTTAAAATTGTCGGAGATGGGGAGGATCGTATCTCAATATGGAGCGCATTCCACAGTCCTGGGGCAGCAACCGAGAAGGCCCGTCTCTGCGTGGCCACCAGACGAACCGGTGGCAACTGGAGACGGACCTCCACGAACAACTGCAATGGACGGTGAGACTCATAATGAAGAAGACGTTCTCTCAAATACCCAGGGCCTAAACCAGATGCCTCTGGGGAGCCCACAGGCAAGAGGTGTGTGCATGCCCTTTCTCCTGCTGTTGCTCCCCTGCAACCGGTATTTAGAGGCATCGTGCCTCTGAGGCTAGAGGTGGCCTATAGCCCTCAGACATGCTCGCTCCTTTATTTATTACTCTTCATGTTAAGGATTTCTATAAGACCTTTCAATTGACAAGATCCCAATGGGGGCTTAAAATAAATTATACCACAAAATAAAATGCTGGGCTGCTGGGACAGCAAAGAGAGATGTTGAGGATACGT
This sequence comes from Hemicordylus capensis, assembly GCF_027244095.1. NCBI lineage: Eukaryota > Metazoa > Chordata > Lepidosauria > Squamata > Cordylidae > Hemicordylus > Hemicordylus capensis. The sequence continues at coordinate 244,174,273 of NC_069661.1, read as the reverse complement.
GGTGGCTCTCCCATCTCTTGTGATGTTTCTGCTGCTGCCACCACTGCTATCCTTAGGGATCTCTGGCAAGCCTAGGGGAAATGGTTCCCCTTTACGAAGTGTGGTGCCAGGAAGCAGCAGAAGCCTAGAGGAACTATTACTCTTCATGTTAAAGGATTTCCATAACTGACCTCTCAGCTCCAGACGGTCTTGGAGGAAACTGGTTATTGAGACCCATTTCAAACTGGCTTTCTAGCAGGCTCTGGGGTTGAGACTGCCTGGGTTGGCCTGATGGATGATCTCCAATGAGATATTGACAGAGGGAGTGTGACTCTGTTGATCCTTTTGGCTCTCTTGGTGGCTTTCAATACCTTCGACCATGGTGTCTTGCTGGGTCGCCTGAGGGAGGTGGGATTGGGTAGCACTGTTTTGCAGTGGTTCGGTTCCTACCTCTCAGGTAGATTCCAGATGGTATCACTTGGAGACTTTTGCTCTGCAAAGCAAGAGTTACTGTGCAGAGTTCCACAAGGCTCCATACTGTCTCCAGTTCTCTTTAATATCTACATGAAACTGCTAGGAGAGATCATCAGGGGATTTGGTGCAGGGTGGTATCAATATGCTGATGACACCCAAATCTATTTATCCCTCTCAACTTAATCAGGAATTAAGCTCCAACTGGGAAACAGATTGCCTCAAAGGACAATGCATCATCTGGGGCAAACTCCTTGAGTGCCTACTGGCTGGGTGAGAAGCACCTTACAAGGTTCTGGAGGGCCATACTGTCAGGATCCACCTGGACTCTAACTCAAAGAAGACGCTATCGGAGGAAGAGAAGGATGAGCTCTACCTCCAGCTGTTGCTTTACTAGACCTGGGTATGTACAGATAATCCTGTTCAAGTTGGTGGCAGATTTGTATGCGGAGAGTGTTAGATTACTACTGAGGACTCCAGATGCTGCTGACCTCGGCTGGAAAGAATCCAGCTCACCAGATGAAGAAGATAGCCAATGTCACCAAAGGCTGAATAAGTGGTGTGTTTTTTCATCAGTCTGGCTGGCAGGGCTGGCAGCCTGGAGCCAAGGCAGGTAGGAAAGCACAGGCACGAGTAACCTGAGAATTCAGATTGTGAGGCCAGGCCAGAGTCAGCTTTATAGGACCACAGGGGATGGGGCTGTAGCTCAGTGGTAGAGCATCTACTTCACACACAGAAGATCCCGGGTTCAATCCCTGACAGCATTTCCAGAAAGGGCAGGGAAAGACTCCTGACTGAAACTTTGAACAGCCGCTGCCAGTCAGTGCAGACAATATTAAGCTCGACGGACCAATGGTCTGACTCAGTAAGGCAGCTTCCTAAGTTACTATAACCAAGTGGTATTGCATTGTGTGTGTGATCTGATCCCTACTGAGTTGGTAACCATGGTACTGATGAGCAGCAGAGAGCACCTCCACCTTCTAGTGAACAGATTTGGTAGTAGCACAGAAAGAAAGGTGCATGGAATATGCTACCCGAGTCCCTGGTCCAAGATCCCTGGTGCAACACTGAAACTACTAACTCATGGATATACTGGACCGTATATGAGTTGTTCTTCAGCACCACTACAGCCATCTTTCACTTGATATATTAATAATGCGCAATATTAAAAATGGGGGGGGGACCTGCTCTGGGAGATTTCTCTCTCTGCTTCTGCAGTGATGACTTACTAAGAATTCCTGGACTTCAGAGCTTTAAATCTTTCACAATAACTCATATCTAAGATGTTGGAAGAACATTTTGTAAATTCATGATGCAGTAAAAATAGCCTTGTCAGGGTGTCTTCATAAAAATTCTGCTGGTCTCTTAGAATTGCTTCTGTGCTGCTCTGGAAAAACCAGATTGCAACACACACACAAAAATTGGGGCACATCAAATCCCTCCCATCACCAGATCTAAAATTCTACAATGGGCAAAATAATGCAGGGTTACAATTACAATGCGGGGTGGGTTCTCTAAAGCTGGGCTGCACAACTTTGGCCCTCCTGCAAATGCTGGACTACAACCCCCATAATCCCTGACAAATGGCCGCTGTGGCTAGGGATGATGGGAGTTGACACCCAAAAACTGCTAGAGGGCTGAAGTGCTGCAGCCCTTTAGTAATGCCATTTAGTAATGCCACCCCATCACCCCACGTATGCTAGGATCCATCAGAACACTTCTGACTTGCAGGCTATTAAGCAACCACAACCCACACATTTCAGGTTTTTCTCCATAAACATCAGAACCAGTCACTTCGTTGCTTTCTTTAAATCAAAGCTGAAACTTCAAATGGAGACTGTCAGATTCTGCATGACATATTACGCCCGCTGTGTAAATGTGGCAATTTAGAATTTTAAGCCATTGGGGTGAATACTACACATGCTGGTTTTTCTTGCTCTCTCTGACAGACCAAGAGTTAAAATGAAGCACTGGGACAACAGGAACTTTAGAACATTCCTGCAATAGTGTTGTGTTGCAGATCTCGACATTATGTTAGGTTTGTGTTTCAGCCACCTTTTGATATTCCTTGATGTTTCCTAGCATGCCGCTAAACCAGGACTGCAGCACTGGGCCAGGGGAGCTTTGTCACTGTGATGGACCTGATCTGGATCAGGCCCCTGCAACTGCTATCAACCCTGGAAGAAAAGTTAAAGGGGCTACATCTTGATCAGCCAGATTTACCCCAAAGATCCTGAAAGTTATCGGGGAGCACTTCACACACAATTTGGGTTTTCCATTGTGTATTAGTGTGTAAAGTAAAGTTTTGCCGTCAGGTTGGTGTCGACTCCTGGCAATCACAGAGCCGCATGGTTGTCTTTGGTAGAAGACAGGAGGGGTTGACCATTGCCTCCTCCCGTGGAGTATGAGATGATGCCTTTCAGCATCTTCCTAGATCGCTGCTTCCCGATATAGGTGTTCCCCATAGTCTGGGGAACATACCTGCCGGGATTCGAAATGACAACCTCTTGCTCCCTAGGCAAGTTACTTCCCCGTTCTAGCCCGATTTATATCCAGGGTAAAAAAAAAAAAAATCCACTTTTGGCGTTGGTGATTTGAACCAGCAAAAAGCATACAGTATTAAGCCCCTGCTAACTGGGCAGAGAGGCAGTTTTTAAAAATGATGTTTCTATGTTTAGCAGGGGAAGAGTAAGTGGCCCTCTCCACCCACAGCACAGTACACCTCCAGTGGTGGTTGCTGGTGTCTATCTTATGTTTCTTTTTAGACTGTGAGCCCTTTGGGGACAGGGATCAATTTAATTTAATTTAATTTAATTTAATTTAATTTAATTTAATTTAATTTTTATTGCATTTTCTATCCCGCTCTTCCTCCAAGGAGCCCAGAGCAGTGTACTACATATTTAAGTTTCTCCTCACAACAGCCCTCTGATGTAGGTTAGGTTAAATTTAGTAGGCTAAATTAAATTAAATTATTATTTATCTATGTGCCTTCTGGTTGAAAAGTGGTATATAAAGATGTGTCGTTGTTGTATCATGTCCTACATGTTCTCAGTTTTGTACGTGCAGTGGCCACCTGCAGCCTGAACCAATGATTAGCAGTTGAGATTATGCCGATCTTGATAGTGGTGTCGCAACTATCAGTTCAGGGCAGGTGGCAAAGTGAAGAAGTAATCTCAGTTCTGGGTTGATGATTTGTAGATTTTCTGTTCAGAGAGCAGAAACCAACACTAATCATGTAGTACACTTGTGTCGTGCTCATGAACTGGAAACAGCCATTTGGACCTCTTACACAATGGACCTTAGATCTGGGAAACCCAACAAAAGGACATTGTCTTCTTCTTTAAACAACAACAACAACAAATGAGTTGAAGGGTTTACTCCAGTTCTGGCACATTTACAAATCTCTGTGAGCCCGTCCAATCATGCTTCAGCTTTTAAAAATATTTCTAACACTGCACCATCATAACTTAGAAGAAACTTGTGGCTCCCATCTACAGTAAAGCAGAACATCTGGTGCTGAAAACAGAATCCATCAGCCATGAGATCTCCCACTGGGCATCTTTTAAAAATGAACTGCTAAAGACATCAGTTTCTAGCTCTCTGGAGGAAGGAGCACTGGAAAAGGCTTTCACTTGAACTCTCAGTCCAAAACAGCCGCAGCCCAAGACAGGGGTGTAACAAGGCTGGAGTGGGCCCAGAGACAAAATTTTAAAATGGGCCCCTCGCTGACACACACACACACACACACACACACACACACACACACACACACACACACACTTCACAATATATAGTGCACTCACACTCACATCTCCATTATGGCAGCTTCTCTAGAAAACTCCACTCCCTCGCTTTAACCCCATCCCTCCACCCTGCCATGGGGAAGGGCGCTCCCGGCTCAGAGTTGCTTCTGCAGACAAGGACTTTGCTGCATGCATGCTGCCTTTGCTCCGAACTTGGGGTTGGCTTTTCCACGGCACCGAAGCTCTGCGGGTGTTGGGGAGTCATGCGACTTGCCTCTGGGGGGCCCCTCGAGGCGTGGGGGCCCCCAGGCAGCCGCCTCCCCTTGCCTAATGGCAGTTACGCCCCTGGCGCAAGAACCCTCCTTTCCTCCACACCAGCTTCCAAAGACTAGAGAGAAAGAACTTCAGCGACCTGCAGTAAAACAACTCATGATTTCCGTTTCCTTTTCCAAAAGATCTCTGTTCTTTGCCAGTTGAATTCTAATGATTGCTTTCTTTCTTAGGGACATCCGGGTAATATGGCCCAGCTCTTGGGCTTTGGAAGCACCTAAACAGACTGGGAGCTGGTCACTGCCTGAATGGGAATCACTATATACCACCTTGAGTTCCACGGAACCAAGGCAGGATATACATTTGACAATGGGAATAATGGGGAGGGGCTAGGAGCTACACGGGCACTAAAAAATTCACCCTCTGGCAGCCGGAAACTCTTTTGGCTTCAGAGAGTGCCTCAGGCCTTGTCCAGACTCTACACACATTTTATGCCTTTCAAAGCAGAAGAGTCAGAAATGTGCCTTTTCTCTATAGCAGCGGATCCTAATCTTGGGTCCCTAGATGCTATTGAGACCTTTGGACCCTGGCTGTACAGGAAAGCCAAGGGCCAGGTCTGGCCAGTGCCTGGGTGGGTAGCTACTTGGCATACAACCCTACATACACTGCTTTGAGTTCCATGGTGAAAGAGAGGCAGGTTATTATTATTATTTATTATTTATTTGATTTTTATTCCACCCTTCCAAAATGTTTTTTTTTTAATGTTTTTGATGTTCTTGCTTTGGTGCTAGAGGGACAAGGGAAAGCCCCCCTCCTCCACTCTCTGCTCAGTTTGGCGGCTGCTCTGTTGGCATCTGTTTTGGCGCTCTGGATTCCATGCCCAAGATATTTCATTATGCAAATATTCCAAAATCCGGAAAAATCCAAAACACACTTCTGGTCCCAAGCAGTCCAGATAAGGGATACTCAACCTGTATTTCCCTAGCATGCATGTGTTACCTGACAGCCTGAAGATGGTGAAAAGTACTTTCCCCCTCTCAGAAGCAGAAGGGGTTGAGGCTGTCTTGAAGCAGTATTGTCCAAACTGTCAAAATCCCCACCCTTTTTGTTCAAGCCCTCCTTCCCCTTTTGCCACTGAGTTCCATTAGCTCCACCCAACTGGTTGTCTGTTAACTGCCCTCTGAATTCACAAACATTCTGTTCCAGAATGGGACAGTCTGGTGTGTGTGCTCTCCCACCCTTAGGTGTTTTCCTTCCAGTTTTTGTGAAATGGACATACTGTGGGTTACCCCGAGTCTGTCAGTTCCTCCCTCTTGCCTGCAGGTGCTCCAGTTATGCATCCATAAGGATCTTAATATTTCCAGCCCTTCTGGAAATAAATATAAGATAAATCCTGTGATCATGGCACATTCTGTTGATTTTCTGTGTTTTGTCATATGCACAGACCTGGCTATTGAGCATCCAGGGTCACTCTGTATTCATTCACAATAAAAACCACCAGGCTTTGCTAAAATGTTAATGGTGTTTTTTCAAACTCTGGAATGTTTAACGTGCCAAAGCCTAAAGGAATAAACTCACACACGCCCTGCTGACCAGATTGGGATGCATTTTTCAACAGACACGCAGATAGGCTGGATTGAACCCAAGAACCAAATGAACATTTCAAGTTGGTGTTTAAGAAACAAATATTCATTTTTGTGACATTCAGATCCACACATGCTACAGAGTTGTCATTTTATAGGAAAGGATTCCATCTGCCAGAACCAACCTATCCTCATGGCCATCTTTTCCAGGCTGTTCTCTGAACAGTCAATCCAGGTGACACACACAACTGTCACTTGCTAGATTAGCATGAATCTCTTTTGGAAAACTATGCAGTGGCAGAAAACAACATTTATCCTGCTATAAAACTGTATTTCTAGCTAGGGCAATCTGATTGATTTCTTACTTCCACGTCATGTCACTGCAAAGTCTTTTTTATGGCTTTATGAACAGACTGCATCAATTATCGAATCTTTATAGCTTTCATTTAAAACCAACTTCCTGTTTTTCTTAAATAAAAATTCTCAGCCAATAACAGTTTCACATCTCTGATTAAAGGGCAAAGATTCAGACTAGTATGAAACCGAAGCCCTCTCATCTTTGAGGGACATGAATAAAGCTAAATATGCCTTTTAAAGCACAGGGGTGTGGATGGCCCTCCTAGAGCCTCGAGGAAGGAAAAAAATGTGTCCCAGTAGTCATACCCTGGAGGAGGTTTTAAAATTTATGCTGATGTGTGATCTTGCAGTAATTTAGAGGGGGGGGAGAGCAGGTGATTCTCCATAATCCTGCCTTGCCTACTCCATTGCCTTTCCCCCTCTATCTCTGTCTTCTTCACTCAGGAGAGATGGTATTTTACAGATTTGCAATGGCGCTCCACAAACCAAACCTGCCCTGGCCACTTGGTTGTCTTTCCTCTCCTCCTCTTCCACTGTATGTCAGCAAAACTGACAAGAAGCAGGAGGAAAAACAAATATGTAAGAGAGAAAACGAGGGAGAAAGATGAGAGGAAAAGGTGACCCTTCTCATCTCGATCATCACGCGCACATCAAGCTTTTAAAGAATACAAATATTTATATATCGCTTTTCAACAAAAGTTCCCAAAGCAGTTTACATAGAAATGAATGAATGAAATAAAAAGGCTCCCTGTCCCCAAAGGGCTCACAATCCAAAAAAGAAACCTAAGATAGACATCAGCAACAGACACTGGAAGGGTGCTGTGCTGGGGATGGAGAGGGCCAGTTGCTCTCCCCCTGCTCAATAAAGAGAATCACCACTTTTAAAAAGTGCCTCTTTGAGTCAACTACTGGTCCATCTGCCTCAGTCCTGTCTGCTTTGGCAGGCAGTGGCCACACAGAGTCTCCAACAGGCCACGAGCTCTCTGAGGTCCTTTTCACCAGGAGCTGAACCTGGGCCACGTACTCTACCACTAAGCCATTCTCATGCTCGGCCATACACATTTGCCTCTCCCGTCTGCCACCCTGCTGCTTGCAACAATGGTTTCTACTTAGCCAAGGAGGAAAAAGAAGCTCTTGATAGACAATGACCAATGGCAGGCTCTTTTCTTTCCTGTTCTTCCCTTGCCAGAAACTAGTGGTGTGCACGGAATGGGCGGCTGCCGGTTCGACCGGGGGGGGGGGGGAGATACCTATAAGGAAGAGGGAGGATGCTCTTACTTCCCCCCCACACGTTCCCCCCGCCGGCACTGTCATTAAAATCGGTCCTGCGGGCCGGAAGTGTACCTCCTTGCCACTCCAGTATGTCATGGCCCGGAAGAGTCCACTGTGTGCGCGCATTTTTCAAACCAGTTCCGAGGTCCGTAGAAGGGCCTCCGAAACGGTTCTGTGCACATCCCTACCATTAACAGGAGGAGAAGGAAAGAGGGCTATGGGGACATGTCTTCACACTCCACTGCATGCTGAAAGTAGTTTCCATCTCCGGCAATACTAGTTGCTGACCACGGTTTGAAAGTCATCCAAAACTGACACACATCTTGTCTGCCTTGTGCACGGCCTAGCACGGTGCATGCAGTAAGCATGTTCAAATTGTAATGGCAGTAGCATAAGTTATGCTGATTTGTGAGACTCACCCTAACACGGCCCAAGACAGTCAAGGAGGGATCCATACAGGTTTCCATGCACATGCGCATGCTTCTCTTTGAATGACTGTGCATGTGTTCATTTTAGAAGTGAACCTGGGTATAGGCCCCATCACACACAGTGTACAGAGAGGAAGTGTCTAGAACTGTACATGTGTTGAACATAACGTGTGCATGACCGTCTGAGCATATAGATCTGTGCATGCGTATGCTGGCAGACAATCGCATGCAGAACTAAAACGAGTGTGCTAAAGCAAGAGGACGTCTTAGCTGGGCGAGAAATGAGCTTTGTGCATGAGTGCTGTCTTGCTAGAATGTGCTTGCACACAAAATTCATAATTTATAGCTGTGGCATAACAGCTTTGCACTAGCTCAGCGCCCCCCACATGCAGTTGGCTGTTTGGGATGTCAGCCATTGTACACAGATTGCATGGGTGTTGAATAGAACATGAGAGCTACAGTGATGCTAGGGATTGTGCCAATGCAGCAGTTTTGAAGGCAGCCAGATGTGCCCTGCACCTTGCAATCAGGGGGCTGGACTTCCTTGCATTCAGCCTCACCCACCTACCCTGCCACTCTTCAGCCCTACTGCAGGTTCTGTGGTCTGCCCAGCAGGAGGTGTGCTTTGCACCAGCAATGCAGCTCCTTGCCCAAGGCACCTGACTTGATCTCATTTCCATCTCTCTCAGTTTAGTCCATAAGCACCAAACGGGCCATGTGGGAAGCAGCCTCCCAGATGCACGCTTGGAAAGCCGCTTCAGCATACAAGGAAAGACAGCTACCAAAAGGAATTCCAGCCTTCACTCTGGATTTCCAGGCTTTCAGGTCTGTAACACAAACCATGCATATAGCCCCTCAACTAAAAGACAGGGCCAAATGAAAACCATATTTCTAATATTTCCTTTTTTTGTTTCTTCTTTCTGTTCTGCACTCTAAGCAAAAAAAAAAATTATATGGAAGGGAGGGAAAGCTTTTGGTATTCATTATGTTTTTATTAATTTTTAATGAAATTTCTAATTTATAATCAGCTTTGACAAAATGATGCTAATTGTATTATTTAAGCAATAAAATAAAAAACCAGGGCCACCCATCATGTTTATTGGTCCGAGTCTGCATTATATTTCAATTTTCTAGCACCAAATTTCTGTTCAATGATTAATTGGATCAGCCCTGAAGGGATGAGTAAAATTAGTTTGGATTTTAAATGTAGGATTCAACAAAGAAATACAGAGGACAAGATCCAGACAAAGTTAGTCATGGAATGTCATGATCTCTGCTCTTGGGGGCTTGGGGGGCATTGGAGAGGGGCAGGAGCCTCAATGGAGGGCGGGCACCAAGTCCCCAGGGTTCTTCTGTGACAACTGGCAGCTCTGGGTCTGAGGCCTCAGGAGAACTGTCACTAGGATTGGGGTTCAAGGCTGGGCTAGGCTAGCCTTGAACCCCAATTCAAGGCTTCTCCTCCAGGTTGAGGTCCAAGTGAACCCCGACACCAGCAGTCTCATGCGATGCTTACAGGAATGTATCACTTTTTTCTGGAGGCGGAACCTCCTCTTCATTCTGCAGATGGAGTGATCTCAGTGTTTGAATGTATACACTGGCCCACACATTGCAGAACATTATGGTTGCAGAAGCCAGGAGGTTGTGCAAGAAGATAGCATAGCTGCATCATGTTCAATTGTCCTAGAACCACAATGACACAACTTATTTTGTGCAAGTGCAACCCTGGACCCAGAATTACTCTTGTGCAAGTGCACAAATTGTGCCCCATGAGAGCGCTGACTATTTATTGCATGATCGCAGTTGTGCAAATGGAAACACTAGTCAGTAACCTGAGCTCCTGATGTAGCGGAACTCTCCTTGTGCACGAATGACACACTACCACATCCTCCTTTGAGGGCTGTAACGTTGTGCAACATGTGAAGCACTACGCATATATGCACACACTCAAAACTAGCATGGCAAGGAAAAAGCGAATTCTAGATGTTCAGAACAGTTTGTACATGAGGGAGCAATCAACCACGCAATCTCTCCCAATAGGTTTATTTAGCAAGACATACATCAGAGGCAGATGCGGATTGTTCATATAGTCTCATTGAGAAGAAAGTCTGCATCAAAGATAACTTTTTGGACATCAACAAAGTGCTTTTGCCAGTTCTGTAGTGAGCAATGTATAGATTAGGCAGGGTTCCACTGATTACCAAGTCACAAATCTATACTTTGCTACGTTCTGATTGCAGCGCTGTTTGATACATAACGCAAGAATCAAAATTAAAGTCAAGGCAAAATCTGCTGCAGTGCCAAACAAAAAACACTAATAATCAAATGCAATTATATAGAACCACTTGCTTGACCAATTGCTTTCTTGGAGCAATTAGAGCCAAACATTTGTTTTCAGCTTTATGCATGTCTAGAAGAACCTGATGTTGGAAAGCAGCAATCTTCTGAGACCCCAGTGGTCTCACTGCAGCCTCTTAATATAATCAAGATGATCCTAGAGTTTGCTATAAATTTTTTTTGCCAAGAGTTCTGGAGATATGTCAGCAGAAAAGGATTCATTTAAAAAACTGAAGCGGTACGGTTGAAAATAAGAACATTTTCAGTCCTGACAAGGGTAAGAAATACTATTCCATCATTGTATAACTTTTATTTCCCTTCAGGGTTTAACTGCATGCGATTTAAATGCAGACAAGGCCAAAGAGATGTGTGCCTTTAGAAGAGAGGGTCTGACAGAAAATGTCAATCTAGTTCCAAGGTGGGCGCCACGAACAAACTGACCATGGTCCCGAGTGATTAAATGAGGCCTTTTCCTGGATCAACTGGGACTTTAATCACATCAGGGCCCTTGCAGGACTACATTCTGCTTGCAGAGAGAGAAACAAGCAGTCCTGGTAAGAATTAAGCTGCCTAGTTTCCATATGACCACCATCTTGGATGGGCGTGCATGGCATTATGGCAAAATCTACTGTTCAGGTGTTCCTATGTGGCACAGCATCTGTACCAAATTTGGTAGAAATTGGTGCAGGCACTTGCAAAGTTGACAGGAGACACACACTGACGGACATACAGCAGCAGCAAGGCAATCTCATAAGGAAAGCAGCAGAAAGTAGGCTAAAAATAGAAATCCAGAACAGATCTTATGGTCCAGGTATAGATCAGATGATCCACATACATGCTATGAACCTTGCAGGGGGGAACGCTCTCCCCCCCCACATGTGGCAGATGTGTGTAGGGACCTGTGGTGAAGGAGAACTGGTCTTGTGGTAGCAAGCATGACTTGTCCCCATAGCTATGCAGGGTCTGCCCTGGTTGCATCTGAATGGGAGACCTGATGTGTGAGCACTGCAAGATATTCCCCTCAGGGGATGAAGCCACTCTGGGAAGAGCAGAAGGTTTCAAGTTCCCTCCCTGGCTTTTCCAAGATAGGGCTGAGAGAGATTCCTGCCTGCAACCTTGGAGAAGCCGCTGCCAGTCTGAGCTAGATAGACCAATGGTCTGACTCAGTATATGGCAGTTTCCTATGTTCCTATGAAGGGATAGGCTTAAAGCCCTCTGTTATGGTCCAGATCTGGATTTAAAGTCCTGTATCCATCCATGACAGTCCCACTCCAGACCATACACTCCTTCCCACACTCATGCTATTTGCATTTAAAAAAGCAAACACGCCACAGCCAACGACATGATTACGCCTCATTTGGTCCTGCAGTAGTAAGACAGGACATTTTCAAGTTGCACAGAACTCTTCTTCTGTTGAAAAAGAATCTTATACATCTTGAAAACTTGCTAGCTCCTCCTTCCCTCCCCCCAGTGAATTTCCCAGAACACTTTATCTCATGTGTCACTTTACCTTTTTTGGTTTGGAACATGAAAAACGGTCCTTAAGACACCATTGCTGGGATTTGTCTTGTGAAGTATTAACTGAATTTGAACTGATCTCCTGATTTGAGCTACAGAGGAGAGCTAGCTATCCTTTGTTATCCTCAATGCAATTCCTCTTATGAGTGAAGTGATGGTTGAAACGAGTAAATGGGTTATTAAACCCAGCTTAGGTGTCCATAAGACAAGGCCTTTCCACAAAGCTCTTAATCAACAGTTTACAGCTGTTCAAGAGAATCAAAACCTCCACCTATGTAGCCTTTCAACAGCCTTATTTCTTCCACATCATATGACAGATCAATAAACAAGGTTTGTTTCCCATGAGTGATGCTCTGGATTTAAAATAATAACAACAACAACACAGCAAACCCTCCCGTTTCAATTTTCAAAAAGCAGGTGTGGGCAACCCACACAAAAACACAACAGGGTCGGATGGTTAAAAATTCCTAGCCTCCCAAAGCACATTTTTGAGCACTTGAAGATATTATCCTTGCACAGAAATGACAAATGAAATTCAAATTCAGGTTGCTTTTGAAGTGCTCAGACACTTGGGCTCTTCCTGGCCATGCATCAGGGCTAGTCTGCTTATTTACTTTTGTTTGGGGTGATACTGCCAGGCACTGGGGGCCAAGCACTAGCAAGTTCCAGCCCCCAACAGCTGGAGATGTGGCAGATTCTTGGAAGAGAGGGAGGAAGCCAGGAAAGACAGGCAGCAGAACAGCTGGCTAGCAGTCAACATCTGGAAATGCAGAGCGACAGCATAATGACCCGCTCTTAGCTGATACTAAGGAAACACAGCAGCTTGGGAGTTGCACACCTGGTGGTGGCACAGAATTGGCTCTCTGAGATCACGTTATTCCCAGAATCACAAGGATTCTGGCCTGTAGTATTAGAACATTGGCTTGAACTGCCTGCAATTCCCTCCTTAGACCACATGGCGGAGCAGGGAATCTGCCTGACCCACAGGTCCCCTGGTTCCAGCCCCACAGCAGGCTCATTCACATGATCCAAACTCGAGTGGGAGATGCATCCTCCCCAGGTTTGGGAGCAGTGTGCACTTCCATTCTGTGATCGTGTGAGAGTTAAACACAAGGTCGAAGGTGAGGTGCTTGGTCGTTTGCTAAGCCCCGGCTAGGATTAAGCACGCCTTACCCGGATCCTGTCACCAGCTTTGGAATGAGGTAGAAGGGAAAACCATCCTTCCCAGCTGGGACTTGAAAGATGCTCAAGCTCCCCACCTCTTACCTGTTTTTTTTAAACTCTCACACAATCAGAAAACAGGAGAGTGCCCAGATCCCGAACTTGGGTAGGATACATCTCCTACCCAAGCTTCGATTGTCTGAACAAACATAGTTCCTGATGGGCAAAGGTCTCACCATACAGACTAAACAGGTTTCACCATGCAAACCTTAGAAGAGAGAATCACCCGATAACAAAAGGTAGCTGCTACACACTGCAACTACTGCAATGTTGTGGGTCTGAAGAAACCTCCATCTGGCAGCTGTAATGTGCTACTCATTCTTCGAATATTTCAGAACCTGAAATTTCCCCTGCCCTAAACATGTATGCCTCCAACATGTAGGTTGCTGGTAATGGCAACACAATCTCCACCATAAGTGTAAGAATTTCTCAGATTTTAAGTATTAGACCAAGCTTTTGTGAGCCATGAATAAACTTTTAGGCACCAGTTCTGCAACGGGGTAGGAAAAATGTGTCAAGATCTTTTAGTTGCCAGCATTCATTGTTTTAAAGGAGTTAGGGTGAACACACAACTGGAATTTTGGCAAATGTACTATGCCACAAATTGTGCTAAGAACTGAGCCCTCTCTTCTGTGAAATATAATAGAATTTTTTGAGTCTTCACCAATGATCTACATTTCAGAAAACCTTTTAAAGTACATCCACCATAATCTAACACTATTAGTACTGTTATTTATTAAGTGACTATTACAAACACACACACACACAGTTACGCAACATACTTTTTTAAGATCCCCGATCAGGAAAAAATGATTGGAATTGGTTTGCAATTCTTCATTCTCTAGATGCAGAACTCACACTGTCCCCAAGATGCAGACAGAGATCTTTCCCAAAGGCCAGCCAGCAAATCTAGGTTCATTACACTGTTCACTGGGTTCCCTGAAACTGCACACATGCATTCATCAGTGCACGCTCTTCAATCTTTGCTCTGTAGGCTTCTCTCAACTATAATGAAGTAATCATTTTAGAAACTGCACACACTAGACACCTGGCTCCTATATCTCCAAGAGAGGTACCAAAGAGAGCTTTAAAACCAAAATCTCAACCATTACATCAACAAAAACTACAAATAATGACCATCAGGCTCCCAACTGCAAGGGAAGTATCAACTGCAGATATCCTCAAGGCAATGCAGTGCAACATTCAAGACATGGTACCTGTTCGGTGATAGGAATGGACTCCCATCTCCGCTTCAGCAAGAGTAAGGGTCTCCGCTTCATGGTTCCCAGTTTTGCTAAAGAGGGCTTCTCCTCTGAAGAATGCCAAACCAACGGCAAAGGTGTTATTCCCAGCTCTTGAGTTGCATTGTTCAAGCGGACTTCAAGACTCCCAAAGTTTTGTGTTTGCCAAAGTGTTGCAAGGCAGGGAACAGGGAGTTGTTTTAGTCCGAACCAGTAAGGTTTTGCGAGCCTTGATCTCTCTATAGGAAGCAGCCACAGGAGAGATTGCGGGAGTGGGGAAGGCAGCCTTTGCTGATGAATTACCTCATAGACGCATGAAGTAGGTAGACAACACCAGACGCACTCAATCTGAAAATAGCTGTTGCTTAGAAACTGGAAGGGTAAATTGCAGCACCTCAGCTATATATAATTGAGAGCTTTTACATGTAAAGCGAATTAAAACACTCCGGACCTATGTGCCTTTCTCTCTATATATGATCATTGTCTCATGAAGGCTGTGAAAGGAAGAACAGCTTGTTCCCTGAAGACCTGGGGTTATGCCTCACCACCCACTCAACGAACCAACCACGACAGAACTGTATTAACAACTCAATCCTGTCCATATGGCATCCTCAATAAACTGGCTTTTATTTGAAAGCTATGCTTGGTGGGTCTGTTGGAGGAAAAATGGCTTACGTGTGGCAAACTCTCCTGTACATTTCATGGGGGGAGAAATGCAGTCAGTGAAGAGAGTTCATTTTCAGGGAGAATGTGAACCTTCAGATGCAGATTCATGTCATGCTAATGTGGTAACAACTTGAGGTCTAATATTGCCATGGCTCAGTTCTGAATTTTCTGGTTAGAACATAAGAACAGCCCAGCTGGAGCAGGCCCAAGGACGATCTAGTCCTGCATCCTGTTTCACACAGTGGCCCACTAGATGCCACTAGAAGCCTACAGCAGGAGTTGAGGGCATGCCCTCTCTCCTGCTGTTACTACTCTGCAACTGGTACTCAGAGGCATCCTGCCTTTGAGGTGGAGGTGGCCTATAGCCCTCTGACTAGTAGCCATTGATAGACCTCTCCTCCATGAAGTTATCCAAACCCCTCTTAAAGCCATCCAGGTTGTTGGCTGTCACCACATCTTGTAGTAGAGAATTCCACACGTTGATTATGCGTTGTGTGAAAAAGTACTTCCATTTGTTGGTCCTAGATTTCCTGGCAATCAATTCCATGGGATGACCCCTGGTTCTAATGTTATGTGAGAGGGAGAAGAATTTCTCTCTATCCACTTACTCCACTCCATGCATGATTTTATAGACCTCTATCATGTCTCCCCGCAGTCGTCATTTTTCTAAACTAAATAGCCCAGGTGTTGTAACCTTGCCTCATAAGCAAGGTGCTCTAGGCCCCTGATCATCTTGGTTGCCCTCTTCTGTACCTTTTCCAGTTCTACAATGTCCTTTTTTAGATGTGGTGACCATAATTGTACACAGTACTCCAGGTGTGGCCACACTATCGTTTTGTATAAGGTCATGATAATATTAGCATTTCTATTTTTAATCCCCTTCCTAATGATCCCTAGCATGGAATTGGCCTTTTTCACAGCTGCTGCACACTGAGTCGACACTTTCAATGAGCTGTCCACCACGACCCCAAGATCCCTCCTGGTCAGTCACCAACAGCTCAGATTCCATCAGCATATACTTGAAGTTGGGGGTTTTCGTCCCAATGTGCATCACTTTACACTTGCCAACACTGAACTGCATTTGCCATTTTGTCATCCACTCACTCAGTTTGGAGAGATCCTTTTGGAGCTGCTCACAATCCATTTTGGATTTCACTACCTGAAAGAGTTTGGTATCATCTGCAAATTTGGCCACCTCACTGCTTACCCCTACTTTTAGATCATTTATGAATAAATTAAAAAGCACTGGTCCCAGTACAGAACCCTGGGGGACCCCACTTCTTACTTCCCTCCATTGTGAAAAATCTCCATTTATCCCTACCCTGTTTCCTATATTTCAACCAGTTAGCAATCCAGATATGTACTTATCCCATTATCCAATGACAACTAAGTTTCCTCAGGAGTCTTTGATGAGGAACTTTGTCGAAAGCTTTTTTGAAGTCCAGGTATACTATGTCAACTGGATCACCTTGATCCACACACTTGTTGACACTCTCAAAGAACGCTAAAAGGTTTGTGAGGCAAGATTTACCTTTGCAGAAGCCATGATGGTTCTCTCCCAGCAGGGCCTGTTCTTCTATGTCCTTTACAATTTTATCTTTGAGGATACTTTCCATCAATTTGCCTGGAACTGATGTTAACCTAACCTGTCTGTAATTTCCCGGATCACCCCTGGATCCCTTTTTGAAAATTGGTGTTCATTGGTTACTTTCATTGGCTACTTTCCATTCCTCTGGTACAGGGCCTGATTACAGGGATAAGTTATATATTTTAGCAAGAAGGTCGGCAATGTCACATTTGAGTTCTTTGAGGACTCTTGGATGGGTGCCATCCAGCCCTGACGATATGCTGGTTTTTAGTTTTTTCAGACAGTTTAGAACATCATCTCTTGTCACTTCTATCTGACTCAGTTCTTTAGCCTCCATCCCTGAAGATCCTGTTTCAGGAACAGGTTTATGCTCAGTATCCTCTGCCGTGAAGACAGATGCAAAGAACTCATTTAGCTTCTCTGCAACCTCCGTATCCTCCTTAATAATCCCTTTCACTCCCTCATTATCCAAAGGTCCAACCGCCTTCCTGGCAGATTTCCTGCTTTTGATATATTTAAAGACGTTTATGTTATTCCCTCCCCTTGATGCTTTTAGCTAAATGTTCCTCAAACTCTCTTTTTGCCTCCCTTATTGTATTTATTTTGCCAGAGTGTTCCTTTCTGTTCTCCTCATTTGGGCAGGCCTTCTAATTTCGGAAGGAAGTCTTCTTGGAAGACTTCGGAAGGAAACATCAACCTTCTTGGCCAAAAAAGCCAAGACTAAAGTAGAGCTAATGAATGAAAACTTTATTACAGTCTACGACCAGAAACATGAAAAACAAGAAGTGCCATATATACAACATTACATCCATTTAGCAGAAAAGTAATGTACATGTCCAATATATTCCATGAATGTAGAAGCCGCTGCCAGTCTGTGAAGACAATACTGAGCTAGATAGACCAATGGTCAGACTCAGTATATGGCAGCTTCCTATATTCCTATGAAGAGACAATATGTAGCACTTCCATGTAGAGAAGTGCACAAATTATATGTGCACACAATGGACCCTTATGCTCAACTACTGCACAAGTTTCTAATCTATTTCATGTACAGGCACTGGAGTTTCCCAGACAAACACACACTCAGAGTGTGCACATGGACAACTGTCACCATTCGCCACTGGCACGTTTTTGCCTCCTACAAACACATTCTACTTAAGGAACTGATAACATCTGAGGCAACTCTTGGATTTATGGTGAAGTGGCTACAACATTTGATTGCATTTCCCCCTTTGTTTAATTCTTTCTGCTAGCAATTATGCCACCTTGAGCCCTGCAATGGCAGCCAAGAAATTGTCTGCCTAAAACAAACAACAAAAATGGCTTAGCCTCACCCACAAGTTCAGTCCGCATATATCATACTATTGCAAAACTCCAGCCAGGGTGGAGCCAACTGTGGACTGGGCAGGCGGCAAAGCAGATGAGGCAAAAGTGCTTTGAAGGGAGCATCATTTGATCCAGAGACACACAATATTTCAGTCAGGATGTGCCAATTCGGTATTAGGACTTTGGCCCGTGATTCAAAATGGGTCACAGAAGGCTTATTAGATCAGCAGCAGCAGCAGAGCAAGAAAATTTGTGGAGACCTAATTTTCAGAGTAGGCCCTACCACACCCCCGTCCTCACATAACCCCCTTCCACCTCTGAGACTGAAGGAGCTGGAATCAGGCCTGGAGTCCAACCACTCTGGCTCTACAAGCCTGCCGTAGCTGTATCTCCTCTGCCTATAACATCATGGGTCATCCACACCATGGGATGCTGCCCAATCCCTTAACCTTGGGAAGAGAAACCACACCTCTCCTGTATACATACCCTTAGTTTCTGGCAGTTCTCATTGGTAAAAGGTCCATGACAATGCCCAAACCAACAAACCTGTCGCACCACCGTTTTGTCTTACCCAACTCATTTCCATAGGCATCTCCGGAAACTCTTGCTCCTACATTCTAAACAGCTCCTATTAGAGGGGCAGGTTGACAGATTCATGAACAAAAGCTGCAGAACTACCCATGGAACAACTTTGGCAACAGGTGCCCCTTACCAATCTCCTGAAATATTCCAGTTTCAAGTCTATTACTCAGAAACCCATCATTGTACTGCTCAAAAGCTCCAGGTGACTCCCAAAGGGAGCAAGGGCTTGCTTTTACATTTCAGTATTGGGATGGGGGTGGGGCGCATCTTAAGTGGCGCAGCAGGGAAATGCTTGACTAACAAGCAGAAGGTTGCTGGTTCGAATCCCCGCTGGTCCTACATCGGGCAGCAGCGATATAGGAAGATGCTGAAAGGCATCATCTCAGACAGCTCGGGAGGAGGCAATGGTAAACCCCTCCTGTATTCTACTAAAGAAAACCACAGGGCTCTGTGAGCGCCCGGAGTCAAAATCGACTTGACAGCACACTTTACTGTTATGTTGGCGGGGGGGACTTTGTGGACACAGCCATTATGTGAATTATGATGAAGGTTTACAGCTCCTCACAACCGGATGATCAATATGATTCTATGAAATCTATTATGGATCTACACACACACATATATAGTTGTAAATCACCTTGAGACCTGTTTACAGGCAGTATATCAACAGACTGAATAAATGAAATTATATAAATGAATGAAGGAATAAATAGTGCCTTCAATGTGCATGGCACTTTACAAAGGAAAAACAAAGAGGTCCCTAGCACAAGTAGCTTTCAATCAAAGGTTTGGCAAAAGAGGATGTAATAGGAGGGAGTGGGGAAAGACGAAGATGGAGGTCAGTGTAATATACTGTATATTATATACCATATCATATTTCATATATCACAGGACTAAGTGAATTGGAATATTGACTTACAAGTATATGTGTTTAGGAGCTTAGGACTGCTGCTTAAGACATTTTGGATTTGTGAAAAATAGTTGCACCGGACCAAAGAGATATTGCATGAACAGATGCTATTGTTGCAAAGACTGAAGTACAATTCCAGACGTCACAAACACTGCAATTGCTTTATTAACATCTGCGTACACTTCAGTACTAATTGTGTGACTGTGACTGCTGTTTTCCAAGGTTACCTTTTTTATAATAGCATTGGTTCTGTCAAAAGACTCACAAGAAATATATACATTCGACATCCTTTTATTCTAAAGCTTATGTCACTATCTAAAGGCTGAAAAATGACAACACACGGGGCTGCCACAATCTGAATCCAAGCCTTGAAGTCAGGCTCAGATGGTGGTGTATTTTTGCACCTTTGGAAAGAATAAGCCAGAATCCACCAAAGCATAGGAAGCTCACTGATACATAGGAAGCTCAGACAGACCATTGGTCTATCTAGCTCAGCATCACCTACACAGACTGGTAGCCAGCAACACCAATGAGGCTTGTGAACGTGTACAAAGCCAAAGTTTAATCTTAGCTTTGCATGATGTCTGAACAGGCCCATCAAAAGGATCTGAAAAGGAAGAAGTGGCCTTCACTGTGACGGGCACTTATGACCAAACGGCTGAAGAAACAGTCTAGTTCCTACGAGGTGTTTTGGGTCTCAAACCAGAGAAGGATGCTGATGGATGCAGACCTCAGCACTTTACTCCCTGCACCATCAGGGCAGTTGGAAGGCGGAGCAAACTGTGATCTCTGTTGCTTTGCAGAAGTACAGGTGAAACTTGGAAAATTAGAATATCGTGCAAAAGTCCATTAATTTCAGTAATGCAAATTAAAAGGTGAAACTGATATATGAGACAGACGCATTACATGCAAAGCGAGATAAGTCAAGCCTTAATTTGTTATAATTGTGATGATCATGGCGTACAGCTCATGAAAACCCCAAATCCACAATCTCAGAAAATTAGAATATTACATGGAACCAAGAAGACAAGGATTGAAGAATAGAACAATATCGGACCTCTGAAAAGTATACAATGTACTGTGCTTGATTGGCCAGCAAACTCGCCTGACCTGACCCCACAGATAATCTATGGGGCATTGCCAAGAGAAGGATGAGAGACATGAGACCAAACAATGCAGAATTGCTGAAGGCCGCTAATGAAGCATCCTGGTCTTCCATAATACCTCATCAGTGCCACAGGCTGATAGCATCCATGCCATGCCGCATTGAGGCAGTAATTGCTGCAAAAGGGGCCCAAACCAAGTACTGAATACATATGCATGTTTATACTTTTCAGAGGTCTGATATTGTTCTATTCTACAATCCTTGTCTTCTTGGTTCCATGTAATATTCTAATTTTCTGAGATTGTGGATTTGGGGTTTTCATGAGCTGTACGCCATGATCATCACAATTATAACAAATTAAGGCTTGGCTTATCTCGCTTTGCATGTAATGCGTCTGTCTCATATATAAGTTTCACCTTTTAATTTGCATTACTGAAATTAATGGACTTTTGCACGATATTCTAATTTTCCAGGTTTCACCTGTACTATAGTTTTCTGCCTAGCAGAGATCAGGTGAGCTGAAGAGACCAAAGGGTCAATCTGGCCTTCTATAACTGGCCTGGCTCCTCAGTTTGACCGACACATTCTTCAGTGCAGGTGGAGCCACAAGAAAGAGTCAGCACAGTATTGTCCTTGTCTGCAAACTGCTGGCTCATTTTAATCTATGGAATAAGAGCGTTAGAGGGGGCCTTGTAGGTACAGGTGGCCCTCGTTATTCGCAGGGGTTCCATTCTCGCCTATTTCTGCAGATAACAAAACCGTGAATAAATAGATCTTAACTCTATGGGGTTAGATTCCCAAGCACACTGAAGTGTGCCGAGAATCACAAGAAAAAGCACGGGGGCACAGAAATAAGCACAGTACCTTGTTCTCCAGCAATCCCCCCCAAAACATCAAAATCCTCCGATTTTTGTTCTTTTTTGAGGGTATTATTTTATTTTATTTTATTTTTTGCAGAAAAGAAACACAAAATGGCTCAGCACTACAAAACGGCAGTAGGAAATGGTGTCAGAAGTAGTTTCCGGCCACTCAAGAACCATGGATAGGCAAAAATAACCCTATTTTTACCCCGCAGATAAAGGAAGTGGGTCCCTATGACCCAACCACGGATATGCAAAACTGTGGTTGCCAGGACTGCAGGTAATGAGGGCCACCTGTACACATGCAAGTATTGTGATGGCCATTGACAAAGGCAAGCTTTGTGTACACTTAAGGGCAGGATGCAAACAGAAAGGGTACAAATGTTTGCTCTTTGGGTCTATTAAGGTGAAGAGCATAATTAACCCTCTGGTGACTGTGAGATGCCCTACCAAGGCATTGAATAAAACAAGTTGCATTCCAAGCTATGCAGAAGACACACATCCAGGAAGCAGATTTCGGCTAGACATTAGGAATAATTTCCTCACGGTAAGAGGCTGTTCAACAGTGGAACAGTCTGGCTCATGCAGAGGGTGGCCCTCCTCCTCCAGAGGTTTTCATACAGAAGCTGGATGGCCATCTGTCAGGAATGCTGTGGCAATGTCCTTCACTGAACAGCCAGTTAGACTAGAAGACCTCCAAGGTCCCATCCCACTCTAGAAGTTTATGATTTTATGAAAGTGCTGTGGCTTGCTGGAGGGAGTCTGAAATTTAAGTTGTGGTTTTATTTTCGGGTTGTATGATTTTAATTCTTCCACCAAGACTTCTTTATTATGCAAAAATAAAATACCAGTTGTTACAAGTTAAAACAAAACCAGTCTCAATTTAAAAACACCATCATCCGTTGCTTACCAAACCAAGTATCACAGCAGTGTTGGTTTGGTAAGCAACTGACGATGGTGTTTTTACACTGAAACTGGTTTTGTTTTAACTTGTAACATCTGGTATTTTATTTCTCCATAATAAAGAGGTCTTGGTGAAAGAACTGCTTAGATCCAATATGCACAGGACATATTGTGCAGAGCATCACCAACCCATTCCGTATGATTTTATTATTTCTTGTGATTGTATCTTCATTAGTTTTAACTATTTTATTTGCACCTGCTTTGGATTTCTATGACATTATTTTACTTCTATAGTATGTATTTTCCTTATTGCTTCTTTTTGTGTTCTGTTATTGCTGCTTTTTTAAATGGTTGTAATTTTCTTTTACTGGTTACTTTATTGCTGCTGTGGCTTGATGGATTGTATGAATTTAATTTCTATGTTATGTGATTTTACCAGTTTTTGCTTTGCTATGGTCCAATTACTAATGCAAATAAAACCTATCTGTCCATCTATGGCTCTATATAAGGAAACATCTTGAAAAATACTGACCTGAGATCCTCTGGGTCCTCGTTTGTGATCCCATTCAGAATGTCCCATTATCTACAGAAAACCAAAGAAATTATTATGGTTAATAATGATTTGTATAGTTCCTATATACATACCATATGCTCTACAACTAACACAGAGAACCTGCCCCAAAGGGTTTACATTTTGTTTTCCAATACAAGGAATTCTACATTATTTAATTATGGAAGAAATGATACTAACACACTGTAGCTAATAGCTGCTTATTTTGCCAGGGTATCTGAAATCATCATATTTTTAAAGTGAAACTACTATCTTTCCCAGTTAAAAACTGTTTACAAATGGCTGTTTTTTTACTCTGAGACTGAGAAACCCAAATTCTGATAGAGGTAGTTTCTCATACACACACTCCACAAAATCCTCTAACTCTAGGCTACTTATCACAAACTTGTGGACAACAAATTCTCCAGAGATGGCTAGCAATTAACAGAGTTGACATTCACCAAATTTCAAACTCATCTCAGTGGTTAACATCCAAGCAACAGCACAAGAATTCCCACTTGTATGACTGAGTCTATCTGGTTGGCATTGCATAGGGATATAGTTGCTGCATTCATCAGAGATAATTTGGAGACAGAAACATCAAGGGGTGTGTGCAAATTAATACCCTGCTTTTTTGTCTGGGATTGGAAAGAGTGATTGACAGAGAAACAGCCTCCTCAGTGAGGTTCGCCTGGCACCAACACTTTGTTCTTTTAGATGCCAAGTAAATACCTCTCTGTTCACTCAGGCTTTTAAAATTTGATTTTTTAAATTTTTGGGGTGTGTGTGTGTGTGTGTGTGTTGTGATTTGATGAATTTTATGTGTTTTTATTGGATGCTTTAATGTGTTGTGTACAGCCTAGAGAACAGTTTGTTATGGGGTGGCTAACAAATAGTTTAATTTTATTATTATTATTCTTAATTGTTATTTATTATTATTATTATTATTATTATTTATGCTGGTCTCTGACCACAAGAAAGGTTACTTGACTTGCCTTGACTATTTATTATTATTATTATTATTATTATTATTATTATTATTATTATTGACATTGGAGCTTGGTGGCTGTTTCACATATTTATCTCTATAATGTTCTTTGCATAGGAGAGGGTTAGGAGCATTTCAGCCCAATAAACACAATCAAGTGTACAAAATAAATATGACAGTAAAAAGAAAACCTATATTAAATGTTTACTTTGTTTCATAACAGTTTTAATACTTTAATAACAGTTTCCAAAATGACCATTGTTTAAATACAGTTAAACATGGAAGGGTTTTTTTGTTTTTTTTAAATTCTCCTATTTTTCTTCCCTGTTGCTGACTTCTGCAGATCTTTTGATTCATGGCCACTTAAAAAAGCCTGGAGAGAGGAACCAGAAAAAAATGGATCAAATTTGTTGAAGCAATCTCCCCGCTCTAATTCTGGGATATTTTGTATCCAGGACAACACTTTGCCTACACCCTGGGCAGAATGTCCAATTTCTGGACAGTCCGGGCTAATCCTGAACATGTGGCAACCCTACATGAGAAGCATATCATAATACAGTACTACAATTGGACCCTAATGCATTTTGATTCTTAATATAAAGAGAACAGAAACTGAAGACCATTCATTTTTGACGTTTTATGAAGATTGCAATCAAGAGACTCCCTGATGAGATCATTCTAGTATGATCTCCCGCAACAAAAGGCTTTTAATGCTGTCAGACTAAATCACATTGGAGACTCAAGAGGTTCACTCTAAGAGCTGCTTTGTGTATCATCATATAAGCAAAAATTACAGAGACACAGCCAAAGCAGCTTGTGGTCCACATCCTTAAGAGCAGAAGGTTAATTCTGAATGCAAGAGAGAGCAACATCACCACCAACACAGCTGCACCAGGCTTTTTCTTCATGTATCTATCTTCCAGATATTATAACTGAGTTCATCATTCTGGATCTCCATCAAATGGCTGCATTCTGCAGCCAGAGATTCAAAGAGGGGGAAAGTCCAATTTACATTTACATTAATTATATTTCTACTGTGTGCTGGAAGCCTATAGAATTCCCTTCCTCCCTCCCAGTACCTCTTTTTTCCTTTAGTAAGCTTAGAACTGCTTAGATGGAGCTAAGAATAGGCTCTCCATTCAGGCACCAACCAGATACAGACCCACTTAGCTGCAAAAATGCTACACGGTCAGATTCTCCCAGGTCATTCAATGTGCCCACTTGCCTGCTGGACCAGTGGGAACAAGAGGTCCAAAGGGAGATAGCAGTCATGAGCTGCATAAGCATCCCACACAAGCAGGGGAGGAGATCTGGTCTTGTAGCAAGCATGAATGGACCACTTTGCTAAGCCAGGTCC
Organism: Hemicordylus capensis; assembly: GCF_027244095.1. Lineage (NCBI taxonomy): Eukaryota > Metazoa > Chordata > Lepidosauria > Squamata > Cordylidae > Hemicordylus > Hemicordylus capensis. The sequence continues at coordinate 244,149,021 of NC_069661.1, read as the reverse complement.
GCCTTGGTTTGCATTTGGATTGGACACTACTTGTGAACTCTGTAAGATATTCTCCTTAGAGGATGAGGCCATAGGTCAGTGGAAGAGCATCTGCATGCTTGCATGAAGAAGGTCCTAGGTTCAATTCCTATCATTTTTAGGTAGGGCTGGGAGAGAATTCTGCCTGTAACCTTGGAAAGCCGCTGCCAGTCAAAGAAGACAATACTGAGCTAGATGGACCAATGGTCTGACTTGGTATAAGGCAGCTTCCTATGTTTCTAAGTCAGTCTCTTCGCCAATCAGTTTAAATTTAGCATACCAGTGACTGGCGGCCTGGTGTACTAACTCAGCACTTGGACAAGGAAATTCATATAAGTGTGTTCACCCATGATGGAGAGCATGAAAAACTTCTACATGCAGGCATTTTATCCCTGGCCATCACATCTGGTTTGAGCCAAGAGAACAGTGTGCTCCTTGCATACAAGACAAAAATAATTATTAACTAAATAGATTAGGCACCAGGTATTTAAGAGAACGTCTTCTTTGCTATGATTCCCACCGCCCATTAAGATCATCTGGAGAGGTTTGTCTACAGTTGCCACCAGAATATCTGGCAGCTACTTGAGAACGGGCCTTCTCTGTTGCTGCCCCAAGGCTTTGGAATGCGCTCCCTGTTGAAATAAGAGCTTCCACATTTCTAACAACTTTCAAAAAATTAATTAAGACACATTTGTTCACCCAGGCTTTTAATTAGACTTACAGTTTTAATATTTGTAACTTGTTTTAAGTTTTAAATTGTTTTAATGTTTAATTTTTTAAAAATTGTGTTTTTATTATGAACCACCCAGAGACGTACGTTTTGAGCGGTATAGAAATCTGTTAAATAAATAAATAAAATAAAATTATTTTAAAATGTATTAAATCAAGAGTGGAAGAATTCCAGATTGCCTCGTTCTAGAAATTACGTTTGTTTTTTAAATTTAGGTTTCTATCCTACCATTCAACACAGAGATAGGCTCGAGCCCAAAACATTTCATAAGCCTCCGAAACGTTTCAGCTCGGGGGGGTGGGGGACCTGGTGTTTTGGCGCCGGCGGTTCTTTAAGGGTGGGGAAAGGTGCACTCACCCCTCCTGCCGCATTTCCCCCACCGGCACTCCATTATTTTCAAGCCCCTCGGGGCAACAGCGTTCCTCCCTGCTGCTCTGTTGCCCTCATCGGCCGGAAGTAGCGATTGCGCATGTGCCCATTGCATGCACACACGTGATCGCTACTTCTGGCCGATGAGGGCAACGGCTCGGCAGGGAGGAATGCTGCCGTCCCCAAGGGGCCTGAAAATAATGGAGCGCCAGCGGGGGAAATGTGGTGGGAGGGGTGAGTGCATCCTCCCCCGCCCTTAAAGAACCACCCCCGCCAGCGCTGAAGCACTTTCGGGCTCATCCCTACACAGAGGTGCTATTCTATTTTCCCATCCAAATGTGTGTGTGTGTGTGTGTGTGTGTGTGTGTGTGTGTGTGTGTGTGTGTGTGAAGGAGGGGGGACTGTCTACAAAATTATACCCAGCAGCTCTCAGATACCAATCGGTATTGCTGTTCAAAAACGAGAACATTTCAGTCCCGTGACTTCATCCCATAGCTGTGAATTAGCTCCAAAGCTGCACCCGCAGATTCCTGATCAGCTTAACGACAAAGTCCATTCCAAAACATTTAGCATTCAAGACATGTGTTTCTTCCAAAGATCTAGTAGCCATTTCCCAAAGATGGCACTCTCTCCAACTGGATGCCCCAACAAATGGTTCCTCGCCAACCCACTATAATGTTTTGGTTGCAGAAAAGAACAAGATCCTTTCTGAGTCTGTCTCCCTCTTCTCTCACAACATAACTCTTAAACTCGTTTCCTCAGCTTAGAACACATTCCCTGACCAAGAAAAAAAGGGCTTAAAAGTCCATTGAGAACAATGCTGCTGCTGCTGACGCCAGCAATAAACTTGGCATGGGTTCTCCTGTTCAAAATCATTATAATAACTCATGGTAGCAAACTACAGCACCCAGATGTCTTCCATTTCGTTTTTTGACAAGCGTGTCTTTGTGAAATTTGGCACAGCCATCGGCTTTTGTGGCTGCCTCCCTATAGCAAAGCAAAGGGCAAAACACCATGCGCTGGCCACACCCTGTGCATGGAATTCATTACCACCCCCTTCTGAATTAACACTGTGGTGTAAACCCAAAGGCACGGGGCAGCCGCCGAGAAGCCCGAAGGAAAACCAACATATATTTGGAGACTGTTCTGGAAGTGTTTCACAGTTCCTGGAATAAACATCATATAAAATAAAGCTCTTTAACAGTTCCCCTCCTTCCTGGGAACTTTGCTCCTCATTCTCCACCACCCTCAGCCGTCTGAAGATCTCCAGCTCCTTCAAATGACCCCAGCTTTCCCCACGTTGCTGCCCCTGTTGCTTGGGTCTGCCTCCCAGAGCCTGCGTTCACTGCAGCAGGGTTTCCCAGATGCTGACCACAACTCCCATTCTCCCCAGCCAAAGAGCAATGCAGCTGGGATTGCTGGGAGTTGTAGTCAACATCTGGAAATCCCTGTTACAGGGAACCCTGTCCAGAACATGTTAGGGATGCCGCCTTTCTTATTTCCTTCAGCACTCACTTTCCCTTTAAACCTTTTACCGCAACCCCAAGTCTCCATAACCACAGTGATTTTCACTATTTCTCTTCTAGTGTGTGTGTGTGTGTGTGTGTGGGGAGGCACTTTGGCAGAAAAGCTTCAGTCTGAGAGCATTTCCTGCTGTGCTGACCTCTGTCAAGTGTTGCACTTTCCCTAGGGCTAGGAGGGCCCCTTTAAGATTTTTTTTAAAAAAGAAAAACCCTGGTCAAGCTCCTGTGTCACCTTGGAAGGCACACATGGACATACGAAGCAGCTGGAAATATGGTCCTTCCCAGCATCCTCCCTGCCTGCTCCCCCAGAGTTCTAGTGCTGGCCTTCCAAGACGGTCCTGGTGCTCTGTTTCTTTCCCTTAAAAGAGACCCACGGTCACCTCTGCACAGTGCTGGGGGACTCTGCGGAGAAGTCAGTTAAAGCTTCCCACAGAACTAACAAACAATTAGTCGGGCAGCCACAATGGGAACCGCAGCTGGCTTCTGGGCCTTGCTGTGAAGAACACTAAACACATGTAGCGGAAACAGTTCCTTAACTCTACCTCCACTTCTGCCCCCTTCCTCTCTTGTCTCTCTTGTGCCAAGCTTCAGAATATATATATATTCCAGAATGTGCCATGCATATGCATTGCAAACCATATTATTCTTGACTGCTCTCCAGATAAGCATTGCAATGGCAGGAATGCATTATCTGTCCTGCAAGGGAGAGCAGCAATTTCCACCAACCCTACTCTCTGCAGCTGCTTGTGCCTCCTGAAAATATGCCCTTGAAGATCCAACAGCCCTCAGGCACACAGGGATGGCCACTATTTTAATTTAATTCCCACCCCCATGTATTTATAGGGTGAAAAATGTGTCTTTAGAGACTTCTTAAAAGTTCTCAGAGATTGGAGGGGCGGGGGAGAGAGGAAAGGAAAGGTTGTGCCGTTGAGTCGGTGTCGACTCCTGGCGACCACAGAGCCATGTGGAATACAGAAGGGGTAGAAAACAGGAGTGGTTTACCATTGCCTTCTCCCGCACAGTATGAGATGATGTCTTTCAGCACCTTCCTATATTGCAGCTGCCCAATATAGGAGTTTCCCATATTCTGGGAAACACACCAGCGGAATTCGAACCAACAGCCTCCTACTCTCTAGGCAAGTTTCTTCCCCACTGTACCATTAGATGCCTGACGGCGGGGTAGGTGGGGGCTCTTATTATAGCAGGAAGTGCATTCCAGAGTCTCGGGGTGGCAACAGAGAAAGCTCGTCCTTGTGTAGCAACCAGACAAGCCAGTGGCAACTGCAGACGAACTTCTCCAGATGATCTCAATGGGTGATGGGGCTTATAATGAAGAATATGTTCTCTTAAATACCCAGGGCCTAAGCTATTTAGGGCTTTATAGGTTATAACCAGCACCTTGTATTTTGCCCAGAAACTTATTGGTAGGCAGTGTAGCTCTTTTAATATAGGAGAAATATGGTCTCTTCGAGATGACCTGGAAACCAACTAGGCTCCCGCATTCTGTACCAACTGCAGTTTCTAGACTACATACAGAGGCAGCCCCACATACAGCGCATTGAAGTCAGTGTTTCCTCTAACAGGGATCCCCATACTACAATGACTTTTGCTTGGGGATTATGGGAATTGTAGTCAACATCTGGGAAGCCCTGTTAGAGGGAACACTGGTTGCCGTAGTCAAGTCTGGACGTTACCAGCATATATACTACAGTTTTTAGGCTGTTTATCTCAAGAAACAGACGTAGCTGGCTTATCAGACAAAACTGATAGAAAGCACTTCTGACCACTGCCTCAACCCGAGACCCCAGAGAGAGATTTGGATCCAGAAGTATTCCAAGACTGTGTACCTGTTCCTTTTGGGGAAGTGTGATCCCAACCAGAACCAGCAGATCAAAATCATTTCCTGAGTTCCATCCCCGCACAATAAGTACCTCCATCTTATCTGGATTCAGTTTGTTATCCCTCATCCAGCCCATTACTGCCTCCATTAGCGAGATTACGCCTTCTCCTGATGATGATGTCATGGAGAAATAGACTTGGGTGTCATCAGCATACTGATGACAAATCTCCTGATGATCTCTCACAGCAGTTTAATGTAGATGTTAAAAGTACTGGAGACCATATGGAGCCCTGAGGGACACCAAATAAAACTTCATGTTTTGAAGAACTATAGTTTATAAGGGGCACCAGCTGGAATTTTCCTGAGAGGTAGGAGCAGAACCACTGTAAAGCAGTGCCTTCCACTCCCAACCCTCTCAGATGGTCCAGGAGGATACTATGCTCAGTAGTATTGGAAGCTGCCAAGAGATCACAAACGACCAACAGAATCACACTTGCTTCATCAATTCCCCTTTGGAGATCATCCATCAGACTGACCAAGGCAGTCTCCATCCCATAGCCCACCCAAAAACCAGTTTGGTCTAGATAATCAGTTCCCTATAAGGCTGTCTAGAGCTGGGAGGCCACCACCCTCTCAATTACCTTGCCCAACCATGGAAGGTTGGAGACAGGCCTGTAGTTGCTTAACACTGAGGGATCCAATTCAGACTTTTCCAGAAGTGGTCGAATGATTGCCTCCTTAAGACAGGAAGGCATCCTGCCCTCCTTCAGAGAAGCAGACTAACATTTTACTGTAATGGCATGTGTGTGTGTGTGGGGGGGGTTTGGCAAAAATCATCCCTCCCTCCTTGCGTAATGGAAAAGGCTCTTCTGCCAGGTTTACATTAGCCTGGATACCAACCATCATTATTATTTTGACAGCTTATAGCAATACCTGGTTTGTATTAAAGGCATTATTAAAATACAACAAAATACCCTTTCCTTTCCAAACCAAGAGGTCCACATCCCACGGCTTTCTGTAGCAAAAATCTACATTCACTCAACAGATTTTAATTAGAACACCACAGAATATGTAGAAATAAATACTAGCAGAACGTTTGGTGGACAGTTTGAGTGAGCATGAAATGAAAGCTAATAGAAAACCAGGCAAATGAGGAAGGTAGACAACTAGACACTATGAACAACCTATTATACCTACAGGACACTCAGAAGTTAGGGGATGAAGATGAAGAAAAATGCACATTTGTCTTAGAAACATCACCAGAAAGACATCGAGGCAAAAGAAGGTTTCCAACTTTTGTTTTAAACACATGAACACGAGTAGCAAAAAGTCCCTGGAATTTATCTCTGCGGTAGCAAACAGGTTGGTGGATGTAACTTTTCTCACAGAGAAGACCTATGCACACTAAACAAACGAGGGACCTTTAACACAAAAACGCATTTTGCAGGAATGTGAATCTTGTTTGCATCTATTCCTGTTACACACATAAGGTGTGTGTAGGGTGGGGGGGGATAGGATGTGTATCTGTGAAGTGTGGGGTCATATTTCTTACATATTTTACATCTTTTGGCTAAATGAAAAGAGTCAGTGCGTGAGGCAATCCTAATTTTCCAAAACTCTATGACACATAGGAAATTTGTAACTGTTCCAAATATTTTTACAGCCTTCAGCTTTTATTCTGCACAGAAATTCTGTAGCTGGTCTGGGCAGGCAAACTGGTCTTGTGGCAGCGAGCATGAATTGTCCCCTTTGCTAAGCAGGATCCACCCTGGTTTGCATTTGAATGGGAGACTACATGTGTGAGCCCTGTAAGATATTCCCCTTAGGATATGAGGCTGCTCTGGGGAGAGCACCTGCCTGCTTGCAATGCAGAAGGTTCCAAGTTCCCTCCTTGACAGGGCGGGGAGAGCCTCCTGACTGCAATCTTGGAGAACCTACTGCCAGTCTGGGTAGATGATACTGAACTAGATGGACCAGTGGAATAAGGCAGCTTCCTATGTTCCTGCATTGAAATGTCTGGTCAGGATATCAGCACGTGGCAATATTTTATTTATCATATGGTCTGCAATTTCCCACCATGTTGGACTACTACATCCTTGCTAACTGGGCAAAGAGGCACCTTTTAATGTGGTGATTATCTTTATTTAGCAGGGGAGAGTAACTGGCCCCATCCACCCCTAGCACAAGTCTCTCCAGTGACTGTTTCTGGTGTCTATCTTATGTTTCTTTTTAGATTGTGAACCCTTTGGGGATAGGGATCCATCTTATTTGTTTATTGCTCTGTGTAAACCGCCCTGAGCCATTTTTGGAAGGGCAGTATAGAAATTTAATTAATTAATTAATTAAATTAATTAATTAATAATACTTGTAGAATCAATAGATAGAACTAGCTGATCTGGCACAGAGCATCTGCGCCCCTAGTCCCCCCCTACCCCCATCGCTTTTTTGCTTGCCAACCCCATTGTATTCTTCCCAGCTGCCCCTCTTCTTCTCCACCCATCCGCAGCTGCCGCCACCACCACCACCTCCTCCTCCTCCTCCTTCTTCCCTGCCCCCATCTTCTTTCCTTCCATTCATGGCTGCTTGGCTGCCCGTGGCTGCTCCAGCCGCCCGCCGGTTGCAGCTGCTGAGGCCACCCGCCCACCACTCATGGCCGCTGTGGATGCCTGCCTGCTGGGCCTGCTCGCTGGTTGTGACTGCTCCGGCCGGCCGCCTGCCAGGGCCGCTCACTTGTCTGCCAGCCGCCTGTCTTCTCCCCCCACCCCCCGCGGCTGGCCATTCGCCAGGCCACCACTCCCCCCCGCCACGGGAAAAGTGGCGGGAGAATCAGGAAAAGAGATTCCTGCCTGCAGCCTTGGAGAAGCTAATCGCTAATCAGCAGCTCTCTCTATTAAATATATAGAAGATAGAGAGGAGAGGTGGTGTTGTGGTAGCAAGCATGACTTGTCCCCTTAGCTAAGCAGGATCCACCCTGGTTGCATATGAATGGGAGACTAGAAGTGTGAGCACTGGAAGAGATCCCCCTCAGGGGAGGGAGCTGCTCTGGAAAAAGCAGGAGGTTTCAAGTTCCCTGGCTTCTCCAAGATAGGGCTGAGAGAGATTCCTGCCTGCAACCTTGAAGAAGCCACTGCCAGTCTGTGAAGACAATACAGAGCTAGATAGACCAATGGTCTGACAGTATATTGCAGCTTCCTATGTTCCTATATATCAGGCTTTTCACATGTATGGACCACACACATAGCATGTTGGTTCAAGGGTAACATATTCCTTGGACTACCCAAATAAGTGGATGGTAACATGCAATCTTCCCTTAAACAATTATTCCAGCAATGCTGGACTGCCTTTTCAGATGCAGATTGTCTTCACGGAAGCTAGTCATAGTCATGTGTAATTTTTCTATTCAGCAGTAGCAATATACCAAGTTGTTGTATATAATGAAGGTAAATTAACCTAGCATACGGAAGTTCTTCCTAAGGGGCCCAGTGGTAGGATACAACCATGTGAGGTTATTTCCAGCTCTAGTCTATGCATCTGAAGTGTGACTTCACTAGCAATGTCATCCTAAGTCACTATGCAGGATGATCTATGTACAAGAATAGTAGCTGACATGTCCCACAGTATAACTTTATTTATTGATTGATTTGATTTTTATATCAAATGGCTCAGGGTGATGCAGCTCCAAATGTGGGTGATGTAGACTCACCTGCATCACTGTGGGGTTCTAAATTATTTGGTGGTGGTGGTGCTGTGCAAGAGGGAAGAACTGGTACTACCAACCCTTGCATGGCCACGGCACATACTACTTCCACGTCTCCCAATGGAAGTAGCAGGAGACATGTAACTGCATGAGTCAGCAGCACCAACTCTTGCACAGCAGCATTGCCAGGTTATTTGGAACCCCTCAGCAGCACACGTGGCTCTGCAAAACCTGTGTCATGCTGTGGGACATGTCAGCCACTGCATGGATCCGCTGCTATTGGCTTTTTCTGCCTACAAAATACAGCAACACTTCAAGGCATGGGGTGGTGCACCATCACAAGATTCAAAAACAGACACTATTTCTTCCACTTCCATTAGGTTCCTGGTCAACTTCTAAATTAAACCTAGGGCTTTCTCCTACTACAGTACGACAAAGATTTATATATTGCTTTTCAACAAAATGCTCAAAGTGGGGGAAATTACATAGGGGGGAAATTAAATAAATAAGATGGTTCCCTGTACCAAAAGGCTTACCATCTAAAAAGAAAATAAGGTAGACACCAGCAACAACCACTGGAGGGATGCTGTGCTGAGTTTGGATCGTATGCCGCATTTGTTTTCTCTAAACACAATGTTTCCTTCACATATCTACATATTTTTGTGTATGGATTTCTTTCTTAGATTAGCAAAATTAAACGCTATGACAATTCTTGATTAAAGTTTGAGATTTCTATTTGCTTTATCAGCTGCTTCTGTTGTATCTAAAATACACAATTGCTGAAATCTGAGCACGCATCGTTTGTTATGATACAAACACAATATACTCCGTTTCCAGGAGGGAACATTTTAGAACATGTGGGATTTGGAAATTGTCTCCCTCAGTGACAAAGAGAAGCATGCTATTCTACTGGTGAATTTTCTTTAGGATATGTTGCAAAAGAGCAGGCTACAAACATCTTGGAAAGTAACCTTTCCACTGTGACAACAGATTTCATAATCACCAGTGTTCCCTCTAAGGCGTGCGCACGTACCTGTGCCCACAAGTTTTTTTATGTCCGCTCAGTTAATTTGAGATCCCGCTCAGGTCGAATCAGGAAAGCACCACTCTGAATGCACATGTGCACACACTGCCTTGATACTGCTGCCCAAAACAAAACTCATTCCACACACAAATGAAAAAAAGTTAGAGAGTATGCTGGTAACCACCACCCCTTTTTTGACACCCAAAATGTCTGACTGAACAATATGGACAAGCCATGTGTCTCAGGATCCCAACACACCACACTCTATGTGTCTGAAGCAGGGCACCAGATGCTGCCCTCCCCGCCCCCCCCCCCTTGCACACAGAGTGTCAGCAATCTGGCCACCCAGAAGGGAAGTCCAGGAAGATAGTCCACAATACAAACTGGGCTGCAGAAACGAAACACGGCTCAGAATAGTTCTTTATATCAGGCTTGGGCTGAAAGCTGTTGACACAAGGGTTGACAAATGTTGTCTTCCAGCAGCTAACAGAAAGATGCTGACGTGCTTTATAGTCCAAGCTGATAACTCTCAGCTGGCAGGGATTCAAGGCTTATCAGCCCTCTGCAAGAGGCGTTTTCTTCTCCTGATAGTTTCCAGCTGTGCTCTCCGCCTTGTGACACGTCGTTGCTGTGGAGTCAGTGGGGGTTGCCTGCACAGCGCATCTTCTAGTCTGTCCCTCGCTGCCTCTGCTGCCTCAGACTGCTGTGCCTGCTCTGAAACATCAGCCGGACCTTCCTCAGCCATCTCTTGGGAACTGACAGCTGGGCTCTGCCCCTCAGGCACCCCTGCATCGGCTGAAAGGCTGTCAGCTTCCCCTTCCTCCTCGCTATCTGAGATCGAGGGCTTGACACTGAGGCACTCTTAGGACAGGGGCCACAGAGATCAGGCCCTTGCTGACTGGGGGGGGGACTCCTTCCCTCCCTCCATTATGACAGCAGACTGAAGCCGCCCACAGAAGTCCCCCAAACTGTCCTTCTCCCCCTCACCCCCCACCGGTGACAGTGGCGATGAGCGTAGAATGGCGCTGGGCCTGCCGTTTGGCCCAGCGTCTCTCACAACTGGGCAGGTGTGCCTCGCAGTTCGTTAGAGACACTGGGCCAAATGACAGGCCCAGAGTCACTCTCCCATCACCACCAACGTCACCGTGGAGGTGGGGGGGGGAGAAGGACTGCCGGGCTCACCCCCCGGCAGATACCCCTCGGCCGCACGGTGGCTGGAATGTTTTTTTTTTAAAGAAATGTTTGGCGCAGCAGGGCAGGCACAAGAGGCCCCCAACAGTAGGTTTTGGGGGGCCTCATGCTGGGGGGGCCCTCCTGCCAGGGATGGTGCAGGTACCAAAATGACCTAGATGCACCCCTGCTTGCACACACACACACACACACCCCTCCCCCCTTTTAAAAGCAGGGAACAAGAGGACATGGTGGTGTATTGCTGGTGCCCCGATCATCTACTGCCTGAGGCAATTTCCTCAGTTTGCCTCATTGGAGTACCATCCCCAGTCATCCCCATTATGTATTAAATTCTCAGTATTAAAATCAGGGCAGGCTCTCCACGGATTGGACCAGACTGGCTCAGACCAAAGCCAATACCACTTCTTCCAAACCCTGGGGAACGGCTTGGTTTATTTTTGAGCCAGTCTGAATTTGGTCCCCTCCTCCCTCAGCTCTAGCCCCAAAGCCATCACTTTTTTTTCTCCCCTGCTAACTGAGCAAAGAGGCACCCTTTGCAAAGTGGTGATTCTCTTTATTGAGCAGGGAGAGAGCAACTGGACTTATCCATCCCCAGCACAGCATCCCTCCAGTGGCTGTTGCTGGTGTCTATCTTGTGTTTCTTTTTTTTAGATTGTGAGCCCTTTGGTGACAGGGAGCTGTTCTAATCCATTTATTTATCTCTATGTAAATCACTTTGGGAACTTTTGTTGAAAAGCACTACATAAATATTTGTCATATTCATATTTTATTGCCATGCCAGATGAGACCTAGCATGAAAAACCCATGAAAAAGCCTTTTCCATTGAGCACTAGATAAATGACAGACATACAAACAAAAGCACAAGTATATTCTTGAGTCATAATGCAACAAGAAGAAGAGAGCAAGACCACAAGAAGAGAAACTCCAGTTGTGTCCAGCAGTTCATGAGAAATGGTGTGATTAAGAAATGCCAGCATTTGTACGCTTCATGGTGAAGAAATAGTCTCAAGCCTCTAGCTGTGATCTCCGTTCCAAAGAAAGTCAGGGGATGAGATCATATTTGGTCCTGGAAGAGAAGACATCGGGTTGCGGGGGGAGAAAGACTACATATTTTAGGACTTTTCTCATGGCAGCACATGACCTTTTTATCCTATTTCCAAGACATAAACTGTGTTTGACTTCAGTAGGAATCCGGGTTCCTGTGCGCGGGGGTGGGAGACACCAAGAAGCATTTGGAGGAAGAGAGTTGTCAGCAGTAAACTCTTCAAGGGAGATTGTCCATATCAACTACCCAGGCTATTACTTGCAAAAAGAATACCAGCCTAAGTACACCTTTAAGTGTATGGATAATTTAGAGCAAGGATTATCAACGTTGGGTCCCCAGATGCTATTGGACTTCAATTCCCAGAATCCTGAACCAAAGGCCACTGGGGCTGGGGATTATGGGAGTTGAAGTCCAGGGACCCAACGTTGAGAATCCCTGATCTAGAGAAAGCCAGTGCAGTGTAGTGTAGCCTTTTTTTTTTTTTTAACCTTTTCTGTCTGAGAACCTAACTTAAATCCCAACTTGTTACAAGGCTGCACAACTTTGGTCCTGGACTGCAACTCCCATAATTCCTAGTTGCCATAATTCCATAATTTCCAGCTGGCCAATAGTCAGGGATGATGCGAGCTGTAGTCTTACAAAAGCAGGAAGGCTGAAATTGTGTAGTCCTGATTTATACTGTATCTTGCCTCTTCTCTCTGTCCTCTACCATTGTCTTATCTCCCCCCTTCTCTCTGTTTAACCCCGCTTTCTGTTCTTCAAAAAAGCAATTAAAATGTGACAAACGTGAGTGGTGGTTGTGCCTCTCATACGACCCATCATTGGTGTCACTCAGTGTTGGGGCAGCCATTTTGTGAGGCAAGGTGAGGTGGCTGCTTCAGGTGGCAGAGTATTGGGGTATCAGGAAGGTGGCAAGATCCTGGCATCAGAGAGGCTCTCTTGGACTGATCTGAGCCTTGCTGGCTTTGCAAGGAGCACATCTCCTCACACTCCTTGCAAAGCATACAGAAAGTGTAAGGAGAGAAGAAGAAGCTACTGGAAACCTTCCCTCCCCCTGCTCCCATGCCACTTTCAAAACCTGCAAAGTTCTGTTTTGAAAGAGAGCTGGCCTCCACCATGCTGCCTAACCATAACCCTCTTGGGCCATCCCTGCTCAGTGTCTCCTGACCCAACATCATGACCTCAGGTGAAAACTGGGACTCTGCTCCTGAGCCAGGGGAATTCCCAACACCAAACACCAGCTGCTGTGGTGTACACCACAGGCTCCAGTGGTGAGGATGAACCAGGCAGTAAAGAGCCCCGGAAACTTGAACCTGGATCCTCAGAGATAGTCCCCCTGTGCCAAACTCACTCATGGGGTTCGAGCCTTGGATGGAGCCATCATTCAATGGTAGAGCATCTGTTTTGCATGCAAAAGGTTAAATCCCTGGCACCTTCAGGCAGGGCTGGGAATAGCTCCCCCCGGCAGTCAGTGTAGACAATACTGAGTAACCTCTTACCCTTTAAAGTCCACTTGCTGATGCATTAGGCAAGAGCTGGCTAAAAGATAGCAGAGTGTTCAGCTCTGGGCCTGGAGGCTGTCCCTTTAAGGAACTACCCTCTGCAAGCGAGGGGTGGCGCCTCAGGGAGGTAAGCACGGCCAAGAGATATAAAAGAGCTACATTGGAGTTTGTTTATTTGTTTATTTAGCACTTTTTAATACCACCCTAACCCAAGGTCAATGGAGTTGCACTTCGATTGGAGTGCTTCCTCCCTTGGAGCTCTCTGGAGTCCACAGTCCTGGAGACCAGTCTTGGCTTTCTAGCCTGCGTGATAGACCAGGACAGAACATCCATCAGTTGAAGACCATCTGTCAGGTCAGAACATCCGTCAATGATGCAATGAATGATGTGGCTCTTGGAAGGGATACCACTTTCTGGGCTAATCAAGCAAGCCGAACCTCTGATGAGTTTGTCTGACACAGTTTAAAAGGGGGTAATGGTGCATTGTAACGTCTCCTGAGCCCTGAGGTAGGGTGGGGAAGGTCCCAATAAAATATAAGTTGAAAGATTTTGGTTACACCAAGTGTGATCAAACACTGAACCAAGGCAAAAGGGGTCAGCTGGATCGTCAGTGGTTTTTGCTGAGTTCTGTGGGCCATAGAGCTACCAATAAGAAAGGATATTTTGTTAGCAGTAATACAAATTAAAAGTAGTGCTTGGTTCAGGAGGGAGTAAGATCAATTTGGAGGACTCAAGGAATACATTTTGCTCACACGTAGGGCCTGATCAATTTCTGGTTAGGGATGTGCGAACAGGTTTGACGTCAAATGTGTTTGACATCGAACCGAACCATCCCCTGTTCAGTCCGACCCCAGACCGAACACCCCCCGACTGTTCGGGACTTCGCAGACCTTTTTTGGTTGTTGTTGTTTTTTAAAGAATTTTTTTTTTACCTTATCCTCCTTGGGTCACCCAGTGGCCAACTGAGCAGGCGTGCGGCCTCCAAAATGGTTGCCGGGCCACTGGGAGAAGGCGGAAAACCAAAGAGCCAGCCAAATTGGCCAGAAGGGGGCATAAGAAAGGCTGGCAGGAGAAGGGGGGACTTCCACGGACACACACACACACACACCCCGCCGCTGCCTCCAGGAACTCCCTCAAAGGGGATAAGGTTAAAAAAAAATCTTTTTTTAAAAAACACATTCGTGAACCCACCCACACCGAACCGAGCCGGGGGGGTTTGAGGGGGTGCCAGACCGAACCGGCCCGGTTGGGTTCGAGTCTGATCCAGACTCTAACTGAACCGGGCCAGCTGGTTCCATGCACATACCTATTTCTGTTATTTGGGGTTAATACGGAATTTTCCACATGTCTAACTGGAAACAGATCTTGTCCATGGCATATCTCTTGCACACAAGTTTGCCTAACTGTAGATCAAGCTAAGTGAGTCTAAATTGCCTACAGTCCTGCACAATGGAGCACATCTTGGTTTTTTAAAAAAACACACACTGTAGAAAGAGAATTTACTATGTGTTAATTTGGAAGAAAACGGCACATTCGTTTTTACAAAGCCCATGTGTATCAAGGGAGGGGGAAAGGGGGGGGAGCTGCAGTTGTAAATAAATCAAAGAGGCTAAAAAGACGTTTCCAGATGTGAAATATATTTGTTACAGGAACATGTTAAGTAAACACTTAGTAATGCCCTTATTATTGAGCTCGGAAATAGTCAGCGGAGACACCTCCTCTCATCTACATTTTTATTCATGAAGTGCAGGGGATACCAAGTGACAAAGTATTCATCACCAATTAGGGACATTAATCAGTGCTGCTAGTGACAAGCACACAAGAATCCCTGTGGAAACCTCACCATTTTCATCATCTACTTGCAACTGGTGAAGCAGACCATTGCCTATGAAAGCTCATACCAAGCAAACGCCACAGCCCAGGGCACTCAATCACTGGTCCCCAATTGTTGTTGGATTACAACTCCCATCATCCCCAGCCACTGTGGCCAATACCCCGGGGTGATGGGAGTTTTAGTCAACATCTGGAGAAGGGTCAAATTTGTGCAGCGCTGACCTAGTGACAAATGCCTGAGCTGTGTGTCTACCGTGTCACCTCATCCATACTATGTGAATGAGGTGATGTTCAAAGGCTCTGGGTGGTGTACAACAAATTTAAAAAAATGTAAGAACACACACCATTCAAGACACAGTGCTAAAAACAATTCAAAACCATTTAAAACTAATTAAAAGACTTTAATTTTTTTTAAAAAAATGTTGGAAGGCCAGGCCAAACAAGTAAGTTTTTAGGGCTCTCTTAAAGGCCGACAATGAGCCTAAACTGCGGATATTGCCGGGAGTGCATTCCATAGGCTAGGAGCAGCTACTGAAAAGGCCCGGTTCAGAATTGCTACCAGATGTACCGGTGGTAACTGGAAACGGACCTCTCCAGATGACCTCAACAAGTGATGGGGATCATACGGAAGAAGGCGCTCTCTAAGGTAGCTCGGAGGATGCAAGCCATTCAGGGCTTTAGAGGCAATAACCAGCACTTTGTATTTCGCCTGGAAACATATCAGCAGCCAGTGCAACTGTTTTAAAACAGGCATAATATGGTCTCTCCGGGTTACCCCAGAGACCAGTCTGGCTGCCGCATTTTGAACTAACCGAAGTTTCCAAACTACGTACCAAGGCAGCCCCATGTAGAGCGCATTGCAGTAGTCAAGCCTGGAGGTTACCAGCCGATGCACCACTTTTCTGAGATTGTTCTCTTCAAGGAATGGACGCAGCTGTCGAATCAGCCAAAGTTGATGAAAAGCGCTCCTGGCCATAGCCTCCACCTGATATACCAGGGTGAGGCCTGGATCCAAGAGCACTCCCAAGCTGCGTACCTGTTCCTTCTGGGGGAGTGTAACCCCATCCAGCACAGGAATGTCTAACTCATCCCTCAAATTCTAATCCCCCACAATGAGCACCATCTTGCTTGGATTCAGCTTCAATTTGTTATCCCTCATCCAGCCCATTACTGCCCCATAGGCAGGCATTTAGAGAATGAATGACATTATATGATGATGATGATGATGAGGAGGAGGAGGAGGAGGAGGAGGAGGATGAGGAGGATGAGGAGAAATAGATTTGGGTGTCATAGGCATACTGATAACACCATGCACCAAATCTCCTGATGACCTCACCCAGTGGTTTCATGTAAATGTTAAAAAGTACTGGTGACAAAATGGAGCCCTGAGGGACACCATATAATAGCTCCCATTTTGAACAGGAACTGTCACCAAGCTCCACCATCTGGAATCTGCCTGAGAGAGAGGAGCAGAACCACTGCAAAGCAGTGCCTCCTATCCTCAATTCCCTCAGGCGATCCAGAAGGATACCATGGTTGATGGTATCGAATGCCACCAAGAGATCCAAAAGAACCAACAGAGTCACACTCCCTCTGTCGATTCCCTAGTAAAGATCATCCATCAAACCGACCAAGGCAGACTCAACCCCATAGCCCGCTCTAAAGCCAGTTTGAAATGGGTATAGATAATTGGTTTCCTCCAGAACTGCCTGGAGCTGGTTAGCCACCACTCTCTCAATCACCTTGCCCAATCATGGGAGATGAGACCAGCCTATCACTATCCATATATATAAATATATGCCATATTAGCCACCCACTGTGGGGATGCGTGTCTTTGAGGCTGAACTCTCGCGACACGCTGCGAGAGTTCCCGGCAAAGACGGGAACAAGGACGGAGAAATTGGGGCCCGATTGGGAAGGAGCTGCACAAGGGAAGCGGCGGGTCCGGATGCGATGGGGAGGCAGTGGCCCCGGCCGTGATGGGGAGGCAGCGGCAGGCCCAGCTGCAGTGGCGAGGCAGTGGCTGTTTCGGGCCTGGCCGTGGTGGCGGTGGGGTGAGGAGGCGGCTGGGCCACCAGGAAGAGGAGATGGCCCAGGAAGGGACGGGCCGGCTTTAAAGCCAGCTAGAAACCATGGGTGGGGATGGAGGAGAGGACCAGCCCAGGTGGGAAACACCGGCCCCAAATACCGCACAGATGTTCAGTGAGGGGTGGGCGAGTATCTATCTATCTATCTATCTATCTCCAAGATGGGGCTGAGAGAGACTCCTGCCTGCAACCCTGCAGAAGCTGCTGGCCACCTATGTAGACAATACTGAGCTAGACGGACCAATGGTCTGACTTGGTATAAGTCAGCTTCCTATGAGTCTCCCACCCAGGCACCAACCATTCTAAGACCTCCTTAGTCTCAGCAAGGTGCCTGTACAGTATGAATTCCGATCATACTCTGGGGCCCCAAATGACCCATGTGCAGCTGCACATGGCAAGAGGATACTGTGGGCTTCAGAGGGAAGGGGAGATTGGCAAAAGTAGCCCCTCTCCTGTGGCTCTAGTGCAGCATTAGTCTGCTCTAGTGCAGCATTGGTCTGTATGTCAGCCAAGGAATATAAAGGTCTCAACATGATGTATCTTCTTCATCCAGGCATCATTACTTTCCCCCAGCCTGAACAAAAGATCCCTGCTGCTACAAGGCCCCAAATCTAATGGAGGCTGGCTAGTTTGTTTTAAACTCTCAATGTCAAACTCACAGTACATTCAGTTTAAACATTCCCTTGGGGTATTTCCTGCTAAATACTTTCTATTTTTGATCCACTCACTTCAAGTTCAACCAGCAATATTGCATCAATTCATTGGCGGGCGGGCGGCGGGGTGGGGGGGTGGGAAGCTTGCCTCACTCTCCACCACTCAATCTCAATCAAGCTACCAAATTAATTAAGCACTCTTCATTTGTCCATTGGCAAATGGGAGGGATGGAGAAAAAGATACATCTGAGCAGAGCAATCGGATGCGTGCAGCATTGACCAGAACAAAACTGACGCCTCTGTAATAGAACTAATGAGAGCATTAGGTCCCATGATCTAGTGCAACAGATCTACTGTTCACCTTCTCAAGCAGCAAATTCAATGTCCCAGCCCAAACTACTGCCATGGGCTAAACCAGGGTTGCACAACTTTGGCCCTCCAGCTGCTGTTGGACTACAACTCCCATCATCCCCAGGTACAATGACCAACAGGGATGCCTGGAGTCATCTGCAGGAGGACCAAAGTTATGTAGCCCTGGGATGAACACAAGCCCTATTTACATGTACACCTGTAATTGCACAGGGCCCCATTTCAGACATTCCAGTGTACACACACGGGATGTCAGGACCAGTGTTCCTTGTAACAGGAATTCCCAGGTGTTGTTGACTTCCAGCATCCCCAGCCAAAGACCACTGTAGCTGGAGATGATGGGAGTTGTAGACAACAACATCTGGGAATCGTTGTTATAGGTAACACTGATCAGGGCCTATCTAAACCCGGACCCTTGGCGGACTCTCATGGAAGAGGAGGAACAGCCTTAGCTAAGACCCCAGCTCCAACAGACCTTGAACAACCAGAAATGGTCACATCCTTGGAGGAACCTTGGAAACCTGAAGAGTCAATGCTTCCCAGGAGGACTCCTTCTGTCCCATCCCTGGTACCCCATCCTTTGCCCTCAGAAATCCACAAACAGAGGCAATGCCAAACCAGGGCCAAGCTCTCACCAGGCAGCTAAAGGCATCCTTCCCTAAAGACTTACTCAGGAGGAGGTCCACTCAGGCACCTGCCTCGAATAGGGCCAGCCTTTGCTCCAGGAATGGGAAAGGGTCCTGGCTTACCTTTAAGCCCTTTAAGACACTGTTTCCAGTCTGTTAACAACATGGCAGAAGTCTCAAGGGAGCTTGTTCTTGACTTGCGTTGCTGAAGGATGGTGCTATTGAAAATGCCGCATGACAAAATCCAACTTAACAGCACCCTGCTCCTCCTTTTTGAAGAAATCGAATCTGCATCACACATGTTTTGTGTTCCCTTGATTAAGACCTCGGTGCTGAAACGGAGAGGGACCAGTGGTCTGTGTTTATATATTGTGTGGAAGTTGTTTATGTTTATGCGGCTTTTGTCTTTTATACTTGTGGTTTATCTGTGCATTTGTATTAAACAGATGCATTTCCTTTTACTGTTTATTAGGTCTCTTTGTTGCTGGTTTGTATAATTAGTGGAGACTCTTTACTATGTGTTTTATCCCATGTAAACCCTCTAATTCAGAGCCTGGCCTTGCTTGTGCAACAGTTCCCTTGCTGGGCATTTATCAGCTCCAACTCTTGACCTTGCCTACCCCAGCTCATTAGATCCACCAGACCCTGGGTCCGGACACGGAGGAGAGAGAGAGAGAGAGAGAGAGAGAGAGAGAGAGAGAGAGAGAGAGAGGCTAGCAGATTCTGCCCCTGACCCTATGCACATTCATCTGAGTGTTTGAAGAGAATCCCAGAGCATACAATTGTCCATGCATGGGGCTCTCTCCACACAACTGGGAACACTAGAAAACCAGAATTTACCTGCTGACTGAGCAAACAGGCACCTTTAAAAGTGATAATGTGCTGGCTGTTATGGCTGGGGATGAGGAGAGCTGTGATCTAACAGGGGCTGTCAGGCGTTGGGGAATGACACCTCCAGCCTCAGAGCCAAGATGGCTCTGAATACCAGTTGCAAGGGAGCAACAGCAAGAGAGAGGGCATGCCCTCACCTCTTGCTGTGAGCTTCTTAGAGGCATCTGGTTGGCCACTATGGGAAACAGGATGCTTGACTAGACAGGCTTTGGGCCTGATCCAGAAAGGCTATTCTTATGTTGGGAGTTGTAGTCCAACAACATCTGGGGACTCCTGTTTGAGACCCCTGATGTAAGTAGTTCTGTATTAAATTTTTAAAAATAATTATTTAAAAAACCATCATCATCACTGGTGTGCTTTGTGCTTTCCCCTTGGTGGCACTCAAACACATGGTGTTCCTTCATGCTGACCTTTTAAACTGGCTGCGTGTTCCAGCAAAACAGAACGCAGACCATTTCTAGGTACTGATATCTCAGAGAAAGTGTGGACAACCATATCAAAGTGAAGGTCAAACACCAGGACCGCCAGCTTCATAGCGTCCTTTCGAGTCAACCTCCAGGACAGCAAGCTGCCAATGCAGAGAGGCTGGGCTTCAAAAGAGCTGCCAGCGAGGTGTCCAAAGAGACAAAACTGTTCCTCACCATGAATGCCCTTCCCTCCCTCCAAATGTTGCTGCCACATGGATCTCGATCCAGCTAGATATCAACAGGCAAATGTCAGGGGCCCAAATACTTGATCTGCAATGAAGCGAACAACAAATTAACAGCCTTCCCACTCCCTTTCCAGCATTAAGATGAAGGAAGCGAGTGGAGATTGTTGCAGGATGAATTAAAAACAGACTAGAAGGCCTACAGCCAAACTGTTGCTGAATATTTCAAAACAGATAGATAGATAGATAGATAGATAGATAGATAGATAGATAGATAGATAGATAGAGGGATAGATAGATGACAATAATAACAATTTTGTTAGCCACCCCATAACAAATTATTCTGCAAATCCCTAACAGATGGCTGCCCAGTCCCCTGCTAATTGAGCAAAGAGGCATCTTTTCAAAGTGGTGATTCTCTTTCTTTAGCAAGGGGAGAGCAACTGGCCCTATCCATCCCCAGCACAGCACCCTTCCAGTGGCTGTTGTTGGTGTCTATCTTATTTTTCTTTCTTAGATTGTGAGCCCTTTGGGGACAGGGAGCCATTTTAATTATATCTGTGTAAACTGCTTTGGGAACTTTTGTTGAAAAGTAGAATATCAATATTTGTTGTTGTCATTTTCTGGGCAGCTCACAACACAGAATTTAAACATCAAGTAAAAAAACCACACATACAACACAACACACACACAATACAAAATGATTAAAAAACGTATTTTATATATACATGGTTCCTCACCTCTGCAGCTACTGATTATATGCACCTTTCATCTCTGTCCTTTCTCTCCCAGTTTCCCTTCAGGTTCCTTTCTAACCTTCACTACTACCTTCATTTCTATGGAGTGCTGACAACTCTCTTTGTCCTCTGCCTCACTCTTCCTTAAGATTGCTACCTTTGCAAGCCTACCCAGTGCTTCACCACTGGGAGGCTCCCCAACCCAAAGAGGAAAGGGACAGCGCCTTCCCAGTGGACCAATGGAAGGAAGGGCACAGCTGCTTCCTGGTAGCACAACGAGGGGGTGGGGGGAAATCAAGCCTCATAGGGAA
This sequence comes from Hemicordylus capensis, assembly GCF_027244095.1. NCBI lineage: Eukaryota > Metazoa > Chordata > Lepidosauria > Squamata > Cordylidae > Hemicordylus > Hemicordylus capensis. Next base: position 244,127,926 of record NC_069661.1, on the reverse strand, counting down.
GCAGCACCTAATTTTTAGTACCAATGTGATGCTGGTGCACAAAAACAGGATTTCAGCCCCATACTACCTGACCCTATCAAGGTGCACACAAAAATTGGCCTGTAGAGATGAAGAAAATCTTGCCTTCTCCATTTCTTTATGGTCACCATTTGTCACTGCAAAAATCCTGGGCATAAATCATCATCTGGATTGTCTATATCCATAGCACACCGGCTCCTCCTCTCTTAGTATGGCATTCTGAGTCAGCCATTGCATGGTCTGAGGGCATGTGGTACAGGCACCTTGAGAAGTTAAGCAAGTCCAGGTCTGCTCGGAGCCTGGATGACTGACCACCTGGGACCCCCATAAACACTGCTTTAAATTCCATGATGGAAGTATTGAGGAATATAAATGTAATTTCATAAACAAAACCTCCCACTTTTTTTGTTTTTTCTAACATTGGGCATGATCCATCCCCTCCTGTGAGTACAGAGCGGTGCACACAGTAGAGGATTTGCCGAAGAAGTCTAGTGATTCCTTACCAAATCCAGCTTCAGAAAATCACTGGTTACACTTAGCAGTACATCCATCAGTTTCTGTCTGCGTCAAGGTAAATGCACGTCCAGCCATCTTTCTTTAAATTATATAGTGAATATTTCAAACACTTCACTTCATCTTTCTGAATTGGGTAGCAGCCCATTCCAAAAACTTCCACCAACATTTCCATTTCCCATTTTCTAAAGCAATGCAGTGGTCAGGCCAATAAGCAGAAATACCTAGCAGACCGCTCTAGTTGACAGCCTTAGACACTACTGTCCTACAGCAGAATCTAGACAGAGGACAGCCTCTTAGTGCTAACAGAATGCCTTTTGGATGGATGGAGAGGCAAGGGAGGAGTGAAATCCAGCAGGTCTGGATTCAGCACACCCACATCCAAGATAAATATTGAAAGTTTCCTTTGCTTCCAGATGTTGGGCATTCAGATGTCCCGCCACCCTTGTTACTCAATTAGAAGGTTTAATTAAGGGGACATTTTTCAGTCAACCCAGAAGTTCCACCCAAGCCCTAAAATGAGATTGTAAATGAATTCAGTAAACTTTAGCTGCCCAATTACTGGTCATTTCTTGGCATTTTAAGTCCGGCACTGCTAGAATGTCACTGCAGAGACTACGAATAGTGCCGTTATTATAGTCCTATTGGGCAAAAAAAGTCATTCTCTTGAAGTTCACAACTCAGACCCTGAAAAACTAAGGGCATTTCCGCAATCACATATGTGACATTTCGTTTCATTTTGGTTCTTATGGCAGGAGAGCTAGTCTTGGGATAGCAGGCATGAATTGTCCTCTTTGCTAAGCAGGGTCTGCCCTGGCTTGCATTTGAATGGGAGACTACATGAGTGAGCACTGCAAGATATTCACCTCACGGGATGGGGTCCAGTGTTCCCTCTAACAGGGATTCCCAGATGTCGTCCACGACAACTCCCAGCATCGCCAGCTGCAATGGCCTTTGGCTGGGGATTCTGGGAGTTGTAGTCAACAGCATCTGGGAATCCCTGTTAGAGGGAACACTGATCGGGTCATAACTCAGTGAAAGAGCATCTGCATGCTGGCATGCAGAAGATTCCAAGTTCCCTCCCTGGCATCTCCAGGATAGGGCTGAGAGAGACTCCTGTCTATAACCTTGGAGAAGCTGCTCCAAGTCAGAGTAGACGAGGGCTGTCAACTTTGGCCCTCCTGCAGATGTTGGCCTACAGTTCCCACAATACCTGGCTTCTGCATGATCCTCACTGCATGTTAAGGTAATCTGAGGAGGTCCGTCTCCAGTTACCACCGGTGCATCTGGTGGCGACTCAGAGGTGGGCCTTCTCTGTAGCTGCTCCTGGGCTGTGGAAAGCACTCCCTGCAGAAATCCGCAATCTGAATTCTTTATTTGTTTGGCCTTCCAGGGTATGTAAATTGTTGTAAATGGTTTTAATGTTGTAACCTGGTTTTTTAGGGTTTTTTAACCCTGAATGTTTTGAATGTTTTAACTGTTATTGTTTTATGCCATTTTACAACCTTTGTTTTTAACTGCTAATTGATTTTAATTCTTTTGTTTTAATGTAAACCGCCCTGAGCCATTTTGGAAGGGCGGTAGAGAAATAGAATAAATAATGAATGAATAAATAAATAAATAAATATTGGCCGCTGATTATGGGAGTTGTAGTTCAAAAACAGCTGGGGGGCCTAAGCTGAGCAGGCCTGGTGTAGACAATCCTAAGCTAAATGGACCAATGGTCTGACTCAGTATAAGACAGCTTCCTATGTTCCTAGTTCAGTTTTATGTGTTTTTCTTCACTGCCCCAGTACTAATCCCAACCAGGTTTCCATATGCATTGCCTGCTTCTTCCCTGAAATGAGGCTCAAGTTTCTTTTTTATAATAAAATCCATATTTGTGAAATTGTGCCCATGCATGTTTCAATACTGTATCTTTAGTGCTGTGTCCCAAAAAGGAAGGATACACTTTTGGATGGGATCAGGATGCAACTGGGTTCTCTAATGTTGAAGTATCCAGACACAGATTCTGCTGAAAGACAATGGGGCTATTCTCTGCAAGCCCGGTGGTGGCTGCGAGCCTGGCGGTTCTCAAGTGGATAGCCCGCTCCTGTAGCCCTCCCCATAGCCCGGGTTTGCGGAGTGAGCACTCTGTGACCGCGAGTAGCCGCGGCGTGGCTCCACGCCGCAGCTACTCACGAGTAGACCCTCCCGGAGGGAAGGCAAAAAGCCACCTTCCGGCTCCGGGGATCTCCCCAGTATGCCCTGTGCACTCGTGCAGGGCATACTGGGGCTTCCGGGGGCCATGTGGCCCCCGGCCCCTGCCGGCTCCATCATGGAGCTGGCAATTATGTGGGCAGCTGATCCGGCCGCCGGGGGCTCCCTCCACGCTTGTGTGTGGGGAGAGCGGGCTTAGCTCGCTCTCCCCGCGCACTAACAAAAACTGGGTCTCACTGTTCGTGAGACCCAGCTCAACAGCAGATTAAAGTAACAAAGTGTGCAAGGTAAAGAGTGAATGGGTGGGGTCAGGGGGGGAAAGGAAAGCAAAAAAAGGCACCGCTAATTAACTATGGGAAGGGGTCAATGGGCATGGAAAGGGACAATACAATAACCTGCGTTGCAGGAGGACTAATTGCTGCAGATTTTGAATCTCTTTAATATGGAACATGAGTTTTCATGCTATAAACCCAGATGCTAGAGTAAAGCCAGCAACAGATCACAGGGAGGAGAGCTGGTCTTGTGGCAGCAAGCACGGATTGTCCTGTCTGCTAAGCAGGGTCCACCCTGTTTGATTTGGATGGGTGATTACATGTGAGCACTGTCTGCTGTGAGATATTCCCCTTAGGGCAGGGGTGGACAAACTTGGTCCTCCAGCTGTTGTTAAACTATAACTCCCATGTGGCTGGGGATGATGGGAATTGTAGTTCAACAACAGCTAGGTTTTCCTACCCATGCCCTAAGTAAAGTGTGTCATCGAGTCGGTGTTGACTCCTGGCAACCACAGAGACCTGTGGTTGTCTTTGGAATGCCCTAGTTAGACCCATAGTCTGGCTCTGTATAAGGCAACTTCCTATGTCTCTATATTCCTATGATAAGAAGCTGAGCATTTGGAATGGGACTACAACTAAATGTAAAGAGGACTAAACTAATGAAAACGGGTACAGCAACCAGCCTCAGAATTGATAATGAAGACATTGAAATGGATAGCTTCTGCTTTTTAAGATCGACTGTCAACAGTAAAAGATCCAGCAGTCAAGAAATACGCCGCAGACTAGCTCTTGGTAGGGTTGCAATGAAGGTCTTGGGAGGGATACTTAGATGCCGTTATGTGTCTATACCTACAAAGATTAGAATAATTCAGACAATGGTTTTTCCTGGGACACTCTATGGAGGCGAAAGCTGGACTTTGAAGAAGCAAGCAAGAAAAAACATTGATGCTTTTGAACTTTGGTGCTGGAGAAGATTTTTGAAGAAACCATGGAAAGCCAGGAAAACAAACAAATGGATCATAGAATAAATCAATCCAGAATTTTAACTCGGGGCACATACAACCAGGCTCAAAGTATCATACTTTGGACACATTATGCAAAAACCCAGCTCCCTTGAGAAGTCCATAATGGTGAGGAAAGTTGAAGGAAAGAGAAGAAGAGGATGACCAGCAGCAAGGTGGACAGACTCAATTACGACAGCAATGAATGCACCACTGAGAGACCTTAAAGGCCAAGTTGAAGACAGATCATCCTGGAGAGAATCTATCTATGTGGTCACTAAGAATTGACACCGACTTGATGGTACTCAATCAATCAATCAATTGAATTCAAATGGATCTCACTTCTCATGAAAGTGAGACTGGGAAAATTTAGATCAGTGAAACATTTATGTTTTATCTGAAGACAGTCTCTGGTTCCTGGACCTAGGACTGCTCATGCTTACAAGGAGATCATGCTGGTTCAACCACTCACACAGACCTCAGCTACAAAAGTGGAACTGGCTCCTCCAGTTATTCACATGGCCTGTCTCATCCTGAGGCCTTCTGAACTATACACCATGGGTATTGCAAGGCTGGAATCTCAGAAGCTAGAAGTGTGGTTGAGTATGGCTTCCAGGAGGCAATGCTTGAGTGCCTTTCATAGGTCTTTATTCTTCCTCATGACTCAGAAATTGCAAGGAAACGGATTAAAGCCAGTCATTTAGAGGAATTTCCTGACTTGTAAGTTGTGCAGAACAGTCTTCCTTGTGCGGTCGTGGCTGAAAACCTTCATTGAAGGTTTTCAAACAGTGGGTGAAAGTCAGGGATGCGGTGGCAGATTCCTACATTGAGCAGGGGGTTCAGCTAGAAAAGCGCAAGGATTTTGTTATCAGAGGCACAATGAAGTATGCAAAATGAGCACAGACTTATGTAAATTTCTCCTAGGTAAAGCAGGGTTTCTTAACCTTGGGCCCCCAGATGTTGTTGGACTACAACTCCAATAAGGAGTGAGCCAGCGTGGTGTAGTGGTTAGAGTGCTGGACTAGGACCGGGGAGACCCGAGTTCAATTCTCCATTCAGCCATGATACTTGCTGGGTGACTCTGGGCCAGTCACGTCTCTCTCAGCCTAACCTACTTCACAGGGTTGTTGTGAGGAGGAACTTAAGTGTGTAATACAGCGTTCTGGGCTCCTTGGAGGAAGAGTGGGATATAAATGTAAAATAATAATTAAAATCATCATCATCATCATCATCCCCAAGCAAAAACCATTGCAGTTGAGGATTCTGGGAGTTGTAGTCCAACAACATCTGTGGGCCCAAGTTTAAGAAACCCTGATATAAAGTGAATGGTTGCCCTTAACTCCCATGGAAAAATAACTGAGATCAAGATCAGCCCTGGCATTGAGAGCTGGCATATGGATTTGCTGACTTTGAAAGACTGGACAGAACCGAAAGTATCTGGAAAGCTTTTCTTGACTTGTCCAGATAGCTGTGGTGATATCAGTTATCCGCGTCTAGTGTGTTTACGTTTATTTCATTTATTTCTTTGTTTCCTTTTATTTTACTCCCCGCCTTCTTTTCTTATTTCCTTTTTCCTCCTAAAATTATTGAACAGAAAATGTTATTCAGGGATGGGTTGGGGGATGTCTTGGGTTTAAGACAGGGTGTGTGTTAAATGTAAGCAAAAAGAAGATGTACGTTTTGCTTATAAAGTTTCTTCCAATAAAATGTTAATAGCAACACCCAAGAAGTGTGCTGCAGTGAGGGCAAAACCTGAATTTCACCCCAGCACTTGGGGATGGAGCAAATCCTTGGCATGCAGGAGTCCCAGTTTCAATCCCCGAATCTCCAGGCAGGGCTGGGAAAGACCCTTGCCTGAACCCTTGGAGAAGCTGCTGGCAATTGCTCTAGACAATATAGCGCTAGATGGATCAACGGCCTGACTCGGTATAAGGCAGCTAATTATATCCAGTCAGACCACTGATCCATCTAGCTCTGTATTGTCTACACAGACTGGCAGCTAGGGATGCGCACGAACCGGTTCGACAGTCCTTTTACGGGCTGCCGAACCGGTTGGGCAGCGGCAGGGGGGTTACCTTTAAGAAACAGGGAGGGTGCACATCCCCCCACAATGTGTTTCCCCAGCCAACACTGTGAAAACTGCTGGTGCGGGGCAGCAGCGTACCTCCTCGCCGCCCTGGCCAGCATCAGACCAGAAGTGGCCAGTGCGGATGCGTGACATGTGGACCACTTCTGGTCTGATGCTGGCCACGTCCAGGCCGGTTCGGTATCGGGGGTTACCTTTCAGGAGTGGGGAGCGTGCTCATCCCCCCGCCACATTTCCCCCACCGGCGGGGGGAATGCAGCGGGGGGGGGGATAAACACCCTCCCAGTTCCTCTTAGGTCCCCCCCCCCCCACACACACACCAAACCAGTCCAGACCCGGTCCGTGCACATCCCTACTGGCAGCAGCTCTCCAAGGTTTCGGGCAGGAGTCTTTCCCAGCCTTACCTGGAGATGCCAGGAATTGAACCTGGGCTGTTCTGCCACTGAGCTATGGCCCCATTCCCTGATAGCACAAACCTGCAACATGCACCATATCCTGGCGATCATCTCTGAGTTTCCAGAACAGGAGACAGAGTCGCAAACAGAGACAGCATCTCCTTAAGCTGCCAAAAGGACCTTGCTGGGTACACCTTCTTCCTGCCCCCCCACCCCCACCCCCAAAAGGCAAACTGTGCTCTGGATGCTGCGAGATCATCCAATATGGGAAGGCTCTCGATTTCTACCACGGACACAGGGCTTCATGACCTTCTGTTTCCTTGCAACATTGTGATTCGAACCATCTGTGCTTGTGGGCACACGGCACAGCCAAACAGAAGCGCTTGGTAGGAGGCTGCAACCAGCATATGTATTTTTAACTACAGGACGGAATGTATCTGGTGCAGGGCTCTGTCAATGCTGCCGGCTCCACAGCAGCACTGAAGAGCCACCACGCGTGGTGTTGGGCAAGGAACTCAGCCATCTGGGACTCTCCGCTTTCTTTTAGAGCACTGGTTCCCAACTGGGGGCCTCCAGATGTGACTGAACTACGACTCCCATCAGCCGCAGCTATGATTTATCCTGGCAGGGGGTGATGGAAGTTGTAGTTCAGCCACATCTGGAGGCCCTGGGGCTGGGAACTGCTGATTTGGAGAAAAAGCACTGGTCTTTGTGTTAGCACATCCTTCAAGTGTTCAATGCACACTGAAAACTCTGAAGGCCAAAGGGGTGACTAAATCTGCTTTATAAGTTGTTATTTATATCCTGTACTCCCTCCAAGGACCTCAAGGCAGCACACACAGTTCTTCGCCCTGCTTACCATTTTATCTTTACAACCCCCCTGTGAGGTAGGTTCGGCTCTGAGCCGAAGGTCATGAAGCCTAAGACATGAAGGTTAGGCTTCACGTCTGAGAGGATATTTGGACACAGGTCCCTCCAGTTCTTCTTGAGCCTTCTAACCCATGCCAGGCCTTATACTCTGCCAGGCCTTAACCAATTTTCTTTGGATCTAGGAGACAGCCCAAAAATTTAGGAGCCAGACAATGGACAAAGGTACAGGACTTCGTGACAGACATTGTGGAGGAGGAGAGTAAATGGACTCCTACGAGTAACAGACTCAGAACAGAAACCTGGCTGCCTGGGAGAAATAAGGATTTAACTACCCTGGTCTAGGTGCCACAGCTAGGTTTCTAGGCACTATGGTTTCCTGAAGCCTGGAATTTTTCAAGTCCTGCACTATGCGTGCCAGTGTGGTGTAGTGGTTAGAGTGCTGGACTAGGACCGGGGAGACCCGAGTTCAAATCCCCATTCAGCCATGATACTAGCTGGGTGACTCTGGGCCAGTCACTTCTCTCTCAGCCTAACCTACTTCACAGGGTTGTTGTGAGGAGAAACCTAAGTATGTAGTACACCACTCTGGGCTCCTTGGAGGAAGAGCGGGATATAAATGTAAAAATAAATAATAAAATAATCATAGGCTGGCTTTACAAGATTTCCAGTAATTGAGAGGAGGCGTTATATCTTCTTGCCCTTGCTCCTGACAAAAAAGAATAAACTGAGCAAAGTAACAGACACTGTACAGTGTATTCTGCAAAACTAAAGCCCAGTTCAGTCATTACTGTATCTACCTGAATCAAAGAGCAATTCTCTCCCCTGCCCCTTTATTTCCTATTATATATGGCCGGGGGGCGGCGGGTCTTATCTTAGATTCAGATTCCTCTTTCTTTTGGGTAAATACAGGTCATTAGCTTCCGTCTTTTAAGACATTGTCTTACATTCAGTTGCCTTCTATTCATGTAAATACTGTATGCTGTACAAGTGTGCGGATGTCTGTACATTTGTTCATGTGTTTGTGTAAATGACTGTACCTGTGTTCATTATAAAACCTGGATACATGCCCTTTAAATGTATTGTACAGATAGGAAGTGTACTGCTGTACCTGCGGTCAACATAATATGTGAATGACTGTACCTGTGTGGTAGTGGTAGAAGAAGAAGAAGAAGAAGAAGAAGAAGAAGAAGAAGAAGAAGAAGAAGAAGAAGAAGAAGAAGAAGAAGAGATCTATACCCATACTGTACTCAGAGACATCGCTATAATTGAGCCGCCCCAAAACTCCGGAGGGTCCCCAGCTCCACCCTCCCTATTTCCTTCATTATCTCCCTCACTTCGATGGGCTGCCTGGGAGAGTGGTGAACACGGGCTCCCTCTCCCCTAGCTACACCCCTGACTGTACTGTATACTGTACACCCATTGAACAAGTGTTGAACATAACGTGTAAATGGGCCTTAAGAGAAATAATGTTAATCATCATTGACAGAGACGGAAGAATCCAGCTTTTCTTGGCACACAGTTTGGCTTGCTGAGGTGTAGATTTGCCATTTTTAAGCATGGAGTGCTTGCAGCCTTCATCTAGCAGTAAGTTATCTCCTGGAGCAAAAGCAAGCAAACAACAACAACATCATACAGGAATGTGATAGAAAGACATTCCCAAGATCTTTGAAGAAATACCAATCAAGTTCTTTTAGCACAGCTGAAGTCCTGAAAACGAGAAAGCTGAAACTAGATGCTTTCTTTGCAGAGAACATTTCTAGGTCTGCAAATGCAGTTTAGACTTCGAAGGATGGTGAAAGGACAAACAGCCAGCCAGCCTGTTCAGCACAACAAAAGGACAAAATCAAGTGGCCACTAAAAATAACCTTGTGTACTCCCTCTCTCAGTATCTTCCACCGGCCAAATTATCTCGATAGCTACTTGAGAAGAAAACAAGCAGGACCCAAGTCAGAAGGTCGGAACGCAAGTGTCACTTGTTCAGAAAGCTATCTGGTGTTAAGGTATGCCCTGCTGTCATTGTACAGATTAGGATTAGGGCTGCCTGAAGCAATGGCAGGTTCAGGGTGAAAAAAGACAGCTGGAACTTATACTGTTAGGCCACTGCAGACCTTGTGGTCCATCACTTAACCAGAAATCAGGAACGCACAAGATGATGCAATTCGCTGCTACCTTGAATGCAAATCTTTTGCCTCACACAGGATAGTACTACAGGAGAACCCCATTATTTGTGGGGGTTCTGTTCGGCAGGGTGTGTGTGTGTGTGTGTGTGTGTGTGTGTGTGTTGTGGTTAGTGAATCCCCAGATGATGGAGCATTAGGGCTAAGGGAATTGGGGAGTAAGGTTCCCGGACTGCCCAAAATTGGCCGAAAATAGCTGTTCCCCCCACTCCCCCCAAACCACCCCCCAAAGTGCCCCACCATGCTCCAGAATAGTCCACAGTGCTGAAAATCAGCCAAAAAGCATGGGTTTTGCCCCATTTGCCCCATAAAATGGTTCTCAAACACAAAATGTCAGCCAGAAATGACCTCCAAGGTCATTTTCAGCAACCCCTGACCCACAGATACGTGGGTTTAACCATCCTCTTTGGATGCTTCCAACCTGAGGGGGAGTTTCAGAGCTAGGACTTTTCACAGGTGAAGGGAATCTGGAACAGAGCAGCTATTGGTGAAAGACTTTTGTCATCTTAAGGGATCTCTAGCCAAAAGGTTCTGTCCATACCTTTGTTTTCCAAAGGGGAAGGGCCAGATCCTGAGGTGTGGCAAGGGCAGCATCTGGTTGTGCTGGTCCCTGGAGCAAGGGTGGGGTAGTGAGCCACATCCCCTCAAGGGCACCCTGACCTCAGGGCTTATCAGGTGGGCGGGTGGCAGCTAAAAGCTCCAGCTTCTCTCCCTCCAATACATGAGCCAGCTGGCCTGTTTAGTACCATCTGGGGGTTGAATGCCCACTGGGATTTTTGACAAGGTTTACCCGCTAGAGATGGAAAATAAGGATTGCATTGCAATACTTGCAACTCTCAGCGCGTTTTTATTTATTTATTTAAAATATTTCAATATCACCCCAAACCTGCATCTCTGGGTGGTTTACAATTAAAATCACTTAATACATTAAATCAATTAACAATTAAAATAATTTAAAAGATTAAAAACCAGTCTTAACAATATTTAAAACTATAAATCTAATTAAAAGCCTGGGTGAATAAATTTGTCTTCAGTGCCTTTTTAAAAGTTGCCAGAGATGGGGAGGCTCTTATTTCAACAGAGAATGCATTCCAAAGTCCAGGGACTGATACAGGAGAAGGCCCGTTCCTAAGTAGCCACCAGATGAGTTGGTGGCAGCTGCAGGCGAACCTCTCCAGATGCTCTTAGCATATCAGCCAAAGCTGATAAAAAGCACCTCTGGCCAACACCTCAACCTGGGACACCAGGGAGAGGTTCAGATCCAGAAGCACCACCAGACTGCGCACCTGTTCCTTCCGGGGGAGCATGACCCCACCCAGAACCAGCAGATCAAAATCGTCTCCCGAGTTTCGACCCCACACAATAAGTACCTCCGTCTTATCTGGATTCAGCCTCAGTTTGTTATCCCTCATCCAGCCCATCACCACCTCCAGGCAGGCGTTTAGGGAGGTTATGCCTTCTGCTGATGATGTTGACATGGAGAAATAGATTTGGGTGTCATCAGCATATTGATAACACCCTGCACCAAATCCTGCTTAAAATGGCGGGAAATTGGCCCATAGTTGTCATGGCCGCTATGAACTCCCAAGCCACCCTGGACAAATTGGTCCCAAATTGAACATTGAAGTCCTTCAACACCACTAGCCTGGGGGGCTCCAACGCCAAACTCGAGACCAAGTCCATCAGCTCAGTTAGGGACTGTCGGGCAGCAGGGCAAATAGGTACACCAACAGAAGTCCCAGTCTATACCTGGCGACAGCAAAAGGAGCCCACAGCACTCACCTGGTCTCTCACCCCAGGCAGCGCTGGGTGGGAAGTGGATGGACTCTCCCCTCTCCTCTGCTGGGCTGGGCTTCTAGCCCAGTGTTCTAGCCCAGTGTTCTCATGATTTTATTGTCCTGATCATCAGGCCTGCAGTGGTCAAATTGGCAATGGCTTTTTACAAGCTTCCAACAGTTTAAACACACAAAAACAACTATAAAACTTTACAGGTGTTGTCAGAGGAATGGAAACGAAAATTGGCAGGAATGTTCTCCAAAGAGAGTACAGCACTTTGTCCTTTGTGACCCTAACCCTAACGCTTTGAGAGCAAGAGGTTACCGGTTCGAATCCCTACGGGTATGTTTCCCTGGCTATGGGAAACACCTATATCGAGCAGCAGCGATATAGGAAGATGCTGAAAGGCACAATCTCATCCTGTGCAGGAGGAGGCAATGGTAATCCCCTCCAGTATTCTACCAAAGAAAACCACAAGGCTCTGTGGTCGCCAATAGTCAACACCGACTGGACGGCACAACTATTTAAAGAAGGGGAAAGGGTGTTGACATACAGAAAACTGTTAAAGGCAACAATGCTATCACCTGCTTTCCACCGAGGTGGGGGGGGATAGATATCGCTAAAACCTACTATGAGCATTCATCCCCTGAGATGCTACTGATGGCCAACATTCAGGGGCCTGGCTGATGGACGATCTCCCACCCTTGGAGGGTGGAATAAAACAGCTGTCCCTCCCCTTCCCTAACAATTTGGGATGCCATCAATACAGATAACACAGCCATCAATTTTTGTTTGTTCCTGCCTTTGGCAAGCATATCCTCTACACCAGTGCTGCTCAACTTTGGCCCTCCTGCAGAGCCCACAATCCCTGGCTACTGGTCACTCTGGCTAGGGATTATGGGAGTTGTGGTCCAAAAACAGCTGGGGGCCCAAAGTTGAGCAGGCATGCTGTACACAGACAAGTTTAACTGTTTATGACAATACAGGAGAACCTCGTTGTCTGCATGTTCATCATCCACATATTCGTGTATCCACAGTCAGGTAAAAGACACTCAACCTCAGCATATGCCGGGGGGGGGGGGACCCCACTACATCAGCCTCACACATCTGTGGGTCGGTGGTGGCCAGAAATGTTCGTGGAGATCCTTTCTGGCTGCCATTTTGTTTTTCGGAACCACAAAATGGTTCCGTTAAAGAAATGGATCTGTTCAGCTGATTTGGGGGGATTCCGGGGCACAGCACGACTGGGGGGGGGAGCAGCAAAGCATGGTGAGGTGCTTCCCCCTTATCCCTCCCCCCAAATTTGGCCAATTTCCCGCCATTGTAAGCAAATTTTGAGCCGACCGGGAACCTAACCCCCGCAAAGCCATTGCCCTAATGCCTCAATATTCACAGTTTCAGTATCGACAGCTGCAGCCAGGAACAGAACCTCCACAAATATTGTCCTCCTGTGGCCAGTGGAGTCAGCTGGAGACAAAAGGTGCTCCTGAGCAATCACCACATCGACTCACAGCATTCCAGAGAGGGGAGGGACCCTGGAGGTCTTCCAGCCAAACCCCCTCTTCATTGCAACATCCCTGACAGATCACCATCCAGCTGCTAATGGAAAACCTCCAGCGAAGGAGAGCCCACCACGTCATGTGGCAAACTGTTCCACTGGCAAATAGCTCTCAGATTTAGGAGATCCAAGGTCAAGCCTGAATCTGCCTCCTTGTAATTTTAACCCTCCAGTTCCAATCCTGCCCACAGAAGCAACATAGAACAAGTCCACTCCTTCCATGTGACACTGGAAGATGACAATAATTTCTCCCCTTAGTCTTCTCTTCCCCAGGCTAAACATACCCAGCTCCTTCAACCATTCCTCATAGGACTTGGCTTCCAGACCCCTTGACATCTTTGTTGCCCTCTATGGACCAGTTTATCAATGTCCTTAAGGCTATCACATGCAGTCTGAAATCTGGGGCAAGTGGGGAGAACAGTCCACCCAGCCATTCCTGAACAGTGTCTCTGCAGCACATTAAGAGTGTGGGTTTCCACCCTGCATGTCATTGGGAGTGGGGGATCACAGAAGGCCTTGATCTCTGAATGGCAAGAGGGGGGATATGCTAATTCAGGAATCCTAACCAATATCTCGTGTATAGATCCAGATATTCATGGGCCTCCACCAGGGCACTTGGGCGATTAACAAAGGCTACCCTGTCTGTTATACAGCTTACTAATTTTGCTGAGTCAAGCCTAAGGTTTGCTTCCTTCTGTATAGAAAGTTTACTAGCTAGGTGGGGAAGCATCTTTGACAAAGAGTATTTCTGTTGGGGCTGTCTTCTTGGCCAAAGATGTCTGAGCAGAGAAGGGAGGGAATATTTGCAGAGAAAGAAAGCATGCAGGATTGGCAAAAAGACCAAGGAGCTGTGAATGAAAGTCAATCTTCTTGCAAGGCGATGTCGTCTAAGCCCCAGATCCCAGACCACGAACACCTGGAGGACTACAACTGGACCTAATATAGGGCAGGCGGTATATTTAACAAGGACAAGTTGAGCCTAACTGGAGTCAACAGGGGAAGGTTTTAATGAGAGGAAGCTTAGTTGCTGGTGAGATGTTGGGGAAGGAAGTTGGCTGTGAAGAGAAGGAAATTTAAGACTGGGTGATAAAAACTGCCAGATTAAAATTTCAATAAAATACACAAATACATACAATAAAATAAAACAAGGAATTCTCTGGAAGTAGAAGAACATCTAAAATGAGAAACACCAATTGAGTTGGATTCATAGGACAATCTTTTGCAGTGTTGTCCTTACAGACACGGATGTATGCAGGATTTTTTTTTACACACACACACACACACACACACACACACACACACACACACACACACACACTGTAAATAGGTTCTAATCTGGCCATGAATCAGGGAAATGGGACTGCCCACCTCCTTTGCATGTCCATGCCTACAGAGTCAATGCAGAATAAACTGCAAATCAGGAAGTCTCAGTGTTCAAATCTCACTTCTATCATCAGCTCACGAAGTGGCCTTAGGTAAGCTTCTATCTCTCAGGGTACCATCAGGTACTTACAGATGGAGTAAAAGTCCATTTGAACACGGAAGCAAATCTTGCTCTTCTAGCCGACATAGATGCTGGGCGCACTGCACAATTTGGCAGCGCCATCTGCTGGCACTCTGTGATGAGTAGCTAGTTTTTTCAGATCAACTTAAACACACTTTTAAGGTAGTCTTAAGAGAGTTGCTTCTCATTATAGATTGCCAGCAAATGGCGAGCAGATGGTGATACGAAATTGTGCCCTGTATTTTATGCACCAAGTCCTGCTCCATAATAAATATATCCATCTAAAATAATAGAAAAGGAAGTTCAGCAGCATAAAACAAGAGTAAAATCACAATACATTTAAAATGTGTTAAAGGTCTAGGCAAATAGTTAATTTTCCCCTGGGAGCAAAAGGCTCAGCACCAAGCATACCTTTCTAGGCATGGCATTCCATGACAACAACATTTACATACCGCTTTTCAACAAAAGTTTCCAAAGCTGTTTACATAGAGAAATAATAAATAAGATAAGATATCTTCAGCCCTGTCCCCAAAGGGCTCACAATCTAAAATGAATCATAAGATAGACACCAGCAGCAGTCACTGGAGGTACTTTGCTGGGGGTGGGTAGGGCCAGTTACTCTCCCCTTGCTAAATAAAGAGAATCACCACGTTAAAAAGATGCCTTTTTGCCCAGTTAGCAGGGGACATAAATGGGGTGTCACCACCACAAAGGCCCCCTCACTGCCTTGTGTTACTCACCACACCACCAGGTCAAGCAGTCAGAAGAGAGAAGTGCAAATATTTCAGGTAACTAGCAGAAACTTTCATCCATCTCCAATTCTAATCCTTTTAGCTTAAGAATGCTATTTAAGGTTTCATATGTCATGAACAAATGCTAGCTTTGAGCTGCATGTTGGGAAAGCGCTAGTCTAAACTGACAACAGTGTCAGAGTTAAATTAAGACTGCAGTCTTAATTATACTGACTAGGTAGCAAGTATTGTATTTCAGTGGGATAAAAGGTAAAGTGTGCCGTCGAGTCGATTTCAACTCCTGGCGACCACAGAGCCCTGTGGCTGTCTTTGGTAGAATACAGAGGGGTTTACCATTGCCATCTCCCGCACAGTATGAGAAGATGCCTTTCAGCATCTTCCTATATAGCTGCTGCCCAATATAGGTGTACCAGTGGGGATTCTACTTGTGAGTAAATTTGCTTAGTCTGCAATTCCTGCTTTTATAACTGGACAATGATAATGACCTCTCAAGCATGATGCAATTCAACATAACTACTCTGTGAATGGGTCAATGGTGCAGCAACACACCAATTGTTCCATCCCATTCATGTGGTCCATAAAATATCACTTGTTCTTTGGAAAATAAGATACACCTCCTTTTTCTCTGCACTCTTGCAAACCTTTTCAAAATTTCTATATTTCAGTACTTACTGGAAAGGTTAAAGAGTGTACTTCACAGAACATATGCAGGGGAGCACTGCACAGAATCCTGGTACCAAAGACACTCCTTTTGTTGTGTGGATTAAAAATGGAAGATGCACGTTTGAATGTTACACCCACATTCCTCCTCATTTTGCAGAAATAAATGTACACTTGATCTTTGCCATAAGGCTGATAAGTGACCACTTTCACACCCAAATTTGGTCAGCATGTGAACTGGCCAACATCAGAGGAGCCCTCCCACTGTGTTTTGGCAGACGTTACTGGTCCAGGCATCTTGACTGAGTAATTCTACTGCTCTTATAATGAGTGCCATAGTATAGAAATGGGGCAGAATTTCCTGCCCTCCACAGAGGCCTCTTGAAATAAGGCAACACCAGAGCAGAAAATCCTGCAGGGACACAGTAGGCAGCTTCCTATGAACTTATTAAACTGCCATATATTGAGTCTGACCATTCATTCAAGTTCAGTATGGTCATAAGAACAGCCCTGCTGGTTCAGGCCCAAGGCCCATCCAGTCCAGCATCCTGTTTTCACACAGTGGCTCACCAGATGCCTCTGAGAAGCCCACAGGCAAGCGGTGAGGGTATGTCCTCTTTCCTCCTGTTGCTCCCCTGCAACTGGTATTTAGAGGCATCTTGCTTCTAAAGCTGGAGGTGGCCTATAAGCCACCAGACTGGTAGCCATTGACAGTCCTGGCCTCCATGAATTTGTCTAATCCTTCAGAACTCTTGGGTGGATGCTGTCGGCCCTGGTGATTTGTTAATCTTTAGTTTTTCAAGACAGTTTAGAACATCTTCTCTCATCACCTCAAACTGGCCCAGTTCTTCAGCCTCCAAGCCTGAGAAGCTCAGTTCCGGAGTGGATATATGGTCAGTATCCTCCACCGTGAAGACAAACAACTCATTCAGCTTCTCTGCAGTCCTCTTATCCTCCTTAATAATCCCTTTCACGCCCTATCATTTAAGGGTCCAAATGCCTTCCTGAAAGGTTTTCAGATTCTGATATATTTAAAGTTTTTGTTATTCTCTTTGCAACTTCTAGCTATATGCTTCTCAAACTCTCTTTTTGCATCCCCTATTGTCTCCTAATACTGCAGCAGGAAAATGCTTGACTAACAAGCAGAAGGTTGCCGGTTCGAATCCCCACTGCTACTATATTGGGCAGCAGCAATATAGGAGGATGCTGAAAGGCATCTTCTCCTACTGTGTGGGAGGAGGCAATGGTAAACTGCTCTTGTATTCTACCAAAAGAAAACCACAGGGCTCTGTGGGCGCGAGGAGTCGAAATCGACTTGACAGCACAACCTACTTTATTGTTCCCTTATTTCTTGTTTACACAGTCAGACAGGTGTTATTGACTGGTTTGTTTTATCCAGACATCGAGTCCTTCCCAAGGACCTGGGATGGCTGAATTTTATCATCAATACTGTTGGTTATTATAGATATCATCGCAGAATATAGGCTGTTCCCAGTAAAGCTGCTGATGGTGATTTCTGTGGCCCCTATGGTGTTGAGGTGCTCTTCAAGGTATTTTGGAACTGCACCCAGGGCGCCAATTACCACTGGGATTATTTGGGTCTTTTTCTGCCACAGCCTTTCAATTTCAATTTGTAGATCTTTGTATTTGGTGATTTTTTTCTATTTCCTTTTCTTCTATTCTGCTATCCCCTGGTATTGTTATGTCGATTATTTTAACTTGTTTTTCTTTCTTCTCAACTACAGTTAAATCTGGTGTATTGTGTGGCAGATGTTTGTCTGTATTATTATTATTATTATTATTATTATTATTATTATTATTATTAATTCAATTTCTATACCACCCTTCCAAAAATGGCTCAGGGCGGTATACACAGAGAAATAACAAACAAATAAGATGGATGGATCTTGCATTTCCTTTGCCAGAGTTTATGTTCCTTTCTGTTCTCTTCATTTGGGCAGGACTTCCATTTTCTGAAGGATGCCTTCTTCCCTTTTATAGCTTCCCTTGCTCTACTTGTTAGCCACGCAGGCGTCCTCTTGAACTTGGTGGTACCTTTCCTCCTTCTTGGTATACTTTCCAACTGAGCTTCTATTGTTGTGGTTTTAAATAAGTTGCATTTGACCCTCCTGACGTTTGCTTTCAGCTGCCCTTTTACCAGTCCTCTAATTTTTGAGAAGTTTCCTCTTCTGAAGTCCAATGCATCTTTGCTGGACTTCCTTGGCAATGCTCCATTCGCATATAAGCTGAATTGGATCACACTATGGTCGCAGTTCCCTAACAATTCTACAACTCTGACATCTCGCACCAGGTCCTGGGCATCACTCAGGATTGAGTCCAAGGTCGCCTTCTTTCTGGTTGGTTACATGACCAACTGTTCTAAGGCACAGTCCTTTAGCATATCTAGAAATCTGGCCTCTGTCAATACTCACACTTGAATTTGCCCAGTCTATGTGAGGGTAATTGAAGTCACCCATTATTCTAGCTCTGTCTCTCTTTGATGCCTCTCTGATTTGCTTCTCCAAATCCAGGTTATTCTCATTGTTTTGGTCCGGAGGACGATAGCAATCTAGCTCAGTATTGTCTAGACCAGGGATTCTCAACATTGGGTCTCTAGATGTTATTGGACTTCAGCTCCCATAATCCCCAGCCCCAGTGGACTTTTGTTGGGGATTATGGGAGTTGAAGTCCAATAACATCTGGGGACCCAACGTTGAGAATCCCTGGTCTAGAATGATTGGCAGCAGCTCTTCATGGCCTCGTGCAGGATCCAGTCCAACCTGGAGAAGCCAGGGATTGAACCTGGGATCTTCTGCACACCAAGCAAATGCTCTACCATTGAACTACAGCCTCTCTCTGCCCATGTGAATGGGGACATTTAGACTCAAAAGAACCTTTGATTCACTTCTCAAGATGGCAGCATGCCCCAGCCAGTCACTTGGAAATTACCAGTGTCAGGCTACTCTTTGGGATTCCTAAGATTTCCTATTAAAGAATGCCCAGCTTTTTTGCACGTCGGCATAGAGGTAAGTTGTAAGACAAGCTGGCTGCCCAGCTTTATATGAAGTGCAAGCAGTTCCCCATCTCAAGCCAAATGAAACCAAAAGCAAACCTCTTAAATTGGCTCTCACAGCTTCCCTTTGAGTTTTGCCTTTGGTCAGGGCCTTACTGAGGCAACATAAGGCATGTCTTTAAAAACGGAATCCAAAGTCGCGGGCATAAAAGATGCCCAGTCACCATGTTAACTATAGAGCAGAAGCAGAGACCAAAGATAATAACACCTTTGCATCCAGAGGAATCAATAAAAATAAAAACCCTATAAAGTGTAGATTCTTCCCTTGCTTTTGCCAACGCTGACTTTTTCTAATGCCTGTCTCACTCTATGAATCTTCCCTAAGAAGAACTTTTTCCTTCTCCCTAGAGGCTCTTGCAAATTAAAAGGCATGCACTTATTAAATGCTGGCAACGAAGACAGCCTTTGCTGAACTGAATCTCATTGTGCAGCTGGAGCAGAGGACAAACACAATAAAGCAACAAAATTCCCATTTAAATCCAAGTTACCCCACCAACAGCCTGGCTGTTGAATGCCAGCCCACAAAGGAAAGTTTTACAGCTCTGGCAGAAAGCATTACAGCTTGCATTTTGATGGATCTCTGCATGAGTTCATGCATGACAGGGAGTTTCAAACATGATTGGATGGGCAGTGCTGAATACTTGCCTGTTTGGCTTTCAGGATGAAATGTAACACTTTCAAGAGGGAAGGTGAAATGTTTCAAAAAGAAAAAAATCATCATTTTCTCTGCCACTGACCCCACCACCACCGCTGCTGCAACTGTTGCTTCAACGCTGTGTCTCCCCTTTCAGATTACTGCATCATTGACTTCCTTAATTACATGGGCAATCCCAGCCAAAGAGGGATCATGGGCTACATGGTACATCACTGAAGGCAAACAAAGCCCCTTCAGAATGAGGGCATATTGGTGATCCTCATCAACAGGATCATCAATTGTCTTAACTCTCAACTCTGCGGGTGAACTCTTTTGCTCCATTTCACAACCACCTTTGAAAAATTGCTGAACATGTGGGCACGGTTCAACGCTGCTAAAAAAGGGCACAAAAAGTCGGGCTAGCTAGGTTCCTAAAAAGAGGAGGAAGTCTCCCTTCAGCTCTGCAGACAGTAATATCGGGGCCAGTGTGTGCATTCAGTCTCTAAGCAGCTCTCAGCCACATCTGATGCTACATACTACAATTCCAAAGGGGCAATACAATCAGGCATATGGACACAGACTATCAGTGTGCAGGCACCAATATTAAAGCGGGGAAGGAAAGGAACGGTTGTGCCACTGAGTCCCTGTCGACTCCTGGCAACCACAGAGCCATGTGGTTTTCAAGGTAGAATACATGATGGTTTACCATTGCCTTCTCCCATGCAGAATGAGACGATGCCTTTCAGCACCTTCCCATATCACTGCTGCCCGATATAGGAGTTTCCCATATTATGGGAAACACCCCAGCGGGGATTCGAATCAACAGCCTCCTGCTCTCTAGGTAGGTTGCTTCTCCACTGTGCCATTAGGTGGTTACCAATATTAACAACAGACACATTTTAACAATGGACAATATTAACAATAGAAACATTCCTCCACCACCCGATCATCCAGAACCCTGATTCCGAATCACACAGAGGTGGATTTGTCCATCAGTATTTGTTTATAACTTTATACCACACCTTTCTGTTAAAACACATGCACACACTCAAGGCGTCTTACAATATAAACACATTACACCAACCACAATGAAATACTCTACAGGAATAAAAAGGCAAGAGACAACAACTGCCATTAGCATATCAACAACTCTTCTCAATATCACAAGAATCACTCGTTGCTTTAGGAAAATAAACATAAAAGCAGCAGCACTCAAATATAGGAGCGAGGGTTAAGACAAACAGTGCATACTCAGGGACTGAAGACATTTATAGAAGGATGGTATCCGGCCTTCCATAAAAGAGGGCTAATTAACAGAAAGCAGCTGTTTAACGTCACACCAGCAGCAGAAGCTTCCACTGTCTTTTGTCAGCTCCAGTGAAAAGCACCAGTTTGGGCCTTCGCTCTCGACACTGAAAAATACCATGAGGCTATTCCCACGATCCCTGGAAAGTGGGCTAAGGAAGCTTAGCCGGCTTTCCAGGTATCGTGGGAACTACCGGGCTCACAGGCAAGCCCGGTGCTCCCAAGGTGGCTAGCCTGCCTAATCCCCTCTCCCCTTAAATGAGGTTAACAGAGCGAGAGCTCAGTTAACCTCATTTGGTTGCTTGTGTGTTACGGCGACACACGAGTAAGCTCCCCAATCGGGGGTCTCTCTAGAATGCCCCACACACTTGCGTGGGGCATCCTGGAACTTCCAGGGGCTATGGAGCCGGCAGTCGTGTGGGCGGCCAATCAGGGCTGCCTTTTGATCATCTGTGGGGAGAGCGGAATAAGCCCGCTTTCCCCACAGACCTGGAAGAAGCTCTTCTCACTGATCATGAGAAGAACTTCCATGACTTTCCTCCCATGGGAATAATTTACTAGAAACTGTGTTTTCACCGGATTGTGGGTGTTTTAATCCTTGTTTTGGGTTTTACTGCTGTTTTATTGTCTATAATAAAATGTTAACACAGCACAAGAATGGACCCACAACAAAATGTTGCAGTATATCCCTGTTGTGAAAAACAATAGAGAATGCTGTACGTTTATTGTGTGATGTGTGTATACATAGGATGACCAGAAGATTCACAGAGTCAGTATGCAACTTGCCCCTTTGTTCCTCAGGAGACTTCACACACATACAATCTATCTATCTATCTATTTCTCTAAGGCATACCCGTCACTAATCCCATGAGTGGCATCTCTCACGAGAGTTAGCAAGCAAGCTGCCGGCAGGGGAAGAGGAAAGCGGCGGCGGACAGGTGAGGTGGGAAACAAAACGGTGGTAGTGGGAAGAAAATGGCAAAGACAGCAGCAGCAGGCGGGCAGGAAGAAAACGGCTTTGGCGGGCGGGTTAAGAAGACAGGGAGATAAAATGGCTGTGGCAGGCAGACAGGCAAACAAGAAGTGCAGATGTTCTGCACCTAGCCCAGCTAGTTGTTTTTATGTTACTGGCAGTGTTAATCACTCACACCAAGAACTTAAATGTGTCAGACCCTTTCTCCCTCAGAAACACAACCCTGTGAAATGGCTCCTGAGAAAACTACTCCTGAGAAAACTCCTGAGAAAGGTTTCAGACACCTTTCCCCTCAGAAGCAGAAGGAGCTGTGACTGTCTTGTGCAAGTCTTCAAATGGAGAAATTTTTCATTCTTTCTGTTCAAGAGAGGGAACAGTTTCTCAGCTCGAAGAATACTTTCCACTCTTCACCACTGAAGTCCACTACCTCTGTTCACATGGTTGCTAAGCACCCTCTGAGTCCCCAAGCATTGTGCTCCACTGAGTTTCATTGCAGCAGTTTGGGGTTGTTGGGGTTTTTTTTGCCTCCTTCGATTTCTCTCTCTCTTCAGATTTTTGTGAAACCAACGTATCTGTGGTTGACCCTGAGTCTCACACAGACAAAATACTTCTGTAGGAGCACATATTTAATATCAAAACAAAAAAGCCAGAAATACAAAGAACTTTACTTCTTGTGAAATAGGATGGCTGTGTGAATTCAAAAACATGTAACTTTTTAAAAAGATAAAACAATGTAACATCGATGAAATGCACACAGCACTTCACAAAATTCTATATTTATTTATTTAAAATATTTATGCCCCACCCCTCCTGTACATTACTGCTCAGGACAGCACACATTAATAAAACAGATACAGTGTAATATAAGGGACTAATAAAATTAAACAAGTTAACAACTTAAAAAACCCAGGTTAAAATGACAATTAAAATTACAATTTTTAAAAAAGTTTCAAATTAAAAGTTATTTAATAAAGAATTTTCCTGGTCACATGGATGATTTTTTTTTCCCCATTTCAAATTTTTATTAACTTTTGACAATAATAATAACCACAACAATAATAATAAACACAATTACAAGTTGACTTCCCGCGCACCTCTTTTCGTGATACCAACTATAAGTTTTACCCTTATTGTAATATTAATTAAAAAAGAAAAACACAAATTTAACCCTTCCACCACCATTAATCTGCCTAACCTGCATTTCAAATTTCAAATCCAGCTGTAAGATCCATAGTAGGAAAATAATTCTTTAAATAAACCAAAAAACACACGGATGATTTTTATCTGAATTATCTGCTGTCCACTTTTAAACAATTGGTTTCTGGCAGTGTGGCCAACTTCTGTTATGTTGTTTGTAACATACGCAAAGAATTTACCACCTAAATTGATTTTATTGTGAAATGTTTATTTTATGCTGGTCAATGACCAAAATAAAGGTTTTGATTTGATCTGAAAGTTATTTAAACAGATAAAACCTGAGAACTATAAAAACGAAAGAACTTACCAGGTATAAGCAGCAGATTAAAAGGCCTCTTTTAAAAGATGTGTTTTTAATTGTTACAAAGTTACAAAACAACCTCTTCAATGTGCAAAAACTGGATATTAAAATAAACTTACAGACATATAAGCAAAGCAAATGTTTCAGTGCAAAACACTCAGCGCTCTTTTTGGCATACCACCTGGTAACACTTCAAGCCTTAAACACAGTAGCCAAACTGAAAGTAGGAACAAGTAGGAGAAGAGAGAGAAGAAAAGCTGCAAACCCGTTCAGTGACCAATAGATCTCATGGCTTCTTTCATCTCTCCCTTTGGTCGCTGAAAGGGTTAAAAGATTTGCTCCTTGCTTCTGCTGTCAGTTTGGCTGCTGTATTTAAGGTTTGAAGTGTGACTTGATGGTATGCCAAAAAGAGCGCTGAGGATGGTGTTTTGCACTGAAACATTTGCTTTGCTTATATGTCTGTAAGTTTGTAAGTTTATTTTAATCACCTTAAGTGGTGCAGTGGGGAAATGCTTGACTAACAAGCAGAAGGTTGCCTGTTTGAATCCCCACTATAGAATCTGGTACTATATCAGGCAGCAGTGATATAGGAAGATGCTGAAAGGCATCATAACATATTGTGCAGGAGGCGGCAATGGTAAACCCCTCCTGTATTCTACCAAAGACAACCACAGGGCTGTCTGGGGGCCAGGAGTCGAAATCAACTTGATGGCACACTTTACCTTTAAGTTTGTTTTTTTTAACATCCTATTTTTGTGCATTAAAGAGGTCATTTTGTAACTTTTGTTTAAAAAAAAAAGATAGTGAGCATATACAAACATACATAGGAAGCTGCCATATACTGAGTCAGACCATTTGTCTATCTAGCTCAGTATTGTCTTCACAGACTGGCAGCGGCTTCTCCAAGGTTGCAGGCAGGAATCTCTCTCAGCCCTATCTTGGAGTTGAATTAACCCAATAAGCCCCTTTGAACAATACCTGACACGATCTGAGATCTAAGGAACAAATGCCTACTATCCTATTGCCTTGCTTCTACGCAAACAGCGACTCTTTGTCTGAATGGGTCCATGCCTTACACATAACACCCTCCTATCATGGGTTGTCGGGCCAATTCCTATAATATACTTACATGGAATGTTAATGGATTAAGGTCACCAAATCGTAGGCAAGAGATCCTACACTTTTTAACAAAATGGAACTATCACATCTATGTTCTGCAAGAGACCCATTTCGAAAATGAGAGCCACCGCTTTTCGGCACAACAGCAATGGACAGCGGGCCCATCCTTCTGGTCCTATGATGGGAGCTGCAATGCAGGGCTAGCGATATTGTTTAAAGACAGACCTGATCTCAAAATCGAGAGGGTATTGGAAATTGATCAGGGCAGACTAATGTATGTAGATTTTACTGTCAGGGGTGACCCAAGCTCAGCAACCACTCTAAGGCTCGACCAAGCCTTTAGACTCTGCGCCATATATGCCCCGGTACAATCACACCTTAGGAAGGCTCTTTGGGCTAAACTAAAAGATATATTTGACACCAAGCGCCACCTCCTGATCGCGGGGGATTTTAATAACAGAGCCCAACTGAGCTACACAGGAAAGCCTTTTTGGGAGGCCTCCCAATCTCCCCCCTCAAGTCCCTCTCTAACGAATGAGGGAAAAGCTCTCCAACGTTTTCTGAGTGAGACTCTGGGTTTAGATGATAAGGCTTTGGGGGTATATAATGATTTGGATTTTCCCCCAATCTGTCACGAAGAGAACTTTAAATCACAGTATAGACATAAATTTAAAACCGGAGTCAAATTTACATATTACCACCCAAGATCATCTAGCCATCTAGATAGACTCTGGGCTCCCTCTTCTTTTGAAGTCTACAGGTGTAAACAAGTACTTACCCCATGGTCAGACCATGCAGCTGTGGGATTTATTTGTAATCTCTCTGAGGTAATTCCACATGGTAAGCCCTTGTGGCGATTACACCCAAAAATGTTAAGTGATGAATATCTCAAAGGTGTCCTTTTATCAGAACTGAGGCGACAGACCCCTCGGCTATTAGAGGCAGAAGATGATCTTTTGGGAGCCTGGGAGACACTTAAAAAGAGGGTGGGCTGCCATACTAGGGCAGTGACCAGCCGGACATATAAGATAGGGGTCAAAAATTATCAGAAAGCGATCACCCAACATCTGAGGATTGTTGATAAGATGAACAGGGGAGAAGCCTTCAACGTGGAATCATGCCACCGCTACAAAGAGACAATCAGGACATTTCAAAATTTTCTAAACGCACAGGCGTTTAGAAAATAAGCGGTATCGCTTCAAAGGGTCTGTAGTTGAAAAAGGAGAGTGGGCAAAGGACAAGATGCATGCATCTAGTGTGACATTCCAAGGCCTGCGATCGGATGGAAGTAGCCCACTAATGGCCGACCCCCACGATATGTTAAAGATCACGGCCCAGTTTTATACAAACCTGTATGCATTGAAGGATATTTCTGTAAAGGACATTCAATCCTCTCTAGATAGGTTCTGCAGTCTGAATGAATATGGTCTCGGCTATTCCCTCACTGAGGGGGGGGGGAAGCTCTTTGACCCATTCTGTAACGATAGAAGAGGTCAGAGCAGTTATCTCAGCGGGAAAGAACACATCGGCCCCGGGGCCTGATGGTCTGACATGGCCTTTCTATAAGATTTACGCAGACCAGCTACTACCAGTTTTAGTAAAATTATTTAATTTTGTCCTAGACAATGGGCGTTTAAATAGGTCCATTGGGGACGGCCTCTTAATTTCCCCCCACAAGAAAAGTGACACTACTTTACCACAAAGCTGGAGACCGATAACCCTCACAAATATCGATTAAAGAATCTTTGCCAAAATCCTAAATAATAGATTGGCGAAAGTGGCCCCTTGGTCCACAGCTTGCAGACAAGCGCTATCTCGGGAAGAAAGATGACAGACTCATTGTGTCTGCTGAGAAAATTTTTTTACTCTATACAGAATGAAAGTTGGAAAGGTCACCCCCTCTTATTGGATCAAGTTAAGGCCTTTGACAAAGTGAACCACAATTATCTGTGGACATTGTTGAAAGCTAAAGGTATACCACCCCTATTCGTTACTTGGATACAGCTGCTCTATACGAATGCAAAGGTGACACCACAGATTAATGGATGGTGGGGCGACCCAATCATTTTGCATTCGGGTGTCCGCCAAGGATGCCCACTGAGCCCATTACTTTATGTTTTTGCCCTGGATCCGGTCCTGATCAGGATTCCGAGAGAACCCCATCTGCAAGGACTCTCGGTCTCTATCCCTCCGCCCTGTGAGATCTTCCTGGGAGGGAAGAGGAGGGAGAGTGATGGGATAGCCGAACCACCTGTCCACTCAGAACCGCATACTGAGTTTAGGGTAAAATTTGTAGCTCATGCTGATGATGTTACATTACTGTTATCGAATGAAAATGAAATCTCTGTAATACTAGACGTCTTCTGGGAATATGGCAAGATCTCGGGCTCAGAATTAAATGCTGACAAAAGTGTATTTGTTAAAATGGACCCTGGACGTCAGCAACTCTCGTGTCTACCCATCTCTGAATGTAAAAGCGAAGGGGCCCCAGAGTCCAAATTGAAGTGGGTAGATACAGTAAACATTTTGGGGATTGAATATGGGATTAAGAAAAAAGTATGGGGGGGGGGAATTGGACAGATTGGGAAGAAAAAGTAATGCTTAAAATCACCATGTGGAAAAAATGGAGCCTTGCCATGTACCAGAAAGCGGTTTACATCCGGACTTACCTGATACCCCTGGTGCATAACCTGGCGGTAGTCTATCCTCCCCTGCTCGATATCCTTTGGAGAGTTGAAAGCCAGATCTTCCGTCTAGTATGGCACACAGCGTCCTTCCCTTTGGCCCGTGCGGTAGCATTTAAGGAGGTTGAGCGGGGAGGCCTAGCCCTACCTGCCCTGCAACCCTATTTTGTAACTGAATTCATGTCCTACAATTTTGGAAACTGGATTTTTGTGAATGTCCATAATATGTCCAACCTCCTGCAAAAAACCTGGGTCTCGCTTTTCGCTCTGTGTTGGCGCAAGTCAGCATGGGGCATAGAATGGTGGGGGAAAGGATCTTTCAATGGTAATATCACACAAGTATTAAAAAGAGAACACCCGGACTGCTTGAGAGATTTGTTTTTCACACTTAAAAAATGGAAGGTTGAACCGGATCTATTTAAAGGATCCTCCTCAGTTAAGCAGCTAAGGAAAACAATTTATGGAGAGATTCTAGAAGTGGGTTTCTTAAAACATGATTTAGAATGTAAACGCTACAAACACCACACTTCACAGTACTTGTTGCAACCCGATCACCCTAATCGCTCTCTTTAAGGAGAAAAAAGTCCCTTTCCATTTATGGGAAACAAGGTGGTGCTTATACCATCAAGTACTACCACTTAATGCAGCTAAGCCATGGCTCCCAGAGGACCAGCAAGTGTGCCCTAAAATCACTTGCAAACAGAAAGCTAGTGAGCTAGGTAAAATTCAGGGAAACCCACTCACATTTCTTAAAAGAGTGTGTGGTAGCCAAAAGAGTGTGGCAGGGAGTAAGCAAGCTGTTAGAGTGGCCTGATTTGGAAAAACAGACTTGGGAAGAACTAACCTCGGGTTTGAGCGATAGAACCTCCTTTCGAGGTCCCAGAAAGAAACGGGACGGAACGGGTGCCCTCATACTAGGGAGTTGGAACATTCCCCTTCTCGTAATCAGGTTAGTAAACCTGTATGTCATTTATGCAATGCTCCTGCATAGGAATAGGGAGGGAAGACGTAACCAAGAGGTTCACGCAGATGAGACAGTAAATCTCTTCTGGAAAAGTTTGTATGGTTATGTGCAAAAAGACAAGAGAAATGGGGAAATGGACGTCGGACGTACCCCCCCCCCGATTACCTGATGTGCCTTGAAATCCCCCACCCCCGAGTTACAGTACTACCTGCATATACTTCATAACCTTGTGGGTTTCCAAATCCTTGTGCGTAAATCTTTGTAGTAGATATATCATGTACAAGCAACCACTTTGTATATAATTGTGCTTTGGCAATGTACTGTATGCTTTTGTAGTTTGTTGGTTCAATTAAAAAAAAAAAAATCTTATCCTATCTTGGAGAAGCCAGGGAAGGAACTTGGAACCTTCTGCTCTTCCCAGAGTGGCTCCTGCCCCTGAGGGGAATATCATAAGAAGCTGCCTTGTGCTGGCAGACTAGTGCGTCCATCTGGCTTAATACTGTCTGCTGAGGCTGGGCCTCATCCAGTGTCTTTGGCATGGATCTTCCCAAGTCCTGCTGTCTTGTGGCTGGGAGAGCCAGGAATTGAACCTGGGAATGTCTGCACTAAAAGCATGTATTTTACCACCAAGCTACTCTATCCTCAAACAACAGACAACTATTTTTTATACTGACATGACCACGTTTGCTGTTGTAAGAAACTGTGAATTGTACAGAATCTATTCCGAACAAATTAGTTTGGAATTTAGAATTTTGAAAACCTAATTTGATTATTGTAATACAAAATGCACATTTATTAACATTTTACATACAGAAGAATAGTTGAGAATAGCTTGAAATGTTAGGAATACAGTTGAGCAAACACACTGTTAAATTAAGAGAAGGGCAGTTGAAAAGGAGTTTATTGAATGAAAAGTAGATTCTGTTTATTTTGGAACAGAAGATATAATGGATCTTTTCATCCATGGAATCTTTTGGCTATGTACTGAAAGATTACAGGCTATCCTATGGAAAATATATGCTAGGAGATGAAAGTGAATCTGTACCATTTTACCTTTTCTCTTGAATCTGGGATGATGAACCTATGTATTATGATGCTCAAATAATACCAAAAAGTTTAAATAAAAGTTGAAATATTAAAAGGAACAAAATGTAGCCTTGCTCCTAAAAGGAATTAGTGATCCTGACAGACTAAGGTTTCTTTCTCACAGTCACAAGAATCCTGATTAAAAGTCAGGATCATTAAGCCATATGGAGCTGATTGTGAGAATGCAGTATTTCAGGACAATCCTGGTCAAGCAACCCTGTTTCACCAGCTTAACTAGGATAGCTAGCTAGGATCAAACCCTGGTTATCTGTTCTGGTTAACCAAAGTGGTTTGACCAGGATTGCCCTGAAATTCTGCGATCTCACAATCATCTCCATGGGAGTGTGTGGGGCTTGCTGATCCTGGCTAACTTTTTAACCAGGATCCATGTGATTGTGAGAATGCAGCCTTACTGGATTGGATCCAAAAGGAAACCTAGCATGAGTGGAAAACACTTCAGCTCAGCCAAAGTATAGGGCATTACTTCCAGCAATCCCCTTTCCATTTATAACCTTCAGATCATATCTCACAGCATTCCTAAAGGCCTCCCTCAGGGTCAGCTTTTCAGGGAACACACAATTGCAGTAGGCAGGAAGGGGGCAACCAAAAATGAGTCATGGTTTGATCTGTTTCAGATCGGAATATTTAAGCTTGGAATTAAAACTGACACAGAATTTCGCCAGCAGGGAGCCACAACTGAGAAGACCCTGTCCCATGTTGCCAACTGCCTTACCTCTGGAGGCAGGGACACCCAGAGGATGACCTCTGAAGGTGACCTCCATGTGAAGGTCAGAACATGTGGAGGGAGGCACATGGAGACCATGCCTAGCTGGAGTGACCACTGGCCTGACTCTTAAGGCAGCTTTCTTTGTTTATCAGGAGGATTCCAGACCACCAAACATTTCTATATTAGGAATAAAATTAATAATTTTCTTAAAATTTAGCATGTACAAAATATCTCCTGTGTCTCATCGTTAGAGCTGCCTGGGTTTAAAAAGTTAAACAACTACATGAAGTGTGTGCATGTGCGAGTGGCAGAGAGAGAAGTGCCCCTGGCATACTGTAAGATAAACACAGAGCAGTGCCAGTATAAACCTTGATGCAAGAGACTGGGTTCTTTGTCAGACACAGCCTTTCTTTCAAAACTTCCTCGCTGCCATATGTCTGCATCCAACCAGCTGCAGATCTAATAAGGAAGTTCTTATTCACAGTGTATAATGTTTTGCAGGTTTGCCACGAGGGTCACTCACAGAGAGCCATTGACGTCACAGCTCCAAAAGACGAGGAGCCAGAGCCAGCCAAGAAACGTAGGTGGACTGGAGGAGAAGGAGAAGAAAGCGAGCGGGCAGAATGGGAGCCGGGAGAGGGGGGAGGAGAAGGAAGGAAGGCGGGAAAGAAAGAAAGAAAGAAAGAAAGAAAGAAAGAAAGAAAGAAAGAAAGAAAGAAAGAAAGAAAGAAAGAAAGAGAAAGAAGAATGTGCATTCAGAGCTGTTCTGCTA
This sequence comes from Hemicordylus capensis, assembly GCF_027244095.1. Taxonomy (NCBI): domain Eukaryota; kingdom Metazoa; phylum Chordata; class Lepidosauria; order Squamata; family Cordylidae; genus Hemicordylus; species Hemicordylus capensis. The sequence goes on along the minus strand of NC_069661.1, from coordinate 244,097,310 downwards.
GTCTTCTAAATATTAAGGAATCAATTCACAACAGCAGCAGACCGGTTTGATTAAACCTGGCTTGGACCCATTGCCCTACATAGGGCAAGCTGTCCTAAGAGCAGAAGTGGTGCAGAAGCCAAGAGAGATACGCCATCTCACACACCCTGACTCTCACCAGCACCTTTCCCAAGTGTGTCACATGGATGCTCATAGGAAACTTTTCCCATGATCCCATAAGGTGGGAGGTTCTCATACTCGACTCCCCAGATGTAGCCGTAAATAAGCTGTTGGACTACAACTCCCATCATCCACAGCCACAATGGTCAAACCCCTGGGGTATAAGATGCATGGGCCAACAGTGAGAGTGACTTGCCTGAGGCCAACTAGTGAATCCAAGGCAGAGACAAGACTTCTTGTTTTTCAGGTCTGACCCTCACCATGTTTATGCAGAAGTAACGTTGCTGTAGTAAGTGGAGTTTACTCCCAAATCAGTCTGCATAGGATCACAGTCTAAGTCAACACGCCATGTTAGTTATTTAGCATCAACCTGATTAGCTGATGAATTTGAACTATCTTAGTTGCTGAAGAACTATATTTGAACTATATTAGTTAATTTATATTATATAAATTTGAACCATATTAGTTGCTGAAGAATTTGAAACATCTTATATAGGGTAAGTGGGCTGTAGTAAAATGGTCAAGTAAGAGAGGAGAGCTGGTTTTGTGGTAGCAAGCATGACTTGTCCCCTTAGCTAAGCAGGGTCTGCCCTGGTTGCATCTGAATGGGAGACTTGATGTGTGAGCACTGTAAGATATTCCCCTCAGGGGATGGAGCCACTCTGAGAAGAGCAGAAGGTTCCAAGTTCCCTCCCTGGCAGCATCTCCAAGATAGGGCTGAGAGAGATTCCTGCCTGCAACCTTGGAGAAGCCGTTGCCAGTCTGTGAAGACAATACTGAGCTAGGTGGACCAACGGTCTGACTCAGTATATGGCAGTTTCCTATGTTCCTATGTAACTGCATGCACAAGGTCCCAGATTCTGTTTCTGGACCCTCCTGAAAGTTTTTCACACAGAGCTTTTAAAGCCCTTTAACTCACATCTCCTCTGGAATGGAGGGGGTGCATTCACATATTGGCCAGATTTACCCCAACGTCCCTGTGAGGTATCAGGAGCCGTTCGCACATAAATCAGGATTTTCACTGCTCATTAGAGTGTTGCCTGATTTCTATCTAGGGTTAAAAAAATCCACTATTTGCGTGGGTTTTTTGGGACAACTTTGAGTCCACAGTGAAGCCTCCCAGACAGTAAACTCCTGGTAAAGCCTGCTGTGTGTAAATATCCCTGGGAGGGCTGAGAAGAAAAGCCCCGCTGAAACCATAGAGAGCCTCTGCCAAACAACGTAGACAATACTGAGTGATATGCAACAATAGCTTGCCTCAGCACACAGCAGCTTCCAATACTGAGGTGCCATCAGAGGAATGCAAACAAAAACAAAGCCATTCTCTGCCCCAGAGGGTTTACAATTTAATCATTGCCCTTAATATGGAAAACCTGTTGATAGATGCCAAATTAGTGGCACAACGGGGAAATGCTTGACTAACAAGTAGAAGGTTGCCGGTTTGAATCCCCGCTGGTACTATATAGGGGCAGTAGTGATTTAGGAAGATGCTGAAAGGCATCATCTCATACTGCGCGGGAGGAGGCAATGGTAAACCCCTCCTGTATTCTACCAAAGAAAACCACAGGGCTCCGTGAGCGCCAGGAGTCGAAATTGACTTGGTGGCACACTTTACCTTTAAATCTGGAAAAAATCACCTATCGCAGAATGGCTGAGGACAATACTGGGGTCATGGAAAGCCATGAGAGCCAGCGTGGTGTAGTGGTTAGAGTGCTGGACTAGGACTGGGGAGACCCAAGTTCAAATCCCTATTCAGCCATGAACCTAGCTGGGTGACTCTGGACCAGTCACTTCTCTCTCAGCCTAACCTACTTCACAGGGTTGTTGTGAAAGAGAAACTTAAGTATGTAGTACACTGCCATACAATACACCAGATATAACTGTAGCTGAGAAGAAAGAAAAACAAGTTAAAATAATCGACATAGCAATACCAGGGGATAGCAGAATAGAAGAAAAAGAAATAGAAAAAAATGACCAAATACAAAGATCTACAAATTGAAATTGAAAGGCTGTGGCAGAAAAAGACCAAAATAATCCCAGTGGTAATTGGCGCCCTGGGTGCAGTTCCAAAAGACCTTGAAGAGCACCTCAACACCATAGGGGCCACAGAAATCACCATCAGCAGCTTCACTGGGAACAGCCTATATTCTGCGACGATATCTATAACAATTGACAATAAAATTCTGGCATCCCAGGTCCTTGGGAAGGACCCGATGTCTGGATAAAACAAACCAGTCAATAACACCTGTCTGACTGTGTAAACAAGAAATAAATAGAAAAAACAATTGTTTTAGTAGACACCACGTGGAAACTGGGCAGTAGCAAAACCCAATCAGAGCAGTGGCCACCATTCACGTCCTTTTAGAATAAATATGTAAATGAAGATGTTGTTGAAAAAGGGCCCTTTTTCACTTGTTCTGTGTCGTGCAATTATGTTCTCATTTCAATATCTGTATATAAGATGGTTTTTATAGTTGCCTGTCTTTCCTCCTTAACAACTGTTTTAATGAATGTTGATTACTCTTTTTTTATAAAACACAATTTAAATTTGAACAGTGAGGGGAGGCAACAGAGTGGGGGAGAATATTAGATGTGCATTGGGTGAAGCACACTCTCTTGAACACGACACCCTAAAGGGAAGAGTGATGTTTAATATTAGGCAGTCAGGGAAGAAACAAAAACCTACCCTTCTCAGGGGAGGCACCATCATAGCATAGTAGAGCATTTTGTGTTGCATTCAAAAGGGCCCTAGTTCAATTTTGGAGGTTTATAACATTATGTATGGTAAGGAGCAATGTTTTCTTCCTTTCCCATAACATTAGATGTTATGGGGGTGTGAGCCAGCTCAGTTCAAGCCGGGCACGATGTCGAACCAGCTTTGCTCAACAGGTTCGGGTTCGGATGGTCGAGCTGAACTGGTTCGGAGCTCTATTGGTAAAGGGGAATCCAGTGAGGATTCCCCTTTACCAGTAAAGGGGCAGAGGGGCTTCCCTAAGCCTAAAGAAGGTGGGAGGGGAATCAGTTAGGACTTACAAGTACTATCATGGGCAGTGGCAGCCACATATCATGCAAATGGCCTCTGTGCATGCACAGAGGTTACTAAAATGGCCTCCATGAGCACACAGAGACCTGAACTGGGCCACTGGCAGCCCTGGTTACACTTGGGGAACCAGTGGGGTGGTGGAGAGCCCCCTCCCCACCCCCGCTGATGATAGTACTTGTAAGTACTAACTGACTTCCCTCGAACCGGACCAGGTCCGGTTCGACCAGAACCCAAACTGAACTGGGTCGGTCCAAATCCGATTGGGATTCATACCGAATCGGCAAACATAATTTTGTCCATATCCCTACTAGACATGATGGTCAACTAGTGAAATGGGTTAATTTATTTTTCACCTTTGCATACCGCCTCATAGATAAATCTATAGGCAATTTACATAAACAATTCAAACAGAGGAAACTGCTAACACACACACACACACACACACACACACACACACACACACACACAGTAAAGCAATTTAAAATTTAAGATTTGTCTAGATTTAGACAAAGACAAAAGAAAGTAGTGGCAGCAGCTCTCCAGGGTGTCAGACAACGATCTTCCCTATCCCTTCCTAGTGATGCTGCAAGGAATTGAATTTGGGACTGAACCTGGGAAGCACTGCACATGCAAAGCAGATACTTTACCACAGAGTTATGAGCATATGCTCTAAAGCAGGGGTTCCTTCCCAACCTTGGGTCCCCAGGTACTGTTGTATTACTACTCCCATCATCCCAAACCTTTTGCCATTGTGGCTGGGGATGATGGGAGCTGTAGTCCAACAGCAACCAGGGAGAACTCCTGCTCTAAAGCAGAGATGGTGTTAAAAGAGGATTTGCTAAATTCAAAGAGGCTCATCATCTATGTATTGCTACTTAAGGGCGCAGCGGGGAAATGACTTGACTAGCAACCAGAGGTTGCCGGTTCGGATCCCCGCTGGTATGTTTCCCAGACTATGGGAAACACCTATATCAGGCAGCAGCAATCTAGGAAGATGCTGAAAGGCAGCATCTCATATTGTGCGGGAGGAGGCAATGGTAAACCCCTCCTGTATTCTACCAAAGACAACCACAGGGCTCTGTGGTTGCCAGGGGTTGACACCGACTCGACAACACACTTTACTTTACAATATCTCTGTAGCAAATATAAAGTCAAATTTAACAAATACATTTATTGCATACATTGCCTTCTCAAATTCACACTTGCTCTCCACACAGCCAGAACTGGTATTGTAAAGTCCTTGAATTCAAGTGCCTTTCTCACTGAGCCTTGTTCCTGTCAATTATGGGACCAGTATTAGCACACATTCACTGAAGAACACAAAACAAACACGTACAACTTTTTACAGCAAGCAGCTTCTGTGGACGACTTGCGGTAATTTCAAAGCCATCCTTGCTGGACTATTTTTGACATGCGCTTGATGACTAAAAATAGGCCTTTCAGAAAACCTATTACCATGATGACGATCTAGATTTGTAGCCCTTTCAGAAAGAGAAAAAACCCTGCAGGATTTGATACTTCAGAACAGTGGTTCTCAGCTCACACAGATCAGCATCTGTGGTGACCAATCCGTGTGAGAATCGGATTCTGTGAAGCCACAGAAAATGCAGGTGTGGCTGATGCTGTGGACAGCCATACTCTGGGCAAATCACAGGAACAAATCAGTACATCAGTGGCCCCATCAAAAGTTGCAGGTGGGTGCACAGGAGAAACTTTGCTTTGAGGAGTCACTGAGCTATAGGGATAATGTGAGTTGTAATCCAACCTTTGGGCACCAAGGCTGGGTACCCATCGAATAAAAGTTAGAAGGTCAACACTCCATCTCCCAGTCCCAGTACTCAAGGTGATTCCCACCCCCTCAACCAACCAACCAACCAATCAACCACCTCCAGGAAAAGCTTTAGAGCTATGAGAACAAAGATGTTCACTTGCATAGTCTCACTGAAATTTTTAACCCACTCTGTCCGCACAGGCTCAGGGTGGTTATTAATATCCATCCATAAACCAATTAAAACAGCATTTGTAAGAGATACTTTAACAACAAACCCAAAAAGAGGAATTAATTGGCTCCACCAAGCCCCTGCTCATCCCCAGCCAATACAAAGCACATGATCGCCGAAATGAGACTTTGTTTCCTCTGCAGAATGCGAACACATGAGGAGAATTCTGGTGCACAGAGACCCACTGCGGCAGGGTGTGTGTGTGCATTTATAAAATAAGCATCAGTGGGGGAGAAAGAAGCTGATAAATTTGTTGTCACAATGGAAGGATGCCATCTTGGTTGAAACAGGTAAAGGTTTGGCAAGTGTGGAAGATGAGGTTAAGGCGTTAAAAGCGACACCTTTTTTGGATGGTCCCCTCAGGCCGGAGAATGCAAGCTAATAAATCTTTTCAGGGTACCGGTCTATGGGCGGAGAGCTGGTCTTGTGATAGAATGCATGGATTTTCCCCTTTGTTAAGCAGGGTCCACCCTGGATCGCATTTGAATGGGAGACTACATGTGAGCACTGTAGGATGTATTTTTTAAATTTTCCACTCTTCCTCCAAGGAGCCCAGAGCAGTGTATTACATACTTAAGTTTCTCCTCACAACAATCCTGTGAAGTAGGTTAGGCTGAGAGAGAAGTGACTGGCCCAGAGTTACCCAGCAAGTATCATGGCTGAATGGGGATTTGAACTCGGGACTCCCCGGTCCTAGTCCAGCACTCTAACCACTACGCCACGCTGGCTCCACGCTGAATATGGGGCTGCTCTGAGAAGAGCACCTGCATGCTTGCATGCAGAAGGTCCCAAGTTTCCTCCCTGGCATCTCCAAGATAGGACAAGATAGGAGAAGCTGCTGCCAGTCTGGGTAGACAATACTGAGCAAGAGGAATCAATGGTTTGACTCAGTATAAGGCAACTTCCTATGTACCAGATGAATTGCAAAGAAGATGACATTTTAGTGGAAAAAAAGTCTCCTTTGAAACCAGATATGGAATTCAGGAAAATTCTAGTCTGGTCAACTGAGCCATGGTGATTAAACAAACACCAGGGTTCTCCAGCTGGACCATAACTCTGATCATGCTTCCACCTATGCCGGAAGGCGCTTTCAAAAGGTTTGCTATGTGAGTTTGCCTGCAGCTAGAAAGTTTTCTCGAGGTGTCTGAGGCTGCCAAATTGCAGAAAGACGCATGCCTGAAGGGGTGGGCTACAATAAGGTCATGCCCCCACTGCAGCTGATCCAAAACAAATACCATCCTTGCAGGAAAATACAGAAGCCTTTATTGCTTCACAGAGAAAGCCACTAAAAAGAGTTTCTGCTGTTCTGTGGCTGCAACCAACCGAAAGAAATACAGCTGGGAGCACACATGGATTTGGAGTTCAGTACGTGCAGTTCTGGTCTCAGCTACCGAGGACACAAATGGTGATGAAACTAAATAAAACACAGCAGCTTCCGGAAGGGCTAACCGAGCACTTTTCCTAAATGGCCAGCACATTCTAAAGGAGAGCATTCTTTCTTCTAGAGAGCAAATTTCAATTCACTTTTGTTTTCAAACGGCTTTTCCTTAGATTTTGTTTGCGAGTGCTGAGAGCAGCCTGGTCCACACAATCCCATTACTGCACAAAGGTCTTCCAGAGAGCTTGCGGAGGAAAGCAAACAAAAGGTTTTCTTTATTTTCTTTTTTGCAAAACTCTGAAAGTCACCTGGGGTATTCCCCAAACAAGCAAAACAGAAGTAAAATTAATTAAAATTAAGGATGATTACATGTGCTTCTCCCAATCCAGGCTGCAACTGTAAAGGTGACCCCAGTCCAGTTAAAAGACAGTTTAACTTTGTGCTTACAACTATTCAAGCACAACTTAAGTGGCGCAGCGGGGAAATGCTTGACTAACAAGCAGAAGGCTGCCAGTTCGAATCCCCGCTGCTACTATATCGGGCAGCAGCGATAGAGGAAGATGCTGAAAGGCATCATCTCAGACTGCATGCGAGGAGGCAATGGTAAACCCCTCCTGTATTCTACCAAAGACAACCACAGGGCTCTGTGGGCGCCAGGAGTCAAAATCGACTCATCGGCACAACTTTACAATGCAAACTAACACACATAGTGTCTATCCTCAGCATCAGAATGAATGGAGATTTTACATACACGCACACACGAATGTAAAGAAAGAGGGGGGAAAGAAGAAACAAGGAAGGAATTATAGAGTTTACAAAGAATATTTTGGCAAGTATATCACTGGAAAGTGAAGGGAAGGAGAAATATCTGGGATAAGGAGCAAATGGGAAAACATTCTCACTTCACGCAGACTGTCCTGGGTCTCCTCTGGGTTGAGTTTTTACCAGATATTAACATACATGTCCACCTTTGCCACGTCACACCAGAAAACTAGAAACCTTCCTTTAAAAAATAAAAGATGACCTAATCCATTGCACTTAGAGTGTTGCATGGAGAATTAAACAGCCCACAGCATGCCTCTTAGAAAAGATGGCTGACATGCTGTGCAGTGAAATCTTGGTGTTGGCAAGCCGCTGGGACTGCTACACACCTAAAAGGTGGTCACAGTGCTGTTGCAAAAGCCCTGAAAACAGCGCATGGGCACTTGGGTTGCATGGTGTCCAGGTGTTTCGCAACACTCAGCCTCCACAACAGCCCTCTTAGGCATGCAAAGCTGAGCTCCAAAGTCGAGGTTGCACTGCGCAGAACGCTGGCCAGTGAAAGAGAATCCTACGGCGCGTGGACGTTACTGACACAGAGCCCATTCTCACACTGAAGTGAGGGGGCTTGAGGGTGGGCGGTGGCGAAGGCAGCAGAAGCTCTACTTCCCTGCAGACAATCCCTGGAGAGTTGCTGGGTGTGGGCATTGCGCGCCCAGATGGGCAGCGTGGAGGTGTGGGGGTTGGGACGGGTCATCCTGGCCCCTGGAAATCCACTGCGCAAGTGTGTGGTGCATTGTGGGAATCCCCCTGGTGATGGCTGGCAGCCAGTTGGGAGCAGCCGGCGCTTACACATGAGCAGCTAGCCTGAGTTAAGGGCGCCCTTGGGCCCTTAGCCTCAGCAAACTGGTGGGCTTCTTTGGCGGGTTTGCCTCTGAGGTGGTGCCGAGATTTGCACAGATCCCAGTGATTCTCACAGGGAGGCCAAGCCCGATCTTGGCTGCCTTAGCCCAGTCTTGGCTGCTCATGAGATCAGCCTCACAGTCTTCCATTTCAGATTAGAGAGGAGTTAACAGATTTGGATCTACTTTTAAATTATTTTGGCTTCCCACAAAAACTCCTACCGGTGTTCTATCTCAGCAGGACCCTTGAGAGTTTACTTCAGGCAAAATGTGACAGCCGCTTAGCAAGGGGTGAAGGCCCCACCTTGACACATTTTGTTTACCTCATCAACATTATTTGGGCTTCCTTCAAATTTTTGATGGATATTGGACTTCCTTTCAAAAGTCCCTTTAAGACCACAACTAGGAGCCAGCATGGTGAAGTGGCTAGAGTGCTGGACTAGGACCGGGGAGACCCGAGTTCGAATCCCCATTCAGCCATGAAACTAGCTGGGTGACTCTGGGCCAGTCACTTCTCTCTCAGCCTAGCCTACTTCACAGGGTGGTTGTGAAAGACAAACTCAAGTATGTAATACACCGCTGTGGGCTCCTTGGAGGAAGAGCGGGATATAAATGTAAAAACAATAATAATAATCAGAGGCCACACCACAGGTCACATTAGCAATACTATGGATATTTATACACCACTTGTCAACAAAAGAGCTCTCAAAACTGTTTACACAGAAAAAAGAAATGAGATGGTTCCCATTTCACAAACTAAGGGCTCACAATCTAAAAAGAAACATAAAGTAAACAGCAGCAAAAGCCACTGGAGGGATGCTATGCTGGGGACGGATAGGCAAATCCCCCCTGCAAAATATAAGAGAATCACCATTTTAAAAGTGCCTCGTTGCTGAGATAGCAGGTGTCAGATATTTTCTCTAGCAGATGCAGTGGACCCTCGTTGCACCAGGGTCCACTGTGGGGTTTTCCAGCTCATACGTGCATGTACTGATATCTTACAAGTTTCACACTGCATGACCTTGCAAGACACTGTCCTATCTACTGAACACACACGCTTTAGGGGAGGAACTTTGCCTGGGTTTGCATTTACGCATTTCCTAGATCGTTGTGGTTTCCCTTCATAGGAAGCAAACAAGATGCGCCGCTCATGCTTAACCAGTATTAAGTCACATTAGGTCAAGTAACTGAACCGCTATCAGGGCAGGAATATAGGAGGAACTTCTAGCGATAGACCACAGCCAGAAAGCGACGCAGCTGCAGAAGCTTCTCAAAACACCTGATCTTTACAGATGTGTCTACTGATGCAAACGCCTCTGACAGGGTGTGTCTTATCTAGGCACAAGTTACTGCATGACCTTTCTTCCCCCCCCTGCAGCTTGGAGATCAGCCCAGATTCAAGGCTCCAATGTAAACTTCCAGTGTAGGACACTGGAAATGCATAGAGCAGCTTCACAGGAACAAGGATATCAATACAGACCAAGCTTCACTGTGAGATGTACAGACTGCGTGGAGAGAGTCTGCACTATCTGGGGCCCTTTGCATACAGTCCCCCATACAAATGTGAAGTCTAACCCACAAGCATCCGGTGGGGGTAGGGATGAGGCCACACGGGGCACCCTAGCAGGCATGATCCCAATCCCTGGGGCAGCCCTTCCATGAGGAAGGGTGAGACAGTCGCCTCAGGCAATATTAAGACATGTACATGTGTACAGACCCCTGTACATACATATAAGCATACTGTCTGTAAATCTGCAAGCCCCACATTCAAATCCTGCCACAGTTCTACCCCTGCTAATTTGGCAAAGAGGCACCTTTTTAACATGTTGATTCTCTTTATTGAGCAGGGGGAGAGTAACTGGCCCTATCCACCCGCAGCACAGTACCTCCAGTGACTGTTGCTGGTGTCTATCTTATGTTTCTTTTTAGATTGTGAGCCCTTTGGGGACAGGGATCCATCTTATCTTATTTATTTATTATTTATCTGTATAAACCACCCTGAGCCATTTTTGGAAGGGCGGTATAGAAATCGAATAAACAAAAACAACAACTCACTGAGGATGCAATCCTAAGCACACCTTCTAGCGAGTGTCCCACTGAACTTAGTCAATGTGCTTAGGATCATGTTGCAGGTAACCTTAGGAAAGCCGCCATTCTTTCAGCTTTGCCCTCCCACAACTTTTAATATATGGGACAATACTTACTGACCTATGTCCAGAAGTGTCATAAGGATAACAGAATAATGTATGTGAAGAACACTGAACATTCAAATGCACAACATCTGAAGAAGAGCAAGCATTATGACAGGACTTGACAAATCCCAGGCACCAGGAAGCCATGGCACCGAGAATTTGTACTGCGACTCTTAGGCTAGGATATTCTGAGGGAGAGTTATCTAATACATTATTTGGTAGTCCCAAGAAGCCCTGATCCTATTCTAAGCATTATATTTATATAGGGAGGAAAGAGAAGTCCATTTACCCTCCCCCACCACAATGTCCATCAAAGTCCAGTAATTTTGTCAAGTGTCCACCATCTGACTCCTAAATTTGGGGGCTGGTTCCTAAATCCAAAAAAAATTGGATTATGAGGACTGCCTTGCACATTATGAGGACTGGCTTGCACATTACATATGAGTATGGGCAGAATTTGAGCCCAGACTGGAGCGATGCACACTATTTCAGGGGGTTTTCAACCTTGGGTCCCGTGATATTTTTGGAGTTTGGCCACTGTGGCCAGGGACGATGGGAGTCATAGTCCAAAAGCAACAGGAGATCCAGGTTTGGGAACCCTTGTATTGTTTGATGCACCATGTCAGCGCTCTCCATGAAAGGCTAACCCTAGTTGCAACCAACAACTTTCCATGGTTTTCTACCATATTTACCCAAATCGAAGATGACTCTGAATTTAAGACAACCCCCTTTAAAAGTAGAGGTTAAATACATAGTACATGCATTTACTCGAAAGAAACAGGACTCTGAATTTAAGACGACCTTCTGATTTCTAATATGAAAAACCTGGGGTGGGTGGGGTGGAGACCTAGTCTTGGATTCAGGTAAACACAGTGAAGTCATTCACACAATCAAAAACTGTGTTCTACCCAGGTTTGGGAGCTGTGTGTGCTCTCAGTTTACAGTAGGAGGAAAAACTGGGTAGCAGTGATTGTATGGAAGCAAGGTAGGAGGAAAAGCTACTCAGGTTTTCCTCCTACCTTACTTTTACACAATTTCACACAATCACTGCTACCTAGGTTTTTCTCCTACCTTACATCCACACAATCACTGCTACCCAGGTTTTCCTCCTACCTTATTTCTACACAACCGAAAACTGGGAGCACACACAGCTCCCAATCCCGAGTAGAACACAGTTTTTGATTGTGTGAATGACCTCAAACATTAAATGTGTGGAATTTCCCTAACATGGGGAGGAAAGGGAAACAAAAACCAAAGCACAGAAAGAGTCACAGAGAACTTGGTTTTCGCTCTCCAACAAATGCTTCCCCACAGTCTGCATTACAGAGAGTGTTGAAGGACATCTGCAGCGCAAAATGTCTGAGATGTTATTAAAAAGAAATGTACTTTTCTGCAATGAAAACTCTCATGCACTGCTGGACGCACACACACAAACACATATACAGGTCCAGACATTCCACACACAATGTATTTTGCAAATGATACGGCTGAGAGAGAAGAGACAGCACAGCGTAGGAGCATTTATGAGGAAAGATTTCACAACTTTCCAACTTCAGCAGTTTTTTCCCTTCCTCTGACCTCTGGTTTGGAGTGTAGGGAGGGGAAGGAAAAAAAAGAAGAAGAGGAAGAAGGTATTAACAATAATATGTCAAAGAGACCAAGGTTACGCTGAGTGCTTTTGGCGGCTATCAGTGCACCTGTGAATATATAGCCTGAACACTCCCTTGGAGGCTTTTGTGCAGGCTTGGCACAGGCCGAGAGCAGGATTTTGAAGGACAGCGTTCCACATTTTTTCATTACGTCACTGCAAGCAAACTCTGCAGGGCAGAGGAGAATGAATGATGCAAGCTGAGTTTTGCTGGAGGAAGATCCTGTTTCTCTTGGACCTTTCCTAAGACGTTTCAAGGCCAATGAGGATAAAGGCAGGGAAAAAGAAATGCCAGCATAAATTACAGCTGCACTCAGCTATTTTCACTAACTAACAATCTGATTAACTTCCTGAATTGGAACTCACGGATTTGGGGGGTGCTGCATTTGGTTTTACTTTTCCTGCTTGATAATCCCATAATCTGGAGCCTTAGAAATACATGCCTGTCCAGGGTTGCAATCTTTAGAAATTTGGGGTTCCAAAATGTGGAAAGTTGGTTGGTTTAAATTTCTGAAATTGGGTCTCCCCATAGACTCCTTATTTGCAGGAATATTGGAGAACTCACCCCCATTCCCAAAATCAATATCAGCACCCACCAAAAACAGTTTCCCCTGCTATTTCAAATCATGTTCCAACAGCCAAACTATACATGACCATAGATGCGTAGTTTGACCATGCAGGCTTGTTTATTGTGGCTCAGTAGCAGCTGCAGGGCCCCTTGATGTGGCAGAAGGGAACTTTAATCCTTTCCCTTTGACTCAGTCCATGTCTGGACTGCTTTCCTCTGCAAGCGCTATTTCTCCTGGGAATTTACTTTTCCAGGGAGAAAATAACAGCAAGGAACGAAACCAGACTGGGCCCATTGCAGCTGCTCCTTAAGGAAGCATGTGCACAAAACCAGAAAAGCCGGTTCGGTTCAAGTCGAACCAGACTCAAACCGAACTGGACCTGGTCCGGTTTTGTGCACACTAGAGCCAGGCCTGGTTCGGCTGGAGTCCGAACTGGTCCAGCTTGGGGGTGGTGTGTGTGTGTGTCCTTGTGCTGGCAGCAACCATTTTGGAGTCTTGATTATTCAGACTTTGACCGGGTCATGAAAACGGCCAGTGTGCATGTACAGTGGCCTCCAAAATGGCCACCGCAGAGAGGCCCAAAATGGGCCAAAACAGCCCATTTGAGCCTGGGGGGAGGCCATCAGTGGGAGGGGGAACCACCAGACAACCCCCCATGGCTGGGGCAGCAGCCCCTGAGGCCCTACAATCGTGGTACATCCAATATTTTTTTTTTTTTTTTGAAAAACAAACACCCAAACAGGTCCTGGCCCACCCCAAAGCATTTGGCAAGACCTTGAGCCAGGCTGGTTCAAGTGCGAGCTGGCTCGAAATCACCTTGGCATGGCCAGATTTCTGATGTACAAGTATTTAGGAAGAGAATGTGATGAACTGCCTACACTTGCCATACTAAATTACTCCTGAGAAGTCCTACTGAAATTAAGTAGGCCTACAGCACAACTCCTAATTAGTACTATTAAGTACAACCCTGTATGCTGCTCAAGAGCTTTTTTTAAGCCTATCTGAAAGGAAATATAGCCAGACAGAACATTTATATCACCTTACTACATCTCCTCACACGGACTGTGTTTCAAAGGAATTGATTCACATCTACAGCTGTGAGTCATCAAATGTCCAGTAACAGAGCAAAGCACATGCATGTGTGAAGCCAGGCTAAAGGCGAGTGCAGCAGATATGTTGGAATTTCCTTGGTCGCGGGTCAATATTATAGTCCATGGGAGCACAAAAATAAAAACCCTATGCAACAGTCAAGCCACCAGGACATTCAGCCATTGCGGAAAACTACACCACACACACACACACACACACACACACACACACACACACACACACACACACTTACTTTCCTGCCTCATACACCAGGAATTCTGAAACTTGTAATTCTTGGACTACAACTTCAATCATACCCAGGCACAATGGCCAACACTTTATTTTTGTTTTGTCCACATGTTTTTTTATATACAGATGTGCACTCCTCCTCTCTTTCCCCAGAGGGAGGATCATGTTCAGTGAACTAATGGCAAAGTGTATATATATATATATATTTTATATATATATATATATATATATATATATATATATATATATATATATATATCTGCTCTACTTTGCACAACAGGAAGCAGTTCTCCTCCTCTGTGACGGACAATAGCACCAGGAGATGGGATGGGGATGGCCCTATTCAGACATTATAGGCTCATTTACATGTTACGTTCAACACTTGTAGAGCGAGTGTACAATGTACACATGTACAGATCTGTACACAGGTGCAGTCATTCACGTTATGTTGAACGTAGGTACAGAAGAACACTTCCTATCTTTACCGTGCAACTGAAGGGCCTATATCCAGGTTCACTTTTAAAATGAACACAGGTATAGCCATTCACACAAAAATGTGTATGGGTGTACAGACATCTGTACACTCATACCTCATAATGTCTGAATCAAGCTTATGTTGTACAGGTGTGTGTGTGTGACAGTACCTGTGTTTATTTTAAAAGTGAACCAGGGTAAACCAGAGTAATGGTCCCCTCAAATGCAGAGTGCACATTTGAGTGCACTGCTCTACCTGCGTTCAGCATAATATGTCAATACCTGTCCTGCTTACAGATCTGTACTTCTGGACACTGGACACTTGTTGAACGACAGTTGAACATAACGGGCTGTAATGTTCACTAGAAGAAACACTTTAGGAATAAGCTGGCATCACCACTGGGAAAGGGGAGTGGAAAACGCTGAGGGGTTTTGGTGTTTGGAGGAGGGGGGCTATAAGGAAACAGAGTAGGGGGAAGGAACCCAACACTCTTCTAACCTCAGTCAGGTGTGGGGGACAGCAGTTAGATGGGGGTCAATGGTGACTGAGGTGAGAGGGAAAACCCCCGAAATACTGCAGGAGCACAGAAAGGACAACATGCATTTTGGGGTGGGGAAAGCTTTAGCAATAGCAATAGCACTTACATTTATATACCGCTTTATAGCCAGAGCTCTCTAAGCGGTTTACAATGATTTAGCATATTGCCCCCAACATTCTGGGTACTCATTTTACCGACCTCGGAAGGATGGAAGGCTGAGTCAACCTTGAGCCCCTGGTCAGGATCGAACTTGTAACCTTCTGGTTACAGGGCGGCAGTTTTACCACTGCGCCACCAGGGGCTCATATTGTCCCAAGCAGGCAGGTGAAGAAACCATCTGAAAACATTCTCACATCATTTCTACTGGGAAGGAATGCTAGAATTCTCTTTTGAATTTCACTTTGGATAGATTTCAGTTGCAACCCTAGCTGGTGTAAGATTTCTGAAAAGAAACAGAAGTATATTTCACACTGACAGTATATTTCATTTTAATGCTCACATCCCAAGTATATTTTCTCTAAAGTCTTCTAGATCAGTGTTTCCCAGTCTTTTCCATCCCAAGACACACTTAATTTTTTTTTTTTTTGGTAAGGGCACACCCTCCAAGACAGTTACATTTTTTTGTTTATTGCAAGTGAGCACCAAAAGCAGCTCGTTCCCTTATGCACCAAGAGGGATGCATCCCTCCTGGTTCATTATGGGGCAAGCCTGCTCCAAAATCAATGAGTTTAGAGTCTCCACTTTCAGAGCTGACTCGGAGCAAGCTGGCCGATGTCCCGCCGCATACCACTTGGGAAATGCTGCTCTAGATTTTGATGATGTTAACTTTCACGTGAGCATGCTTTCGGCAGCAATCTTATTAGGGCTGTACATGATCGATAGTGTTGAGATAGTGTTGAGATCAGGTCTAACCCAATCTCACCCAATCCTACAAATGCCAGTTGGAGGTTCTTTGGACCCTTCACAATGTCGAGATTGGGGTCGGGTATTTTCCCAACCAAAGTTTATATTTATGTTTATAAGTTAGGTTTACAACTTTATATTTATTTACCAAACTTTATGTTTAAAAGTAACCAGGATATTCACCATGAAACCCAGAAGGAAAGTAACCTAACACCAGAGGATCACAGGAGAAACCTGGAAATCAGCTAGTGGCTGATTTATTTTTTAAACTTTAATTTAAAAATAGGCTTTACACTTTGGAAAAAAGCATAAATGGACAGACAGGCAGGCAGGTGGGATGCCTTTTAGAACCGAGCTGTGTTCAGTGGCAAAAAAAAAAAAAGGGGGAAAAAAGGCAGATTCCCACCACCATTAGGAGCTCCAGTATGTGCCAATTTTTACCGAAGCACATCGGAGAACTCTGATCCAACCTAGGCTTGCCAAAGTTGGGTTCGGGTTTTTTCTGACGTAGCCCAAATTGGAGGATTTCCAACCTCCCCAATCCGAATTTGCACAGCCCTAAGCCTCCTAATGGCACAGCAGGGAAATGCTTGACTAACAGGCAAGAAGTTGCTGGTTCGAATCCCCACTGGTACTATATGGAGCAGCAGCGATATAGGAAGATTCTAAAAGGCATCATCTCCTACTGCGCGGGAAGAGGCAATGGTCAACCCGTCCTGTATTCTACCAAAGAAAACCACAGGGCTCTGTGGGTGCCAGGAGTCGAAATTGACTTGATGGCACACTTTACCTTTACCTAAGCCTCATTTTAAATTTCCAGTTTAGGGTTCAGCCATGGATCTAACAATGGTGCACAGCTGAAGGAGCTACTTGTCTGTGGGGGGGAAGGGGAGCCTTGCCTACTGGGGGACACTACCTTTGAGGAGAAATCTCTGAAGGACCTGACAGCTGCACTGCTCCCAGACACCTTCCTGGGGTGAAGCAGCCTATGGAACTGCTGTGAGAAAGAAAGGAACAGATGCAGGAAAAATATCATTGGGAGCACAAGAAATTGTCCACAAAGCAGCACAGGAGATTTTTGAGGCTGTAGTATTAAAATTCCAACGATCATCTGGCAACACTAGAAACAGCCCTTACAACAAGAGAAAACGGGCTTCTGCGGGGTTCACTGTTCTTATAAACACCACTACGGATAACCAGACAGCTTGATTCATGCATACTTCTTTCTCAGCAGTAGCAGCTGCTGAAGGAAAAAGCGCCCTGCGTGCCCATACTTGGCTAGGCCGTAGCCACCGCAAATAAATACAAGAACAAACAGAAGTAAAATATCCGGACAAAACAGTCATGTGGCTTACACTGAGAGCAATATCAGCACAGACAGCTTGGAACTTTTCCCACTAAAACAAAAATCTTTTGCAAAGGTATTTATTTCAACAGCCCTACACTTTTTTTTGTTTGCATTTAATAAGAAAAGACGACTCGCCAGTAATTACATATCCAGAAGCTACCCAGTAAAAGAAACATTAAATACTGCAGGTCTCATAAGGTTTGCCTTTTTGCAAAACCGTTCAATCATATGCCTAGTAATTAAAGTAATCCAGAATTACAGTTTTGCCGCATTTTAGAAAGAATACTTTCCCCAAAACCAAGAAACCTGCCAAATCGTAGATGACGCTTTTCAATTCCAGCTGCTGTCTGTAGTGACTTGAAATTGAAATGTGCTCAAATGCTTCCCTTGCCTATTCCCTAAGAGAAGATTTGTTCACATGCACTTTCTTAATTTTGTGCTTCAGTGCCCTGTAGTAAAATCACTGATTTGCTGCTGGTGGGCTGAGACACTCTTGGAGATGGAGTGAGAATACGTTCTTTACAATGTCACCTGCACACCATGTTTGGGCAGAATGCGTTTACAGGCTTATTACAGATGACCCTCTAAAACCATGGCTTTGGAGCTTCATGAACAGGGGTAGGCAACCCTGGCTCTCCAGCTGCTGTTGAACTACAACTCCCATAATCCACACCAAAATTCATGGTGGCTGGGGATGATGGGAGTAGTAGTTCAACAACAGCTGAAGAACCAAGGTTGTCTGCTCCTGTTCATGAATGAGTCATGACCTTGGACATGCCCTCCTTGTCCATGGATTCCCTCTCAATTTCCTGTTTAGGGCTAACTATTGCTTGCCCTGGTGTTTGAATCTGCAAGCAATGGTTGAATCTGCAAGCAATGGTTCTCCAAACCAGAATCAGGGCTGGTTGTTCTCATGATTGTTGCTATGTGGGCTATGTGGGGAATCCTAGCTTCTACAGCACATACGCATACCACTTCCTGTCATGAGAATATGGCAAAAAGCTGGTAGTGTGGGGTTGGCAGTGCGCCAAACCCATATTTGATTGACATCCCTAGTCCAAATCCTTGATTCATGACCTGAGGTAAACGGGGGCTTGGCACACTGACAAACCCACTTTGCTGATTTCTCCTGGGTTCTCGCAACCAGAATTTGGGAGTTTGCATGCCACAGGAATCTAGGGTTCCCTGCTCAGCCCATAGAGCGATGAGCGTGAGAACCAGCTCTCAGAAGGATGAAGCTGGTTTGGAGGGCAAGTGCTAGATATGGTTTGCCAACTTGGACGGACACCACAGAAAAATGCAGCTTGCACTGGACAAGAAATGGAGAAGGATGCTGCAGGCACTAGAGGAAAGAGGAGGAGGGAGCACAGAAGGCTGCAACTCACTCACAACCCTCAACCCTGAGACTTAGGAAATGGTTTGAACAGAGTTGTGGAAAGGCATTCCTGTCACTGCTGACTCACAATTCTGGAAATCCTGCACCTAAGAAGCCTTAAGATGATAGTGGCCCTCAAAATTAATAGGAGGCCCCAGTCGTGATAGAGGCCCCCAAGTGATGACATGAGACCCTCGTCATGACTGGGGCCATGCAGACATGTTATGGGCCACTAGTCCTCACAATAGGCTCCCCAAGTCATTTTAGATTGTGTGAGCCCTTTGGGGATAGGGATCCACCTTGTTTATTTATCATTTCTTTTTGTAAACCGCTTTTGAAATGTATGATAACGTCTTGTTAATATGAGCTCCTGCTGTACCCGTAGCCCCTTTTAGCAAGGCTTATACTTTTCAAAGGGGTTGGTCCAGAGATGCCTACAGCCAAAAACCACACTTTGGTTGTGAAGGTATTTTATCCATAATCATTAGAGACCACGCTTGTGTTAGCCATTTTCTGAAGGGTATGTGACCTCTGTTTTTCCAACTAGAGGGAAAAAGGATGGAAAAACTCTCCTCCTCTAAGGAGATCTTAAGGAAGAGAGTGGGTCTTGTGGTAGCAAGCATGAATTGTCCCCTTTGCTAAGCAGGGTCCATACTGGTTGTATTTGAATGGGAGACAATATGTGAGCCCCGTAAGATATTCCCCTTAGGGTGTGGGGCACCCTCTGTGCACTACACCACCACTCACTCTGGTCCACCCCAGAACCCCACAAGTGCAGTTATGGGGCTGCTGAAACCTCCACTCTTCCCTATGGAGAAAAACCTTAAAGACGCATAAACTTCAAAAATCACTTAAAAATCAGCCCTTTGCCCAATTCCTTTGAAATAATTCTGGTATCTTCCTTGTTCCCCTTGGGCACTAACACCCACCACACTCCGCTCTAGGCCACCTCTTCCCCCCGACATGAAGCGATACATTTCCTGGAATCCTCATTATTCCCTATGAGAAGTTCAAAAATACTTTAAAAATTCATCAATAATCGGAGGAGTGTCCAGTTGCCTTGGGGTTTGGTGGGTGGTAGGCACCTCTGGGTGCCTATGACCCACCCCACTTTTGTGCCCCTAGGTGCTCCACAATAGGGAATAATGGGCTGGTTTGAGCCCCATTATTCCCTATGAGAAAAATAATTTTGAAAAATTCAAATATTCATAAAATATCGGAGTGTCTGATTGCTTTGGGGTTTGGGTGGCAGGCACACATGGGTGCCAACTACCACCACACCACTTTTGGAGATTCGAACCAGTTCAAACTGGCTCGAATTAGAACCGAACCGGGGGGGCGGTTAGAGCAAAACCAAAACTGAACCTCCCCCTCCTGGTTTGATCCCAGTTCGAATTTGAATCAAACCAGGTGAACCGGTTTTGTGCACGTCCCTAGCAGGATGTACTTTCAGGCTCCAAAGGATTTCTCTCAACCCTCCCTGGAAATGCTAGGGATTGAACCTGGGATCTTCCATAGCAAAAGCAAGTCTGCAAGGATTGAGTGATGGCCACTCCCCAGTGCATATTCAACCTTACAAGGATTTGGGCATTTGCATCTAGAAACAAAGCGGCTTAAGCCACCCCCCTTCACATATTACAGTCAATGCATGTAGTCTGTGTACAGTGTATGCATGTGCAAATCTGTATGCATCTACAAGTCATGGTCAATGTGCACATACCAGCCAACATGTCCTATTTTCCCATTCAGGTGAATGAGAAAATAGGGACATATTGGTAGATATGTGTGCATACAACAGTACACATCCTATCTGTACCCTGAAATTCAGGGTGCCTGTACCCAGACTCACCTCTAAAATGCACACACATATAAGCCCTATCCAGACAGTACATTATATGAGTGTATAGGTATATAGGTATCACTCATCGATGTATTTGTGTTAATGACTGTACCTGCTTCCATTTTAAAAGTTAACCTGGGTACAGGCCCTTCAAATGCATGGTACAGATTGGAGGCGTACTGCTTTACCTGTGTTCAACATAACGTGTGAATTGTGTGAAACGAGAGCCAGTGTGGTGTAGTGGTTAGAGTGCTGGACTAGGACCGGAGAGACCAGAATTCAAATCCCCATTCAGCCATGAAACTAGCTGGGTGACTCTGGGCCAGTCACTTCTCTCTCAACCTAACCTACTTCACAGGGTTGTTGTGAAAGAGAAAAAAGTATGTAGTACACTGCTCTGGGCTCCTTGGAGGAAGAGCAGGATATAAATGTAAAAATCATCATCATCATCATCATCATCATCATCATCATCATCATCATCACTACTGTACCTGTGTACAGTGCCTGTGCACAGATCTTTGCCTGTGGACAGTGTACACTTGCACCAGTGTTGAACATAATGTCTGAACACAGCCACGTATGTGTGTACAGATATTTGAATGCATGTGCAGTTTAGTGTCTGAATAGGGCTAAGTCATACACAACTGAGAGCAGAAGGGGATAGTGATCTGACTCCTTGTTCTGACTGGTCCTCCCACAGCAGTAGCCCCACACCATTTCATACTTCCAGAGGGCTGATTCAGCCCTTCTTAAACCTATCCCATCCTGACATGCAACAAAATCTCATGCGCATTTGCGCATTCCCAGTAAGCATTCTGAACCATCTGGGACTCTGAGGCCAGAGCAGAAAACTGTGTGGCATGCAACTGGTTCAAACATCACTACCTCATGCGTAACTCAATTGCCACATCAAGGTGTATGCAATGCATTAAATTATCACATCACGCATTGTTGAGATGAAGGAGAGCTTTAATTCCAAGAGCCTCTGCTCAAGAGAGTTTTTAATGGCTGGAAACATAATTGATCTAGCGACCTCAGCCTCTACGCTTCCCCTACTCCCACCCCTGAACAACGTCATTAAGAAATTAGGACATCTGAGTCGACACAGTAAAAGCTGGTCTCCAAAGGGTGGTTTTGCTAAGTTCACAACACTGGGATGGAATCTGCAGCCTCGCTCCTAAGAGACTGTGCTCTGAATGACCCCCCTTCCTGAATTATGCATCAGCTAGCGGCGGTCCCACGCTAAGAAATAATTACCCACAGCTTTTCTGTTCTTCAATGAAGAAGACACACAGGCCGACATCTTGACTCCCCCCCCCCTTTTTTTTTTTATTTCCCCACTGGTCACAGTTAGTAATTATGACCTACGTTCAACGTTAGCAGCAATAATTTAACACGGTAATGTTAGTGATCTAACCAAACTCAGATGGCTCGTGAAGTTAATTGTTCTTTAAAGAAGAAGAAGAAGAACTCAGCAGAGCTGGATGGAATATTATATATGCAAGTCTAGTCTCTTCTCACTTCAGTTGCCGATATCTTTATCACAAACTTTCATAAGGACTATGATTTATTTATTTGTTAGAGTTTTAGACCACCTTTCATTAAAACTATCTCAAGGCGGTTTACAAAACATTTAAAACAACCTAAAACTATAAAACAGTTACAGAATAAAAATATTAAATTGGAGTATAAAAAGACAAATCTAATTAAAAGTTTTAAAAGCATACATAATGAGATCATAAAATACAGCAACAAAACACATGTGATCATAAAATACAGCAACAAAACACACTCATATAAAAGCCAAGGTTTCACTTGCTTTCTAAAAAAAATGATGTTTTCTCATCAATAAATCAAGGATTAATTATTCAGACAGAGAGGGAATGAAAGGAGATAATTCTTCATTGTTTGTACACAATGCACAACTTGCAATCCAGCAAGTATGGTGATTCACCAAGAGCTCAGTAAGCCTTCATTTTTTCCTGCCTGCCTGGGACCACAAACCCATCATGAATGGCGATTCACTGAGAACTCAGTAAGCCTCCATTTATTTGCTGCCTGCCTGGGACTGCAAAAATAGGGAGGTTGTGATGCATTTCAGGCCATATTAGATGGCAGGTGAGCTGTGCTCAGGTGAGGTGTCTCAGGGGTTACCATTTTGAACTCCCTGCCATTATAAGAAAAGTATATAAGAAATGCTCCACCAAATATGTTAGTCATGCTTAGAGTTCTTTGCTGGTTTATGGGGAGTTTCTCAGTGAGAAGACTGGGTAGAGCTCTATCACATACATGCCTCATATCTAGAAAATCCCAAGTACAATCTTTGGCAATTCCTGGTAAAAAAATTGGGATGATGATTGGTTATACTTGTCTGAAATTTTGTAGAGCTGATGCTAGTTAGAGTAGACGGCTCTGGGAACTTCAGCAAAGAGGCACCTTTTAAAGTGGTGACTTGCTTATATTTAGCCCAATTATCTCTATCCAACCTCAGGATGCATCTTTCCAGAGGCTGTTGCTGCTGTTCCCCGCTGTGTTTCTTTTACTGTGAGCCCTTTGAGGACAGGAACTTCCTTATTTCTTTTTTCTAGGTAAACTCCCTTTTGTTGAGAAGCAGCATATAAATAAATAATAAAACCACAGAAAACTCATGCATCCACATGAAGATGATAATATCATCAATGGTTCCATCTGAAGAAAGTGCATGTGTTCAATAACACCGTGTTTGTCAATGTTATTGGTGGGCAATTTGGTGGGCCACCATTTCAGCCACAATTCCTGGGACTTTAAGGTCCCCTGGATTACAGTGAGAATCGAAACAAAGCCGCAGCTTGTCTCTCCGGGCAGCTGCCAAGGACGTTTCAAAGAAGCCTCCCACACAGGGCTGTCTGACCCACTCCTGCTAAGCAGGGGGCAGGGACAAGGAGGGGTGAAGCAAAATGAAAAAGGTGGCCCATAGCCAGCACATAGAGCAGCAAGTCCCTACTAACTGCGCAAAGAGGCGCCTTTTTAAAGTAGTAATTATCTTGATTTAGCAGGGGGAGAGCAACTGGCCCTCTCCATCCCCAACACAGCATCCCTCCAGTGACTGTTGCTAGTTTCTATCTTATGTTTCCCCCCCTCTTTATTTTAAAGATTGTGAGCCCTTTGAGGACAGGAAGCCATTTTATGTATGTATTTATTTATATCTATGTAAACTGCTTTGGGATATTTTGTTGTAAAGCAGTATATAAATATTCATCATGTTCATATCTTCTAGAAGCTCAGAGAAGCAACCACATTGGCCCAGAAGTCTTTATACGGTCAGGGAAGTTCACATGGCTCATTTGGTTTCTTGTTAAGTGGATTCCTTGCTAGTGTGGCCCGTCTCCATGCAGTCCTGTTCTTTCAGTAGACCGTGATGGTGACACACAGGCTCAAACCCTGCTTCGCATCCTTCATTTTAGAGGTTCGAGGTCCCCATCACTTGAGTCCTGACAATGGTTCCCCAACATAAATGCAAATAGGCTTAAGACCTAAGAAGACTCCTGCTGGATTGGCCAAAAGGCCCATCTATTCCAGCAGTCCCCACAGTGGACAACCAGATGTCTCCAGCAAGCCAAGGGAAGCCCTCCACAAATGGCCCTTGATGAGCCCCTTGTCTGTATGAGGGAGGGGAGCTGGTCTTGTGGTAGCAAGCATGACTTATCCCCTTAGCAAAGCAGGGTCCACCCTGGTTGCATATGAATGGGAGACTACATGTGTGAGCACTGGAAGATATTCCCCTTAGGTTATGGAGTCGCTCTGGGGAGAGGAGAGCATCTAGGTTCCAAGTCTCTCCCTGCCGCCCAGCATCTCCAAGATAGGGCTGAGAGAGATGCCTGCCTGCAACCTTGGAGAAGCCGTTGTCTGTCTGTGTAGACAATACTGAGCTAGATGGACCAGTGGTCTGACCCGTTATAAGGAAGCTTCCTATGTTCCCAGGATTGCTATGGAGAGCTGGTCTTGTGGTAGCTAGCATAACTTGCCCCCTTAGCTAAGCAGGGTCTGCCCTGGTTGCATATGCATGGGAGACTTGATGTGTGAGCACTGTAAGATATTCCTCTTAGGGAATGGGGCCACTCTGGGAGAAGCAGAAAGTTCCAGGTTCCCTCCCTGGCAGCATCTCCAAGATAGGGCTGAGAGAGATCCCTGCCTGCAACCTGGGAGAAGCCGCTGCCATCAGTCTGTGTAGACAATGGACAGATGGACCAATGGTCTAAGTCAGTATATAGCAGCTTCCCGTGTTCCTTCCTATGTACCCGCTGCCTGCGGGAGGCAAAGTGGGCTGCGTAAAGTTCAGGATGTGGGTATGGTTAGGCAATCAAGATCAGAGCGGGAGGTGAGATTAGAAGCAAACGTGTTGAGACAGTGTTGCAGGCTGGAACTGGAGAGCAAGGGGGCAGGCGCAGAGGGCGGGGAAGGTGCTGGCTCTAGGGGAGCCTTCAGTGAAGAGCTGTTGCACCAGTGAGTGTCTAGAGGAGCTTCTACAGAGAACCGGAATCACCCTTTCCTGAACTTAACTGGATCAAAGTCTTGCACCACGGTTTGCTTCCTCCTCCTCTTTCCAAGCACGTCTATGGGAAGGGATACCTTGGACAGCATTTCTTTAGCTCTAGGAGACAGCCCAACCGTTTAGGAGCCAGACCACCCTCTGCTCCATGTGGCTGGGGCAGATTCACTGCTCAGTCCCAGCATACTCTCCACTGCATGAGGGAGGAGAGCAGTATCGCTTGGCTCAGTCCTCCTCCTGGTCATGTCTGTCTGGCTTGGGCAGGCAAAGGACTGATGTGACTAGGAGGAGTGCTCTTAGTCACTCCATAAATCCTGATGGTTTCCTCCTTCCTCTTCCTGGTTGCATCCTCTTCCTGGTTCCTTATGGCTTGCTCCTTCCTCTTCCTGGTTGCATTCCGGAAGTTCAGGAGGCTATGAATCAACACAACCAGGGGGAAGGTGGAAAAATCCGCCCCTACCTTTCATGTTCACTCCTCCTCCTGGTCACATCAGTCCTGGCTCAGGTGCCAGTTAAATTTCCAGGAACCGCGACAAGCTGGCACCTGGGAATTGTCAAGCCCTGGGAAAATTCCCCTTCTAAAACTATCTAACTCTGTGCACCATCACTTGGATGATGCCAACAGAGAGCAACAGAAGAAGTCATGAATGCCTTAACATGCAGTGGCGGCAAAGAAAGCAAATATGGTGGTCTACCCATATGCACCAGAATGGAAGCCCTCAAGATGGAAGAACCACTGAACTATGTCAACATAGTTCACCAGTCTACACAATCCATTTCCAGACATCATCATGAGTGTTACAATACAAAACTATACACCCTGAATTCGTTTGATCCCAGATAAGGGGAAGGAGCAGTAAAATGCTGAGAACTCAATGCATTAAAAGGAGTATTGGATTATCTATTTGGATGGCTGGACTATTATATTCACAGTGTTTGGTTGTATGCCGGTAGATGGATCACCACTTCTACGGCTGAAAACTTTCATAGCCATTATAAAGCACTTTACAACAATTAGCTGCTTGTATAATTTAATACTGATTTTCTGCAATGAAACATTCCCTTCAGTAATAATAGACTGCTTTGTTCAAACTGCTTTTTTATAATTGTAATTCTTCTCTTTGGGAGTAAAGTGGCTTTTCAAAATAAAAACCAACCAGAATGCTAGTTAGTATAAGCAATGTTCACTGTTTGAGTACTACAAAGCGTGCATAGGTCATCATAGATCTAATCCACATTTAGAATACCTAATACAAATTTAGAATGTGTATTTTTGGCAAAACAATTTCCCCCAAAAAAGACAAATGTCAGCTCCAACACATACAGAGCCCTTTTCTCATGATTACGTGAGAGGCGGTGGGGAAGGTGGGCAGTAGAGAAGGCTGCTCAAACTTACCTTACCCACAGACAATCCATCAGTCCTTGCTCAAAATGCAGAATGCACGCCCTGATGGTCACCAGCTTTCCCCGGCAGCGCAGAAGGTTGGGAGCCAGGATGTGTCATCCCAGCCCCCGGAAAACCCATAATGCACCATGCAGGTGTGCGGTGAGTTTTGGGGATCCCTCAGCGCTGGATGGGAGTGGCACCAACACACAATTGTTTAGCCCAGGTTAAGGATGGACTCGCACCCTTAACTTCAGTTAATGGGTGGGCCTCTTTGGTGGGTTTGCCACTGGCAGTCGTGTGGCTGCTGGCAGTTCTTATGAGTAGCCAAGGCCAGGCTTGCCTTCATTAGCCTGGTCTTGGCTGGACCTGAGAACAGCCTCACGATCAGAGTTCTCTCTAAGGCGTGCGCACATGCCTGCGCTCACAAGTTTTTGGATGTCCGCTCAGTTCATTTTTGATCCTGCTCAGGTTGAATCAGGAAGGGCCCACTCTGAATGCACATGCACACACACACACGGCCTCGATACTCCCACCCAGAACAAAACTCATTCCACACAGGGATGGAAAAAATTAGAGAGAACACTGCTCACAATGCTTTTCAGCTGAACCAGAACAGACATAGTTGCTAGTCCTGGAGGCCTAGTTCACAGGTACACATTTATAACTTGATGATGACTTCCAAGTGAAGACTTGCATGTATGAATGGGCCACTGCAGATCTAACCCTGAAGAGTGACCTTACCACACTACCTCCCCAAATGCAACACCTTTCGGTGGAGATGGTTCATGCATCCAGGTGCCACTCCAGAACCAAGCATAAAGAAGTCAGATGAGGTATAAGCACGTGTAGATCAGTCCATAAACTACACACACACACACACACACACACACACACACACACACAATTTCATTCCAAAACGCATAAAAAGCATGTCCTCCTCAAACAGTTTGTCATCTGTGCACAGATTAGAGGAGCCAAAGTTTTCAGGGGGGCCATCTCATGGGTTGTCTATGGCTGCCCTATGGCTCTCTAACTCCCCACAGAAACCTGTCAAAGTACAGGTCACTCTGGGAAATGGGTTAAAACATCTGTCCCTGCTCCACCAAAAAAGAACTATAACCCACAAGTAGTGTGTGTGCACATACATATATGCCAGCCTTTTCAAACAATATTTAAAATTTCAGTCCCCATCCCTGGCTCATAATAAGCTACTAAGGCAGCTTACAACACAACCATATACAGATTTTGAAAATACACATGAAAATACAATATGCATTGTATTTTTAAAATACAAGAAGAGGACGACCAGCAGCAAGGTGGATGAACTCAATCATGACAGCAATGAATGCACTGAGAGGCCAAGAGGCCAAGTTGAAGACAGTTCATCTTGGAGAGAATCTATCTATGTGTTCACTAAGAGTTGACACCAACAGCACTTTATCAAACCAGTAAACTATTTTGAACAACAAACATAAAGCACATGAGCCAGCTGGGGTGGTGGGTACCATTGAGGAGGACGGATGCTCATTGTGATCTTTGGCAAGGTCTGCACCCCTAGAGATGGAAAATAAGTGCTAGTACAGCAGTACTTTCAGTTTTCAGTATGTTATCATGCTTCTTATTGTCCTGACCATTGGGCATGAAGTGGCCAAGTTTGCAATGGTGTTTTGAAAGCCCTTAGAAGTTTTAAAAACACAAAAAACTGCTGTAAATGATTGGCATCAGAGGAATGGACATGAAAATTGGCAGGAATGTCCTCCAAAGATTCCTCCATGGAGAGAGTACAACAATTACACTTTGTTCATTGCGACTCTAACCCTACCCTACACTAACCCTTTCCCTTGTGCAAAAATGACTGCAGTTTTACCCTCATTGTCTGAGAGTAGGTTAAAGAAGGGGCAATAACACAGAGAAAGCCATACAGGCAGCAATGCAATCAACGGTTTTCCAACTCTGGCGGGCCGACACAGGCAAAAATCGCTATGAGAATTTGTCTCCTGAGATGCTGCCAGTGACCAAAATTTGTGGGCCTGGTCCATGGACTACTGAGCAGATTATACACCATCAGCATCTTCCTAATGTCCAGAAGCAGCCAAAGAAGTGCCAGTAATTCATTGCTGCTCCTTATAGCCAGGACCATAGTGGGATATAGCTGCCTCGGAATCTCTCCACTTTAAAAGGTCAAGCCAGCCCACCAGCTCGCCCGGAAAGAGTAGCAGTGACTGCCAGGCAAAGCTGGACATGCTAGGGATCCAGCTCTGCTTACAGGGGCTCCGGAAACTCCTTGCAAACTTCTATGTAGTGCTGCTCTTGTCCAGCCCATTTTGGAAGCAAGGCAAGACATTTTTATTCTGCTTTCCATGCAGCAGAAGGATAAGGCCTTCATTAATCATTTCAATAATCAGTTCTAACTGACCCATTTCTGGTGCTCAGGGTAACACAACAAACATATCATAAAAGCTGTACCCATAGAGTCATTTATTTCTTGGAAAGGCAACTGGTCATTAAAGTGTCTTGATGAATCATAGCATGCAGCTAGTCCAGGACTTTCCATATCATGGAAATCTGATGAGTCAAATCCTGCACCCCCATTTAAACTGGCACTAGTGGCACCAATGGTGCTTTACCCCTGGAGTCTTCCAAGCCATCATGGCAAGTGTGAATACATGAAGTATGTAAAGGGTGAGGGCAGTGTTCCCTTTAAGGCGTGCGCATGTGCACACGCTCACAGATTTTCTGAAGTCCGCTCAGTTAATTTTAGATCCCACTCAGGTTGAATCAGGAAGGCCCCACTCTGAATGCATGTGCGCACACACTGCCTTGATACTGCCGCCCAGAACAAAACTCATTCCGCACACAGATGAAAAAAACTAGAACACAGTGGGTGAGGGCCCAGGCCGGCTGTCACTCCCACCTAATTATTGTCCATCTATAAAATAATGTAATACAAATGATGTTTTAAGGTTTTATCGATGGTTATTTTAATTTTGCTTTATTTGATTTAAGATTTCACGATACAATACGATGCATATTTATATACTGCTTTTCAACAAAAGTTCTCAAAGACATAGAGAAAAAATAAAACACATAGAGAAACATATACACAGAGAAAGACAATAGAGGAAAAATAAAATAAAATAAAATAAAATAAATATGACTCCCCTCTCCCCCAAGGGCTCACAATCTAAAAATAATAATAATTGTTGTTGTGTTTTAATTTGTAAACCACCTAAAGATTTTATATGGGGCGGTATATAAATACGACAAAGAAACAAATCTGTAGTTAAGCAAGAATGGGAACTTGGAACATGTTCCAGCTACTGAACATATGAAGGGGAGAACAGCCAGCAGTCCGTGAGAAGTTTTGCATTCTGTTATATGAAGATTTCCCGCTGAATAAGAGGAATTTAACCTTGCAATGGAATTAAGACTTAGTTTTTTCAATAAATCATCCTTACACCATTCCTACTTTTCCTTTCCATTATTGTTGGTGTGGTGCTTCCCTTCTTGTTTGGTTACACAAAGTCAGACCTTTAGTTCTCTACCCTGAGTAGCAGTCGTTCCTCAGGGTTGGAAAAAGGCATCTCCCAGTTGTCCTTGGAAATGGCAAGGTCTACGATGGAGCTACAAGCTAGGGATGTGCCCAAACCATGGATCGAAACAAGGTTCGAGCACCTTTTAGGAGTGGCCTGGGGGAGCTTTAAGAAAGAGGAGAGCTGGTCCTTACCACCTGCTCTCTCCTGCCCCATGCAGCTTCCTGCTGGGGTGGCACACAGCTCATGTACCCCCGCATGGCACCAGCACACACATGGCTTCTGTGCACATCCCTAGCTACAGCCCAACCCCTAAAATGAAGCTGCTTTTCACCAGGTAAGGAGGAGAGCTGGTCTTGGAGTAGCAAGCATGAACTGTCCCCATTGCTAAGCAGGGTCCACCTTGGTTTGCATTTGGATGGGTGCTGGATGAGAAAGAACACTGTAAGGCTTTCCCCAAAGGGGATGGGGCCATGGTTCAGTGGAACAACATCTGCACGCTTGCATGCAGAAGGTCCCTGCTATTGCCAGGAAGAACTGGAAGAGGCTTCTGCCTAAAACCCTGGAGATCCACTGCCATTCAGCATAGACAGTACTGAGCTAGATGGACCCATGGTTTAACTCAGCATCTTCATGCTTGCCTCCTTCTGAAAAAGATAAAAGATACAGACCTACAATTTAAATGTACTTTTTTTTACTTGAAGAATGCCATTGCTGTAGTGGAGGGAGAAGCTATACAAGGGTTGCTCCAAAAGCCACTGAGGAAGATCAGGAGGATCAAAATGCGTTTGGCTGGCATAAAGGAACAACTTTGACTACACCCTCTTCAGAGGAATTCCAGCAATAAGAGCACAGACTTTTTGGCAAGCTCCAATACGCACAACTGCAGTGTACTTTTTTACTTACATGTTATAGGAATGGCAGTCTAATTATTTTATGGAATTTCATTTGATTAGTCTTTTTATTATTGTGGCTTCACATGTTTGCAATTTACATAGTGAAAATAAAATTGTAGTTTCTATGTTCATAACAGATCAGGATCTATAGAATATTATATGTGGTGGGTGGGTTGCTTTTCTCATTTCTGTTGGTTCTTTTACCCACTACAAATTCCTGGTTGTTTTGTTCTGTTCCTATGACCATCTAGGCCATTATGGCCTGCATGAACCGGGAGTGGTTCTCCAGGGTTTCAGACAGAGGTCTTCCCCACATACAGGTGCTCTATCACTGATCTATGACCCTGTTCCCACTGCTTGGCATATAGATTTGGTTGTCCGCACACATTGACTCATGTCGGAATGCTTGAAGACGTGAAAACATGGAAAGATTTTAGAGCCTTCCCTGTTCCCCGCTACAAAAATTGAACATAAAGTGAGCTCAACACATCGGTTAAGCATGTCAAAGCCAGCATCTGTATTCACCCCTCATTCCAATCTATAACCAATCTGGACTTCTTGCAGCTGGGACAAGTGGTGAGCATTTTCCCCCAACAAGAATATCTGCTCCCTTGGAAGACAGACTGTGGTTTTGTGTTGGAAACCCCGAAAGGGCCTCCTAAACTGCAAATTAGGGGTGTGCACAAAACGGATTGTACATTTCGTTTTCAGCTCAAAACAAAATGCAAAATGGCAGAAAGGTTTCGATGAAACAACTCAAAACGTTTCGAGTGTTACAGCCATAGGAAACAATGGGGCAACTCCAAACGCCCCATTGTTCCTAGGTAGCTCAGAGGGACAACAAACTGGGTTGGGTGGTAGG
The DNA here is from genome assembly GCF_027244095.1 of Hemicordylus capensis. Taxonomy (NCBI): domain Eukaryota; kingdom Metazoa; phylum Chordata; class Lepidosauria; order Squamata; family Cordylidae; genus Hemicordylus; species Hemicordylus capensis. The sequence continues at coordinate 244,065,637 of NC_069661.1, read as the reverse complement.
GCATGATGAGTGTTACCTGCCACATAACTTACACAAGAAATGGGCAAGTGGGCGATTTTTAATTCTTAAAAAACTTTCCCCGCGAACCTCCATAGGATCCTTTTGTGCGTGTAGGTTGGGTGGTAGCTAGCACCCATTATGCCCTACCCCTACCACACAATGTTCTGTATTTCCGCATTGTTCCTGATGGCCAGAACAAGCTGCACTCACAGAGTGCAGTGCACAAACAAGATTTGCATTGCAGTTTGCAATGCATTTTGCAAACATGCCTTGAAAAACACTGCAGAAACACACAGTAAAAGAGAATCTGTCCCTCCCATCACAGAACACACATTTCAAATACAGTCCAAAAATGGCCAAAAAAGAATCACTGACCCAGGATCCACTGCCAACCACAGCACCTGCACTGCAGGAACATCATTGGCACATGTTGCTCTCTCACACACTATTATGACTCCTTATGTTCCTAACATTGCAGCAGCTGCCACAGCAGCAGCACCCTTGACAGCAAGCATAGCCATAAGCTCAATTAGAATAATTCCAGCCACATTTTGACTGAGTACACCTTGCAATGCAGATTGCAGAGCAGAACAGAGTAGTGTGAAGCACAATTTAGTCTCAAGGCTAAATGGAGCTCATCAGAGCAATCACCAAGAAATCGCTCTAGAGACAGAGAGAGAGAGATCCACCACTGTATATTTCTCACCACAACACTACTTCACAAACAAAACAAACCACAATTCAAGAAAGGTTCATGGCCCAACCTCTTGTAGAGAGAGGATGATTCTGCCTCTGCATTGGGTGCAACTGAGCAGTCAACTATTTTCAGTACAGAGACTGAACAGAATGCCCTGTCCTCAAAGGAGGCTATTGGGTCTCCACATAAGACTCTCCCCCCGCCCCCAGAATGCTTCCTTCCAATCAGGACACACACCCAGGAATAGGCATTGCACAGAAAATACAGGGTTGTTTTCAAGGGAGCTGAAATCCAACAACATATGGGGATCCAAGTTTGAAAACCCCTGGAACAAGCCAACCACGGGGGGGTGGGGGCAAACAAACATTGGTTCTATCTTCTAGCTTGGTCCCCAGCTTCCTGAAATTTAGAACATGCCAAGTTGTGAGAACATACTTTGTATAAATATATATAGTGTGGGTTCACATGATCCACTCATCACTGTTCCCCCTAAGGCGTGCACATGTGCGTGCACTCACAAGTTTTTGGATTTCCGCTCAGTTCATTTTAGATCCCGCTCAGGTTGAATCAGGAAGGCCCCATTCTGAATGCACGTCCGCACACACTGCCTTGATTCTGCTGCTCAGAACAAAACTCAATCTGCACAGAGATGAAAAAAATTATAGAGACCACTGCCGCCCATAGTCAGTAAACTGGGACATGTTGAGTGTTCACTTTTGGCACGTGTGGCATCTGAATCCACCAAAGACCAGTTCTTGTACTACATGCCTGAGATTCTCTGCCCACTTGTACCCAACATTTGAAGTTGGGCAGAGCATCTTGAGAGAATCTTGGGAATCCATGCTCCTGGTGGGAATGACATCTGAACGTCTGGTTCCCAGGATTCACCCGACATGGCCCTGGCTTACTGACTTTGGGCAGATTGTGAGAGCCTGCCCATATACTTTGAGTACATGTTTCTTCTAGAATGGCAACTCATTCATCCAATAAATAAAGCAAGGAAGTGCAAACAAAGGACCTCTAGATGCAAAAAAAGAGAACTATGTGCTGTCGTTAAAAAGAAAGAAAAAAGAACCTATACAGTTATGGGGGGGGAGGAGGGGGGAGGGTAAAACGCACCCAAAAAGATGCAGTTGCCGATAATAGCAAATTGCTGTCAAGGAAAAGTGTGCCTGTGTCTTTAAGAAGTTTCAAAGCCCGGCTAATCATAGGGCTTTTGCCAAACATACCATGTTTGCTAATTGAAAAGGGGGGGGAAAGAAAGTGACGTCATTGGAGTGATTTATGAGACATACTGATTATGTTTAGATTAGGAGAATTTACTCAAGATGGCCAAAGTAAACCTCATGGCTTTTGTTTGGGATACTTCAGTTTATGAAACTGTCATTTAAACGAGCCATTAGAAATAAACAGATACGGGGCGATATAATCTGTTCAACAACAAAAATCTAAAAGAACAACATACACAGAGAGCAGGGCTGCTGGACTCACCACTCCCCCTTACTAAACTGGAAAATGTCTAATATAGCTTGGTCATTAAAAGATGGTGAATTATAAGAGCATACACTATACGTAGCAACACTGGAGCAGGACCATATGCTTTTAATAGGCACAACTATTCAGCATCCTATCCAGAAAAGAGCAAGGAGCTTTTAATTCTACTGGGCTTGTGGGAAAATATAGTCAGCAAGTTACGTGACCTGAACCTGACAAACTGAATTAGGAAACCCAGGCTGGTTTTGCTGAGAAAGGTTACTATCAAAATTCTGTGCCAAGCAAGGTGCAGTTCTGCAACCCATGCGCAGGGGGTGGGATCCAAAGAACTGTGAATGGAAGAGAAATAGCCCTGCTTGTACATGGGAAGCTGCCTTATCCTTGACCCTTGATCTATCTTGCTCAGTCTTGTCAGACACTGACTGGCAGCATCTCTCCAGTGTTTCAGGAGAGTTTTTGTCAGCACTACCTGGAGATGCCAAGAACTGAACCAAGGGCCTTCGGCACACAGAGCAGATGCTCTATTACTGAGCTACAAGCCCATCCCAAAGGAACACACAGCGTTGATTTATGTTACACAAGGTCACTAGTCCGTCTAAGTAAATATTGCCTGCACTGACTGGCAGCAGCTCTCCAATGTTTCGATGTTTTTCCCCAGCCCACCTAAAGATGCCAGGAATTGAACCTGGGAGGAGGAGGGCTGGTCTTGTGGCAGCAAGCATGAATTATCCCCTTTGCTAAGCTGGGTCTGCTCTCATTTGCATATTCCCCTTAGGGGATGGGGGGGGGCACTCTAGGAAGAGCACCAGCATGCTTGCATGCAGAAGGCTCCAAGTTCCCTCCATGGCAGCATCTCCAAGTCAGGGCTGAGAGAGATTCCTGCCTGTAACCTTGGAGAAGCTGCTGCCAGTCTGTGTACTGCGCAAGCTGGACCAGGGGTCTGACTCAGTAGAAGGCAGCTTCCTCTGTTACTACTTCATCCAGGGCAGATGCTTTGCCACTGAGCTACACCCCCCATCCCAGCTGTTCTACTGCAGAACTCACACTTTGGCGAAGATGAACATTGTACCCCACTTTTCACATCTGCTCCAAAGTGGCTTACAATTAAAAGAATCAAATACAAATAAAATTTTAAGAGTAAATAAGTATTCAAGAGAGCACCTTCTGCTTCAAGATCCCCACCACTTATTAAGATCTTCTGGAGAGGTCCATCTGCAGTTGCCACCAGCTCGTCTCTTTGCTAAGCGGGGTCCACCCTGGTTTGCATTTGAATGGGAAATTGCATTTGTGAGCTAAGCAGGGCCCATCCTGGTTTGCATTTGAATGGGAAATTAAATGTATGAAGATATTCCCCTTAGGGGATGGGGCTGCTCTGGGAAGAGCACCTGCAGGTTTTATTTTTGTAAACCACTATGGACATTCTTGCGGGGAGTGGGGTGGGTGGGAATGTAATAAATAACTCACTACCTAAATAAATAAATCAGCACAATACAGTTTGTTAGCTCTGGACACAAGAGAGCTAACACACAGGGACTTGCCCAAAGTCAGTCACTAATTATGCAGTTCCAAAACCAATACCAAAAACCAGCCAGTCTCAGAAAATGCCAGACAGTTTCCTTAAAAGACACTTAAAAGACAGTTTCCTTAAAAACCCTTTAACCCTTTACAAACCCGTAAACCCTTAAGTACACTTAAAATACGGTTTCCATAAAAGACACTTTCCTTAGAAGACACTAAAGCTCCGGGAGATTCTCACCCTCTCCTCTTTGCTGCCAGCTGCTGTACCCCACCGCCTCCCCACAGTCATCTCCCCACCTGCCAGAAGGAGAGTGGCCAAGTGGGTGAACATTCAATAGCTCCTCCTCCTCCTCCTCCTCCTCCTCCTCCTCCTCCTCCTCCTCCTCCTCCTCCTCCTCCTCTATGCCTTGCTCCCTCTGGGCTGGAAGGAAAGGGCAGGCAAGCAAGTGGAGGTAGAAGCAGGGACCTCTTGGTAGTGGCCCCTCTGCAGATGTGTGAGCATTGGTAGCACCCACCTGCATCCACAAGTCCCTGCCCAATCAGACACTGAAAACTGACAGCAGGGGATGGACAGAACTATTATGGCCTGAGACATCTAGAGCAGGGCAGACCTTGACAAAACGGATTTGGCTCTAAGAGCCAACCCAAACTTTTAGGAGCCAGGCAATGGACATGATAAAATCACCGGACTTAGTGAGGGACACTGTGGAAGAAGAAGGTAAATGGGCTTCTCAACACAGAACAGAAACTGGCCTGCCTGGGACAAATAAAGATGTTATTCAATAGCATGGCCTCAGAATATCCTAGTCTAGGAGCCAAGGTTAAATTTCTAGGCACCATGGTTCCCTTTCTCAGGAGTCCCCAACCTTGGGTCCCCAGATTTCATAGGACTACAACTCCCATCATCCCCTGCCACCATGGCACAAAACAGAATGCTGAGCTAGAAAGAGGACTCCTCGGACCCAGTATGATCATATCAAGTGCCTTGCTTAAAGCACTAGTTTTAAATTTATTTCTTTTTAAAGACATTTCAGATTTAAGTCTAAGCTGCTGCTTTTTGCTTTATTCTTTTGGCGCTGTTCAAAACATTTCTGGATTTTGTTTGTTTGCTCCTCCCCACCCATCTTTTTTTTTTTTTTTTTTTTTTTGAGCTTGAAAATTATGAATGCTTGAGTGGGAAGAAGGAGACCAGGAATCTGACCCAGGCTCGGCCGTCCTTGAAAATGTGAGATAATTCTTCAGTGATGCTGGATGGGAATACTTGCTTAATTAGTCCTGCAGATTGTGGCCCTCTTCCACTCGATGGCTGAGTCTTGGACTTAAGTCAGCATAAATTCTGCAGGCGTCCGAGGGCCAATTTTGTCCCAGATTATTTCCCTCACCCCCACCCCACCCCTCTGTTTTGGAACCTCTCCAGGAAAAACATATGGAGAACAGGACATAGACCAGGAACTGGACTGGTTCCTCTGAGAGAGATTCTTAACACTGCTATCAAGCGTTCAGGAAATAAATGGGTGGAGGAAAAGTTTTCATCATGAATGAAAAGCTTTCGTACATTAACAGCAGCTATTCTAAGTGTTGTCGTTATTATTGCTGTGATTATAAGATCTTCGTTCCTGGTCCAGACAAGCTTCGCAGCACTTGTTCTGCAAAGGATGGATCCTTCTCTATCCCAGCTGTAGAGTAACTTCAACATTTCATTATCTAATATTTGTCGTGAACAGGCAGAAGTGGTTCCAGAGGGACTGGAGATCGGTAGTGAGAATCTCCTAAGCAATCCCAGATGCCGGAGCCACCAGTCCAAAACAGCCGCGTAATGGGAACCTCGTCCCAACCACACTCTCTGTGCTGCTCCGCCAAAAAAAAAAAATAAAGATGTGCTCACTTTTGGACAAATATTCAAAGACCCTGGGAATGACTGGACACAAGGAGATGGAGTACGATTTCCCTCCTAAACCAGAGTGGTGTGGATTTGGTCACACACACATACACAAAATTAAAAACCTGAACTCTACACCCAGACAAGACAAAGTCCAACATCTGAGGAATGAACTACATATCACTGCGATCCAGTATGGTGTATTGGTTAGAGTGATGCTGCACAATTTCATCCCTCCAGTAGTTGCTGTTGGACTATTTTTATTATTATTATTTTTACATTTATATCCTGCTCTTCCTCCAAGGAGCCCAGAGCGGTGTACTACATACTTGAGTTTCTCTTTCACAACAACCCTGTGAAGTAGGTTAGGCTGAGAGAGAAATGACTGGCCCAGAGTCACCCAGATAGTTTCATGGCTGAATGGGGATTTGAACTCGGGTCTCCCTGGTCCTAGTCCAGCACTCTAACCACTACACCACACTGGCTCTCGACTCCCATCTCCCAACTCCCATCATCCCCAGTGACAGTGGCCAATAGTCAAGGCTGATGGAAGCTGTAGTCCAACAGCAGCTGGAGGGCCAAAGTTGTGCAGCCCGGAGTAAGAGTGTCAGACTAGGAATTGGGAGACCCAGGTTCAAATTCTGACTCAGTCACAAATGAAGCTCATTGAGTCACTCATTGAGTGACTTTGGACCAGTCACTCTCTCTTAGTTTGACCTGCCTTAGAGGGTTGTTGTGAGGATAAAAGAGGGGGAGAAGAATCATGTACACTGCCCTGAGCTCCTTGAAGCAAATGTCATAGATAAAATGCATAAATACTGTTAGATTTTGTTTTATTATTGACATATTGTGTTTTAATTGTTGCATTGCAATGTATTTTAATGATTGACAGCTTTGAGAGTTAATGTTTTTGGCTGATAAGCAGTAAGAAGGTGTAAGAACATAAATTTTCTTTATAGTGGCGATGGAGACTGGAAAGATTTTGTACCTCTGTATTTTAATGATGCATTGTTTTAATTATATTGTAAACCACTTTGAGATTATTTTAATGAAAAGCAGTATATAAATTGATCAATCAAGCAATTTCCCTCTGGAATCCTTGTGAGAGTGGAGAAATTGCATTTCTCCAAAGCCAGACTAGATGTGACACCAGAGTTTTGTGTTTTGAATTCCCAATGTCTTTTTTTCCTTTTGCCCAAAATCAGCTGAGAGAAGCAATTTGGATCGGAGCTGCGACTTGGGGGAGGGGGGGGCAACTCCTTGCCCAGCACCACAGCTGGGATCCAAATCATATCCACCTCCAAAGCAGCCATTAGTCACAAAAGGGGAAACTTACAAGTATTATTTCATAAGTTGCCCCCTCCATGGTTAACACCTTTGGGGGACATTTGGACTGGAGCCACACTGTAGGGCAGAAGACTAGATTATTCCTCTTGATGCAATCCCAATCTAATTCCACCCCCATCCCTGCTTTTGGATGGAGGACCGGTGGGGTGGGGGAGGCATGAAGAAAGATGGAAAGAACACAGAAAAGACATGCCAAACCCCAAACTCCCATGTTTTGTCGAGTTTAAGACATGCACACGGACAAACACACACCAGATAATGTGGGCTAACCACATCCCTACTGCCTCATTCAGACTATAGCAGTTCTACCCAGTCGAAACCAAGCATTGGTGATAGTGGTGGCGATGATCATGATGAACTAAATCTAAATGAAAAGGGTTGACATGGGATACCAGTGCTATCTAGCCAAAGTGCGTACTTCCTGCAACATGCAACATTAGCAGTTGCCGAATATTTTAGAGCTCCTCTTTCCCAAAAGGAGTGTTGACATTTGACACTGGCATGGGCCAGGATCCCCAGAGGCCTGCAAGTATGCACGATGTGCTTCTCTACACAGGAGTAAGAGGATGTGTTGCCAGCTTTCTATTCTGGCAACACTTAATTGAGCACTGCTCTAAAAGATGCCTCAATTTTTGTGGAGCAGTTTCGTGAGAGATGTATGACCCGTCATTAATTGCTGAGAACACATCTGTCCCTAACACAGAAATATTTTAATGACCCTTATTTGTGTATGCCTCCTGTTAATATACTCTGTTGGCAACCTCATAACTTCTCTCCTCATCAGTCAGTCTGCCTCTCTTTCCATTTAGTTGTTTCTCTTTGGACACATCTGTGTTTAGATTTTATCTGTCATGTGTACTGATGCCTGCATGTGCTTTGATCTTAATTTTATCATCTGTGTACTTTAATTTAAATAAAAGTGAGATGAAAACCACACACACACACACACAATCTCAAAAGTCAAAGACTTGAGAACACAAAAAATTGGGTTTCATCCTCAAAAATTTGATTTGGACATTTGTCTGAAGTCTGCCTGTTTGATAATAAAAAAATAAGTATTGATCTATCCATCCCTCACCTTAAACTTAAGAGTCTGTCAAAACTGCAGTAAATTGCAGGCTTTCCCATAAGTTGTTGTTATTATTTATTTATTTACTACATTTATATCCCGCTCTTCCTCCAAGAGCAGTGTACTACTTACTTGAGTTTCTCTTTCACAACAACCCTGTGAAGTAGGTTAGGCTGAGAGAGAAGTGACTGGCCCAAAGTCACTCAGCTAGTTTCATGGCTGGATGGGGATTTGAACTCGGGTCTCCCCAGTCCTAGTCCAGCACTCCAACCACTATACCACGCTGGCTCTCAAATAAGTTGCCAGCATGATCCGACTGGTTCTACACACAGACTTCACAGGCTTTCATTCTCCTTCTTTCTGGTTCTTATTGCCTGGCTGTACATCAAGCAGGGAGCTTGTGCAATTTTGGCAATTCCACCTGCTGGCCAGCTGCTACATTCAGTGATTTAAACATACTACTTTTGTGGCAACTGTGGGTTAATCACTGAATGCAAGAGCTGGCCAGCAGGTGGCACTGCCAGAATCGCACAAGCTCCCTACCTGACATACAGCTAGAGAACCAGAATGTGTTAGGAAGGTGAGCGGAAGCCTACAGGCCTTTTGGTACAGCCAGTCAGATCGCACTGGGAACTTACAGGAGAGCCTACAATTTATTGAAGAGAGAATCTGCAGTCTGCACAGACCCTAAACAAAACACACACACACACACACACAAACACACACAAACACACACACATACACACCCCTTCCGCTCACAATGAAAAGCTTCCCTAAATCTGACATTTGGTTTTCCACAACTGGGTTTGGATTCTAACTTTATATTCCAAACATGTTTCTCTTTTACCAGCCTCCTTTCTTCCTATTTGGATAAGGCAGCATGAAGCACCTATGTGCCACCAAATAGCAGATGTAGAAGTATGCCACTAGATGTTATAATAAAGCTGTGGAGATAGCGCAGGATCCCATGCACCCTGGAAACGTCTTCAGCTTCTGCCTTCGAGAAGGAGATATAGGGTCATAAAGACCAGGACCAGCCGCTTGAGAAGTAGTTTCTACCCAAAAGCGGTCTCAGCTTTGAACGCAGCAAAACACAGCTTCTGAGGGGTTTTTTGTATTTAGTTTTTAGAGTTTTTTAGTGGGTTTTTAGTGGGTTGATGGGAGGGGGGCGTATGGGTATATGTTTAGATTATTCTTGTTAGGTCCTGTAGTAGTGGTTGTAGATTCTTTTCAATCTCGTTGTTCTGCACAGGACAATGACAATAAAGATTTATCTTAAAAAAGTATGTGGTTAGAAGCTATGGAAACTGGCTTACTCCCAGTTCTGCATTGGATCTTCACAGAGGTGGGGTGGGATCAGACTAAATACACACACACAACATGACTACATCAGCTTTCAGAAACCTCAGGTTCAGACTCAACACTAAAGTGTGGTTGGCATCGACTATACTTTAGACTCCAAGCCATTGTTTGCCAGATTGGCAGGCAAACCATGGTTTGTGCGGTTTTCCTCTTTCCCAATCACCCCTGAAAATCCCCCAACATTTTTATTTATTTATTTCTTGAATGTGTAGACCACCTCAAACTTCCATCTCTGGGCAGTTTACGACACAAAAGAAATTAAAATGAAAATCTTAAATCAATTTAAAACCACAGTCAAATTAAAAGCTTGAGTGGAAAAAATGAGTCTTAAGGGACTTTCTAAAAAGTTGTCAGAGATGAAGAGGCTCTTATTTCAGGAGGAAGCACATTTCAGAGTCTCAGGGCGGTGAAAGCGAGCCAGTGGCAATTGCAGATGAACCTCTCTATATGAACTCATTGGGCAGGGGGGCTCAAGGCAAATAAGACATTATCTTAAATACCAAGAGCCTAAGCTGTGTAGGTCTTTATAAGTTATAACCAGCACCAGAAACCTATTTTGCCCAGAAACCTACTGGCAGCTAGTTCTTTTAGTATAGGAGTAATATGGTCTCTCTGCGATGACCCAGAGACCAACCTGGCTGCTGCATTCTGGACCAATTGCAGTTTTCAGACTACGTACAAAGGCAGCCCCACATAGAGCACATTGCAGTAGTCATGTCTGGAGGTTACCAGCATATGTACTCCTGTTGTGAGGTTGTTTATCTCAAGAAGCAAACGCAGCTGGCATATCAACTGAAATGGATAGAAAGCACCTGTGGCCACTGCCTCAAGCTGAGACACCAGGAAGAGGTTTGGATCCAGAAGCATTCCCAGACTGTGTACCTGTCACTTCTCAGGAAGTGTGACCCCATCCAGAACCAGCAGATCAAAATAATCTCCCGAGTTCCAACCTCACACAATAAGGACCTCCATCTTATCTGGATTCAGTTTCAGTTTGTTATCCCTCATCCAGCCCAGCACTGCCTCAGGCAGGCATTAAAAGAGGTTATGCCCTCTCATGATGATGATGATGATGATTTTACATTTATATCCCGCTCTTCCTCCAAGGAGCCCAGAGCAGTGTACTACATACTTGAGTTTCTCTTTCACAACAACCCTGTGAAGTAGGTTTGGCTGAGTGAAGTGACTGGCCCAGAGTCACCCAGCTAGTTTCATGGCTCAATGGGGATTTGAACTCCGGTCTCCCCGGTCCTAGTCCAGCACTCTAACCACTACACCACGCTGGCTCACACATTTGATGACGTTGACATGGAGAAATAGATTTGGGTGTCAACAGCATAATGATAACACTCTGCACCAAATCGCCCGATGATCTCTCCCAGCAGTTTCATATAGATGTTAAAAAGCATAGGAGGCAGTATGAAGCCCGGGGGGACTCTATATAAAAGTTTAGATTTTGAAGAGCAACAGTCTCCAAGGGACACCATCTGGAACCTGCCCAAGAGATAGGAGAGGAACCACCACAAAGCAGTGCCTCCCACCCCCAACCCCCTCAGATGCTCCAGGGGGATATTATCGTCCTTCAGAAAGGAACCCCCTCATCCACATTTTGGTGAAATTTAATTGTTCCACTTTGTGTAAATATTCCTCCTGTCATTACACATATTTTCCCTCTTTCCTAAGGCATTCTTTCCACTGAACTGAGGCAAGAATATACATTCAAAAACATTAAAAATAATATGAAAACACAGCAGACAGACATAACTTCTGCTTAATTGATGCTTGCACAGTACAAATGGTGGAATATTAACGTAAATATCAATTACCTTTTTTTAAGCTAAGGAAGTCAATTGACTGATCAAAATATGAAAACCTATTGTTTAATGAAAGAGGAAAACAACTGAGGTTGGAACCAGTGCTACTCCAGAGTTTGTGTTAGCACTCAAAGTTAGCATGATATTCTCATTCTGTATATTCTACACCCTCATAGGCTTGAAGCATTGGTTTAAGCATCGCAACATCTGAAAATGAGAAGCCAGCTGCTCCCACCAGGTTTTTCACAACATATTTGTGAAATAGGTCAGTGAGTCGTTACAGGGGAAGGGAAGTCAGAAATCTATTAGCTGTTTCCCCTTCCAGCTGCCGTGCCAGTTCTTTGACCTTGGGGAGCAGTGCCAACCTCTCACAGACCCTCAGCTGGCTCTTCTGTAAAGCCAGGTCTGTCCAGAATAAGTCAGAAACCATTCCTGATTTGATTCTGGATGAAGGGGCCAACCTGGTATGTATTACAGAGACTTGGTTGGGGGAGGCTGGTGGCCCAGTAAATAAGTATTTCCAGTTAAATATTGATTTCTCAATTTTGTTCATTACATGCAGTCCAATTCTATACATTTACTCAAAAGTCAGTCCCACTCAAAGCTGGGTAAGTGTACACATTTACATATCAAATAGGATGAAGTTCCAAGAAACACAACTATATCTTTCTTTCCTAATGTGTTCAACTGAAAAAAAAACACCAGGTTTTAAGGCTGTAGCTGCAGAAGATGTTAGAAGAGAAGCTGTCGACTCAGATCAAGCTAGTAGAGGAATTATCCAGAACATGTTAGAAGAAGAACCATATGGCTAGATCAAGCTGAAGAGATATTATCTGTCCAGATCCAGCTAAAATATGAACCATCTGTTCAAGGTTTTCAGGATGCTGGGTAAGGGAAGATCTATGGATCCCTTTGCAAAGAAAATAGAACCTTGGTTGATTCTCTAGTAGCTCAGAATTCTGAAGAGGCTTTTCACTGGCAGGGTCCAGAAAACGTTAAGACCTCACAGACTATTACTGGGCAGGCAACAAAGTGACAAGTCCCTGTTTTCCGAAAACAGGCAAACAGGAGGATAAATCCCGGAAAAAAGAAGCTGGCAAAGCAAAGCTGGGATTGTAATCAGTGCCTGGAAAGTGGTGTGGTATTTGACAAAACTACATCATGCTTTATAGAATGAAGTCATGTGTGCCGATTGTGGGGAAAGTTTCCCACAGAGGGATCACCTTCTGAAACATCAGAGAACCCCCTCCCAAGAGAATCTGTAGCAATGCCCAGAGTGTGAAAGAGGTTCTAAAAGAAACCACATCTACTGCACTGGAGAGAAGCCCTATTTTGTGTCCCATGTGTGGAAGAACCTTCCATGATCAACCACCACTGAAAAGTCACCAGGTGCTTCACACAAAAGACAAACCCTATACATGTCCAGAGTGTGGTAAAAGCTTCCAATGGAAGGATAAGCAACCGTACCTGATACGCAGTCACTAAAAGGTACTGTCAACATTCTCACAACCACAGCAATCCCGGTTAAAGAGCTAACTAGGTCTGCTAAGCCCCATGGAGCTGGTTGTGAGAACACAGATTTCTCAGGCAATCCTGGTCAAACACATGTGGTTAAACCACATTTAACCAGGATATAGACAACCAGGCCTCTTAAACTCACATTTTAAACTTTTAAATTTGGTTTTTAAAACTGACTTTTAAAAATGTTTTAGAATTGTTTTCTACTGTATTTTATATCTTGGTTGTGTTGTGTTGGGTGTGTGTGTTGTGATTTCATGTTTTTACTCAATGAGGTCATTCACACAATCGAAAACTGTGTTCTACCTGGGTTTGGGAACTGTGTGTACTCCCAATTTTTGATTGTGTGGAAGCAAGGTTAGAGGAAAACCTGGGTAGAAGTGATTGTGTGGAAGCAAGGTAGGAGAAATAGCTACCCAGGTTTTCCTCTAACCTTGCTTCCACACAATCACTTCTACCCAGGTTTTCCTCTAACCTTGCTTCCACACAATCAAAAACTGGGAGTACATACAGTTCCCAAACCCAGGTAGAACACAGTTTTCGATTGTGTGAATGACCTCAGTGTTTTAATGCTGTGTTGTGAGCCACTCAGATAATAATTTGTTATGGGGCAGTTAACAAATAAAGTGGTTTTGTTTGTTTGCTTGTTTGTTTAGTTATTTGTGATTTCACCACAGTCGTTTGACCAGGACTGCCCAGGAAATATGCATTCTCACAACTAGCTCCACCGTCCTGGTTAACTCTTTAACCAGAATCCCAGTTATTGTGAACGCAACGATCAACATAAAGCATGCCATCAAGTCAATGTTGACTCCTGGCGCCCACAGAGCCCTGTGGTTGTCTTTGGTAGAATACAAGAGAGGTTTACCATTGCCTCCTCCCGCACAGTATGAGATGATGCCTTTCAGCATCTTCCTATATCGCTGCTGCCCGACAGAGGTGTTTCCTATAGTCTGGGAAACATACCAGCGGAGATTCAAACTGGCAACCTCTGGCTTGCTAGTCAAGTCATTTCCCTGCTGCGCCATTAGGTGGCTCTAACTTTCAACATACAGCCACTGTAAGTCTTCAGGGCTTTCTTATCTGAACACTGCTCCAGGAATGGGGACGCACAAGACCATAGGAAAAGTCTTCTTATACAGGCTAGACAATTGGCACACTCTGGTTTTGTGCTACCAGTATGACTCTGAATTTAAGACAATCCTCTTTAAAATTAAAGGTTAAATACAGGCCGTGCCTGCATTTACTCTAAAGGAACAGGACTCTGAATTTATGACAACCCCTTGATTTCTAATATATAATTAAAAATGTAGCGGGGGGGAGACTAGTCTTGCATTCAGGCAAATACAATATTCCAACGCATCTTCTTTTTTTAGAGATATGACCACTTGCTCCACAGCTTGAGATCAGTGAATAGCCACCATGATGTCAGTTGTAGGAAATTATAAGCGTCGAGTGCAATGGGAAACTCAGATCATTTTTACACCATATTTGGCAAGAACCGTACCTTGTAATTCACACAATGGCTAAACCTTGTATGGAAGGATTTAAAATAAATAAAAATGTAAAACTTGGGAATGTTTGTTTATACTGGCTAGTTCATGCAGGTCACTAACATATGAAGTCTTTATTTTACCTCCCGGTTTCGAGAAATTGATACTTTGAGAAAGGAATAAGGATTTCAATCAGTTCCTAATACATTATTATTTTGACTTCACAGGGCAAAACAAGTTGAGGAGCAGGTCAAAGGCTGTCCTGCTTTATTATTTAACTTGTTTATTACACTTATTTCCCACTCTTCTGAATAACAGCCTACATAGGGCTCACAGCTGGTCTATCATCTCAGCGGGCTTACAAGACCAGCCTTGCTGAATTTCCACAATAGAACGATGCCATTCTCTGGTCATTGAAAGAAGAGTGGTCACAAAAGACATCACAGAATCACAGCACTGAAACTTACCCAAATATCAATTCATCTATAATAAAACTTCCAGTGAAAGGAGGATGCCATTCAGCAGAAGTCACATAGGCCTCTTTTAGATATAACAACCCATCCTTAGAGTTCGGCCATCATGAAGGGCTTCAGACTCACACACTTCTCTCTATTTTCACATCCTCAGATTCCTTCCCGTGGGTCTTGGTATGAGCAAACCATCATCTTCCATGATGGCTGAAGAACACTGTGAGGCTGTTCACACGCCCAGCCTAGCCTAGGCTATGTGTAGTGGTTAGAGTGGTGGAGTCGGACTAGGAGACCTGAGTTCAAATACCCATTCTTCCATGAGCCCTCGCCTCCCCACTTTAGATACATTAGGGATTTAAACAAATAGTTCTGTCACCAAACTGATTCATTTAATCAGTTCTGGCACTTTCTGCCCACAGATTTGCAAGAATTTAGCAAAGGCTATAATTTTGTGGACAGATTCTTGCTCTTGTGGGAAGCCTCCTTGCACAAAACTCAAGGTTTCAATTTGCGTTCCATGTAAACATCAACAGGCGCATGCAGTTCTGCCTATTAAGTGTAGCCTGTTTTGACTGCAACACAGAACAAAGCACCAAGAACTGCAGATTCTTCCCTAGGAGGCAGTAACATGGTATAACACTAAGGTGACATGGCGGCCGAGCCCTACTGGAACCCTACACCCTGAAAAACAGAAGTACAGTGCAAAAGAGGAAAGAGCCCGCTATTCAGCAGTAATGCACATGCTTTACAAGCATGGAGCTCAGAGGTTCCTAGGCATCTCTGGTTAGGCCAGGGGTTCTCAAACTTGTGTCCCCAGATATTGTTGGACTACAACTCCCTTCATCCCCAGCCACAGTGGCCAGAGGGATGACGGGCACTGTATTCCAACAACATCTGGGGGCACAAGTTTGAGAACCCTAGGATTATACAATCGCAGGAAGCAAAGCTAGGAACGATTTCTGCCTAAGGCCTTGGAGAGCGGCAACCAGTCAGGGCATGGAGTATTGGCCTAGATCAGGCCTGCTCAACTTAGGCCCCCCCCCCAGATGTTTTTGGACTACAACTCCCACAATCCCCAGCCACAGTGGCCAATAGCCAGGGATTATGGGAGTTGTAGGCCAACATCTGCAGGAGGGCCAAAGTTGAGCAGCCCTGGCCTAGATGGACTAATGGTCTCCAGTTTAAAAACATTTAAGGTAGTGGGGGTAGCTATTCAAGGGCTGAGCCCCAAGGGGGCACTGTTTGCAAAACCTGTCATCTACCACCACCATTTTGGGTTTTTTCCCCAGCAGGGCATGGAAAAGGGGGTGGAGTTGTGGAATATCCCCCTCACACAAAAAAACAAAAAAAAAACCCAAACCCACTTTTGCCCTGAAAAACTAAATGGGCAGACATTCAGAGCAACCTTAAGATAACCTAGACCTTTTCCTGCAATTTTAAGGTTTAATAATAATTTTTTGGAAAGCAGTAAACCTCTGACCTCTAGCCTTTTCACTTCCAAAGATAAAGAGAAACATGCAGGCAATATTCAACCCAAATGATGAATAAAGGGTCTTAAGTTAACCAGGCCGGTGGACCTCTTTGAGTGTTGGAGAAGCAGATGTCCAATATATTAATTAAGGTCCAATATATGGAATTCTTCCTTCTTCGAAAATGAAAAGAAAGATGCACAAATCAGTCTTGCAGGCCTGATGTGTTGCATTGCAGGAGAGGTACATGTCCACTCCTCAACCTCCAGAAGAGGACTGCTGACCTGATAAGCACCTATACTAGTCCTAAATAGTAAACCTGCTCCCAGCTTTCAGGATCTCCTCGGTGTCTGAGCCAACTGAAAAGCATTTGCCTCTGTTTTTGTTTCATGTCATAAACACTTTATTTAAAATTATTAAAGGAAATGTTTTAAATTTAACAAATTAGAAAATTTATATTTCGTCTTCTGCTGTTTCCCACATAACCCTTTCAAACTATGAGAATCTGGGGACATAGGAAGCTGCCTTATAATGGGTCAGACCCCTGGTCCATCTAGCTCAGTACTGTCTACTGAAACCTGTATGCAAACATCCAGGTGCTCTTCCCAGAGAGGGCCCATGCAGTGTTCCCTCTAACAGGGATTCCCAGATGTTGTTGACTGCAACTCCCATAATTCCCAAGCAAAAGCCATTGCATCTGGGGATTCTGGGAGTTGTAATCAACAACATCTGGGAATCCCTGTTAGAGGGAACACTGGCCCTACCCCCTAAGGGGAATATCTTACAGTGCTCACATGTAGTCTCCCATTCAAATGCAAACCAGGGCAGACCCTGTTTAGCAAAGGGGACAATTCCTGCTTGCTACCACAAGACCAGCTCTTCAGATGGGAATCTGAATGCACATTTGATCAGAAAGTTTACAGTCACTTTTAAAAAACAACAGATTTTTCTGTTTGGTTAATCTTGGATAAGCTTCTTGTATTTTAGCTTTCTAAAAAGGAAATACAGGTTTGAATTTGTAAGGTTCAACTAAGTCTGAACCTCCACGTTACCCAGCCTCTTGCCTGAACAGCTACAAATAAATTCAGGCTTTTTCAACATTTGGTTACTAGCCGATGCATTCTGTAAGCAGTCGAGATTTCAATCCAGCCGTTTACCTTGGCACAAAGGATCCCTATACAGCACCCAGAGGCACATTCTAAACGAGGTCTCCCCTCAATTAAAATCAAAGCGAAAGGGAGAAATCACCATTTGGAAAACTGAAGTGAAGTGAACAGGAAACCCATAATTTTTCAAAGCCCATTTCACAACAAAAGGAACAGGGAATCGAGGCAGATATGAGGGTCACAGAGCAGGACGAACACATACTTCATAGCTTTCTCTTAGACTTGTTTTTTTATGACATATTTGAAAGGCTTGATGTACTTCTGAACACCGCTCCTCTTTTATAGAAGCTTGGCGGCTAGTGACACACAGGTCACGGTAAAAACTGGAGTCTCTTTGGCCTAGTTCTCAGCAAAAGGCTTGGTCGGCCGCACCTGTTCTGTGCCATTTCAGACTTCAGGTGCTGTGCTGGTTAAAGACCGAAATAAACTTTAACAGGCTTCAGGTGCGGAATTACATGAATGAATGCTCTGCAGATCTAATACCAGCACACCCTTTGCTCTGACATCTATTATTTTTTATGCAGAGAGAACTGTTTTGTACAGAGGAGCATTCTATCACATGAACCGAGGATTGCCACATTTATCAGAAAGAATTCCTGGACATAACTGTCAAGAGGGTGCTGGTACAAATTTTAAACCCAGACCATTTTTGACTGGGATTGGAAAGAGTGCTCAACAGTGGAGCTTGGCAGCTGTTCCAGACATGTTTTCCTACTGGGGGTTAGGAAAAGCCTTGGAGAAGCTGCTGCCAGTCTGTGAAGACAATACTGAGCTAGATAGACCAATGGTCTGACTCGGTATATGGCAGCTTCCTATGTTCCTATGAGTCTTTCACATCAATAATTCTAGATGGGGTTGCATTACCCCTGAAGGACGGGTTTGGGGGTGCTCATCAATCCAGCACCATCACTAGAGGTTGAAGTAGTCTCTGTGCTCGAAGCACCTTTTATCAGCTTTGGCTGATAACCTGGTTGTGACCTTACTTGGACAGAGATAGCTTGGCCACCATTACTCATGCTCTGGCAACCGCTCACTTAGATTACTGCAATGCATTGTACGTGGGGCTGCCTTTGACTACGATCCAGAAACTGCAGCTGGGACAAAATAGGGCTGCAAGATTATTAACTGGGACTGGACGTTTTGAGCATATTATGCCAGGGCTCCGTCAGTTGCAATGACTCCCAGTCCATTTCCGGGCCCAATCCAAAGTGCTAGTTTTAACCTTTAAAGCTCTAAACGGCTTAGGCCCAGGTTACTTGAGAGAGTGTCTTGCCCCATATGTCCCAACCTGGACTTTAAGATCTTCTTCGGAGGCCCTCCTCCAAGTGCTTCCAGTGCCAGTGCAAAGGATGTGGCCGGGATCTCTCCCAGTCAACATGCGGCTTGTTTGCTGGCTAGATTTCCGGGCTGGGGGTGGGGGTAAGGGGGGTAATTGTCTCCCCCATTCCTAATTCAACAATGACTATTTATTTATTTATTTGTTTATTTGAAATATTGTATATACCACCCACTCCGAAGACTCTGGGCGATGTACAAAAACATGCAAAACAAGACAGCATTGAAATTACATTCTAAATAAAACTAAAGTAACTAACAAAAAGAAAAAAAACAAATAGGTAAACTACAGGGTAAAAGCCTGGCGAAAAAGAAAAGTCTTCAATAGAGATTTAAAAATCAACAAGGAAGGAGCTAAACGAATCTGCAGGGGAAGGGAATTCCAGAGAAGTGGGGCAGCAACCGAGAAGGCCCTTTCATGGGTCCTAGCACCCCGAACCTGTCGGAAATCAGGGACTGACAAAAGGGCCATATGACCAGATCTGACCAGACGGGATGTAACTGGATGAGAGAGGCGGGTCTGTAGGTTGACAGGTGCCAAACCCCGCGAGGCTTTGAAGGTCAAAACCAGGACCTTAAATTGAACTCGGAAGCGAATAGGCAACCAGTGCAATGACTGCAGGAGAGGTGTTACCCTGTCATATTTTCTGGCACCCATAAGTAAACGAGCCGCTGCATTCTGGACCCATTGTAGCTTTCCGATCGTCCTCAAAGGTAACCCTAGATAGAGGGCGTTATAGTAATCTAGGTGGGAGACAACAAGGGCAAGGGTCACTGTCATTAATGCTTGCTGATCAAGGTAAGGGGGTAATTGACAAATCAGATGGAGCTGGACAAAGACACTTCTGGCTGCAGCCGCCACCTGCTGTTCAAGCAGGAGGTGTGAGTCCTAAAAGACCCCCAAATCACATACAAGCTCCTTCGGGGGCAGCGCCACCCCATCTAAAACAAAGTTCACATCCAGCTGTTGGCTGGTACGAGGGCTGAGTAAAAGTAGTTCAGTCTTGGTGGGATTCAGTCTGAGCTTATTTTGATTCATCCAGACCTTAACAGCTTCCAGGTATCGAGTAAGCACAGAAACAGCATCTCCAGAATGGTCTGGGATGGCAATATACAGCTGAGTATCATCAGCGTATTGAAGAAATCTCACCCCAAACTGGGAAATGACCTGACCCAGCAGCTCCATATAGATGTTAAAGAGGACGGGGCAAGAACTGAACCCTGGAGAACTCCATAAAGGAGTGGGCATGGGTCAGAGCATCTGTCCTCAATGCATACTGACTGGACACGCCCACTAAGGTAAGAATGGAACCACTATAAGACAGTGCCCCTGATATCCAACCCTGCAGGCGGTCAAGGAGAATAGCATGATCAATAGTGTGAAAAGCCGCTGAGAGATCTAAAAGGACCAAGAGAGGGGCACTACCCTCATCAAGGTCCCGAAGGTGGTCATCTACCAGAGCGAGCAATGCTGTCTCTGTGCTATGCTGAGGCCTGAAACCCGACTGATAAGAATTAAGATAACCAGTTTCCTCCAAGACCCTCTCAAGCTGGGCACATACAACCCTCTCTAACACCTTCGCTACAAAAGGGAGGTTGGAGATCGGCCTATAGTTGTCAAGGACCTCAGGGTCCAGGGAGGGCTAACTATTGCCTCTTTAAGGGCTGCTGGTACGAAACCCTCACGTAGCGAAGAGTTAACCAACTCCCGTAGCCAAGAATTAACATTCCCACCAGCTGTTCTAACCAGCCAGGAGAGACAAGGGTCCAAGAAACATGTTGCCGCACCCATATCCGAGAGAATCGTGTCCATATCCTCGACCAACTCAAAGGTATCCCATATAACATCACAGGGCAGAATCTCCTCTATCTGATCAGATCCAACAGAAGTAGAGTCCAATGCTAGCCGAAGGCGGGTGACTTTATCAGCAAAGAATTGAGCAAATTGATCACAGTGGCCAGAATAAACATCTACCGGCTCCTCTCTCCTAAGAAGAGAGCGGGAGTCAGCTGATGCGATAAGAGTGGAGAAATCATGAGATTTCGCCACTCTTATCATCCTAGAATATTCCCGAATATGGGCAAGTAGTTGCATTAGGTCATCTTTGGCACCAGTTTTCTTCCAACAACGTTCCAAGCGTCTTTTGGTCTGTTTCATCTCCCTAAGCTCCTCAGAGAACCAAGAGAGCCAGGATCCACGAACCGTAAGAGGACGCTTGGGAGCAATTTCATCTAACGCCCTCATGGACAATGCCACTGCCACCAAGCAAACTTTTGCTGGTGGTGGGACATGCAGCAGGACCTCTGCCAAAGATTGCAACAGGTGAGCAGAATCATGTGGGAAGAGACAGTTCTTCAAATGCCCTGGTTCCAAGCCATTCAGAGCTACGAGGGCGATGACCAATATTTTGAACCGAGCTTGAAAATGAACCAGAAGCCACTAAAGCTGGTAAGATTCTAGAGTCATGTGAGCTTAACACACAGCCCTGGTGAAAACTCTCAGTGCAGCATAACACACCAGTGGAAGTTTCCCAAGGAAACTTTTCAAAGGAAACTCCATCGGGAGTGCATTGCAGTAATCCAACCAAGATGTAATGAGCATGACCAGGTTTGGATGGGAGTTGTAGTCCAAAAGCACCTGGTGACCCAAGTTGGGGAACCCTCCAATAAGATTCATCTGCATCCCCAAGAAACCCAAAATGCAGCCCCAGCATGCACATATACAACCATCAAGTTGCATTCCATCAAGCTCTGTGGCACATATGCACATTACCTCTCTATCTGTCTCTTCCCGAATTCCTACCCGTGGCTTGAGCTTTGGCAAATTTAAGAAGTAGGGATATGAGAAATCTTCCCTGGGAAATTCCAAAGTAATTGTTGAAATCATTTTCAGTTGTTTCCAAATTTCTCAGAGATTTTGTCTGAGCAAGAACTTCCAAGTTAACCTCCATTTTTTCTAGAGGTGAAATATGGTGCTACTCTGCACATGAAGCCTTCCTTTACAGAGAAGATTATGATTGTGGGGGGCGAGGGAGAGGTCAGGCCAAAAACAAGAGTTGAATGCCTTGTTTTTTCTGTCTAACTGGAGGCTTTTAAAGGAAGGGAATGTGTAGAGGTAAGAAACAGCATAAATCAATAATGACAACACTGAGTACATTTTAACACAGCTCTTTCATCTCAGGACATGAAAGTGCTTTGAAACATTTATTTAATAAACTCCATAGCACCTCAGGAGATAGCTCTACAGATTGATAAATGAGGCATGGACCGCCCAAGGTCATACAGGGACTACATGGCAGGCTCTGGGAATATCTGCCAGATGTCCAATATTTCACCCTTGTGTCCTTCCATAGGATGTATCCAATCCAGCCTGACATAGCTGTGTAAAAATGGGGAAAGCAGAGTTCAACCTTGGTGGAAGATTCATCATAGCTGCTTCTTATTTACAGAGAATGCTAGTGTGTTCTAACTACCATCCAGACAACTCAGGAAGCGTAAATTTTGCATGTTTATAGTTAGCCTGCAGGTAGGAAAGGGACATGTGGTTATTTTAAAAAATGACTCACATTCCCCAACTTTTAGAACACATGGATTGTTACCAAAATTCAACATGGAGAGAAAGGAAAGGTCAGTTTCACTGAATCTGAACACTCCAGAAATTAAGGGGGAAATCCCCAAAATTGGGTAAAACAATTTTTTTTAATTAACTCATAATTATAAAGGGAGAGGGAAAGGAGAGAATACCCCAAAAGGGTAGTCTATGCCAAAAACAAAAACTCACTAAACTTCAGGTTTCATTGATAACATAATTCAAAACCAAAATGTATCTGCTACTATATTTTGATTCAAGTAAGCAACCCCAATAATTCACAGATAGATTCTACTTTACAAACACGTGTTTTAATTTTATTTGGTTGTTCAGGAAAATGGAAGTCTTTTTAATCCAACTTTGTATGGCAGAGTATTGTTTTTAATTCAATAGGACTAACAAAATTGAATAAAAATCACCAAGAACGTTTTTTTAAAAACTGGGGCTACCTTCATCCTCAAAAATCCAAACACTTGGAAAAACTCAAGAGTGAAACAAAGTGACCAAAGGCTATATTTCTTCTAGGAAAAATAAATAAAAATTTCCCACTTCTCCGCTACCACTGGAAAAAGACATACCTATCTGCTAGGATCATGGCTATATTGCACGCATCTGAAACAACTCTTCCAATTTCACAATACCAAGGAAACAGAAACTCTCCGGGCACAGAGAGTAATCCAGTTCTGGACAGACCATCACAAGCCAGAGAACTTTCAAGTCATGTACTGTACAAATTATACATAGTAACAGTTTTATGGATTTGAACTCTCAAGGATGGAGCCAAGACAACAAAAATAACCATACCCTACTTTAAGAGTTCAACCAGCATCGCAGAGTTGAAAGGCCAATGTTTTATTCATGCTACACAAATTTCGACCACTTCATTACTACAACTACTTTTCACTGTACTCACAACCTAAGAGATTTTAACTGCAATTAGTTTTGTTGTTAGTAAGTAGAAAGATAATGTCTACATGGAGCACAGTTCTATCAATGGCTTCTAGTCTGAGGACTATAGGCCACCTCCAGCCTCAAAAGCAAGATGCCTCTATATACCAGTAGCTGGGGAACAACAGCAGGAGGGCATGCCCTCACCTCTTGCCTGTGGGCTTCTCAGAAGCATCTGGTGGGCCACTGTGCGAAAACAGGATGCTGGGCTAGATCCAGCAGGGCCTGATCCACTGCTTGGGCCTGATCCAGCTGGGCTATTCTTATGTTCTTATATAAACAACTCACATTTCTTATGTCTTTATTGCTTTCCATTCCATGAGACAACAGTAGAATAGTCCTTTCATTTTCTAGGACAGATGGTCCGATCGCTCAGGACTAAGCAGCATTTTAGCTGAAATGTACTGGAGCTGCTTCTGCATGACTGGAGCCCTATTCTCTCTCAGAGAGAATGCCGCCAAACATGCTTACAGGGCTGGAAGTCGGTCGGAAGCCCCATCCTCAGACTGCCACCCACTCTCTCAACCCACTGTTCACATTTGACTTTACAGGCAAATGATGTAAGCGTGATTGTCCCCATTTCCATGATCGGGAGGCTGTGGGGACCCCATCATGGAAACAGGCACAACAGGCTGCTTACCAGAAACTGAGGTTCTTCTAGTGGTCATCTGTTCATTCACATGATGTGGTCTTGCATCTGTGCAGTAGTCAGCTCAGGAACCTTCCAAGCTGTTCCTCTGCTGAATTTCTGGCAGTAGTTCTTCCCCCTTCAGTAGTGCCGCTCCAGTTTCCCTTCTGTTCAGGAGTCGGCCAACCTGAAAGAGGCTGCAGAGGGGAGGTAGGGGAGCTGTGTGAATGAACGTATGACCACTAGAGGAACCTCAGTTACAGGTAAACAACCGGGTCCCTATGGTTCACATGATGGGCACGCTGCAAGTTGACCAACCAGAAGGTGGGATGCAGTCACTGAAAGATGGACCTCAGCACCATTCTCTCAAATATCGCATCCTGTCATGATTTGATGTCCAGTGCATAATGTGAGACAAAGGAATGTGGCATGGCCCAAGTTGCCACCTGGCTGATTGTCTCTAAGGGCAGATTACTGTCAAACGCTGTGGAGGCGGCCAGTGCCCTGATGGAAAACACCTGCACCAGTCCCGGTAAGGGCTTCTGCACCAGTTGGTAGGCTAGCGTGATGGTATCAATGATCCATCTGGACACTGTATGTGGGATGGGGCGGGTCCCCAAGGTCCAAGAGCAATAGGAAATGAAGAGATGTTGATCGTGCTTAGCAACCATGAAATAAAGAGAATTAAAAAACCCTACCAAGCCTAGTAGTACCAGCTTTACGGTGTCCTTCTCTAGGAGAGTGTCCAATTCATAATGCGAGATAAAGCATTATGCTTTGGTTGCTGGAGTGGGGATGATGGGAGACACTATTTGGAGGATACTCTGAATTCCATAGAGTACCCTATGCATACAATGGTGAGGACCCAGTGATCTGAAGTAAATTGTTCCCGGTAGGGTCGGAGCTGTGTGCCAATCGAGAATGTCAGGGTGTCAGGTTTGTTTGGAGTATGTAGCACAGTGCTGCTGGTTCTGTCTGTGCTGAGCAAAGGAAGCAGACTTCTTGTAGGTGGAGAATGAAAGAAGTTATTGGATCCCTGAGAATAAGAAGACGCCTTGGATGTGGATGGCCTACTGCACCTGAAGGGCCTAGTCGTTTTGGTCTGAATGTGCTGGATACTCATAGAAAGAGCAATGGAGCAGAGTTTGTGAATCTTCTCTATAGTCTCATCCATCTTTGATCTGAAATGAGCTTCCCATAGAAAGGCAAGTCTTCAATCCGTGTCCTTGCTTAAGGTGTCAGGCTCAATGACCGGAGCCATGCATGGCGTCTCAGAGCAAGGGATGAAGCCATGACGTGAGCTGCACAATCAGTCTGGTGTCTAGATGAGTGCAGCTGTTTTTTTAGCCAGGTGGAAGGCTTTGTTCTGGAAGACCCCAGCCAATTCCTTCGGCTCCTGGGGGAGCATGTCAAGATATGGTCCCAACCTTGCCCAAAGAAAATGATTCCAACAGCCATCCAGGCCTGGTAGTTGGCAACTTTTAACTGCAGACTTGAAGCGGAGTAGATTCTCCTGGTTGGAATCTAGTTTCTTTCCCTCCTTGTTGATAGGAGTAAAAGAGCTCTGTGTTTGGAGCCTGACTGAGCAGCCTCCACAACAATGGAATTCAGGACTGGATGCTTCTAAAGAAAAAGTACAGTCATCCAACTGGACTTTGTAAAGAGATTCAAGGAGTTTTGAAGTTGTCTGAACAGAGGAGGGTTTTGTCAAGCAGTCACGGGTGATATCAAGGAGAGGTTTGGACATAGGTAAGGCATGGGCACTCTGGCATCAGACTCAATCAATCTAAAAATTAGGTCTTCCTCGGGTTTGGCGGGCTATTTTAATTTCAGACCTAAGGAAGTCATCATACAAAGTACTCTCTCTAAATTGTAGTGTACATCCTCCATCAGAGATCAGGCTTAGGATCAGAGATTCCATCCAACGGAGATGTGTGGGAACTTATCTCAGAGTCCACATCAGAGTCAGATGCATTATCCATTTGATCTAACAAGGGGAACACTGGATCTGCCAGAGCCTGTGGCTTTGGGGCTAATTGTTCCGGAAGCTGTGGTTGAAGATGAGCTCCTATGAGTAGTTCGAAGGTGACTGGTGCAGAGATGAAGCCAGTTTGAGCGAGAGGCAGGGGTGTAGCTAGGAGGGGGGGCATGTTCATCCCTCTCTCTGGTGGCCCCCCAGATAATGAAGATAATAGGGAGGGATGGAGCTGGAAGGCCCTCAGGAGCTGGGGGCCTGTGTTCTTTGAACCCTTTTGCTCAATTATAGCTATGCCCCTGGCGAGAGGTATGGGTCTCTGTCTGGCCTCTAGGAGGAGAGCAGCTCCATTCTCTGTGGAGATGATCAGGCTGATATAGAGGCGATCACTCTCTGTGGGAATAAAGCAGAGAAAGTCACAGTAACAGGAAAGATGACCTCCGAGAGTAGTGCAAGGTGCAGTAGGGTGGCAGAGACTTAGCATATCTGGACACTGCGTCAACCCAGTCACAATCACAATTTCGGTGTCAATAGTAAGAGCAAGCGTCATAACATGGCCAATCCCCATGGTGGTATTGACTCCCTAGTGTGGTAATCGCCTGCCTGGTGATGAGCCTGAGGGCGACAGTGATCTGAATGTGCAGAGCTCCAACCCTGATCATGAGGACAGTGCCAGCCCTCAGACTACCAGCCTTCAGACTGCAAGCCATCATCATCCACACTAGTGGGGGAGGCCCCACTGCAGTGCAGGCTGAATGGCATATCGGGACCAAGTGGAGTGTTGTGTTTGATGGGTCAGTCAGGTTCGGTACAAAAATCAGGTTCGAGAAGAGCTTGTCCCAGTTCGATGAGATCATCATCACAAACCGGGGATTGCAGACAACCGAGAGCACTCGAGCGTGAAGCCTCAGGTTGTTTCTTCTTAGGGATCCGAGGGAGTCCCTTCCCAGCTGGTAGTTGCAGTTTAGGTGGCTTAAACACTGTAGAAACCTCGGAAGATGGCAGAGTGGTCTTCTTTTTGAGTGGCTCAGTGCTTGGGTCTGAAAGGTTTAGTAGCATTGGTCAGCATTGAAGGTGTAGCCCTCGGTGTCAGCTTGTACTGGGCATGGCTCACTAGAGGACATGGCTGAAGGTGCAGCCAAGGTAGAACCCAAGATCGGAACTTGCCATGGTTGGTACCCAAGGCAAATGCTTCGGCGTAGTGGAACCCGAAGACATCTATGGGCAGGTAGGTGTGAGGTGAGACTAAGGCAACAGTCAGAGACACCAGTAAAATTGTATAAAAACAAGAACAGGTTTACTATAATAAAAGGTTGCAACATTAATAAAAAACACAATACAGGAACAAACATTGAGAAGTTCAGTTGACAAGAGTACAAAGTTCAAAATACAAAACAAGCAAGCTTGCTAGCCTTCTCTCCCAGTTCATAGTAGGTTCTAGTAGGAACAGCTCCCTCACTGTTACCTTTCTTAGCAGTTTTAGCCCGACACGACCCTACTAGTGTTTCAGCATTCCAGATCACATAGCACTCAGCAGCACTCTTTTTCACAGAACTCTTCTCTCAGAGCCCTCCTCGTCCTCCTGGTTGTCCAACCCTCCCTTTTATCCAGTTCCAAAGGGAGACATTAACCAGTCAGGGAGTTTCTTCCTGCCAGAACCTTTTGTCTCTTCCTGGAGGCCACCCATCATAACACTTTGTAACGTTCCCGCCAAAACTCCACAGTAGACATTTACCTCAGACTTGGCTGTTAGAGGTTGCTACCTTTTAACCTTTGTTCTGACACAGAACAAAGCAAACCACAGAACATTATGGGAAGGAGTGATTCCTTCACACATCTGAAAAAAGAATCTCATATTTTATCATGGTTGTAGTAGTAGTAGCAGCCGCCGCAATTCATTATTGTTGTAAAGGTAAAGTGTGCCATTGAGTCGGTGTTGACTCCTGGTGACCACAGAGCCCTTTGGTAGAATACAGGAGGGGTTTACCATTGCTATCTTCCATGCTGTGTGAGATGATGCCTTTCGGCATCTTCCTATGTCGCTGCTGCCCGATATAGGTGTTTCCCATAGTCCCATACAGAATGCTATCCTTAGAAAGAACACAGAGCTGATAAGTCCTTCGTGGGGAAGCCTCGGCAAAAAACACTGAATATCCGGACAGTTTTTAAGGACTTACCAGTGAAAGAATTATTACTACAAGCTCCAGATAACAGAACGGACTATTATTACAACACATCTCTTTATGTCAAGGACTTACAAACGAAAGAATTATTATCTTCACAAGTTTCAGATAGCAGAACAAACAATCATTACAGCATATTTCTCTTTGTCTACTACTTTGGGAAATAGTGAAATTGTTTTGGTGTTCTGTAACATCACAGTCCTTCATACTGATTTTGCAAGACTGGTATTTTTACCATCTTCATTATTCTGTGCTCTGGGCAACTTTGGACATTTTCTAGTGTTTGTTTAAAGAGTTTAAAGAATTATTTAAGGACTCCAAGACACATATATTTAAAAATATAATTATTTAATTTTTGAATTTGCATATTTATATATATTTGCTGTTTGCACACGGTTTGTTTGCTGGTTACAGTTGTAGACCAGCAGAAATTCCATGGTTCCACTTCCTGGAAGTCGGGCAACTTTGGTACAGGAAGTAATCACACCCATCAGCCAACATCCATGGTGGTTACTCTCTGAGGTTAATAGAGTAACTGACAATGTCTGCGTTTGTTTAATGTATACCTCAAGTTTAATTCAAAAGCATCTAGGGCATATCCTGCAGAACTATGAGACAATGTCAGCCAATGATACAGGGACATATCTGTGATATGGACATGAGAAATTGGCATAGGCAACCACCAAGACTGCTTGCTTTTTTTCTATAGTAACTGATGTTAGGAGAAAATGCTTACTGGGGGGATTTTGAAATTTAAGTTGTGGTTTTAATTGTGGCTTTATTTCTTTTAAAATTATCTATCTTCTAGCTAGCTAGTTATAATATACTAAGGTCATACGTGGCAAGCCCCACCCCCACGACCAATGAAAATGTGGGGGCGGGGTTTTTGCGTACTACCTGGCGGGCCTATGGAAGGAGCTTTTGCTGCCATCTCCACCACCAGCACCTCTGCCCGTTTGTTTGTTTTAAATCAAAATATATAGGTCAAATAACCAGCCAAATCATAGTTTATTTAGGGTATCAGGAAAGTGTGCATAAGTGTTTTATCAATAGTTAAAATATCATGTGTCGCTGAAAATGCCCAAAGAAATTTTATAGAAATGAAGGTAAATTTGCATGGGGAACTGGAACTTTTATTGCAGGCAGTTTTGTAGGACTGGCATTTGAGAATCGCCTGCTTTCCAGGATCTTGTCTGTGAAATTAGTATCCCATCTTGAAATGCCTGCAGCTGCTTCCTTTAACCAGCAGCAGAGGCCATCTTTTTCTGACCTTTAGGGCTCCTGGTTTAAGCTCCATGGCCTGGCACCACTCTGCTTTATTTATTTTTTTAAGTGCTTTAAAAACAAACTCTTTGGAAAAGCTTCGCTGATACATAGCACAACTGGATAGCTGTGGTTTTATTTGGCAGGTTTGTTTGGTCAGAGATGGGCTTAACACAAGACTTTTTCCCCTGTTTTGACCAGATTTGAGCTGTTTGGTTAAAGATTAGGAACTGTTTCAGATGCTGGTGTCGACGTGGTTATCATGTTGTCAAGAAAATCATTCTCCCTCCTGTGGGGGTCTTGTATGAGATGTCAAATTAGAGGGAAAGCAAGCTTTAACGTGCCAGAGGAAAAATGTGAGGGTGTGTGTGTGACCCAAGATGCCAAAATATACTGTCTATTGGATTATTCAGAAAGTGCCCAATGCCTTTTGAACATCTTGTTCTTCCGCAGAGGCAATTGTTAATGTCTCCCAAATGTTTGTTTGACATTGTCTTTAACACAGCAGAGTTAGTATGTGTTAGATGCATCTGCATACCACATTTACCCAAATCAAAGATGACCCCCTTAAAAAGCAGAGGTTAAATACCGGCCTTGGGCCTGATAGGAACATGGGATGGTGCCATATACTGAGTCAGACCATTGATCTATCTAGCCCAGTATTGTCATCACAGACTGGCAGCGGCTTCTCCAAGGTTGCAGGCAGGAGTCGCTCTCAGCCCTATCTTGGAGATGTTGCCAGGGAGGGAACTTGGAACCTTCTGCTCTTCCTAGAGTGGCTCCATCCCCTGAGGGGAATATCTTCCAGTGCTCACACATCAAGTATCCCATTCATATGCAACCAGGGCAGACCCTGTTTAGCTAAGGGGACAAGTCATGCTTGCTACCACAAGACCAGCTCTCCTCTAAAGCATTAGTACATAGGAACATAGGAAGCTGCCATATACTGAGTCAGACCAAAGGTCCATCAAGTTCAGTATTGTCTTCACAGACTGGCAGCGGCGGCTTCTCCAAGGTTGCAGGCAGGACTCTCTCTCAGTCCTATCTTGGAGAAGTCAGGGAGGGTACTTGGAACATAGATGCTCTTCCCAGAGTGGCTCCATTCCCTGAGGGGAATACCTTCTAGTGCTCGCACTTCTAGTCTCCCATTCATATGCAACCAGGGCGGACCTTGCTTAGCTAAGGGGACAAGTCATGCTTGCTACCACAAGAACAGGACACTGCCGTCTGATCCAGCAGGGCTTTTCTTACATAACTCTCTGCCTGGGAACCCTCAGGCAAAATTAAGCCTTTAGGACCAGTGTTCTCTCTAATTTTTTTCATCTGTGTGCGGAATGAGTTTTGTTCTGGGCGGCAGTATCAAGGCAGTGTGTGCACACGTGAATTCAGAGTAGGGCCCTCCTGATTCAACTAGAGCAGGATCTAAAATTAACTGAGCGGACATTAAAAAAAACTTGTGAGCGCGTGCCCATGTGCTCGCCTTAGAGGGAACACTGCTTAGGACCCCTAGGCTGAGGGGGAGCACTTAACTTCCTCACTATTTATTATTTATTTAGACAGTGATGCATTTATTTAAACCAGTAGTTGAAATTCTGAAAGGAAGGGAAGCATTGGCTAGTTTCTGTTTTTGCATCTGGATAATGAATGACCATGTAAACATTTGCATGGGCACTTACTTGGAGTACAGATGGGATGGCAGAGTTCAGAATTCTCAACAAGGATGTGGCATTCTTGAGAGACTGAACAAGGCTGTGGCTCATACAACCCATTTCCTGCTTTGGCAACTGGAGTAACAATCTTGAACATTCATCGCTCTGTTATGTAACCAAGCAAAGGTGGCCAAGGTGAGGCTCTCCAGCTCTTCTTTGGACAACAAATCCCATCATTCCCAGATTTTTAGTTGTTATGCTACAAATCCCATCATAACCCAGCAACAAAGCCTTCAGAAATGATTGCTGCTCAGTAGTGGAATTAGAACTGTGCTCTGATGTAGCTGAGAGCTTATCTCAGCCATGGACACCCTACTTGCCATTGACCTCCAGGATGGGTACCAGGGATAGAACTTCCTTGGCGATGGAATCTTCCCTCCCTCCTTCAGGAAATTAGGCAGGCTTCCTCTGTCCTTGGATGGTGAAGACCTTCCTGTTTGGGGAAATGTTTTATTCCACTGCTTAAAATTGTCTTTTTAATTTTAAATATTCTATGGTTAGACTTCCGCTATTCATACGTTGATTGTGTGTTACTACTTTTTATTATATGTGTTTATAAGCCCCCGATATTTTTGAATGAAAAGATTAGATTGGTTTCATTTGCATTAGTCATTAGACTGTAGCCAAACAAGAAGTGATTGAAATAATAAAGTCATACAGTCCATGAAGCCATAACAATAATAAAACCACCAATTAAAAATACAGCAATTAAACACAGCAACAGTCATCACGAATAATAAAATGTAATAAGCGATAACAAAAACAAACACTATAGAAGTAAAACAATGGCATACAAACCGAAAGCAGGGGCTAGTAAAATAGTTAAAACAAGCTGAACCCGCACAGAGCGTCTGTGCGCTAGTGCTAGTACACTCAGCCTTCCCACCCCCTCACTTGGCCTCCCCCCCACACACACACTCGCCCCCTCTCTCACCACTCAGCCGTTCAGCCCCCCTGCTCAGCCTTTCCTTGGCCCCACTCACCACTCGGTCATTGCTTCCCCCCGCCCCGGCTCGGACCCCTGTCCTACCTCCCCCCCACACACACACACCTTAAGCTGCTTCATTAGCATGACTACTGTATTTTATAAAACAATTGATTTTTTTTTTTTTAGAAGTGACAAATTTTCTACAGAAAAATTATGTATGGGGAAATTGGCGAGTAGGAAGTGGAGTCCATGGAAAATTTCCAAGCTGACATTTCTGATTGGCCTCTGATCTTTGGCATTCCCTCCCCTTGGAAGTTCAACAAGCAGAGTATCTGCAGCAATGCTGGCAACCTGCTCAAATTATTTCCCCCTGAAAGCACTGTCTTTGACGAGTGACCATTTCCTAATTTAAGAGTCTGTCTTTCTCACTCTGCTGGTTTATAAATTTAAAACATCTTTCATAACACACAGCAAGAATTTTCCTAGTTGTGAGGCAAACTGGAAGGATTTTTGCAAGAATTTTCCCAGTTGTGGGGCATAGTATAGACATACAAATATGTAAACATGTGTGCTTGTGGCTCTTCATTAATCCAACCATGATTCCAGTGGGGACGGGCCCCCTCATAGATGTCTATGAGGGGAATGAAACCCTGCTGCTAAATGAACAGAGGCACCTTTCAAAGTGGTGATTCTCTTATATTTAGCAGGGGGAGAGCAACTGGCCCTCTCCAACCCCAGCACAGCATCCCTCCAGTGGCTGCTAGTGGTGTCTACCTTATGTTTCTTTTTAGACTGTGAGCCCCTTTGGGACAGGAGATTGTTTTTTTATCCATCCATCCATCCATCCATCCATGTAAACCGCTTAGGAAACCTCTGTTGAAAAGTAGTATATAAATATTAATATTCTTAACTAATTATTGTGCAAAACTCCATATCAAATGAAACCCAGTATTCCTCATTATGAGGCATGCATGGGAGCATTTTCAGTAGGTGTTTCGAAGAGAGATTACCGCCTCCTAACTTGGTTCCTGGGCTGCTCAATTTGCTTGCACATGTAACATGTGGCCACTAGGGGCCACTCTGCTGCCTGCCAGCCACCTTACCACACTCATGCTATTCTCTCCCAATTTTTGTTCAGGCTAGTTTTGTTGGACCTATGTTCTTGCCTCTATAGGAATGGTTTATGAATACAGAAGAACTACACAAGACTGGACTGGCTTGTGCAAGACTGCAAATATATTGTTTACTGCAGAAATCAGATTCAGAATCCTGAATCCTTTCCTTTAAAAAAAAAAAAAAGACTGTTTCAAATCCTCATGTTTATATATGAAAGTTTAGCAAGTGAACAAAAGTTTTCTTGAATCTCACAAAGAAGCCTTGTGCATGCTTTCTCTATGGCAGCTTCTATGTTATATATAGGTCCATCTCGGCCTCCCTCCTGTTACTGTATCATTAGCTCTCCTTTCCCTATAGCCTGTATTTTGACATTCTTTGACTTTGACAACTTTGCATTACTTGGATTTTTTCAGGCAAGGAGATTGATAAGATCTTTTACTATTTAATTTTAAAAGTGGATTCTCAGTTACGAAACAACATGAAAACCTAATCCTTTCAGGTTATCTGGAGTCACACATGCTGGGAACAAAGAAACAGATATGTGGTGGGAATGGTATTGATATCAGCCCAAATGCTTCTGACAAAATACTGGAAAAATAAACTGTTTCCAATAATGAGGGAATGCACATGGGAAGTCTGGGAGATTATCCTAACAAATAGATCAAGAGATTTTAAATGCTTCTGGGAAGGAAAAACCAGGCAGAAATCTCAGTACTGCACAAACTGGGACCCTTCCTTATATTTTGAAATGCTGTGAAAGCCAACAAGAATGTTAGGCAGGACGTTCTGTGTTATCTTTTGTATATTTATTTTCTGGTAAGTTTATCAGTACTGCAGTGTTTGAATCCATACTTCAACAACATGCTAATCACATATTTAAATTGAATTAGGTTTGTGAAGTGGGAAAGGGCTTAAGGTAGTTTTACAGCTTACACAGTCTAACTGGCAGCCACCAGAAGGGTGGGAGAGCCCATCTCCATCAGCATGGTTAGGACCAATGACCTCTGTGCCCATTCTCCGAGAATGGGTTCTAGTTGAAGCCGTTTCACCTGTCCACTCGAATGGCTCTGCTCCTTTCCTTTGTCCTTCACTATAGCTTTTTTCTACTGTGTGGCTCCAGGAAAAAATAAGAGGGAAAACCACTCAGGATAATTATTTTCAAAATCTTTATTCTGGCTCTCCGGGAAGCAAATCAAATTCAGTGCAGCAAAGCTTTCGCATGGACCCTCTCGCGCCCTGCTTCACAGCAGTGTTCCCTCTAAGGCGTGCACGTGTGCACGCACTCACACGGTTTTTGATGTCTGCTCAGGTTGAATGAGGAAGGTCCCACCCTGAATGCATGTGTGCACACAATGCCTTGATAGTGCCACCCAGAACAAAACTCATTCTGCACACAGATGAAAAGAATGAGAGAGAACACTGCTCCACAGCCCCCCTCCCCCAGGATCCATGGATCCTAGGTTAACAACCCCTATCCTAGAGGGAGGAATGTCTTATTCCAAGCTCCTAAGAGAGTTTCTCTCTCTCTCTCATATTTATATACCGCCTGATACATGCATCCCTAGGCAGTGTAAATAGTTTAAAAGTAAGTACACTCAGGCGCAGAGGGAAATGACTTGCCTAGCATGCATGAGGTTGCAGGTTCAAATCTCCGCTAGTATGTTTCCCAGACGATGGGAAGCACCTATATTGGGCAGCAGCAATATAGGAAGATGCTGAAAGGCATCATCTCATACTGAGCGGGAGATGGCAATGGCAAAATCCTCCTGTGTTCTACCAAAGAAAAACCAAAGGGCTCTGTGGTTGCTAGGACCGACTCAAGGGCACAATTTACCTTACACTCACCAACCATCTAAAGCCAGAATGGGAGATCTCGGAACTATCACCCACTATTGACCAATCACGGATGCTTCAGCTGAACACATGAAGTGTCCCCAAAGATCAAGTGGTCTTGTTGGATCATGGATACAACCTGGGATTTCCCCAAACAGTTTAAAAGCTTCTGCTTCTATTATACCGCAGTTTATCTTACTGTTCCTTCGCATCTCATATAGGCTTCAATACTGAGGTTTTGGTAACATGCACATATATTTAAGAAACTAATTGGTCAGAGGACAACTGAAGATACATTGAGTGCTTCACAGCCCTAGTATTTGGGCAGTTGCATCCTACATGGCTGAAGTTCTGGAGCCCCCTCATTAAAATATGAAACAAAACCACTGCTATTGTTATTGCAGAATATTACTACTACAACAACAACAATTAAAATTCCATATGCCAAAGTTTATTTTTCTGAAAGGAGAAAAATATGTTTCCTATATTTTCCAAAGTTTATTTTTCTGAAAGGAGAAAAATATGTTTAATCTAACTCCTGCAGAAGTTCTCCTGCACAAGCGCCATTGAAACAAATGAGCTTCTGTGGTCTTGTAAAGCTCCCATTCAGTTCAATGGAAAGTGTAGAGGAGAACTTCTGAGGGTCTTTGCCCTATAGGCTGCAGTTCTTTCCCGGGTTACATAGGCACAGTCTAGCAACCCAAAAGGTGCGGGGGGGGTGCGGGGGGGGAGTATTACACAGTCTGACAGGAAAACATAGCAATCAAAACAAAACAAGCCCTAACATTTAAAGTCAGCGTAAAACCACAAATAAAGATCAGCATGCGTTTCCAGAAACTTCTGGAAATCAAGAAGGA
The DNA here is from genome assembly GCF_027244095.1 of Hemicordylus capensis. Taxonomy (NCBI): domain Eukaryota; kingdom Metazoa; phylum Chordata; class Lepidosauria; order Squamata; family Cordylidae; genus Hemicordylus; species Hemicordylus capensis. Next base: position 244,029,977 of record NC_069661.1, on the reverse strand, counting down.
TTTTGATGTTCTTTGTAGGAAGGACTAATTATGTGATCAAAAGTGAGGCTTTTCCCACAGAGAAAAAAGTCAGGGCCACCGACTGCATCTCCTGCACACACCCCACACTTTTAATTGCTTCAGCTCCTCACAGCTTGCAGATGTCACATTAGCACAAATATGGTCTCCCCCAGCCCCAAAAAACACACTCCCCCATGGGTTCACGACCCACATTCTGATACAGCAGAAGTATTTCTTCTCATGTGCATGACTTTGCTGTTTACTTACAACCCCATCCTCTTTTGCACTGTGCAAGTCACAAACACTTGAAGGCCATCCGTGGCCAAAGAGGTAATCAATCTGTGGCCTAAACAGCTGTGAACAGAGCCTTACAGCGTTTCTCTTGCATTACCGTGTAACCAAATCAGGTTGGATCATGGACTACGGCATTAGCCACTGGCCAGTCACCCAGTATTTATTGCTATTTTTTGAACTTGTATTTCACCATATCTGGTACCTAAGCTGTTCTTCAAAATGGCTTAAGAGTTGTTCATGATTTTGTATGACTTGGAAAAATAAGTTTTAAATCCCAATTCGCAAAGAATAGGACATCATCCTCCAAAGGAGCAACAATATTAACAAAAAAGAACCAAGTCAGCCAGCTGCCCTAAAAGTTCTAATACCTCATTATTTTATTTATTTATTTATTTGATCTCTGGGTCATCTCGGAGAGACCATGTTACTCCTCTACTGATGGAGTTACACTGGCTGCCAATAGGTTCCCGGACAAAATACAAAGTGCTAGCTAGTTACAAAGCCCTAAACGGCTTAGGCCCTGGGTATTTAAGAGAGTGTCTTCTTCATTACAAGCCCCACCGCCCATTGAGGTCATCTGAGGAGGTCCGTCTCCAGTTACCACCAACTCATTTCGTGGCTACACAGAGATGGGCCCCGAGATTGTGGAATGCACACCCTGCTGAGATACAATCCTCCCCATCTCTGGCAATTTTCAAAAAAACACCTGAAAACCCATCTTTTCACCCAAGCTTTCTCAGTTTCCTAATATTTTTGGGTTTTAATTTCTTGTTATTTTTAAATTGTTTTTAGGTTTTTGGATATGTTTTTAACTGGTTTTATGTTATTGTAAACCACCCAGAGACTAATGTTTGGGGTGGTATACAAATTTGATAAATAAAATATAGATAAATAAATAAATAAATGAATAAATATTTATTTATTTAACTTGTATACTGCCCAAACTTTCAAATTATGGCAGTAAAGTGAGAAAAGACGAGGCACATACCTATGCCATCAGCTCAGTGACTTGCCCATAAAGGCTGACATAGCGTGCAACGTTATGCACACAGTGGATAATGCTCATTTGCGCTAGAATACTATTGCACAAGCGCAAAAATTGTGCAAGTTCAGTTGCATGACTTCCGGGCCCAAACCTCCCGTTTAGTATCTCAGGTTGAGGCAATGGTCAGGGTGTTTTTTCTCAGCTTTGTCTGATACGCCAACTATGTCTATTTCTGGAGCTAAATGACCTTAAAACAGTGGTGCATATGCTGATAACAGCCACGCTTCACTACTGCTATGGGCTTTACATGGTCCAGAAACTGCAATTGGTGCAGAATACAGGAGCCAGGCTGGTCTCCGAGATTCCTCAGAGAGACCACATTATTCCCATCCTAAATTCCCATTCCCACTGGCTGCCAATAAGTTTCCAGGCCAAATACAAAGTGATGGTTATTACCTATAAAGCCCTGAATGGCTTGGATCCAGGGTATTTAACACACTCCCAAATAAAACCAGAGGCTCCACATCTCTGAGGGCTTTTAAGAAACAGCTGAAGACGCACTTTTTTTAATCAGGCCTTTTAATTACAAGTGTTAAAATTTATACTGAGATTTTAAATGGCTTTAATCCTTTTAATGTTTTATTATTGTTGGTTGTTTTAAATTGGTTTTAGTGTGTAAACTGCCCATAGATGAATATATAGGGCAGTAGAACAATACACAAATAGACTGTAAGGCCATTATACACAATGGTGTACAACTCCATTTGTGCCATTTTTGCACCTGCACAACAGCACAAACAAATTCCACTATGTGAGTAACTTTGTGCAGTTTATCAGCCCATGTCTTGCAGTCACAGCACCTCATCTGTAAAATGTGAATATTTTAAATATGGTTTCAGCCTGGTCTTTTAATCTGTTTAACTTCTTATTAATCTTCTACTTTACATTGTATCTGGTTTTTATCTGTTTTTATTGATGTTGTGAGCCGCCCTGAGCAGTAGTGTACTGGAGGTGTGGAGTAGAAATATTGTAAATAAACACATAAATAAAAATAGTAACAGAGTTGTTAGGAGGGAAAAGCATAATCCAGACTCCTAAATTTGAGAGGCAGTGTGGTATAGTGGTTAGTATTGGACCAGGGAGACTCAAGTTCAAATCCCCACTTGGCCATGAAACTCATTAGGTGACTCTGAGCCAGTCACTCATCTTTCAGTCTAACTTACCTCACAGGGTTGCTGTGAGGACAAATGTAATCATATACACTGCTCTCATCTCCCTGCAGGAAGAGTGGAAAATAAATGTGAAAATACATAAACTTCCTTTCTTTGGGTAAATATATCGGTGCATTTCAGGGTTCCTCCTAGGATTCATCATCTTGATCCTAGACTTGAGATTTACATAAGAACATAAGAACAGCCCTGCTGGATCAGGCCCAAGGCCCATCTAGTCCAGCATCCTGTTTCTCACAGTGGCCCACCAGATGCTGCTGGAAGCCACAGGCAGGAGTTGAGGGCGTGCCCTCTCTCCTGCCATTACTCCCCGTGCAACTGGTTCTCAGAGCCATCCTGCCTTTTGAGACTGGAGGTGGCCCACAGCCCTTCTGCACTGGCAGAACTGTGTGTACCCCCCCCCCCCACACACAGAGGGAGCGAGATCTACACCAAGAACAGTCAAGTTTGGCAACCTGAATATTTTCTTATTCATTAAATGATTTATCTGCTGCCCTTCAGGCTCAAGGTGACTCATGAAATCACAAAACAGCATCCACTAACAATTCAATTAATAATAAAATAAATGCAAAGCAGCAATAACACTATTCAGATGAACAAAAACGTCAAAGGTCACTGGATTAAAACTGTCTAGAAAATGACCAATCCAGACAACTTTGGGTACGGTTTGAGCACCCATGCTACAGCCAGGTCTACATCCGGTCAGAGCCTGGATGGGTAACTCGATATATATATACCCTGTTGAGTTCCATGATGGAAGAAAGGGGAGATATAAAAAAGTAGGCAAATAGGTAACTAAATAATAAATAAATAAATGCTCGAAGACCTGAGCAAATAGAGTAAGTGATTGCCTCTTGCAACTTAGGCTATACTTAAAATGTTTACAATGGCTTTCTTACATAGGGGTCGGCAAAAGCTTTCAATGACGATGCAATGGTTCGCATAAAGAAAAAGGCTGGGAACCACTGGCATACAATACAGGGGTCAAACAAGACTCCCTGAATACAAATACGACAAATATTTATATACCGCTTCTTAACAAAAGTTCCCAAAGTGGTTAACATAGATATAAATAGAGTGATCCACAACTGAAAAAGTACCTTCCTCCAATAACCACCCACCTAACTTCAAAAGGTACTGGGGGAGGATGTAACTCAGGAAAAAACCTCCGAGGACTAGTTTGACATTCAAGCAATCTTGGGCAAGAGAAAACGCTTTGTTATGCAAACTGAGCAAATATGCACACATCTTTCTTACTCTGCATAATTCATTCTGGTATTTTCAGTCATGGGGAGGGGCAAGGCACTGAAGTGTAGGGCTGGAAATCTGATTTAGCCATCCTTATGGCTTCAGAGGCCATGTCCAGCTATATTCAAGCCAATCTTTGCAACCATGAGGCCTAGAAACTTGATTTTATTTTTTAAAAAATGCTGGGATTTTCAGAGTGCAGAATTCTGCACCCAAAATTCTGACATTTCTCTGCGCCCATATAAGGAGGCCGTAGTCAGTGATAGAGCATCTCTAAGAGGGCTGCTGGCATTCAGTACTGAGCTAGCTGGACCAAGGGTCCGACTCGGTATAAGGCAGCTTCCTATGTTCCTATGATATCATGAAGTAAATGCAGTTGTACTCTGGAAGGGATGGCCAGCTTCTGAATTCTTGACCCCTTGAACTTATTAATAACTAATAATTATAATGCGCCACTTGAACAACAAGAACAGTTCTCATTACTATGGTAATTCTCATAATTGAAAATTGCTGTGTGGTATTCTGCTAGCAACCAATCTAGCCAAAGACAATCTAGCCAAAGCCAAATGCTTCTAAGTCCTATTGATCTCAACGGGACTGATTTAAGAACATGTTTAACTCTCTAACTGAAAGGCAATCGCACTTAAAAGCAGATCCAAAGCCACTGAGGATCTTCTCTATTATCTGAGTATACATAGATGGAGAGCAAAAATTAGGCAAGGGAAGTTATTTCCAATCCTGAACATGGATCAGTATCAAGTCATACTCCAGTTTCTGTTTCATACCCAAAACTTGGTGCAGGGGTTCACATAATTTTTAAGACTAGGTTCTCAAGTCAGTACCAGCTGAAAATGGTTCAGTACTCAGATTGGATACATCATATGCAAGAATGCAGAAGAACATTATTTCCCACTGTGTGAGCTGTGTAATGCTTCTCAAGAGCCAAGGATGGAGGAGAGCCTACAGAGCTCTGGAGATGTGGGTGCCTGGCAAGGCAGCAAGCCAGTGGAGGAGCACAGCTGCTTCTACTTCTTGTCTTGGCAATGATCTGTCCAGACTGCCCTTTGGGACCAAAAGAATCTAAACTGAGAGTCCTGTTTTAAGCTGACATTCCCTGGGAAGGGTCACCATGGCCATAGTGCAGACCAAGGTTCCCACCTTTTGGACTCGGAGCTATAAATACCCTTTTGTACTTTTTAATAAGTGGGTTTAGCAGCTTTTGAGTTTCCGTTGACCAGCGTTCTCTTGAAATACACTGAGGGAGTGGCTACATTGCAAAGGAAGGACTCGGACCTTGTTTAAAATAGAAGCAAACAGCATAAAATTGGGCTATGTCCCAGTGTAGTAATTGACTCATGACATTACCAGCTTAAGAAATCAAGGTTCAGTTTCTCTCACTAGCTCAGAAAATTTAGCAGGAAAGTGGGGCAGGAAACAATCTGGTTCTGGTATTAAACCACGGCTCTCGTAGTGCAACTTCAGTATCCTTCCTGTCCCTCTCTAAGGACCGTCTCTTGGCCAGGAAGAAATCCTCCAATGTAAGCATCATGTGAAAGCTAAAGGAATGCAGGAGTCCGAATTCTTGAGAGGCTGATCTATTCTCCAGGAAGCGCCCTCACAATCTGTCCCCCCCCCCACTACACACGCACTACACACTTCGGACTTCCGACTTCAGACTAAAGTTGGCCTCAGAGGAGCTCCACCGCCATTCTAAAATTCTTACGGACTAGAGGGGACCAGTACGTTCCCGCAGCGCTCAATCTATTTGAGACCAAGATGTTGGCACAACTCCTCTGTGGTTCCCAATGGGGGGGGGCTCCAATCTTGCCCCTTTGGAGCTGGTGCAGTCCAAATTCCTAAGAGCAGCCCTCCAAGTGCCTTGCTATGCCTCAAATAACCCACTACACTTGGAAACTGGCGTGATAAAGGTTGAGGCCAGAGTGTGGCTGTCCATTCTTAACCTCTGGCTTAAACTATCCCTCAACCCTCGGGGCTTGGCCCCGCTGACTGTACTGGGCAATTTTCAATCCTCCTGGAAAAGGGCCGTGTGGACTAAATTGGAGCTCCTGGACTCTACCCGCCCCCCTACTTGCTATGGGCCATGACCAGGTGAAAACAGTATCATCAAACAGAGGATCATGGACACTGAGTGCCAGGGGCTGACCTAGGCAGGGTTCCATCCTTCCTGTCTTCGGAAAGGCCCAGATATTCTGCCTACCCTGCTGTCACAGCTAGAAATCCCAAGCCACAGAAGGGCTTATACCCTCGCCCATTGTCATGCCCTTCCCTCTGTAGTATTAGTTGGCAAATTCAGAAAGATCCCAATTGCAGAGAGACTTTGTCCCTGTGACACTGGGGAGATAGAGAGCACAGAACATGTAGTCCTTTTTTGCCCCTTCTACAGAGACATTCGGACTAAGTTTATATTTCCGCTATTTCTACTTTTTATATGCTTATAATATTAAATAATTTTATAGCTACCCTCTCTTTTAAGGGTCACAGTCTTTTAGTATTGTATCAGAGCTTTATAGCATGAGTATAGAAATTTAACACAACATAGTTTTATGGTTTCATAATGGTTTAAATCATGCTCTACTGCTCTATCTTATGCTGGTCTTGGACCGTAATAAAGATGATTGATTGACTAAAGTTGGCATTATTTAGCAGTAAAGGGTTCTCAGTTATGGGTCTCAAGCACTCATGCACAGCATTATATTCAGACAAGTGTGGTCCATCAACAAAATGTTGTGTTGTATCCCCCAGTCTCCAATGGACTGCTCTAGTTCAGGACTCCAGCCAAAATCTCCATGAATTTGTCTATCAATGGCTACCGGTCCTGATGGTTATATTCTACCTCCAGGTTCAGAGGTTGCATGCCTCTGAATAGGAGTTGCAGGTAGGATTGTGACATTCATCAGAGAGAATTCCTAGATACAAATGTTGGAGAAGCGGGGGGAGGCAAATTTCAAAACTCTACTTTTTTTTACCATGATTGGAAAGAATGTTTGACAGTGGAGCTTGGTGACTGTTTCACACATTTCTTCCTATAAGCATCCTTTGCACAGGAGAAGGTTGGAAGCATTTCACCACGATAAGCCCTTGCAAACTCTAGAGATGATCCAGAAATGAGAGGAAGAGATTACTGCACCATTTAGAGAGAGCCAGCCTAGCTAACTGGAAGCACTGGTGCTAGAGAAAGGGTAAGAATATGGGGCTTTTAAATACCGACACCATGTACCGTATTCACCCAAATAGAAGATCACACTAAATTTAAAGATGACCCCCTTTAAAAAAATCAGGTTAAGGACAAGCTAAATACTGTATTTACCTGAAAAAAGCAGGTAAATTACCTGTAGCAAGCATGACTTGTCCCCTTAGCTATGCAGGGTCTGCCCTGGTTGCATATGAAAGGGAGACTAGAAGTGTGAGCACAGAAAGATATTCCCCTTAGGGGATGGAGCTGCTCTGGGAAGAGCAGGAGGTTCCAAGTTCCCTCAGCATCTCCAAGATAAGGCTGAGAGAGATTCCTGCCTGAAACCTTGGAGAAGCCGCTGCCAGTCTATGAAGACAATACTGAGCTAGATAGACCAATGGTCTGACTCAGTATATGGCAGCTTCCTATGTTCCTATGAAAAGAAGAAGACTCTGAATTTAAGATGACCCCCTGATTTCAATATCCCTGCTAACTTGGCAAAGAGGCACCTTTTAACGTGATAATTCTCTTTATTTAGCAGGGGAAGAGTAACTGGCCCTATCAACCCAAAGCACAGGACCTCTAGTGACGGTTGCTGGTGTCTATCTTGTGCTTCTTTCTGGATTGTGAGCCCTTTGGGGACAGGGATCCATTTTATTTATGTATTATTTCTCTGTGTAAACCGCCCTGAGCCATATTTGGAAGGGTGGTATAGAAATCAAATCAAATCAATCAATCAAATAATAACAACCACCACCACACAATACACCAGATATAACTGTAGTCGAGAAGAAAGAAAAACAAGTGAAAATAATCGACATAGCAATACCAGGGGATAGCAGAATAGAAGAAAAAGAAATAGAAAAAATCACCAAATACAAAGATCCACAAATTGAAATAGAAAGGCTGCGGCAGAAGAAGACCCAAATCATCCCAGTGGTAATTGGCGCCCTGGGTGCAATTCCAAAAGACCTTGAAGAGCACCTCAACACCATAGGGGCCACTGAAATCACCATCAGCCAATTACAAAAAGCAGCTTTACTGGGAACAGCCTATATTCTGCGACAATATCTATAACAACAGCAACAACAACATTGACAATAAAATTCAGCCATCCTAGGTCCTTGGGAAGGACTCGATGTCTGGATAAAACAAACCAGTCAATAACACCTGTCTGACTGTGTAAACAAGAAATAATAATAATATCAAAGAACCTGGGGAAAACCTAGTATTGATTCAGATAAATACAGTAGCTACAATGAAAAGCACTAGAAAAATGGGTAGAACTCCTTAAAGCCATTTCCCCACTCAAATTCCTGGACATTTTGTATCCAGGATGACACTTTTCCTATGTCATGGACAGGACATCAGATTCCAGGACTGCCCTGGCCGATGCCAGACATGTGATAACCCCCAGTTGCAGGGGAGCAACCACAGGAGAGGGAGCAGGCCTTCATCTCCTGGTTGGGGGCTTCCCAGAGGCATCTGGTGGGCCACTGTGTGAAACAGGATGCTGGACCAGATAGGATTTGATGTTATGTTACTCCCTTCCAGGGCGCGTCCCAATTATGACTACAAGGTGTTCAACTGCTGGCATACCTGGCTAGGCTAACACTAGCCTGACATTGTGAGTGGCTAGCCTGCAGGCAGCTCAGCTCTTGGGCAGGGTGGGAGAGAGAGGGAGGAACAACCCGACCAGGAAGCAGAGACAGCTGCTGGAGCCGACTCTCCAACAGGCTGGCACTGACTGAGAGAGAAGGTGGCTGTTTGTGTGCTGAGCAACAAGTGGGGTGGGAGGGGAGGAGACAATACCCACTGCAGTTTAGTGCACACCTGGGAGCCTAGGGGGCCCCAGTTCTGTTGCTGAGGGCTCACAGCAACCTCAACCTGCCTCCAATCCCTCTGGTAGGAATAGTAACCCTCACACAAACTTATCCAAGAACAAGGCTGAGTTCGGCAGAGATCAGCGAACATCTTCTGCCCTATGTCCCTGGGACCAAAGGAAGCTTCCTTGCAGGACAAGGGGTCAGCATCACTGAACAGCTGCCCAGGGCCCATGGGCCCTCAGCAGGTGGACTGACATCGCCTCTACGTCCATAGCCGTTGTGTAGTGGTGGCAGCAGAGCAACTCCCATGGGTCCCACCCAAGAAGGAGGGGAACCATGGAGGGCAGTTGGCTGAAGGCCTCCTTAACTAGGGCATTTTTCACATAGGGCTTTAAAAGCCCTTTAGCTTGCATCTCCTCCAGAATGGAGGATGGGCGTTCACGTATCAGGCAGATTTAACCCAAAGTCCATGCAAACTATCAGGAAGCACTTCCCACAAAATTCCGGTTTTCCATTGCACATTAGAGTGTAAGGTAAAGTGTGCCATCAAGTCGATTTCGACTCTTGGTGCCCACAGAGCCCTGTGGTTGTCTTGGGTAGAATACAGGAGGGGTTGACCATTGCCTCCTCCCACACAGTAGGAGAAGATGCCTTTCAGCATCTTCCTATATCGCTGCTGCCTGATATAGCAGCAGCGGGGATTTGAACCGGCAAACTCAGGCTTGTTAATCAAGCATTGCAGTGCAATCCTAGCCATGCCTACTCAGAAGTTAACTCCCACTTAATTAAGTGGGGCTTTCAGTGGGGCTTTCTTCTAAGTGTAGCCACCTAATGGCACAGCGGGGGAGCAACTTGCCTAGAGAGCAGGAGGCTGTTGGTTCGAATCCCCGTTGGTGTGTTTCCCAGAATATGGGAAACTCCTATATTGGACAGCAGCAATATAGAAAGATGCTGAAAAGCATCATCTCATACTATGCACGAGAAGGCAATGGTAAACCCCCTCCTGTATTCTACCAAGAAAACCACAGGGCTCTGTGGGGCCAGGAGTCAGCACAACCTTGCCTTTCTTTTTCCTTCTTCTAAGTAGGTGTGCCTCGGATTGCAGCCTAAGGCAGTGGCCTCACTCGTGCACCATCCTAAGGCTTGCCAAAAAGCAGAAAGACTCCCTTTCAAGTTGCACGCCTGCCGTTGCTTTACTCATCATCCTCAGAGCTGTGTGACCTAGAAAGGAGATGCACTGCATGAATGAGCCACAGAGACTGGAGAGTGCACAGCGCCACTGTGCTATTTATACTAATGGGCCAGGGCAAAATGCAAAGCAGGTAGAATCTTGACTCCCCATTTAATGCACGTGTCATATGTACACGCACGTGACCTATAAGCTAGAAAGGATTCGCATTTGTGCGTATGTGGAGAGAGAGAGAGAGAGAAGCAAGAGTCACAGGCCACAACTCTCTTTCCTCTCTTCTACACCATTCCCAGCAGAAAACAAGGGTCACTGACCCATGCAGTTGACAGGGATTCAGCGCACATTTTGCTTAGCACAAGACACTGTCAGGAGGTAAGGCTGGGATAGAATTTGTGCTAGGTAGGAAATTGCCTTGGGTTCTGTGCTAGCAATTTTTAAGTCGAACTGGAAGGCTGCCATTCAGGCAAACGTTGGAAGGATTTCTAAGGAAGCAGAGAGAGTTTCAGTAAAACTGACAAGGTTTCTCAGGGGGGTTCCGAACCTCCATGAAACGCTGGCAGATCTTGCCTGCAGCAAAATTCAAGTTGCATTTGGAGGTTCTTGCACACACACAATATCCAAATAATTCTGTGGGAAGCCAAAAGAGCGTCCTCATGGCCGGCACCAGAAGTCAGCCAAGGGTAAGGCTGGCCAAAGTCCCACGGCCATCAAAGTTCCCACAGCCACCCACAGATGCCCATCTGCCCTGTGCTCAAGATGGTAGCATGACTCTTGTGACTGGGAGTGATTAGCTGGGCATCACTGCCCTCTCCATCTGTGAATGGGAGCTTTCCAGAGGCCTCTGCAATGAGATGGGGACCCCTGAGGAAAGGTGCCATTTGCGAATGACAAGAAGAGATGATGACAGAGCATCTCACCAAACCAAGCAACCTGCTGCGTCACCCCCTCATTGCAGGGACCTTTCCCCCCTCAGTGGATGGGCTCCTTTCAGATGCTTCTGGCTGGACCCAGTAAGGGAGATAAGGACGGTGAGGAGTCGGGGGCAGGCAGGCAGTTGAGAAGACACCCACAGAGGGTAGGGCCAGCTGCCTGCACTCACTACTCGATGGAGCGGGTCCCATTTGAGGCTGTCCTATCACCTTGCCTCATGAATGAGACACTCCTAAATATTAATGAGGAATGATAATGGCTGTGCAATGTCAGGTCGGTGGTGTCAGGAATGGCCAAATATGGGCCATTTCAGAGGGTGTAGACATTCCCAACCTGACCTGGGGAAGCCCAGTTCGGATCATCGGAGCTTTCCAGAGTTCAAAATGGCGGTGGGATTCTGCTCTTCCCCTTCCCCAAAAAACCTCGCCACCACACACCCCACTCCCAGTGATTGCAGCTGTCGGGGGGCATCTTCTGCCCTCTATGTGCCTACTGGCCTGCCAGCCAGCCCACCCACACATTTATTTATCTCATTTTGGACATTTTTAGCCTGTTGGAAGTGTGTGGAGAAAGGTCTTTGGTTTGTTTGTTTTTAACCAGCGGGGAAAAACCCAGTTCCGACCTTCTCAACCCCAACATTCTGAAGGGTCCAAAGGACCCAGAACCAACATCTGTGGGGTTGGATCGGACCTGATCAGACATTTATGAACGTACACAGCCCTAACAATGATGCAGAGTGAAGCAGGACTAGTAGGTCTGACTTTAGTATAAAGCAGGACTATTCTCTCGTCTCTGTCCCCCATGCTGTGCTGCTCCCCATGCTGTGCTGTCCACTTTAAATAGCAGACTGTTTTTTTAAAAGTGCAGACGATCCAGGGGGCACTCTTGGCCGTGGCACTATTGACAAAGGTTGGCTACTGGGCACCTAGGGACGCTGCAGTTCAGTGGCAGACCACCTGCTTTGCTTGCAGAAAGTCTCAGATTCAAGCCCTGGCATCTCCAGTAAAAGAATCCGGTAGCTGCTAAAGGGGAAACCTCTGCTGGAGACCTTGGAGAGCTCCAGCCAGTCAGAGTAGACAATTCAAGGCTAGACTGACCAGTGTCCTGGCTCATAAGATAGCTTCATATAGGCACTTAAGCAATCTTGTGGGATTGTGCCTGAATATAATTCATTTGGGCCTACAACTGGTATCAGGGGATCTTTGGTACGGGGAGGGATCACTACATTTGAATAAGAAAATAGGGCTCTGGGGAAAATCCAGAATTCACTCAAAACAGAACTTTTTTCTTTTCTTTTCAGTAAAGCACAGATAACAAGGTAATCCACTTGATGATATTATTTCCTAGAACTTTAGTTCACACTCAGTGGGCACCTCTGCTTTCCTAATGTTCTGCAGTAGGGATGTGCATGAACCGAGGTTCAGTTACTGGTTTGGCGCCTAACCGGTTCAGATGAGTTCCCAACTGGTACGAAGCCATGGGGAGGGGAGCAGGATCTTTTAGAAAGAGGAGAGCAGGCCTTACCTGCTCTCAGCTGCCACATGCAACTTCCTGTGGTGGTGGTGGTGGCGGCGCTTGTCCCAAGAACCCACACATGGTGTCCGCGCATGCACGGGCACCATTTTCATGGTCAGCCACACTGAAGATCAGTTCATGCACGTCCCTATTCTGAAGATACTACGGCAGGAATGAGCTACACTTCCCCACAAAAATACAGCACACACGCAAAACCAATTACCAGAGTTGCCTTTCTGAGCCTCTGGATCTAACAGCCTCCAGATCACTTTGCATTGCGTCTGTTTACACGATAATTCTAGAATACCAGCACTTAGTCATGAGGGAGACTAAAGCTTGGCTTTGAGAACATTGATTGTCATCAGGAAACCTTTCCTCTACTATGCTGAACTAAACACATCCTCATCCGTTTTATTTGCTACTGACTTGTTAGTCACTTAGTGGGCCAAACTACTGCAAAAGAAAAAGAAAAAAAATGAAAAAGGGGGTGTCTTGAAACCTGGAGCCTTTCCATAGATGTTATGCATTCTTTCCCCCCGAGTGTGCCAAATAATGCATCATTTCTACTGGATTCCACTTTTACTAGATGGAAAAGGAACGATTCTCTCTTCTCAAATACAATCTTACTTTTGCCAGTTTTACAACAGTGGAGCAATGCAATGGGGTATCCAAGCTCTCTGTTCAGTGGTTTCCAAACTAAGATGTGTGTGTCTTGCTTTGAACAACAGCAACTTCCAACCACAAGGACTGAGACCAATACATGTATTCACCAAGTCCCTCCAAGAGGCCTCTCGTCTGACCTAGCTCCCAGTGAGGCCCAATCCATATCCCCTAAAGAGCTGAAACACACCCCTTTCCCCTGCTCACCTGGTGCACCAGCCTGGTCTTCACCATCTATGCAGGAACAGGAGATCCAACACTGATTATAAAGTGTAGGCTTGATTCACAGTGTCAGTTACCAGATTTCTCTTTGGGTAGGAAAGGCAACTACATCCCAGCTTTCCTCCATGTAATGGGCTGCTTGATGGGTGTCATGAAAACTTATCTACTCCTGGTGGACTGAGAGTTCACGCTACAGCAGGAGTGGGCAAACCTGGCCCTCCAGTTGTTCATGAACTACAATTCCCATCACCCCCAGCCATCATTTATTGTGGCTGGGGATGACGGGAGTTGTAGTTCAACAGGAGCGGGAGGGGCAGGTTTGCCCAACCCTGCTCTAGAATGTGCTTACAGGTTCTCCTGGCCCAGTGAAGACATTATCATTTATCTATTTAACAGTTCAGTCCAGCTTTGGCCATTAAGGTACAATACAGTTTGCTACACTGCAGCCAGTTAAACCATTTACAAAATTTAATCGTGTGTTGTCCTGGTGCATCCTCTGGAGCTCAAGTCTTCACAAAATCCACATGGGCTTTGCCTAAAGCTAGAACCAGAGGGGCTACTATCTAAGCAATTGCCATACTTGAAGAAAAAGAAGGAATCTCTCTATTGCAGATGTGACCAGTGTCTATGATATAACAAGGAAGGAAGGAAGGAAGGAAGGAAGGAAGGAAGGAAGGAAGGAAGGAAGGAAGGAAGGAAGGAAGGAATTGATCCCTCATATATTTAATTCTGTTTCTATACCACTACTACTACTACTACTACCACCACCACCACCACTCCATCCACCACTACCACCACTACTACTCCATCATCATGAAAATGGCTTTGCTGTCATTTCTGATTCGTCTTGGGGCAGACCCTCAGGCAAGGTCAGTTCTAGGTTTGAGGGGACCCTCTGCAAAGCACCCTTAGATGAGCCTCTTTTAAGTGGATGGACCCCTGCAAGATTGCCATAGAATAGCCATAGAGCCTTTGTATATTAATTTATTTCAAACATTTCTACCCTGTGTCTTCACAAGTCCCAGGGTGGCTTCATGGTAGCCCCCATTGTTTTAACCTAGAATGACCCTGCTTTTATGCATTATCCCAGCCATGCAATGTTTGGGGCTCTGTGGGTAAAACAAAACACGGTTGCCTCCAACACAGCTGTCAAAGAGCGTTCCAGGCTCAATCCTCCCAATGGAAGGGGCCTCATCAGCTGTCAGAGGATGTTAGGCCAGACCCCAGAATTCACCAGACTGAAAAGTCCAGAGCCATGGAAAATGAGCCTGGCCTTCTAGGCTGCCATTTGTGCCTGAAAAGAAAGATGCCTGAAGAAGAAGAACAAAATAACTATAGTGCACACATATTACAAGGGTGGGGGGAGCTGCAGAACATGACAAGCCTGTTCTATTACTGAGAGACTTTATGAGGAACACAGAAACTTCTCAAGGAACTTGCAGAGCCCTGTGTAATAATTAACCAAGCAGTATCTTTATGGCTGAGATAGAAACAAAGTTTCACATCTGCGTTTATTTTAAAATATTAACGGCCCCTTCCTTAAGCCAAACACACTTTCCCAACCTAGCTGGTTAGGTTTTTATTTTTCATTTCCATTACACATAAAATGTCCTTCGCCCAACTGTGCTTTGCCTTCAACATGCATTTATCCCAAGTTAGCAGTAATATCCATGTTTTCTAGAACAAGTGCTACTACTTTATTTATTACCTTTGTATCCCACCCTCTCTCAGGAGAGCTCAGATCTGCCCTCATTTCATCCTAACAGGGTAGATTATGCCGAGACTGGCCTATGGCTATCCAGTGAGCTTCATGACCAAATAGGAATTTGAACAGTCCTAGTCCAATACTCTAACCACCACACCACACAGGGTCTATCTCTAGGTGTCACCCAATCAGGACAGCTACTCAGTTCCAAGAGATGCCCCATCACCCTCCTTGCTCTCTAGCACAGAGAGCAAGGAGGAAGACCCAGCGGAAGCATCACACCAGCGGAAGGATCACATAACACACATGGCCAGCGTGGAAAGACCCAACTGCCTTTTCTATACAGGCCCCCTGCGAGGCCGACAGATCCAACTGAACATCTGCAACGTTTGTTCAGCTTACACCTGAAATCCCAACAAGGCAGAGCAGCCAGCCCCAGGCATTCGGTCCTCAGCACCCCTGAAACAGCTATGAGGCAGGGGCATATCTAGGGTGAAGCAGGCAGGGCACATGCCCCGGGCACCAATTCAAGGGGGCGCCATTTTTTAAAATTAAAACATTTAAAAAATGGCCACCGAAAACAAAATGGCCACCGTGCATGCTCAAATGGCCTCTGTGAGGCCCTAGGCCAGGCCTCACAGAGGCCATTTGAGCATGTGAGGTGGCCATTTTGTTTTCAGCAGCCATTTTAAAAATATATATATTTTTTAAAATGGCCACTGCACATGCTCAAATGGTCCCTGCGAGGCCCTAGAGGCCAGTGGGGGAGGGGGAACCTTTGCAGACCCTCCCCACAGGATTTAGGAACACCCCCCCCGAAGGGGCTACAGGTAAAAACAATTTTTTAAAAATTAATATGTCACTGTACACATATTCAGTTTTGCACTATGTACAGAGAACCAGGGCTTGTGATTACTGAGCTGATTATCAGATAGGATTGTATTCATTTGCTCTTACTTTGCTTCTTGTGATAAGTGAGTTAAATGTGATGTCTTAATAATATGGCTATTAATGGTGAGTTTGTCTTTGAATCAGTGTGAAATCCTTAGTATTAAGGCCCACTGGGAGTTTCTTGCTCTCTTTCTCTTGTTTTAACTGTCTTTCTGAAATACTAGAATATATTCCAAACAGTGACACAGTTTACTCTGCACATCCTTTAATTATTTTCAGAGTATCTGGGAAAAGTCAAATACTCCATTTATTTTTAAAACTTATGTAATAGTGATGCTAAAATGCATAGTAGAGAATTAGACAGTCACTTCTGTTTAGTTTTCCAAGTACACCTCCACATAGTATTTGGGTATTTCATGAGCCCTAGTATACTGAAATTTGTAGTTTTCCAGCATTTTTTCGGTCTGGCTACATCCACTGCTAAATAGTTCTTGAAATATTGAAAGATTAACGAGCTTGACTTGTATTTTTCAGCTGATATTATGGTAAAGTTATCTGAAAGATGGGTGTCAGATGTTTGGACAGGGGGCACAATTTCAGTGCTTGCCCTAGGTGCTATTTTCCCTAGCCTCTGCTATGAGGTATTGTGCTGTGAGGTTCCAAGGGCCAAAATCTTCCTTACCCCAAATTTGGAGGGATAATTAAAGCAGCTGTACTTCTCTGAGTTTCTGTGGATTTGTGCATGATGACTACCACCAACTCTCTTGAGTAGGGAGTAGAAGTTCATTGGGGTTATCAACTGGTGCAGAGGAAAGGAAATGGGATGCCTATCACCATCACACTCTTCTTCGGAGCTTTCCAGGAACCTCTGAAGGGCCACCATCAAAGTCAGAGTGCCAGAGTGGAAAAACGTGAGCTTTGATCCTACAAAGCAAGGGTGATGCTCCTACTGTTCTTTTTGGTGAGGACTCACCCCATCCATAATAGACTACCATTCAATGCAAATCAGCTGTGGAAACATGAAGAGGCACTCAAGGTGGAAAATTTTATTTTTAAGTCCTTGATCTGCAAAGTACTTAAAAAACTACTCTGCAAGATTCAGAAACATTCAGTGGGGATGTATTTATTTAAAATCTGTCTATCCTGCTCCTCCACTACTGCTCTGGGAGGTTTATAATAAAACCAGAACAACAGTAA
The DNA here is from genome assembly GCF_027244095.1 of Hemicordylus capensis. Classification (NCBI taxonomy): domain Eukaryota; kingdom Metazoa; phylum Chordata; class Lepidosauria; order Squamata; family Cordylidae; genus Hemicordylus; species Hemicordylus capensis. The sequence continues at coordinate 244,012,893 of NC_069661.1, read as the reverse complement.
ATAATAATAAAACACAAAAGCAAAACATCAGTAAGATGAAATAGGAGATGAGTAAAACTGAATTAAAATCAAGGACTATAACTGAATTAAAATCAACGTTTCTTCTAAAAGGAGGTTTCCAGATTCTTTTCCAATCAAGGAGGGAGACTGATGAAGCACCTCTGGGGAGGCATTCCAAAGACCGAAGGGGGGCACTATTGGAGAGTGGCGCTGTGGAGAGGAGAGCTGGTCTTGTGGTAGCAAGCATGACTTGTCCCCTTAGCTAAGCAGGGTCCGCCCTGGTTGCATATGAATGGGAGACTAGAAGTGTGAGCACTGTCAGATATTCCCCTCAGGGGATGGAGCCACTCTGGGAAGAGCAGAAGGTTTCAAGTTCCCTCCCTGGCTTCTCCAAGATAGGGCTGAAAGAGATTCCTGCCTGCAACATTGGAGAAGCCGCTGCCAGTCTGTGAAGACAATACTGAGCTAGATAGATCAATGGACTGACTCAGTATATGCCAACTTCCTATGTTCCTATGTACTGGAGAGACCCTGTCCCTGAGAATACAGGCAGAGTCATATATAGTTCAGACATGGAAAGCATGTCCAAGCTGGCTTTGATAACAAGACAGAAAGTATGAGATGTTCTCCCAGATAGGGCTTTATCAGCAACATGGTTGACTTTGAACAGATCATTCACAAGCTTGTTCAGCACATCACACTCACCTCTGGGGTTGCTTCCCGCTGCGGGTTATAAAGCAGCTTCAACAGCTCTCCCTTCAGAACAGCCTTCAGTCCAGTGGCCTGTTCCACTGATCTACCCTCTACCATCAAAGAAAAAAGGGAAGGAACAGCCTCCCACTTCCAGTTAACATAACTTCAATAGGAAGGCCATAAACTGGGCCACCAGCAGATAAGATAAGGTTTTCAGGCAGACAATGATGTTTTAAAACATATTGTTCTCTCCTCTTAAGCCAGGGCACTCAATAAATGAAGTGTCTGTTGATACTTCACTATCAGGCCCCTGATTTTCACCACCATATAAACATTCGTTGGAGTGTTGTGTAAGCATCAAGGCTTGGTTGGGCAAAGACTCTCCTTCATTTGCACTTGAAAGGGAAGCAGCCTCTGGAGTTTAATCCCATCTCTGTGGGTTGGTTTCATTATTTATTTATTTATTTCATCAATCATCATCATCATCATCATCTAAAATACATGTTAGAAAGGATGCAGTGTACACTTCTTTGTCCAGTGGTCCAAAGAGATCCCTAGGCCTGTTAACCAGACACACGATGACAGACAGCAGAATGCCGGTGGGTACATATCAAGGCCAAATATCCTAACTATTTATCACCCTCATCCCCACTCCCTGTAACACAGAAGGCTGCTTCAACCACAGCCCTACTTCTCAGTTATTACTACACTAGTTGAACAAGAGGCACGCCACTAATCCAAAAACACGTGCCTTAATCCAATATTCAGTTTAAAAATTTCTCCCACAAAATTAGTTTGGTTCTCTTTTTTCCTGGTATTTGTTCTTGCAACTGAGGGAAGTCCAAATACAAGGGGAAGGGAGGAGCCGACACTCCACGCTGGAGAAAACAAGCCTCATTTTCATGAGCCCACCTGGAACAGGTTTCTCAGAAATGATGACTTCCTGGTTGTGGAGTGCAAACACACACAGCATGTTTGGTCCGGGATTTCTGATAAGGCCATACTTGTACTAAACATAGTAGATCCCATGTTTTATGGCTCCCTCTCTTTTTTCCTCCACTCTTGACTGCAATTCCCATTGCTTCGCAAAGAAACTATTCTAGCAGGACTTAATGTATAAAGAAGAGGTGTTTGTATATTTGCAATTGGAATGATTTTAACATCATTGGAAAAGCATATTAAAGGATCTGGGCTCCGATCCACACTCACTTGTGGAAGGTCACATAGAAAGGCAGTAAATCACAATCTCTCATCCTTACCCATCTTTTAGGGTTGTAGTGAGGAAAACACCTATATCGGGCAGCAGTGATATAGGAAGATGCTGAAAGGTATCACCTCATACTACGTGGGAGATGGCAATGTTAAACCCCTCCTGTACTCTACCAAAGACAACCACAGGGCTCTGTGGGCACCAGGAGACACCGACTCGATGGCATACTTTCATGAACCATTTTGGAAGGATGGTATGTAAATCAATCAATCAATCAATCAATCAATCAATCAATCAAATAATACTTTCCCTTTCGTGAAGATAAAATGTAATTATCTTCATGTGTGTTGCCTGTAATCCTTGAAGGAACAGTGGGGTATAAAATGTCATAGATCTGGGGTTATCCAACTGGGGTCCTCAGATATTCCTGGACTACAACTCCCATCTGTTGCAGAGTGATTACTTAGCCTGTATAATTGATCAGGAAGCAACTTTAACTGAGAAACAAGAGTATGATATTACTAACTAAAAAATTGCCTAAGAAAACAAAAAAATAAACTAACAGTCTCTTATGCAGAGAGAGAGAGAACCTCTCAGTTTGAATTCAAGGCAGAAAGTGAGGAGCAGACGAACAGTGACTCCACCCCAAAGCCAGTACATAGAGAGGTGGGTCTCACGATCAGTGAGACCCGCTTTTGCCGGGTTTGCGGGGAGAGTGGGCTAAGCCCGCTCTTCCCGCACACAAGCAGGGTGGGAGCCCCGGCAGCCGGATTGGCCACCTACACGACTGCCAGCTCCATGATGGAGCCGGCGGGGGCTGGGGAGTTCGGGGCCCACACGGCGCCAGGAAGCTCCAGTATGCCCTAGAGGAGCACGCAGGGCATACTGGAGAGACCCCCGGAGCCGGGAGGAGGCTTTTCACCTCCCCTCCAGGGGTCTGCTTGTGAGTAGCCGTGGCTACACACGATAAAAAAAAATTGGGTTTGTGGAGTGCTCACTCCGCAAACTCGGTTTAAGGGGAGGGGTTGTTTGGTGGGTTAACTGCCGAGAGGCTACCGGACTCGCCTGCAAGCCCGGTGGCTCCCACGATCAGTCGAAATTGGGCTAGGCTCCCCTAGCCCAATTTCGGCTGATCGTGGGAATAGCCTCAGAGACATTCACATAGAGAAGCATGCCCCATACAAAGAACTGAGATTTTGTCTATGGCAACATCCCAACACCATTATCCCAAGCACAGTGGCTTTTCCAAAGTGTCAGGGGATGGTGGGAGCATCTAGGGACACCAGTGTGAGAACCCCGGTCACAAATAAAATAAATGAGCAATGAACAATCACTTTTGGAGGGAGTAAAGGGATTTCTGTTCTATCCTCCCTCATTTTGTGGAAAGATTGCCCTTTTAAAATATTACTTACATCACTGCAAGGTACATTCTCAGTCATTTAATGGTGGTGTTGAACTTCATGCCTCTTTTGGTATTTAAAAAAAAAAAGAAGGAAAAAGAAACCATAGATGGAAGATGGCCAAAAAAGGGTTAGTCATGTTTTCTATCTGCCCACTAAATCCATTCTATTAATAATAACCAAACAAAGCATATTGTCTTAGAACAGGGAAGACACCTCAGTGAAAGTATATATACAATTGGTTTTATAATACTTAAGTTATTGGAGTAGAAACTGCAAGGAACATTGTGATCCTGGCTAAACAATGCAATTCACTCATGACACCAAACAGCCTGATGCCACACACAGCTTTAGAAAGAAACCTGGGGCAGGGGAGGAAAAGACATCGGCTGATATGCAGAGCAAGGATGCCCCAGTGCAGCAGGAGAGCAGCTTAGCACAATTTCATAACTGCAGCAAGGAAGTGGCAATTTTTGACAAGCTTCCCTTCCTCAAGAAGCCCACTGTGCCACCCGAAAATATGACCACAAGGGCTGGGCAGCCCTCGGGGACGTATTTCCGGATGGCACAGATGGCTTCTTGGTGAAGAGAAGCATGTCAAAAACTGCCACACCACCATTGCAATTTATTGGGAAGTTCTGTTAGGCTTCTCTCTTGCTGCTCCGCTGCATTCCTACTCTGTATGTCAGCCATCGATCGGCAGAGCTCAATGAAGTGCATGTGCTTTGAGGGACTGTGGGGATGAACCAAGAGCCCTTGCACAACTCCCCCAGATCACACACAGTTGCACCAGAGCCCTTAAAGTTCAGAGCTCAGTGATGTGCTTCTGAACTTACTGAGCGCTTCCAGAGCATGGGCAGCACCCCGAACTCTAAGGGGTTGCAATCCGGCAATCATTGAGCTTGTCTTTTATTTAACCAGAGTACTACCGCAGGAATGTTCTCCCTGTTGAAATAAGAGCCTCCCCATCTCCGAATATCTTTTAAAAGGCCCGTTGACACATTTATTCAGCCAGGCTTCTAATTAACTTATAGAATCTTATCATTTTCAAAATTGTGTTCATGTTTTAACTTTGTTTTTAATCTGTTTTATTGTAAACTGTCCAGAGAAGTGAGTTTGGGGTGGTATATGCTAGATAAATACATACATATAGCAGTTGTTGTTTTTTAAAGAAGACGACCAGCTCACAGAGCTTTCTCAAACAGGAGGCTTTACCACGGGTTTTCAGCGAGTTCAAAGTTGCCCCCTAAAACGTTCAAAGTTGCCCCCTAAAACCAACAGCAAAAAGTTATTTTTTTTTACCCTGGATATAAATTAGGCTACACTAAGGTGTGATGAAAAACTCAAATTCTGTGTGAAGTGCTCCCTGATAGCCCGCAGGGACTTTGGCTGATATGTGAACCAGATCCTCCATTCCGAAGAAGGAGATACAGATTAAGAGCCAGGTGTGAAAAACTTCAGGGGGGAGGTAGAAAACAATGGATAAAGCTTTCTGCCCTTTGCTCCTCACAATACACATTTCATCAGAATAAACAAGGGATGAAATGAGAAGCACAATCTGTTAGAAGCCAGAATATCTCTGCTTTTTCATTATGATGGAACTTGCTGTGCAGAGGAGTCACTTATTGTGATGTTAACCCACACAGGGCTTTCCAGGGTGTCAGTCTTCGGACATTCTACCATATTGCTGGATTCGCACAATCTAACAAGCCACAGTCCCTTGGGCCAAGAATGCAGCTGCAAGAAGTTCTGAGCCCACATCCTCCCTCTTCCCCCATCCCTTTTCTTCTTTGGCTCCAGCATGGAGCTGCAATGCATTCATCCTTGTTTGTTAAACCAGAGTCAAAGTTATATCCAGGAGCCATGGTTCAAGTATGGATTACAAGTCAGGTTATGAACCTGGGAACTACTCTCACATGCATAGTTAACAAACAAAGGTTCACAGGTACCTGAAGTGAGGAGGAATGGAGAGAGGAAATGCATATGCTCACAACTTCATTCAGGTCATGTTCACAGCCTAATAGACCATGGATTGCTGTATTGTCTGAGCTGGCCCAGTGTTGCCTCAGCTTTTCATAGTTCTTCACACTAAAAAGGCCAGCATTCAGAATGCGGTAAGAGCAAGTCATCAGTCTTACTGTGCCTTCTGAATGAAAGCAAGCCAGCCCAGATCAGCAACTCATACAGAGACAAAACACTTCTCCAAGAGTGCCCAATTCTGCCACTTTTCTGCATGGAGAATGAGTGCCTCTTCCATTCAGTGATCTTCAAAATCAGAAGCTGGGCAAAAACTATAAGACCCAGTAAGGTCTTATAAGAATGAGTCTAGGATTCCAGCGTGCCCAAAGTGAGGAGGAAAGGGGAGAGGAAGTGTATAAGCTTCCAGTTCATTGAGCAATACATCAAGCAGAGAGGCAGCAGGTAAACCTGCAGTTTTATTCTTGGCACAGAGTTTGAGAACTAATGTGTAAGATGCATAATACTCCTGATGTGGATCCAGACTGTTACAACAAGGGAAGTGTTAATTATTATATATAATCCTGGTTTCTGTTTAAGTTTTATTAAAGGATAAGTTATAACACAGTCCTGGGACATGGGGATTAGGAAGAAGAGAGGCAAACACACAAGGAACTCCAACAGGATAGAACAGCTTATGAAAGACTTTACTGTTCTAAGGCAGAAAGTAATCAAAATTGTGTGCTTTATTCAATTACCCTTCTCTTGAACAGCATCCACTCACAGTGTGTGTCACACACGTATCCATAAGATGAAAAGCTATTTATCCTAGGCAGCTGAAATCAATATAGAAGCATCGAAACAGAACATTTAAAAGCCATACTTTTTAGTTTTAAGACACCTCAGCTCCACATCAGGGAAGCTACAGAGACACATAATAAAACTAAGAGTCACTGAGGGACAGCCACCATGCCCACCAGTTGACACTGAATAATAGTGCTGGATGACAGGTCTCACAAGCAGGGCCACTAGGAAGGCTCCACATCCAAGAAGAAGAACTCCAACCAAAACCCTCCAGAAGACTCAACACTTGATCAAACCACAGGAATCTCCTTGTGGAGCTGGGAGAAAAGGTCTGGAGTTGTGCACGGACCTATGGGGATGGGGTTGTAGCTCAGGCAGAGGCAAGAAGAACCGCCCTGCTGGATGAGGCCCAAGGCCCATCTAGTCCAGCATCCTGTTTCACACAGTAGCCCATCACCTTGGGGAGCTGTTCTGTGGCCTTCTGTCTCTGGGAGGACCTCCAAATGTTCGGGGGGGGCCTTCCCAGAGGCCTGCTGATGGCCACGCTTATCCCACTGCACCAATCTAAGCCCTTCCCTGGACAGCCCAGGTCCCTCTCTCTCCCTGGGGAGACTCCAGCAAAGAGCCATGGATGGGGCTGAGGCAGCAAAGCAGTGAGAGTTTGTGTGACTCCTCAAACCTAAAGGAAGAGCTCTCCCAACCTATGTGCCCCCTTGGAAGTGCCTTTCTCTCAGTCACCAACCCCAGAATCCACTCCCTGCAGCCGGCTGATCTTTCTGGGGTTCAACTGCCTGACAAAGAGGAGAACCAGAAACGGGCATGGCCTTGCAACTGGTGGATTTTGGAAATGCCCAGGCTGGCCAAGACTGCAGGCACTCACCGAGTTGTGGAATGTCTGCAGATTTATTGATTTATCTTATTTTTATACTGCCTGATATGTAAATCTCTAGGCAGTGTACAAATTGTGGTGAAAATGGCAAAGACTGGCAGGGCAGTGACGGGCTTCTGATCCTTTTTTAAGAGTGGGGGCTCGCAGTGGGGGAGGGGGGGCTCCGAAGCCCTTCAAGTCTGTGCTCCAAAATGACCTAGGTGCACCACTGTTAAAACAGTCTCTGACAACTTTTAAAAAGTCTTTAAAGACGCATCTGTTCACCCAGGCTTTTAACTGATATTGTTTTGATCGTTTTAATGTTGTTTTCAGAATATTGTTTTAAAATTTTAAATTGTTGTGTTTTAAATTTCTTGTTTTTAAATTTCTTGTTTTTGTTTTTAATTAATGTTTAACTTTTGTTTTTATCTTGTTGTAAACCACCCAGAGATGTACGTTTTGGGCGGTATAAAAATATGTTAAATAAATAACGAAATAAATAATCCCTGCTTAAATGTGTGGTGTTCTGTTTTTATGGTTGCTGTGTTTTAAACAATACCCAGGGATACATAGGTCAGGCGCACATGCGCATTCACGGGCAAAACTGCTCCATCCGATTATTTGCTCAAGTGATCAGCAAACAAGTTCTCTTGCCAGGAACATCTGTACCACAAGTGATGCATGCTGTAAAAGTACACAACTGCAGCACCATCACACAGATGCTCTTGGTATAAATATGCAACACAATCTCACGGTGCGTTTGTGATGCAATACCATCTCCATGGACCCTATCACTTTGCAGCACCAAAAAAAGCCCATTCACAAAGATTTTGTGAGAACAGCAGCAGAGGAGCAAAAACAGTAAGAGGGCCAGTCCTAGTCCCTATTGAGGAAGGAATTAGGACATATGGAGCCTTTCTCACAATCAAGCGTGAGGGTGGGCAGGTGGGCAGAAAGCCTTGGAAAGCTTACCTGCCCCGCAGATGATCATCCTGTTGGTGACGGGCATGCACCCAGACACTCTGCCACTGCCCCTGGCAACACGGAGTTGCAGGGGCTGAGATACGTTGTCCCAGCCCCAGGAAATCCCACAATGCACTGTGCGGGTGTGCAGTGCATTGTGGGGATCCCTCCAGCCATGTCAGTATTCCAGTGCCAGCTGAAAGCAACAGAGGGAGTTAAGGGAGAACTCACTCCCTTAACCTCATTTAAGTGGTGGGATTCTTAGGCAGGTTTGCCGCCGGGACACCACTGGGAGCTGGTTGACTCCTGACAGTTCCCACGGGCAGCCTAGCCTGGTCTTGGCTGCTCGTGAGAACAGCCTCATTAAGTTCTTTCTGGAGGGTAAGGGCCAAACAACACATTATGCCAGGGCTTCCTCGAGCTTGGGTCCCCAGATGGTGCTGGACATCTCCCATCTTAAGTCACAGTGGCCTTTGGGAGTATGTACCCGAATCAAAGTTGTACTGTATTTGCCCGAATCAAAGATGGCTCCCCACTTCATAAGCAAGACAAGCCCCTCCAAAAGCAGAGCTTAAATACAGGTTGTACCTGTATTTACTCACAAGGAACAGGAACTATGAATTTAAGATGACCTCCTGATTTCTAATATCAAAAAAATTGGGGGGAAATCTAGTCTTGGATTCAGGTAAATACAATAGTTCAGCACTATCTGGGACCCAAGATTGAGAATCCCTGTGATAACAGGAAGGTTGCAGGCAGGAATCCCTCTCAGCCCTATCTTGGAGATGCTGCCAGGGAGGGAACTTGGAACCTTCTGATGCTCTTCCCAGAGCAGCTCCATCCCCTGAAAGGAATATAAGGAATATCTTACAGTGCTCACGCTTCTAGGCTCTCATTCATATGCAACCAGGATAGACCCTGCTTAGCTAAGGGGACATGTCATGCTTGCTATCAAGAGGGGCCTTTGGCCTGCCAAGCAAGACCCTTCTTGGGTTCTTATTTTTAAAAGCTGCACACACACAGAAAGAGCTTCAAAACATGGTGGAACAAGTATTTGGGGGAAGGGGAGAACCCTCTATTTTTAGTGAAGCTGCACTCAGCCCTGAGATACTTAAAAGTGTATATATATGAAATATTTTTAAAGGGAAACAATGGCATCTTAAAAAACCACTCTGCGTTCTTAACTGGCTTGACAATTAAGCTGGCCCTGTTACTGTTTATCTCCCGAGGCGGGCACGGAAATTTCCAAGAACGTGATGTCTGCCTTGCCCGTTAGAAGGAACGGCTGGGAACGTTCTTTCGGTGACATATGGTATTCAGATGCACCACTGACACAGAACAAAAAAGGCCTCAGGGAGCTCGCAGGGAGCACACATCTCCCACAGCTAAGCTGGCTCCACTGTCCATGCCTTACATTATCCAGTGCGGGAATGTGTGGCCACTCACCTCTGTGAGCCAGCGGTCCAGGGAAAGCCAGTGAAGACTGACGGCAGATGGGTAGAACTGCTAGACTCTCCTAACCATTCTCCACCCCCGACTCCATCCCTTCGCTTGCTGATTATTTTATTGTACTCTGTGTCCTCTGATCTGATGCAAATTACTGCCAGAGGAAAACTCCGGCCACAGCAGTTCTCTTTCCAAATAAAGCAGCAATTAAAAAGGAAAAAAAGAGGGAGAGAGATATGCCATCAAAGCAATGCCAACAGAGACAAACGGATGTTCACAGGAGCATTTTAAAAAAACAGCTCAGGTTGAAAAGTTTGTGTTTTTTCCCCCCATTAGGAAGCATCACTGGCCCCACAGTGTTCATCCTCGTGGTGTCTGCAGTACAGGTATCCCAGCCATGAACCCTGCTTGAGCGCCACCACCCTGTCAAAGGTGGAAGTGTCCAGAACTACCATATTTACCCAAACTGAAGGCGACTCTGAATTTAAGATGACCCCCCTTTAAAAGCAGAAGTTAAATACACGATATACCTGCATTTACTTGAAAGGAACAGGTCTCTGAATTTAAGATAACCTCCTGATATCTAATATCAAAAACTGGGTTGGGGGGGGGGGACACCTAGTCTTGGATTCAGGTCAATACAGTAGAGATGTTTTTAGGAACATAGGAAGCTACCATATACTGAGTCAGACCATTGGTCTATCTAGCTCAGTATTGTCTACACAGACTGGCAGCGGCTTCTCCAAGGTTGCAGGCAGGAATCTCTCTCAGCCCTATCTTGGAGATGCTGCCAGGGAGGGAACTTGGAATCTTCTGCTCTTCCCAGAGCGGCTTCATCCCAAGGGGAATAGCTTACAGTGCTCACACTTCTAGTTTCCAAAATCCTCTTCATTGTCTCCTAGATTAAGGAGCTTCCAAAGTGAAACTGATGCCCCACTGTTCACATCTGTTCACATCAGAACAGCCCTGCTGGATCACAATGCCTTCCGTACATCTGTGCATTTATTTTCCATGCTACTTCAGCAGTAGCAATTCAAAGTTCATTGACAGAATTGTGCAAACAAAGACAGTGGCTGTGATGCGACCATACGCATGGTAGGAGGGATCTTTTAGGATCTCTGTGACGTGTGCGTGCGCAAAGGACTCCTGGGAGGTTTTCCCAGCAACGTCGGGGAAGGGGTGGCAGGGAGGTATCCTGCCGCCCCAATTACTCTTAAGATTACGGCAACAGAGCGGGAAAGCGGCGGGAGGGGTAAGTAAACCCTCCCGCCGCTCTTAAAGCTACCCCCCACCCCAGTGCCAGACCGCAGTTAGCGGTTCCGTGCACACCCCTACTCCGGATTCCCCTTTACAAGCATAGCCCCTCGAACTGCCAAACCAGGTTGGTCAAACTGAAGAAAGAGCAAACCAGAGAAACAAGGAAGAAATGGAGCCAGTGCTCCCTGTAAAAGGGATTCCCAGATTGTTGTTCTTGACTACAACTCCCATAATCCCCAGCTACAATGGCCTTTGGCAGGGGAATGTGGGAGTTGTAGTCAACAACATCTGGGAATCTCTCTTACCGGGAACACTGAATGGAGCAGGGGAAATCCTCTCGTTCCTACCTAAAGCACACTGTCCCGCCTTTGGGAATACACCTGCCATTAACTCTGACACCACTGGTGATGGCTGGCACAAGCTCTTCCATCAATGCCACATAGCTCTGTGAGCTTTTTATTATCGTCACTCTTTTTAACACGTTTGTTTATGGCCTGTGGCCACAACAAGAAACCTATTCATTCCTTACCAGTACTTAAAAAGCATTTGAAGGTTGAGCCCTCCCTCACTAGACAGTCCAATCATGGATGCTAATAAATCCCCATCACTGGCAATTTGCAGTCATTGCTTCGTTTTAAAAAATAAGCCTCAGAAAACAGCAGCCGTAGCAAACAAGACAGACCCTGCTTTCCACGTGGTTGTGGCTCTCCACTCCCTCGCCGTCAAATGAACGAATGGCATCCGTTTCGCCGGGGCCTGCAGAACATCACTGTCCGTTTCACTTCGCAGGGTGAATATTAGCTTGGACCATTTCACTCCCTTGCACTTTCCCCCACAAAGTTCTCAGGCTGGGGGCAGGAAAGGGGGTAGAAGAGACACTCCTGACAAACTGCCACTGATTACAGTCAATTAGTTAGGAGAGGAGAAAAGAGAGGGAAATAAACTAGCCAAGATGTGCACCAATTCCCCAGAAGCCCAGATGCAGTCCTGTTTCCACTGGTGGAAGGCTTACTGAAGTATCACAGCAAGGGGGAAAGCAACTGGAGTCGGGGCGGCCCTTCCATGAGAAAGGGAGAGGCGAGGGAGCCTGAGGCAGGGGAGCATGGAGAGGGAGGCAGATACCAGGCCCCTACTACCACGGGCACCACCCTGCCGTCCACGGAGGCTGCCCTTCCTCACTCCTCGGGCCACACCCCTCCTCGTGCCTCCTCACCCAAACTGAGCAACTTATGCCCCGCCTGCCACCACTGCATGGTTTGGTGATATGGTCTGAGAGGGTTTGCAGGTCACTGCGGCTGCCTTGGTAGCATGGCCTGGGAAGGCCACGAGCCCATCTGCAGATGATGGCGGGGGCAGGATCCTATTGGTCTTTGACTCAGGCAGAAAAGTGTCTTGGGCTGCTCTGGGTTGGGGTGCACTTTGGAAGGAAGGAAGGAAGTCTCTCTCTCTCTCTCTCTCTCTCTCTCACACACACACACACACACACACACACACACACACACACACCATATCCTACCTAATAATCATTTGTGTTTTGTTGTTTGGATGTTTTGCTCCAGCTGGGATCCTGTAGAAAGCATGTGGGGGAGGGAAAGAAAAGGGAGGAAAAAGGAGAACATTGAGTTGTTTCTGGAATAAAGTCTCCGTTACATCTACAGGGGTTTGTTTTGTGTTTACAAGGGAAGCAGTTATAAAACAACAAGCTCAGGGCCATCCAAAGAAATTCTTTGGCAGTTGCTTGGGGGAGAGAAAGTACTTCTTGGTATGATGCACGATTACCTAACCCGGATACAAGACGGTTCTGACTTTAAGACGACTCCCATGAAAAGATAGAGGTGAAAGATAGAGCTGTATAAACTCGAAAGGAAGATGACTCTGAATTTAAGACTACTCCTCAACTTTTAACAGCTAAGAACTTGAGGGGGAAAATGTAGTCTTGGATTAAAGTAAATACAAACATTGAATTTGTGACCAGAAACTGCTGCGACAGTTACTAGCTTAAAAAGCTTTTTAAGAGGCTTAGACAAAATTCATGGAAGAACTGGTCTGTCAATGGCTATTGGTCAAAACTGGTAAACTGAACTTCCATATCCAGAGGCAGTATACCTCCGAGGACCTGATACTGAGGACAAATGAGAGGATCTTCAGCATCCTACCCAGTTTATGAGCTTCCCAGAGGCATCTGCCCAGCCATCATCACTAGGAACAAAAATGCTGGCCCAAATGGAAAGGCAACCCTTGCATTCTTATGATCATGTGGATCATGTTCTTATATTCAAGGGGTAAGAAGTAGAATGACTTTTCAGAGAAATCCCCTACTGGTGCAAGTGGAAAGGAATGCAGGTGTGAGGGGGATGCTGAACTATCGACTGCCTGCCATTGTCTCTTCACACATTGCCACCCTTTGAGGTAGCCACAAAGAGCTGTGATTAGAGCCTGTTCCTCTTTATGAATGATTTTGGATTCATACTTGCTGCTATTGTGGGAGAGAGCAAGATGAAAAGGATTTTCTCCACTCCAAATCTTCCACAGAGAAAGCATTAAGGGTAGGCAGAAGGAAGCAATGGCCAGGACTATGCTATAAGGTAGAGATAGCATATTGTGGGAAGGGTGGGGGGGGAGAGATGGATGTTGGTTATATCCCCCCAGCCCCAGATCCTTAGCACTGGCAATCAACACAAGGGCTATGATTACAGGCCCATTCTAATCTATACACATCCTCAAGAGGAGGGCAGAGTTTCAGTCTTCCCAGAGAGCGGACTGACTTGCACCTCTCAATGGCCAGCTCCAGGACTGAAGGGGCCCTTGGCAGCAGCCTGTGTGAAGCGTCACATTGTGTCATAGGAAGACTTTCCCCGAGGAAGAGGTTTTTCACCTCGAAACGCATTGGGACCCGTGTCCTGCTTTCCCTCTCTCTTGGGAGGAACATGTTGAAAAGTACTGAAGATGAAGAGAGCACAGAGGTCTTCTTACCCTTCATGCTTCTCTAGTAGACACCTGTGTGGTGGCGTAGCAATGTTGGAGGCAGCCCGTGTCCAAATGTATGGGATAACAGGCGCCAGGCAGTGATAAGAACGTAAGAACAGCCCTGCTGGATCAGGCCCAAGGCCTATCTAGTCCGGCATCCTGTTTCCCACAGAGGCCCAGCAGACGCCTCTAAGAAGCCCACAGGCAAGAGGTGTGTGCATGTCGTCTCTCCTGCTGTTGCTCCCCTGCAACTGGTATTGAGAAGCATCTTACCTCTGAAGCTGGAGGTGACCCACAGCCACCAGACTACTAGCCATTGATAGACCTGTCCTCTATGAATCTGTCTATAAGCCTCTTTTAAAGCCATCCAAACTAGTGGCCATCACCATCTCCCATGGCAGAGAATTCCACAGATTAATGTCATTAAACTGCACCACAGCACACCAAGGGAAGCCAGATGGCTGTGGTGGCTGCAGTGGTTCACGGGGATGCGGAGGCCAGTGGCTGGGGGCGGGGCTGTGGCAGCGGTGGGAGGCAGCCAGTGGCAGGTAGGGTTGCCAACTGTCCTTCATTACACAGGATGTCCCTCATTTCGCAGATGAAATGTGGGTCTCTATAGGGACAGCATTTGTCCCTCATTTATTCAATTGCATATAATTCAATTACATATAGGTCAATGATACTCAGGCTCTTGATTACCACTGCATAAACCTCCCCTCCACAGAAGCCACCCCCGCAAAAACCTGTGCCCCTCATTCTGACCATGAAATGTTGGCAACCCTAATGTGGCCATTAGGGTTGCCAACATTTCATTGTCAGAATGAGAGATACAAGTTTTTTTTGGGGGGGTGGCTTCTGGGAGTGGTGGCTTCTGGGGGGGGGAGGTTTATGCAGTGGTAATCAAGAGCCTGAGTATCATTGACCTATATGTAATTGAAGCCTGCGGCAGAGGTGGCATATGATTGCACCTGCAATGACTTGCATCCAGATGTTTATGGTGGAGGGGCAGATCTTGCTTTGAGCGGCTGTGTGCTTGGCACATGGGCTGCCAGGAGCCCTGCCAGGAGGGGGAGGCAAGGGTATTTGCCCCCCCCCCCGGCAGGGCTCTTGGCAGCCCATGTGCCAAGCACACAGCCGCTCAATGCAAGATCTGCTCCTCTACCATAAACATCTGGATGCATCAAACATGCTTTTGCAAACATACACAGGAAGCCAGGATGGGTCACAACTGCCTTCCTATTGGGAGTGCACCTGATGGCAGAGCTGGGTTTACTGCCTTGGGCCATCAGTCAACCAATACGATCACTATATACTGCTTTTCAACAAAAGCTCCCAAAGCAGTTTACATAGCTATAAATAAATAAAAAACCCGCCCTAATCTGTCCAGGTTTAAACCTTCAGAAACATGACCACTGCTGGCAAATCAGGGCGTTTTGTCCGATGCAGAGGAGTACCACTCTTCCAATATTTTTTTAACAACCCCATGACCCAACCTTGCTTGGAAAGTTATGGCAGACCTGACTCTGAAAAGAAAGGATTTCAAAGGGTCATGTGCAAGATTTGTGAGGGTAACAGCTGGTTCAGTCAAAAGACTGGTAAGTTCCTCCCTCTCTCTGCCAATTAGTCGAGGGACAGAGAGGGAGAGAGGCACCTTTAAAGTAATGATTCTCCTCTATTTAGAAGCGGGGGAGCAACTGTCCCTAACCAAACCTAGCACCGCACCCCTCCTGTGGCTGTAGTTGATGTCTACCTTGCTTCTTCTTCCTCTGAGCCCTTTTGGGACAGGGAACCATCTTATGTAATATTTATCTTTCTACCTAAACGGCTTTGAGAACTTTTGTTGAAACGTAATATATAAATATCTGCAGCAGTAGTACTGTAGTAGTATATGCCAAGATATGTTACTAAGAGTAAAGACAGAGATTATGAGATATGGTGAAATGGCTATCAACGCTCACATCTGTTGCATTCAACGGCATTTGAATACACATCCTCTCTCCTGGGAACAAACTTCAAACCTCTTCCAATCCACTTAGAATGTCTGTCTGTCTTCTAAAATATCTTTTCACTTGGGTCACATAAAAGATGGGTCTTTTTTTAAAAAAGCAAGGTTTGTAATTGGGTTTTACTTCTCTGCTTCAGTTCCACCCACATGAGTTTTGTTTTTTGTTTTAAAATGGGGGCAGAGAGCACCACCACCACTGTACCTAAGGGAGGTGGATGAGATAAGAATCTCACAGCACTCTGAACATTAAACACACCACATAACATCATAAACAACAACATCGCTGCTATGAGACCATCACTGAGGGGCCAGCTTTTGCATTCAGTGTTCATTTTGTCCAAACTCTTTCAAAGAGTATTATTTCTACTGATGATGCTTTGAGGCTGCGCAGAAACTGAAGCCATAAAAGTTCACGTCGGAGAATTGCTCAGTTTCCGTTACCACTGCTGGAGCAACGTCTGGCAGTACCAAATGGACACACACATTCTCCCAGGCCCATCTATGACTTTTGCCACCTCCCTCCCTAAACAGGGCTGCCAGTTTACAACCTGAAGACTCACACTTTAAATGCACAAGTGATCTATCCATCCCTGCCCTTGTCCTTTTTGTCTCCCCTCATTCTCCTGCACACCATGCTGGAGTCCCCTTCACTACAGCACAGGTGGGAGGCAACAGGATCAGTGAAAGAATAGGCAGGAAGCTCCAGAGCTGCTCCATCTCCCCACTTCATCCCTAGAGCCCCCTGCTGACTGAGAAAAGAGGTACCTTTTTAAAGTGGTGATTCTCTTTATTTAGCAGGGGGAGAGCAACTGGTCCTATCCATCCCCAGCACATCATCCCTCCAGTGGCTGTTGCTGGTGTCTATCTTATGTTACTTTTTAGATTGTGAGCCCTTTGGGGGACAGAGATCTTTATTTATTATTTCTCTGTATAAACCGCTTTGGAAACTTTGGTTGAAAAGCAGTATATAAATATTTGCCAAATTTGTATTCATATTGGTAGAGCTAAAGATTCAGAGCAATTTCTTGGGAAGCAACCCTGCCCTCAAAATGTGTCCTACTGCACAACTAGATGCCTAAAGTTTAGCTCTTAAGCTACCCCTGGCCTCCATTTCAGTGCTCAACCATAACAGTACATAACATAACCTCAGCTAAGAGGGATTTACTTATTTTTATTTATATACCACCTTTCTTCCATCATGGAACATGTGATGTCATTAGGGGATTTGGTGCTGGTTGTTATCAATATGCTGATGATACCCAAATCTATTTCTCCTTGTCATCAATATCAGACAGGTTCTTCTAGTAAGAACTAATCAGCCTACTTCCTTTTCATTGTCTCTACATCTGGACTAAATTTGGTGCAAATCGTGGTCCACAAGTTAGTCCACAAGTCCACAATTTGCGCCTCAAATATTCATGTGTCCGCCATCTTGGATAGGGGTGGATGTCATCTTTACAAATTG
This sequence comes from Hemicordylus capensis, assembly GCF_027244095.1. Taxonomy (NCBI): domain Eukaryota; kingdom Metazoa; phylum Chordata; class Lepidosauria; order Squamata; family Cordylidae; genus Hemicordylus; species Hemicordylus capensis. The sequence goes on along the minus strand of NC_069661.1, from coordinate 243,995,859 downwards.
CACCTTTGGGGCAATCCTACGTTTCCATTCAGCTGTAGCAAATGTGGTTGAAATTGGTTGGACTGTCCACAAGTTAGTGCACTTGTGTCTTAAAAGTGTATTGTCTGCCATCTTGAATTAGGGTGGATTGTATCATCACAATCTTTGCTGCTGAGGTGTCCCTACAGCTGTAGTGAATTTGGTTCAAATCAGTTAAGCGGTTCACAAGTTAGCCTACTTGCGCCTCATAAGTGTACACGTCCACCATCTTGAATCGGTGTGCATGACATCATCACAAACTATGCCATTGAGGTGTCTCTATGTGTCCCCACAACTGTACCCAACTGGGTTCATATTGGTCCAGGCGTTGCAAAGTTGATGGTGGGGGGCACACACAGAGGGATGGACACACACACTGTAGGGTGATCTCATAAGCCTACTGGAAAGTAGGCTAAAAATTGTGTTAGCTCCTTAAATGCCTGCCTACAGGCAGTAATGGGCTGGATGAGGGATAATAAACAGAAGCTGAATCCAAGCAAGACAGAGGTGCTCATTCTTGGGGGTCATAATCTACAAGACGGGATAGAACTTCCTCTTCTGGACGAGGTTACAATACCCTAGAAAGAACAGGTTCGTAGCTTAGGAATGCTCTTGGACCCAGGTCTCACCCTGGTGCCTTGGCTTGAGGCTGTGACCAGGAGTGTTTTTTACCAGCTGCGATTGAGTCAACAACTCCAACTGTTCCTTGAGGAGAATGACCTAAAAACAGTGGCACACCAGCTGGTAACCTCCAGGTTGTACTACTGTAATGTGCTCTATGTAGGGCTGCCTTTGTGCATAGTTTGGAAGCTTCAATTAGTTCAAAATGCGTAGCCAGATTGGTCTCTGGGGTGTCCAGGAGAGACTACATTGTGCCTATTCTTAAATAGTTGCACCGGCTGCCGATATGTTTCCAGGCAAAGTACAAAGTGCTGGTTATTACCTTTAAAGGCCTGAATGGCTTAGGTCCGGGTTACCTGAGAGAGCGCCTTTCTCTACAAGATCATTGAGACGATCAAGAGGGGTACATCTTTGGCTGATTGGGTTGTGGAATGCGTTCCCCATAGTTATGAGAGGATTATCTTCCTTGGAGGCCTCAGGAGATCCTTAAAGACCCATCTTTTTAGCCTGGCTTTTAATGACATCTAGTTTTAATTTTAATCTGGTTTAATCTAACATGTTTTAGTGATCAGATTTGTATCATGGTTTAAGAAATAAGTGAAGAAGTATCAGTGGGAAACTTGATTTAATTCAATGATTTAAGCAGAGGTTTTTTGTCTTGGTTATTTAAAATCATTGACTTAAATCACCTTGATTTAAGTCAATCCACCAAAGTATATGCATAATAAACAAACATATTTAAGAAAAATATGTCAATGAATCCCAGGCACCTTTTAAATCAATTAATCTGATGAATTGACTAGAAATTGCAGCCCTTTCAAGAACTAAAGCCATTGCTACTAAAATAAAAGGAGAGGGTGTGGGTAAAAATTGAACCCTCTGGCAGTCTATTAACCACTCTGAATGCATAAACAGACTACTTAGTAAGTGAGCAGAATTGTCCATAAGCGGTTGCCTCAGAACTAATAATAGCAAACAGTTAAATACCATACACTACAAGTAATGGAAAAAAAAAGTTTAACAGCCGTTCAAATAAAAACAGGAGAGAGAAAAAATCAGTGACAAACTATTTTGAATACACACACACACAAAAAACATTTTCTTTGCTTTCAGCAATTAGACTCAGATGTTCAAACGCCTGATACGTAAAAGGTGTGTTAGATTCAGATTACATACTTGCTCCATAGGAACATGGGAAGCTGCCTTACACCAAGTCAGACCACTGGTCCATCTAGCTCAGTACTGTCTACACTGACTGGCAGCAGCTTTCCAGGGTTTCAGTGGGGAGTCTTTCCCAGCCCTACTTGGATATGACAGGAATTAGACTTGGAACCTCCTACATGTGCTCTACCACTGAGCTACAACCTCATCCCCAAAAGGTGGCATGCATGGGCCGCCCAACGCCCATCCAGGCACTGAACACACCAAGACCTGCTTAGCTTCAGCAAAGTGGCTGTATCATGAGTCTTTAGACCATGCTCTGGGACTCATTCTCTGGGATGTTCATGGATCGACAGAGCATGTATAACCACGTTTAACATACCTTGAAGATCTGAGTGGTCCCAGCTAAGGTTAAGGCCCCCTAGCAAGTTCAATGCAGAGGTGAGAGTCGGACCAGGCACTTTCTGATTCATAGCTCAGTCTCTTTGCCCCTGTGAAGTTCTGGAAAGTCCCCTCAGCCTTTCCTCCTCATCCAGATGTCCACTTACAATCTACTCTCTTGGAGGATTTAATTCCGGCTTTTCAAATCTGTATAATCAGCAGCCAAGCACTTCTACATAGTTTGCATAGTAGCCCTACCAATACCCCCCCCCCAAAAAAAACTTACAAGAGTCACACATAAACATTTGGTTTCGCAGTCTAGTCACTCCACCCCACCCCACCCCACCCCGAGATTCTCGAATCACCACAGGAGAGCAGGTGACTGTCTTTTCCCAAATCTGATGTGTAGCATTTTCAAAATCCAACAATGTGCCTATGTGTATGTATCCAATCAAGTGGTCTGTGTGGTTTTGCATGCCGAAGGGGCCACACGATCAATCCCTGGCAACTTTATTAAAAGGAACCCAGAGCTGGGTACAATCTCTCCTTGGAGAGCCACAGGCAGTCAGAGTAGGCCAGGGGTCCCCAACCTTGGAACCCCAAGATGGAAGACTACAGTTCCATCAGAAACCCAACATGGTGCAGTGGTTAGAGTGTTGGGCTAGGACCGAGGAGACCCGAGTTCAAATCCCTATTCAGCCATGAAACTCACTGGAGGACTTTGGTCCAGTCACTTTTCTCTCAGCCTAACCTACCTCACAGGGTTATTGTGAGACTAAACATAACCATGTATACTGTTCTGGGCTCCCTGGTGGAAGAGCAGGATATAAATTAAATAAATACATAAAATAATCTCCAGACCAACAACATTTGGGGACCTAAGGTTGAGACCCCCTGGAATAGGCAATACAGGACTAGGTGGACCAATAGTTTTTGGAATAATATAGTGGCAGCTTTGTATATCCAGAATCCCCCAAGCATCACAAAGCTGGGCTTCTAGGTTTAAATCCTTCCTGTCTGCCGTAATGAGAGTGGAGTGTATGTGTTTGGGTGCAAGATAAAACCCTCTCAAAGATGAAACAGAACAGAACATTTACAGCTTTAACAGCAGCTGTTAAATGAATTCACTTGGCACAGAGTAACAGAAGCACAATGAGGTTCGGATTAATCCCTAATTGCTCAAATATGGACAGGTTAAAAAAGAGAGAAAAGAAAAATGAGGGGAACCCTGCCTCACTCCAATGGAGCAATATTAATCCCTTGAAATTCTTACCAACAAAATCAAGTTCTTCTGGTATTAAGTAACTGTGTCTTCTCTGTAGCTAGGAGTCTCCTTCCAAGGGGAGATTAGCAACAGGAAGTAGTATAAAGGAGAAAAGGAAGCATCAGACTCAGTGGAAAGCCTTTAACACCCAATTAACTTCTTCAGCTACACCCAGCAGAAAAGTCAGAAAGAGAGCCTGATGCTGCGTTCCAAGCTCCCTCCCTCAATACAATTCCGAGAAATTCCCTGGAACATTAAGCAGCCCAGAGGAACCTTAAAAATAAGATTCTACTATCACTCTTCCACCCTGGTGTTTTGTTTCGTTTTAAGGGCAAAGAGGGAGTGAAGATCTCAATGCCTGCAAACAATTCTTGAGCATTTTTGTTATCTAAGGGTCTGATCCTTTGAACCACAGCCCCAAGGCGTCAGCTCACAGAATCAGAACGCAAGTATCAGCACAGGAGTTAGGATATACAAACTGCAAGCTCATGTGGGCACAAGTATCCATTACTATCTCTGGGGCTGAATCGGTGTTATCTGCATGGAAGTAGAGGCAAGGAGAGCCAACACAGCGTAATGGTTCAGGTCTTGGACTCTGAAATCCCTGCTCAGACTTCAATCTCATTGGGTGAACTTAGGCCAATCACTCACTCTCAATCTCAACTACCTCACAGGGTTGTTATGAAGCTGAATTAGGACTAGACAGATAGATGTAAGCCCCTCTGAGCTCCCTGGAGGAAGGGTGGCATAGAAATGTAATACATGAACAAAAGGGTAATGAGAGTCTTGGGACAGCAAAAGAACCCTCCACTGCTGATCCATAATACTAACAGGATCTCTAAGTTCTTTACACACCTGCTTTCAACACAAAGTTTATCTGTGTGATGAGATCCTACAGCCTGGCTTTGGTGTTAGCAGTGTGTTGGTTCTGCAATTGAGCGTGAATGGGTATAATTGGTGTTGACATGGAAATGTCACCACAAAGTGATATTTCTCTTTCACGCTACTTGCCTCCTCCCTCTCACACAATATATCAACAGAAAATGCAATAACTGAAAGGGAACTATATCTTGATTTTGTCACATGAGCAGACATTTGCTACAATACATGACCAAACAACAATGACAGGGAAATATCACCTCATGGTGACATTCCCCCATAAGTACTATTGCATAAGAATCTCCTAGGACAAGATTTCACATTGCTGCTGGAAAGAAGCAATAGCTCCTTTGGCCAATACTGCCTCACAGCTCTGATAATTGTGCAGTATTTTCTAGCCGTGAGTGAAAGTACAGAAAGTGTGTTACAACACTCCTGGTTCCTGCTATTTATAGTAGGAACAGATCCTTGGTTTGCAGTAGAAGGATCAGCAACCCTTTTTGTTTCCAACACAATATTGTTAGAAACACAGGCATACAAGCATTCCTAGCTATTTGCTTTTTTTAGCCAAGAGCCGTAAAAAGGGAGGATTGATGGTTATGGTGGACTCATTCAAATTATCAGAGCTGTTAACTAAAGCAATAAACCGGAATCTAAAGTGCACATTCTTGGAGCCCAACCTCGTAAAAATGGGAATGACTTATAATAGGTGCACTTTCTTCTCTCGTGTCAAAACAGATGTTAATTGGAGTGACAACAGATGGCATTTTTACAGAGTTCTCTGGGGAAGAAAAGGACATGGGGCACAACTCCCTCCATGCTTTTGCAGAATGTTGGTTCATTTCAATTGAGAACTTTGTACAAGACACCAGCAGGCTCAGACAGCAGACTCAGACAAGGGTTTTTACTCTGCCCCACCAGAGCAGCTCATGGATGGATGGACACTGCTGGCCTGATCTCAGCTGCTCCACAGCACCACCCTGACAATGGCCAGAAAGGTGTATTACAGCTTGCCAGTCCAGTATGATCAGCTGATCCAAGGAACCAACAGAGACCCTGCTAACCTTATCTGATACCTCAGGCTTGGCTCCCCACTCTAAGCAGCTTATTACCAAGGTGACGTTTGCTGCAGACTTATGAAGACTGGCCATAGAAAGCTCTTGATTCGTTCCCCAGTATTGCTTCCTCTCTGAGTCTCACGCCCTGCCTGCTTGTATTAGACTACAATTTCTATCTCCGGTTCTTTGAGCTTCACCTCTTGCCTACTTTGGAATAACTTTCTTGCTTCTTTGAATACCACCTGAAGAACGTGACCTGTGCCTGCCCTGGACTGTGCTATTTGCCTCAACTTCTCATCTCAAACTGACTGAGGCACGATAAACAGCTGCCTGTTGATGCCCAGTGCCATCAGTAAGTACACAGGAATTGGAAGGTGGAACCTTCTGCATGCCCAGCAGATGCTCTTCCACTAAACTACAGCCCCAAAGGCTTCATGACTGCCTCCATCCCCTCCTCCCTTCTTCGACCTAAATCTAAATCCTACACAAAGGAAACACAGATTCCGAGTGTAATTAAATCCAGCCAAACTAATTAAATTTGCATATACCTATTTAAATTTTTCTTAATTTATTCAAATCCCAAGATTTCCATTAAAGGAAATCCATTAAAGCATCTGTAATACTTTGGCAAGAAACGGGGCAACAGAAAAAAAGGGAAGAAATGGGGAAGGGGACTGACTGCAAAACAAGTCTCGACAGATTGGCGATTACAAGATTTTGGAAGACTGGTCTCCAATTCAGCTCAATAGCCCAACAGCCGAGTGCAGAATAGTTGTGATACATGGGCACCTGGCTTCTGCAGCATGCATGTGTTGATGTACTTTGCTTTCCCTAGTGTAAGTGGGCATTTCCTCAGATGTATCTCATTTCAGAATCTCCACATCTCTATTCTGAGCTCTACAGAGTCATTCCACTGTCCCACTTTTGTGTCCCTGCTCCGATTAGTTATCAGCACGGGGATGGAAGCGAGTGAGAAGCTCTGAGCTTCTACCCTCCGGCAACATGGACGCTGCCTGGATTTGCGTCACAGAGAGCAGGGGAGAAAGAAAAAAATAAAATAAAATTAGAGCAGCTGCAACTTAAAGCTGCTGAGACCATGCACGCTACATCTGGGAAGCTGCAGTATCTCTCTGGTTTGTTTTGGTTTTATTATTATTATTTTTTTATCCCTCTGTCTTGGCTGAATTATTTAGGTTCAGCTGTGCTACACTTTGAAGATCTCATTTGCAGAACACTGAATTCACACTCTTGGGTCTTTCATTACCGAGTAACTAATGGGCAGGCAAAATGGGGGCAGAATGGATTTAAGCACATAAATTTGCCTGTCATTTTACTCACGTAGGCTGCAATCTTGCACGTGTCCAAGAGCTGCTTCACGAGGAAGCTGGGTTACACTGGATGTTCCCCTAAGAGCTCTTTCCTGGCAAGCTACAGCCAATAGAGGCTCATGAGCATATAAGTAAAATTGGGGTTTTCTGACTCAACGTGTATCACTTTGAATGTACTTACACTAATTATTATTATTATTATTACATTTATATCCCGCTCTTCCTCCAAGGAGCCCAGAGCAGTGTACTACATACTTGAGTTTCTCTTTCACAACAACCCTGTGAAGTAGGTTAGGCTGCGAGAGAAGTGACTGGCCCAGAGTCACCCAGCTAGTTTCATGGCTGAATGGGGATTTTAACTCGGGTCTCCCCGGTCCTAGTCCAGCACTCTAACCACTACACCACGCTGGCTCCTAATCTCATCTATTAGGAGCTTTCAAGTAAAGACTCCAGTGGTTAATCAACCGGATTAACTAATTAAAAACTTGGAATTGATTTTTAAAGATATCCCTGAAATTCATTGGGTAGTAGTGCAGCGATCTTTACTTTTCCAAGCAGGGACCATGGGGTGGGGGGTGGGGGAGGATTCAAGTGTAAAAGTCATTTCATTGGAGGTCACTATGCTGACCTCCACAAAGTGCTTTGCTTTTCCCAGCCATGGAGCCCTCTCAAGCCCTAGCACCATCCCGGAAGGTGTGCATGGGTCGCTGAGAAATGAAGTCCTTCCCAGCACTTTCCTCATAGATCTTCATGGCGAAACCACTGGGGGAATGCTATACTTCCCAGTACTCCATGCATACCTTCTAAGATGGTACTAGAGCTCGAGAGGACACCTTTAAAAGCACAGCACTGTTGGTGGGCATAGTTGCCTCCATGTGGTGCAAGGGCAGCTGTGTGAAGTATTCCATCTTTGACCAAAGCTTCACGCAGGCCTATTAAGGTCAGAGAGCTGCATTTAGGGGAGATAGCAGCTGTCAATGGCTAACAGGCCTTGCAATGAAGATCACTGAGGTAGTGGGTATATATATTTTAAAGATACTGCATCTTCGGGTGCCTCCTGTTCATTTGGTGGTGACCTGGGATCGGGCCTTCTCAGTTGTCACCCCTAGGCTGTGGAATGCACTTCCGGTAGATATGAGAGGATTATTTTCTTTGGAGGCCTTCAGGAGAGCCTTAGAAACCCATCTTTTTAGCCTGGCTTTTTAATGATATCTAGTTTTAATTTTAATCTGGTTTAATTTTTTTTAATTTTAACTGTTTTATTAGATGCTTTTTATTTTAATGTAAGCTGCCCTGGGCCATTTTAGGAAGGGTGGTATATAAAATTGAATGAATAAATAAATTAAATAGGCAGCTTGCTCTGGAGTAGAGATGTGTGTAATGTTCTGCGGGTGGAACGTTCCACCTCAAAACAGGCTGCTTTGAGCAATCCAAAAGCAAAACAACCCCCTTTTAAAAAGGGGGCCTGTTTCAAGCTTGGAGTTGAATGACTTGTTCTGAGGCAGAACGTTTCGACCCATTCTGAGAGCCATTTCGGAATCCAAAATGGCATTCTTCTGGCCTCTGTGCACACATGACAGCCATTTGTGTAGTCTACACTACCACGCAAATGGCCGTCGCATGTGCACAGAGACCAGAAGAGTACCATTTCGGAATACAAAATGGCACCCACACAGAGACCATAATCCAAAATGGTGCTTGGAACATTCTTTTCAGAACAACCAGCTCACCCAGTTGTTCCGACAGAACAATCTGCAGATTTTGCATTCCGTCCCAAGCCCAGAACGGCACCCAAAATTCATTTCATGCACACCCCTACTCTGGAGGTTTCAGTCAGCCTTCATTCTGAATTGGTATCCTGAAATGTGTTGAGTTCAGTTCTGATACAAATTCAACAAAGAACTTTTGAATATCACTTCCAGAACTAAACAACAGCTCTTGTTCAATTTGACTTCCGACTGTGAACCTTCCGAGTTTTTACATGTAGTTCAGAAGTGATAAAACAAGCATTAGCTGGCAACCAAGTCACACGCTAATTGTCTCAAGTCAATTACGTGAAAGCTGGAAAAGCCTTCTGTGTTTAAGAATTTAAGATGTCTTGATGAAACCAAAACCCAAATTACAGCAGCTTATCAAAGACACACACACAAACTAATTATCCTGTGAACAACAACATTTGGGTGACTCAGCCAGTGATAAACAGCTTTTGCTACTTAGCAACCAACTGTTAAAAGTAAAAACAGAATACTAAGGGGGGAGACAGGACAATCAACAGAGAGTTCAGCACAACCTTGAAAAAGAACCTTATAAAGTGAGTTTTTAAAAGTTCCCACCCCATGACAGAATGCATGTGCAAGTGTAGGACAGCATTCTTGTACCTTCCAGAGCTGTATGGAGGACTGAATTTGGGAAGGTGCAGCCAGGGTTGAACAATGACCTGGCCTGTATCTCCTTTAGAAAATACGTTGGGACAGTGATCATACCCTAGGACCCTATCTAGGTGGGTATTAGACACCGGCCCTTTAAGGCCACAGTTACTGTTTTGCTTACATTGACCTGATTGGCTGAAAGGCTCTGGCCAGGTCAATGTAGCTGCAATGTAGGGTCCAGGATGCTCTTCCTCCCCCTGCACTCCCATCTCTAGCATGGGCAAGCAGAATGAATGGACACCACGCAGCTTTGACTGTGGCACCTGCCACATTAACGCTAACACGCCTATTTTCTTACGGCATGTCGACGACTCTGAATATTTATACACACCACTTTTCAACCAGTTCCCAAAGCAGTTTACACAGGGTGAAAAAAACCAAATAAATAAAATGGCTTCCTATCCCTAAAGGGCTCACAATGTAACAAGAAACATAAGCAGACACCAGCAACAGCCACTGGAGGGATGCTGTGCCGAGGGCGGACAAGGCCAGTTGCTTCATCCCTTGCTAAACTATCTCCCTTGAGCACTGAGAGAGCAGAATGAAGTGTATTGCAATGTTCAGGACCCAATTCTACATTTCAAGTTCAAATCACAGACTGAGCCTTGGACCAGCCTTCAAGTAATATTTATTAAGAATATTTATATGCTGCTTTTCAACAAAAAGTTCTCAAAGTGGCTTACATAGAAAAAGTAGGGAAATGGTTCCTTGTCTCAAAAGGGCTCACAACCTTAGGGGAAAAAAGAAAGGAATTAAAAGGAGAGCAAAAAGAAAGGGAAGAAAAAGAGAGAGAAAGATACTACAGGTTGAGTATCCTTTATCTAGACATCCTAAATCCGGAATGCTCCAAAATCCGGAAACCACCACAGCGTGCACCGTAACAAAACAAAAAAACAAAACGCCCCAGCTCACCCATTCACAGATTCCCAATTTCGCTGCTTTTAAACATCAAGCCAAAACTTACTTCTCTCAGAAGGCTGTTAGTGACAGGGGTTTTGTCTGTAATTCTCTCTAGTTGCGGCTCAGTTTTTATTGTGAAGCTTTTTAATGTTTTTGATGTTCTTGCTTTGGCGCTAGAGAGAAAAGGGAAAGCCCCCCCACACACACACACATACTCCCTGCTCAGTTCAGAGCCTGCTCTGTCGGCGTCTGTTTTGGCGCTCTGTTGGGTAAAGGTATAGTACAGGGTATTGTCAAAAGTGTCAAAAAGGCCTTTTTTTAATACTTTAAATAAAACCTAGAAAAATAAAATACATTATCCTTTTGTGTTTAGACTTGGATCCCATGCCCAAGGTATCTCATTATGCAAATATTCCAAAATCCGGAAAAATCCAAAATCCAGAACATTTCTGGTCCCAAGCGGTCCAGATAAGGGATACTCAACCTGTACCACTGAAGGAACATAGGAAGCTGCCATACACAGACCATTGGGCTATCTAGCTTAGCATTGTCTACACAGACCGGCAGCGGCTTCTCCAAGGTTGCAGGCAGGAGTCTCTCCCAGCCCTATCGTGGAGAAGCCAGGGAGGGAACCAGAGACCTTCTGTATGCAAGCAGGCAAGTGCTCTTCCCAGAGCGACCCCATCCCCTAAGGGGGGCTATCTTACAATGGATAGCACTCACATGTAGACACCCATCCAAATGCAAAGTCAGGCAGGCCCTGCTTAGCAAAAGGGGACAATTCATGCTCGCTACTAATAGACCAGCTCTCCTCCCCTGTGGGGAGGTTGAATAGGGACAGTTTGCTTCCTACTGCCAAATATAAGACAACTACCACTTGAACAAGTGCCTCTTTGCCTAGTTAGCAGGGGCAAGTGACAGACGAAATAGACAAAAGACACCATCATGTCACGTGTGTTCTGAAGACTGAGAAATCACTACAATTGCCAAATATGGTCGCTGAGGTAACCATGAGTCTGTCTGGTGACAGAGGCAGAATTGTTGTTGTTTTTTCAAAATTAATATTTCTACTGCCATGAAGTGGCTCGGGAGGAGAGCTGATCTGTGGTAGCAAGCATGAGTTACCCCCTTTGCTAAGCAGGATCCACCCTGGTTTGCATTTGAATGGGGAACTACATGAGTGAGCACTGTAAGATATTCCCCTTACAGGATGGGGCCACTCTAGAAAGAGCATTTGCATGCAGAAAGTTCCAAGATCCCTTACTGTCATCTCCAGATAAAGCTGAGAAAGACTCCTGCCTGTAATTCTGGAGAAGCCACTGCCAGTCAACATAGGAACATAGGAAGCTGCCATATACTGAGTCAGACCATTGGTCTATCTAGCTCAGGATTGTCTTCACAGACTGGCAGCAGCAAAGTTGCTGGCAGGAATCTCTCTCAGCCCTATCTTGGAGAAGCCAGGGAGGGAACTTGGAACCTTCTGCTCTTCCCAAAGCGGCTCCATCCCCTGAGGGGAATATCTTACAGTGCTCACACTTCTAGTCTCCCTTTCATATGCAACCAGGGCGGCCCCTGCTTAGCTAAGGGGACAAGTCATGCTTGCTACCACGAGACCAGCTCTCCTCTTCCTCTCCCCTCCAGTCTGTGTGGACAATACTGTGCTAGATGGGCCAATGATCTGACTCCGAAGAAGGCAGCTTCCTATGTTCCTAAGGCTCACCCTCCATGAGGCTACAAAGTTGATACTGATCAGCCCACCTGATAAAAGAGCTGTGGCAGCCGTCAGGCTTAGCAAGCGGGCTGAATCAGCACCCTACAACCCACCAGCCCTTGCCCCACGCAGCTTGCCTATCTCCCTCATCTTGACCACCCAGCCAGGATGTCCACCCTCCTTCCCCCTTCTGTCTCCATCAGCAAAGGGGTTTTCATGCACAGCAAACGGCGCATTCAAAGGCAGGGGCCTGGAATATGCCACTACAGCACCGACGCACACCGGTTCCAAAAACTGCTAAACCAAGGGGACAGAAAGAGGAACCATCTGCTGAAGCCATAAACAAGTTGCTGGCTTTGTCTACTAGACAGAAACATTCACAGGCACCAGAACCTTTTAAATTGTCACCAGCCGCAGGTAGAAAACCAGCACTGCTGCAGACTGGGGACGTGGCACCGGACAACTGCCAACATTGCTTATTAGCCCCAGGTTAGTAGTGAAGGGCTTTCACACCGTCAAGCTCCAGCCCGTTGCCAAAGCACTTCAGTGTTGAAGTTCACAGTTTATTTTAGAAGTCCGCTGTTGCTGTTGGAGGACTCCAAGCAGGCACGCAAATGCTTTGCTGCACTATCATATCAGCTGCCCACAGCCACTTTATTACCACTGATTAAATTAGATCGGGCCAAGCTCTGTTTACAGGAGCTGTCAGAGGACGATGAGAAGTCGCTCCTTTCTTCCGGATGCAAAAGTGAAGGCCATTTCCAAGTTGTGTTTATCCCGGCCCCGAGGTCTTGCATTTAGGTTCATACTGCAGTGTATTCGCACGGCGTGCCCTGGGAGCCTTACCCTGTTACAATCAGACAGGAAAGACAGCTTTGGCCCTGCTAAAGGGGCATAACTCCCTTATGGAGTTATGGGAAAGGAGAGCTGATCTTGTGGTAGCAAGCATGACTAGTCTCCTTAGCTAAGCAGGGTCTACCCTGGTTGCATATGAAAGGGAGCCTAGAAGTGTGAGCACTGTAAGATATTCCCCTCAGGGGATGGAGCCGCTCTGGGAAGAGCAGAAGGTTCCAAATTCCCTCCCTGGCTTCTCCAAGACAGGGCAGAGAGAGATTCCTGCCTGCAACCTGGGAGAAGCCGCTGCCAGTCTGTGAAGACAAAACTGAGCTAGATAGACCAATAGTCTGACTCGGTATATGGCAGCTTCCTATGTTCCATGTTCCATGAGGCTTTGCACATAGATGATCCGAGGTTCAAACCCTGGCATCTCCAGGTAAAAGGATTAGGTGGCAGGTGATGGGAAAGACCTCTGCCTTGGGCCTTGTCAGAGCAGACAGCATTGGTCGGGATGGACCACTGGTCTGACTCTGTATGAAGCAGTATCATTGCTAATAAGAAGTACAATCTTCCATTTTATTTATTTATTTAGTACAGTTATATACTGCCCCATACAAAAAGGTCCCTGGGTGGTTCACAATATAGTATTTAACACTACTGCTAGCAGTAATTGTGACCGAGAACCATCTTATTTACTTAACGTTATTTTTTATGCAAACCACTTTGAGAACTTCTGTTGAAAAGAGGAATATAAGTAGTAGTAGCGGTAGTAGTAAAAGTCAATACTGCACTTCTTCCAGCAATTTTCACAGTCTTGGTTCAAAAGCCCAGTTTCAGCCACTGTTCTTTTACCCTGTCACCGTACCAATCCATGCAAAATGCAGCAAGCACACATTTGACTTATTTTATCATATTTCTATACCGCCTGACATGTGCATCCCTAAGCGCTGTACATAAAATACAACAAATATAAAACTGGATAAAATGATTAAAAACAAGTTTAGGATATAAAACCAATTAAAACTAATTAAAAGCCTAAGAAAACAGGTACATATTAAGGGCCTTTAAAAAAAAATAGCCAGAGATGGAGAAACTCTGATTTTTACAGTCCCAGAACCCCGGGGCAGCCACAGAGAAGGCCCAGTCCTGAGTAGCCACCAAACTAGCTGGGGGGGGGGAGCCATAGCCGGATTTAGAGTCAGTGTAAGATTGTAAGCCCCAGGTTCAAATCCCTTCTCAGCGATGAAGCTCTTGGGGCGCCCTGAGTCAATCATCTCTCAGCCTACCCTACCTTCCAGGGTTGTTGTGAGGAGGGGAAAAAAACAGGTTAAAAACATGTATGCCACGCTGGCTCTTTGGAGGAAAAGGTGGGATAACAATGTAATAAGCAAACATTGTCTCTATTTCGACCCACACTATGGAGCTGGTGTAACCCCTGCTCTTTAAGGGTTAAAGCATTCGGTGATACAGGCTTGTCCAGTAGGATGCTGCAAGTTGAATAAGGGACTGCCATATATCGTTTAAAAAAAGGTGCAATCCTCAGAGGATCCAGAGGTCTGCAGAAGAAGGTCCTTGTCTAGAGAGCTCCTTTGCGCTAGTTGTTTGCCAAGCCTACAGTTACTACTTTCAGACTTCAAGAAGAGGAGACAGCAACAACAGAATGTACCTTGGAACTAGCCAGGAACAGGTTTTACTGGCCCAAGATGTTTGCTGATGTGGAAAGAAAGTGTTATACTGGCCCTCACTCTTTTTAAAGCAGGGGTCAGCAAATTATCTTGCCGCCTCACTGGCGCTCCAGCACTCTGCCGCCTGAGGAAACTACCTCACTTCACCTCACCTCACGGCTGCCCTGGAGCGAGCAGGCTTCTGAACCAGTTACAGGCTGGCAACTATTGGAGGGCGAGGGAAGAGACATCTCCCATTTCTAAGGTAAAGGTAAAGTGTGCCATCAAGTTGATTTCGACTCCTGGCGCCCAGGATATGCTTGCCAAAATATTGTGTGTAAACTCTATAATTCCTTCTTTCCTTGTTTCTTCTTTTTCCCTCTTTCTTTGCATTCGTGTGTGTTTCTATGTGTGTGTGAAATCTCCATCTGACCCTGAGGCTAGGCACTGTGTGTGTTAGTTTGCTTTGTGAAGTGTGCCGTCAAGTCGATTTCGACTCCCGGCGCCCACAGAGCCCTGTGGTTTTCTTTTCTTTGGTAGAATACAGGAGAGGTTTACCATTGCCTCCTCCCACTCAGTATGAGATGGTGCCTTTCAGCATCTTCCTATATCGCTGCTGCCCAGTATAGTACCAGCAGGGATTTGAACCGGCAACCTTCTGCTTTTTATTCAAGCATTTCCCCACTGTGCCACCCATTTCTAGTGAACAGTAATTGGCATCTTTTCCCACGTAAGCCTGCTGACCCAAGTTCAGGTCCTGAGGGTTATTTCCAATGCATTAATTGATGGTTCAACAGCTAACGACAGTCTTCCTTTGCTATTTCGCCCAGACGCTGTCTATTGGGAGGAAAGACAACATTATCAGTAGCATGCCAGGGGAACCCAAGCTTCCCGGCCTTACAAACAGCCAATGCAAGTCTATGCCTGGTCAGCAGCCACAAGAGCCATTTACACTCTCTGTGTTGGTCTGTGGTTTCCTGCAAGGATCTGACAAGTAGCTTGAGCACATCCCTTCCCTGCTAATCACTTTCACCCTGATGCTCAGCCTGGGCTGGTCCTCAGCGATCTGCAAGACTAAAAGGCTGTTCACATGACCATGCAGAGGAGGGGAGGAGCACAAAACCTAGGGTGGAGAGGCTCGTGTGGAGTTCCGGGACCTCCTCCTACCCAGTTTTTGGGTCTCCTCTTACCCAGCTGCTCTGAAGTAGGGCTGCCCCATCCTTTTACCTTGGTTTTAACCAAGGGAAAAGGTGAGCAGACCCTTCTTACCTCTACAGCCCTAATCACGTGCCCCGATCACAGCCCAACTCCCTTTCAACAACAGAGTGCCGCCTACAGAGTAGCCAGGAAGCTGGGAGCTGATGCATTGACCCGGGCAGTCTCTCCACTACCCACAGAATGCATTGTGGGATACTGGAGGACTTCCTCCTCCAAATCCCTGGTGCAGAAATCTCTGCTGCACCAATCATGTGGGTGTGGCAGAGCACTGGATAGCCTTTAGTTGTGTGGGGGGGAAGGTAAGTATACTCCTGCCTTCCCCTCAACCCTCCCTAGCTCCAGGGATTTTCAGTTGTGTGAACGAACTTATAGTGTGTTTGGAAGTAGGGCCAGGTTGGCTTCCCTCTCTGAGATACAATATTTCTCTGCACCATAACCTCTACTTTGTGGGAGGGGACTCTGCTCCCCACTTCCCCTTCAGCCATCATCCCAGGCACAGAAAGCACCACTTTCCCTCCATCTCGCTAAGGGTTGGTTCACCCGTCGCAGGGAATCTGCACTTTCCCCACCCCAAGATGTAGAGGTAACTTGAGGTTGGTGTTGCAGGGGGCCCCATATCTCAGATTTTTGGAAAGAGCCGAGTTGAGCCAAAGGTACACCGGCTGGAGGGGAGAGGTTTAGTTCAGCCCAATTACAGCAGAGCAAGCATGTGTGAGAAGAGCAAGCCCATTAAAGAACATCTTAACAACATAAGAACAGCCCTGCTGGATCCGGCCCAAGGCCCATCTAGTCCAGTATCCTGTTTCACACAATGGCCCACCAGATGCCACTGGAAGCCTACAGGCAGGAGTTGAGGGCACACCCTCTCTCCTGCTATTACTCCCCTGCAACTGGTACTCAGAGGCATCCTGCCTTTGAGGCTGGAGGTGGCCCACAGCCCTCTGGCTAGTAGCTGTTGATAGACCTCTCCTTTCTTGAGACAGACAAAGGTTCAAAAGCAAGAAAGGTTTATTGGGGAAGTTACAGACTTGGATAGAAAAGACTGTGTCGCTGAGTTTTCTGTCTTTATGGTGCAGAGCAGGGCGGTGCGGGGGAGGAGATGGCTAATAGAGAGCAAGGAGGAGGAGGTGAGACGCTCCCCGGGGGGTGGGGGTGGGAGTATCAGTCTACTGATCAGAGAAAGCTAGAACAAAGAGACAACAAAAAAGAGAATAAAGAGCAAGACCCTTCCTCACCATCTCTACTGCTCCTAATTCTCCTAGTGGTCACTAGGCTAGAAGGTGCAAACAGACGGTGCATCTGGAGCTGTGTCTCCAACAATGTCCCCATCCGCACCTCCCAGAAGGGTCTGGATGCTCACCCAGCCTGCCCTGCAGAGTCCTTCAACTGGCAAGCCTCCCCTACATCGCCCGCTGCACAGAAAATGGTCCCGATTGCCACCGCGGCTGGCTCACCTGGAACAAAGCAGAGGTTCATGAAGAGTGTGGATTCATATGAAGCACAAACTTAAGTCAGAGCATTACTGACTTTGTTGTAGACCGCCCAGAGACTTGCATTGGGGGCGATATACAAATACATTAAATAAATAAATTACTAGGGGTGGCAAGCCAATTTCAGTTCCTTCAACTTCAGAGCCAGTGTGGTGTAGTGGTTAGAGTGCTGGACTAGGACCGGAGAGACCCGAGTTCAAATCCCCATTCAGCCATGATATTAGCTGGGTGACTCTGGGCCAGTCACTTCTCTCTCAGACTAACCTACTTCACAGGGTTGTTGTGAGGAGAAACCTAAGTGTGTAGTACACCGCTCTGGGCTCCTTGGAGGAAGAGCGGGATATAAAATGTAAAAATAAAAATAAAACTCCTGATCACACATCTAGGTTCTCTGCTGTGAGGGAGCATGCAGTCCCTGCCATAGAGAGAGTTCACATGGTCACAGACAACCAAGACTACAAGTAGGTTCCACGTGATGTCTGAATTCTCTCTGACTGACCAAACTCTGCAGATGCTGTGGTGTCATTGTCTTGAATTCTTGATCATCAAAAGGCTACCTTAATATGCATAGACACGGTGCCATTAGCTAGAATTTTCCTAAAGGACACTAAATGGGTTAAATCCATCAGGTATAGCCAGAACCCCTCTCCAAAAGAGGAACACACGGCATTTCTGTTTTTATATAAACCCAGGCATGGTCCCTAGAACAAGGTGTCTGGGTTATAATGTTTCGGAAGGGCAAAATATTTCTCCTGCAGCCTGCCCAGAACAATAGAGCATTCATAGGAAGTTAAACATTCACCCAAAATAAGGATTTCTTCATATTGTCTGCTGTAACACATGGCTAATGGTCAACAACAAAGAGGGTGGCCTAAACAGTACATGAACAAAGGGTCGCAACACTCAATGCCGCGTTCCAGCCTGAACCCGAACAAAGCTGACATGAAAGAGATTATAAAGCAGACAAGCTTCTATTCCTGGAGTTCAGTTTTCTCAGATCAAGCAGGAAGCCCAGGTGTGCAATCCTGCACAAAACACAGCTTTTCTAAATCGACTGCCTCCAGCAGTCTCCACTGTTTGACTTACCCAAACAGTTGGGAGAACCAAAGCGTAGTGGGCCAATTTTAAAAACTGACACTGTCCAGGTGCGTAGGGAGCCAGAAGCCAGGGGACAAGGCCCCAGGGTTGTCTCCCTCCATTGATTTCTGTGCATGTGTAAGCCACACCCCCTGCACCCACGTCAAATGCAGGGGGCGTGGTCTGTGCCAGGACAGGGATGCTCAACCCTGTTGCAACATTTTCCCCTCCTCAGTCAGCAGTTCGCTGAATCGCTGGACGGGGTGGGGAAACGTCAAGGGGGCGGAATGGCCCCATCCAGGCACAGACCACCACCACCACCCCGCATCCAACGAGGACACGGGGGAATGGCTACTAGGGATCCTTCACAGCCAACATATACTGCTCAGTTTCTCCCCACTCTCTGCCTCACTTAGAGCAAGGCAGGGGGGAAAACTCATTGAAACGCTGACAGGGAAGGAGAGGGGTGTGCCTGGTGCGCCCAGTTGGCGAACTCACCAGCTGGGTGCAAGAGGGTCAGGAGCGGGGGGGGGGTGCCCCAGGGGCTTCCCCTGACCCTGCCAGCCGAGGGACGTTTGTCTCCCCCACTCCATTGTTCTTACGCCCCTGACACACTTTTTGTCATCTCAAGGCTTATGCACCATAGTTGCTCAGATGCAAAGCTTCAGTGAGTTCAAAATGTGGCAACCAGACTGATCTCTGGGGTTACCCAGAGAGACCACAAACAGTGGCACTGGCTGCCAATAGGTTTCTGGGCAAAATACAAAGTGCTGGTTATTACCTTTAAAGCCCTGATGGCTTAGGTCTGAGTTATCTTAGAGAGCGCCTTCCTCTGCATGATCCCCACCACATGTTAAGGTCATCTGAGGACACCAATTACCACCGGTATGTCTGGTGGCGACTCAGAGGCAGGCCTTCTCTGTAGCCACTCCTGGACTGTGGAATGCACTCCCGGCAGAAATCTGTAGCTTGAGTTCACTGTTGACCTTCAGGGGAGCCCTTAAAGCCTATTTGTTTGGCCTGGCCTTCCAGGGATTTTAAATTGTTTTAAACGTTTCAATTGTTAGTGGTTTTATACTATTTTTAAATTGTTTTGTACTGATTTTTTGTTGTTGATAAAGGACTGATTCACAGGTTTTATTTTTGCTGCTGTGCACCGCCCAGAGCCGTTTGGATTATAAATGTAATAAATAAATAATAAATAGTTATTTGCACATCTGAGGAAAACGATGAGGAACCTCAGGCCAGTGAGTCAAATCAGGCTCCCTCCAGCTTCCTTGTCAAGCAGACACTGCTCCAGCAGTTCTTAGTGACACGGCCCTTCTGCCTACTTTTCTCCTGGCCCCTGCTCCATCCCTGTGTACATGGTGCAAAACCAGATGTGCTTAACTTGAGCAGATGCAGGCTCAAGCAGGGATCCTGCAAAAGGATCAGATCAGAGCACAGGGGATGCTATCAACTCCGGACAAGATCTAGTGCGGGGAAAGAAGCATCATGCAATGCAAAACGAGGCCAGTGCAAGGAAGTCGGAGGCCAGCTTGAGGCGCTTGGCCAACCCATGCGTCCACAGATCGTTCTATCATTTGTGTATCCCTAACATTTCACAGAAGCCAACAGGGATGCTTCTCTTGTACATTTGTAGGTATCATAGTCTCACATCAAGGATCATTGCAAGAGCCCCCCAATCTTATCATGCATTGTGGAAGGTACTTTTGCACCTACTGTATGTATTGACTCTGCAATCATCTGTGCTCCTCTGGGGATGGACTGTAATGCAGTGGTCCTTTCCATGCAGGAGATCCCAGGTTCAATCCCCGACATCTCCAGGTAGGACTGGTAGGTCCCGTCTGAGACCTTAGAGAGCTGTTGCCAGTCCGTGGGGACTATACTGAGCTAGAGGGACCAGTGGTCTGACTCCGAAGAAGGCATCTTCCTCTACAGAAATGGTTTAAAACCAAAGCAGCTGTCAGTTCTTTTGGTTTAAAAGGTATTTTAGAAACTTGCATTACAGGATAATGCTATCAGCCGATCACATTCACGATGAACCTCACCAGCCTCAGTATGCAAAATGGCAAGTAGAGTACCTTACTGCTCATGTGCATGCATGTGTGTGATGTATCCACAAGGGGCGATGTATCCACCTCCCACTAAGAGATTTAACTTAGGGATGGAAACTCAGAGGAAGTGCTCAAAATGAACAGCTCACACTAATAAGGCTTTCAGAAGGAATCCCTCAAATTGTCCCCAAAAGGCAAAGACAAAGATGGAAATTGACTAGGTTTCGTCTATTTTGGTTTATTACGTTCATAGACCAGCACACAAATACTTAATAAAGTAAGAAACACACACACACACACACCTTAAAATCTAGAGAAACAGAAACACTGACTATCAAGGGGCAAAACATCAAAGGACAAAAACAGATATTGTCCTGGGCAACAGGGACAGCAAGAGTGCATGCACGTCTTCCTCACTTCCCATCAGGTGCTACAGGGCTTGAACAAGGAGGAGATTTGCATGACTGGGGCTTCTGGTCCAACAAGGGAACTACAGTCAGTTCTTGACTGTAGACACAGACAGGTAGTACCCAGATAGACCACACCTGTAAAATATGCACGTACCATCAAGTCCCAAACAACGTTGCTTTATTGATGAATGAGTTCACAAACACATAAGCCTCTGTCTGCATCCGTTTTTGTAGCTCTGCAGCTAGCAACCACATTTACACATACTGGGCATGCTCAGTAATCAAGGTTAACTAGACTACTTCAGCAACCTAGAGGCAAAACTTCCAGACTACAGAAAAATGGCAATACACAAAAGCCAAGGCATCAGCTGACACAGAATGCCAATCCAGTGCCTTGTCTGAAGTAACATTTCTAAAATTATGTTATATGCCTTCTATAGTCAAAATGTGGCTTTTGAATAAACTCTTGCTTTCCCTAAAGCTGGGCAACATCACTGTGGGAGTCAACCAAGTTCTCTTTCTGCTCCACCAGACAACTATTGCCTGCAACCTGAGTGCTGGCAGGCTGCCTGATACTTGCTTTGCTTCCCAGGGTACGTGCCTGCTCAAGTGCCTGACACTTGCCCCATGGGTGCTTAAAAGACCCCAGAGAACTGGTTTTTAGACCACAGAGTCGCTCTGCATTGCTCCCATCCAAGTCAGCAACGGCAATGGAGGGAAGGTGGATTCTCTGCACACACATTAGTTTGCAAGAGTATATGCACGCATGCATATATCTTTTCTCGCCACACCGTGCACACACACAGATGCATGCATCTTCTTGGGCAGGGTCCCCACCAGTCAGAACTGGAAACCTGATCTCCAGGCCAAAACAAAGGCTCTTTCCTGTAGAGCACGAGCTATAAGCAATGCTGTCTATCAGAGGCCGTGACACAGGAAAACCGACAGAGAGAAACCAAACAAAGGATGTGGTTGCGGTCACCCATGGACTGCAAGAAAAGGTTGTTGATGAGGAAGAAAGGGATTCGGATGACGACTTTGTGAGCGCCTGCTACGTAAGAAGGCCTGCCATCTCCGCTGCAGGAGGCCTCTCTGCCTTCTTCTATCAGAGAGGACACAGGTTTCAAACAGGGCTTCCTTCTTATAGGAAAACAGACCGCAGCTTCCTTTTTCTGTACCAGCATTTTGTACTGTAGGCCATATGCTCACAGAGTCTCCGCCAAATGGTATTAAAGGGCTCCCTTACTCAAGTATCCAATTTGTATTTAGCTCTGCCTCCAAATGCAGAATAGGATATCTGGGCTACCCCATTTCATCCCACTGAGCTTTTGGGCAGTAAGACATTCTCCTTAGGGCAGGCCAGCTCAGCTTCTGCCCTCCAGCTGTTTTTGGACTACAACTCCCATAATCCCCAGCCACAGTGGCCAATAGCCAGGGATTATGGGAGTTGTAGACCAACATCTGCAGGGCGCTTTCCAGACTAGCTGCTCAACAGCAGCAAAATGTGTCCATTCAGGCAAGTGGCATTCAAAATGTAAACAGCAGGGGGAGCAGTCTCATGGAAACGAACAATCCAGGGGGAAACAGCAACTTCCTTACACCCGATATACAACATCCTATTCCTAGCTCTATATTGCAGAGATTAAATTCGAAACAAGGCATTGGAAATGTGAACGGCACCCTGCTGTCCGCGTAGGGACTGCGGTGTCACAACACAGGAAGTGTGGAAGCACACTTCCAAGATACGACATGACCCCGTTTGCAGGGTCTAATCTGGAAAGCGCCCAGGAGGACGAAAGTTGAGCAGCCCTGCCTCAGGGGATGGGCCCGCTCTGAGAAGAGCACCTGCCTGCTTGCATGCAGAAGGTCCCAAGTTCCCTCCTTGGCATCTCCAAGATAGGACTGGGAGAGACTCCTGCCTGCATCCTTGGAGAAGCCACTGCCAGTCCGTGTAGACAGTGCTGAGCTAGATGGACCCATGGTCTGACTCGGTATAAGGCAGCTGTGTTCCTAAGTAATGTAGAGATTGGTAAATCCCAAGCTCCAGGAAGCCAAGGCACATAGAAATGTAACCATGTCACCTTGGCAGAGGCAGAGTTATTAAATGAAATCTTTATTTGACCCAGGTAGCCCTGCTTCTGTTTTGCAAAGGGGATAAAGTGAAGCCCCATATGCACTTCCCCTCCCCAATGTCCAGTCACTAACAGGTAACCTCCACTGTGATCCTCCAGCATGAGGCAAGGGAATAAAGCCTAAATCTGAAGGACCAACAGAAGGCCGCTCTGCTTTTTCATCAGGCCCCGTGATCATACAAACAGATGTGAGGATAAAGCCAAAACTAGCAGATTCTTAATCTAGATTAAGTTGCTCGTGACTAAAATGTGTCCCTAAATGTGTCTCCCTTGCCTTTGAAGCAAGAAGGTCTTCAAAAACAAAAATTGCTTTCATAGGCAATACCAGATTGTTACAGCCAATCTTGCCAAATGCTCCCAATCAAAACTGATTAGCCAGTGAGACAGATGCAATGTGGGGAAAGACCCAACGGAAGGAAAGAAAGAGAAGGCAGCTGTGACAGAGGAGACCTTAAAATTGAAGCCTCACTGGCAGGGAGGGGGCAACAACGAAACCATATCTATTTCCATAAGTAGCGCCTGTGGGTGGGAAGTACTGGCAGACTCAGAGTAACCCACAGATACAGCAGTTTCACAAAAACCAGAAAGGAAAGAACCTCAGGGGGCAAAACAGCAATGCCCCCATGTAACTCAATGGGCTGGAATGTTTGTGGACTGAGAAGGCAATTAACAGACAACCAGGTGAGCAGAGCTACTGGAGCATAGTGGCAGGTAGTGGGGAAGAAAGGCCTGAACAAAATAAATGGGAAATTTCTCAGCTGGAAAAAATACTCTCTCAAGACAGTCGCAGCTCCTTCTGCTTCTGAGGGGAAAAGGTGCCAAAAACTTTCACCACTTGTGAACATTTCACAAGTGGTGGAACTTCAGGCTTCAGGCACAAGCTCAGTTAACACACCCATAACAAGGATATACTGCAACATTTTGTTGTGGGGCCATACTTGTTACTCAGATCTTTGAGCACCTCTCAGAAGCTTACAGTCCTACTTCCCAGAAGTCCAAGAGACTATCCATGGCTTTCATTTTAAGTACCTTAAAAACTGAAACCGTCCCAGAGCAAAAATGACACTGGCCATCCCAACACAGGAAGCTGCCTTATTCAGACCCTTGGTCCAGCTAGCTCCGTATTGTCTACTCTGACCGGCAGCAGCTTCTCCAAGGTCTCAGGGCAGGAGTCTCTCCCAACTCCCAGCATTACCTGAAGATGCCAGGGAGTGAGCTGGGGACCTTCTACATGCAAGCAGGTGCTCTACCTGTGAGCTATGGCCCCAACCCCTAAGGCAGTCGGTTCCAATCTTTTCCTTTATCCGCACCACCAAATTGTAGTGCTTTTGCAGACCACCGTATAAGCAAGCCACTGCGAACATTGAACAGCTTAGGGCCAACAGAAGTCAAGTATATATATGCCAAGAGGGATTAAAAACACAGCTATTTCTCATTTATTATGTTCACCGACAAACCCATTTCACTCATCACAGTACATTTACCTGCAGCAGGCCTACCAGTGGGGGAAAGTGCATTTACCTTTGCTATCCAACCTGCAACAGGCCTACCAATAGGATTATATTATTATTACTATACTAGATGGGCCAGGCGCGAAGCATCTGCACCTCCGGCCAGCCCACCCACCACCGCTGCCTTTTTCTCCCCCCACCCCTGCCGGCCCGGCTTTCTGGCCAGCCAGCTGGCCCGCTTTTCCCCCCGCCCTGTGCTTTCCGGCGGGTGGGCCGGCTTCTTCTCCTCCCCCCCACCAGAGCTTTCTGGCCAGCAAGCTGGCCAGCCACCTCCTCCTGCCCGTCCGCCAACACCCGGCAGTGGCCGCCTCCTCCCAGCAGCTGGCCCAGCCCACCACTACCTCCTGCCCCCGCCGGTCGGGCCGTCCCGCCGCCGCCACCTCCTCCTCCTCCTGCTCCCCCCACCAGCTGGGCCAACCCACTGCCGCCGCCTCTGGCTGCCAGCCAGCATCGCTATTTTCACCCCCATCCCTGTTGCTATCCTATCCAGCAGCTGCTCGCGAACTCTCACGAGAGCTGCCACACATGGGATTAGCGACAGGTACATTTAAGAGAATCAAATATATAGACAGTGTTCTTTCCCCTCATGGATCGCCTGCTGTACCACAGGTACAGGGCACCACTGCCCTAAGGGGAATGTCTTACAGCACTTACATGTAGGAACATAGGAACATAGGAAGATGCCATACTAAGACCATAGGTCCATCTCGCTCAGTATTGTCTACACAGACTGGCAGCGGCTTCTCCAAGGTTGCAGGCAGGAATCTCTCTCAGCCCTATTATGGAAATAGACGTTGGACGTAACCACACACACACACACACACACACACACACACACGGTTACCTGATGTGCCTTGTAATCCCCCATCCCCAAGTTACAGTACTGCCTGCATATACTTCATAACCTTGTGGGTTTCCAAATCCTTGTGTGTAAATCTTTGTAGATATATGATGTACAAACAACCACTTTGTATATAATTGTGCTTTGGCAACGTACTGTATGCTTTGGTAGTTTGTTGGTTCAATAAAAAAATCTTGTCCTATTTTGGAGATACCAGGGAAGGAACTTGGAACCTTCTGCTCTTCCCAGAGCATCTCCCTCCCCTGAGGGGAATCTCTTATAGTACTCATACTTCTAGTCTCTCTTTCGTATGCAACCAGGGCAGATCCTGCTTAGCTTAAGGGGACAAGTCATGCTTGCTACCACAAGACCAGCTCTCTTCCTACCAGCTCTCTTCCCATGTAGTTATATGTATTTATTTGACAGATGTGTACACTGCCCAAAACCTGTGTCTCTGGGCGGCTTACAATAACATAAAACAAATCACAACAAAATAAAAAGGTTAAAACATTGCAATAATTTAAAATTTAACACAATGTTAAAAACTACCAAAACAGTATCTAATTAAAAGCCTGGGTGAACAAATGCATCTTGACTGCCCTTTTAAAAGTTGTAAGAGATGGGGAGGCTCTTGTTTCAGCAGGGAGTGTGTTCCAAAGCCTCGGGGCAGCAATGGAGAAGGCCCGTCCCTGAGTAGCCACCGGAGGAGCCGGTGGCAACTGCAGACATACCTCTCCGGATGATCTCAATGGCGTCCCTCATCCAAACGAAAGTCAAGACAGACCCTGCTTAGCAAAGGGGGACAATTCATGCTTGCTACTACAAGTCCAGCTCCCCTCCAAAGCGGAGGGATTGTGGAGTGGTGTTTAGTTTTGGTAGCGCTTATCTATGCCTTTTTCTTTCAAGGGGTGGACGTGGGGTGGGGTGGGTGCGGGCAAAGGAAGGGCAGGACATCACAGCAGCAAAGCCTGCCCTGAAGGTGGGCAGGGAAGAGGGCCAAACAGCTGGCACGCTAGACATCATTAGTCAGAGCTCTGCTGCTGCCTTCCGCACCGAGTGCCAAGCAAAAGCCTAACACGCTTCAGTGCAATATCCTGTTCTTAAAATCCCAGCCCTCCTGCCGCTCCATTTCTGCTCCTCGGAGGAGGAGTAGGCCCTGGGCTTGTCTCATTATCATCTGCCTTCTCTCTCACACACACACCTCCGCCCCAACTCTCTCGCAGATCCCACGCCACTGCCCCGAGTGTGCAAGGGTGTCAAAACCACCGAAGCATGCTGTCCTCTGCTCCGTCTCTCGCTGCAGTTCCCCGACTGCAGCCATCTGCTGCTGAGCAAATGAGATGGATGGCCAAAGACTTTGAAGCACGGCTAAGCGCCACTTATTGACATAAAGTGGTGCAGTATTATTATTAGTATTATTATTATTGTGGCTTAATTTCTCAAATCCAGAGCGCAGCAAAGGGGGTTAACAAGATTGGCTAATCAGCATGCCCTCTGATTAACCCCTAATCCCAAAGCACCTCGCTCTTCAGAGGAAATTGTCATCAACTTTAATCATTTCAATGTTTCCTGCCTACAACATACAGTCATTCTCCGCACACAGCTAACTTGGGCAACCACCAAAATGAATTCATCATCCACCACCCACCTGGAATTCAAATAGGTGCCAATCTACACATGAAGGAGAAAAAGGTGTTGGAGATCCTCGATGCTGCAGGTGGGGATGGGGGTTAATATTTCTGAATATTCCTCTGCATTAGAAAACTCACTGCATGCAGTGAAGCTGCCTTATACCAAGCCAAGCCCTTGGTCAGTGGCATAGAGAGGGTGCCGGAGGCCCCCGTTTTATTTATTTATTTTTGTTAAATTTATATACTGCCTTTCATTAAAACAATCCCAAGGCAGTTCACACAGAAAAATAAAAATAAAGATACACAATTAAAATATTAAGCAAAAATGTAAAAACATAAATATGACTAAATACAAAGATGCAGCAGTAGAGACAATCATATCAAAGCCTGGGCAAAAAGGCAAGATTTGACACGCTTCCTAAAAACTGCGATGGAGACTGAGGAGTGAATAGCCACCGGGAGAGCATTCCAAAGTCTGGGGGCAGCAACAGAGAAGGCCCTGTCCCGCGTTTAGCCCCCCAAGGAGCGACTCCACCCCAGCCAGCTCCCTGCACCTGACATCAGGCACACCTGCGTCTGACATCAGACACAAAGGCCATGGCCATGTTTGCAAATGGGTTAAGAAAACTTTCAGCTCCATTTCTGAGAGGTTTCCGCCAGCACTGGGTTCTCAGGCTGGCCGGGAACACATCTCTCCGCCTATGTAAGCAGGGAGAGGCGATCCTGACCACACTGCAAATGTGGCGCCAAAGTATACTTGCAAACGGGAAGCGTGGCCCCGTTTGCAAATGTGGCCACGTCCCCTGCATCTGATGTCACATGCAGGGGGTGTGGCTGGGGCAGCACAGGTTATTTGAGCACCACCACTCCCTGCACAATTGTATGAGGAGAGCTGGTCTTGTGGTAGCAAGCATGACTTGTCTCCTTAGCTAAGCAGGGTCTGCCCTGGTTGCATATGAATGGGAGACTTTGTGTGAGCACTGCAAGATATTCCCCTTGGGGGATGTAGCTGCTCTGGGAAGAGCAGAAGGTTCCAAGTTCCCTCCCTGGCAGCATCTCCAAGATAGGGCTGAGAGAGACTCCTTCCTGCAACCTGGGAGAAGCCGCTGCCAGTCTGTGTAGACAATACTAAGCTAGGTGGACCTATGGTTTGACTCAGTATATGGCAGGTCCTATATTCCTATGGTGGCTACATCTTGGTCCATCTAGCTCACTACTGTCTACTGGCAGCAGCTCTCTGGGGTCTCAGGCATGGTCTCTCCTAGTCTTACCTGGAGCAGCCAGAGACTGAAACTGGAACCCTCTGAATGCAGAGTGTGTGCTTTCGCCTAAGTCAATGGTTCCCAGCCTAGGTTCCTCCAGATGTTGCTGAACTCCCAACATCCCCAGGTACAATTTATTATGGCTGGAGATCCTGGGAGTTGTAGCTCAGCAACGTCTGGAGGAACCCAGGTTGGGAACCACTGGCCTAAGTGGCAACCATTATACATTGGAGAAGAGCCTCTCATGGCTCTCCTGCTGGGTACCCTCCTTTACATCTGGTTGCCTCAAGACACTGGTTGGCAACTTCAACTGAGCAGGGGCTGAGAGTTTTGACTGTCAGTTTGGGCTCAGTGCACTTCTTCCCTCCTGCAACAGAGGGTTCTTCTAATCTCATTTCCCTTCATGTGCGCAGGAACAGGGGACTGGTGTACAGTGTTCCCTCTTACAGGGATTCCCGGATGTTGTTAACTACAACTCCCAGAATCCCCAGCTTCTCAGCTGCAAGGGCCTCTGCTTGGGGATTCTGGGAGTTGTAGTCAACAACATCTGGAAATCCCTGTTGGAGGGAACACTGCTGGCATAGCCCCTCCGGTAGGTATCTCTGCTGCTCTCTACCATTTCCCTGTAACCAGTGAGCAGCCTGGCACATTCTCAGAAGATTCCTGGATGCAACTCTCCGACACATTTATTCACCCAGGCTTTTAATTAGATTCAGGGTTTCAAATTCTTAATGTTGGTTTTAAATTATTCTAATGTTTAAATGATTCTAATGTTTAAATGATTCTAATTGTTTAATTGATTTAGTTTTGATTCTAATTGTTAATTGATTTTAATTGTTTTTATTTTGACGTAAACCGCTCTAAGCCATTTTTGGAAGGGCAGTATATATAAAAATAAAAAAACAAAGAAATGAAAATAAAATAAAAGGGAGGTGCAAATTTTAACACTCTCCTTTTTTTGACCAGGATTGGAAAGAGCACTTGAAAGTAGAGCTGCTTCACACTCCCACCCACCCCCAACTCCAGTATAAGCAAGGCTGCACAATTCTGGTCCTCCAGCTGTTTTTGGACTACAATTTCCATCATTCCCAGCTACAGTGGCCAATCATCAGGAATTATGGGAACTGTAGTCCAACATCTTCAGGAGGGCCGAAGTTGTGGAGTTCTGGCCTATAGCGTTTTTTGCACAGGGGAGGGTTAGGAGCATTCCACCTCAGTGAACACATTCAAATGGGGGGTGGGGAGATGACAATGCCCACATAATGTGCAGCGTGCCCCACGGGCATTTGGTGCACCACAAGAACTGATACATGTTCCTAACACATTGTTGTACAAGAGTGCTCTGGTGCAAATGCCAGGAATTGTGCAAACGCAGTCACGCCGCAGTACAGCAGTTGGATATAATGGTTGTGTACCATCATGCAACTGCGCTCACGCAACTCTGGACACTTGCTCAAGAGCACTCCTGCACAACTGTGTGAATGGTGTGTTGGGAACATGCAGAAGTTCCTGTGGTATGCAAAATGCCCACAGGATGCTGCACAGGATGCAGGCCAGTAACACAAGTGCAGGTGAAAAATGAAAGCAAGTGGTTTGGTCTTTTATAGTTTATAAAATGACTGTTTAAATACAGTTAGATTTGAAATGTTTTTATTTTTCTTCTTCTCCACTTGGTGCGCCCAATTGCTGCCATTCAATCCTGATTTTATGTATTTGATGACATTTTAGATTTTGTTTCTGTTTTTGTTTTCTCTCTTTACTGTGTATATTCTGTGTATATTGATGTTTGATCTAAGATCATAAATAAACAACTAAACTAAACTCATTCAGCAGGCCATTTTTATTCATGGCCACTTAGAAAGGTCCAGAGAGAAGCACTAGAAAACTGGGTAAATACTGTTAAACCAATCTTCCCACTCATATTTCTGGACATTTCATATCCAGAATGACACTGTCCGACATCCTGGACAGGATATCCGATTCCTGGATTATCCAGGCCAATCCTGGTAATTGGGGAACCCTACGCCAAAGCCTCTTGCTGTTCACACCAGAGGAGATGGGATTCAAGAGCCCTTTGCTAACATCTCCGAAAGGGGAGGAGATATATAACAACACATAGGAACACAGGAAGCTGCCATATACTGAGTCAGATCATTGGTCTATCTAGCTCAGTATTGTCTTCACAGACTGGCAGCAGTGGTTTCTCCAAGGTTGCAGGCAGGAACTTGGAACCTTCTAATGCTCTTCCCAGAGTGGCTCCATACCCTGAGGGGAATATCTTATAGTGCCCACACTTCTGGTCTCCCATTCATATGCAACCAGGGCAGACCCTGCTTAGCTAAGGGGACAAGTCACGCTTGCCACCACAAGACCAGCTCTCCTCCCATCCCAGCATCTGTGGCAGAAAGTGGGGAGGATGGTCTTTGGGATCCAGGGTTCAACTGATAGCAAGGTGCAAAGCATTTTGGGCCATTTGGCCCCCAGGCACCTAATTGCCTAGGCCCTACCTAATGACCAAAAAAGAAAAAAGAGAACAAAAAGTGGACTTGGATATAACATAGTAGATCTTCCTTCCAAATTCCACTCAAGCATGGAGGTTCTCCAGGCAACCTCCAGCCACTGATCTCTCAAGCCAAACTGCTCTCATTTGTTGGGTAAAATGAGATAGCTGCCTATGTCCCATACCAAGCGGGTGGAAGATAAAATGCAACTATTTATGCAGCATGATGGCTAACAGAATAAGGATCTAATAAGTTGCTGTTTGAAGTCTCGCCTCTGCCCCAAACTCTCTAGGCGACCTTAAGCAAGTAAACTCTCTTTCCTCAACCGTCCTTTGGCATAGCTTTTTAGAGCAGGGATAGGCAACATTTGTCACTCCAGCTGCTGTTGCACTACAACTCCCATCATTCCCAGCCACAATTTATTGTCCCTAGAGATGATGGGATTTATAGTGCCAACAGTTGCCTATCCTGTAACAGAAGATTTCTAATTTGTAAAGCACTTTGGGCACTAAAAGCAGTAAATACAATGTTAAGCATCTGCATAATTATTGCTATTAATTAATTAATTAATTAACTCACTCCAGATGTAATTAGAATTTTCAATTTAAAAATAAGTAGATTTATAGTTTTAATAGTTTAACACTTTTACCTTGTCTTCAATTTTAAATTGTTTTAATGTTTTGGCCCCCCCAGCTGTTTTTGGACTACATCTCCCATAATCCCCAGCCACAGTAGCCAATAGTCAGGAATTATGGGAGTTGTAGGCCAACATCTACAGGAGGACTGAAGTTGAGCAGGCCTGTTTTAATTGTATTTTTATTGTAAACTGCCCAGAGACATGAGTTTTGGGTGGTATAGAAATTTGTAGAATAAATAAATGAAATAAAGTTATTGATTATTATTAATATGATGGGACACTCAATTGCCTTTTTAAAGAAATGCATGTGGCAAACCCACTGGAATGCAACTCTTAAAGAAGCCGTTTCCATTTAAAGACTTTCAACATGGCTTATAAGATCGACTTCCATAAAATAGAAGGCAGAGTTTTATCAGCACCCTTTGGAAGTACAGCATCAACTTGCTGTGAATTTGGAGGCCTAAGAAGTGGAAAATGCAAAATAAATCCAGGAACCCACCACGGCAGTGCATGAGTAACACACCTAATCATATCCCCTCTCCATCGGTGTGGCAGAACTGACTGTCAAACACTATTTTCTCCTGGCCTGTAATGAAAGAAGCTGACATTTACTTTGTCTGACTGGGGAATGTTTATACTTTCACTAAGGTAGCAGGGAGGTCGGAGTGGAATGCAAGGGTTTTGAAATGGGCTCAGGCTTTATGAGAATAAAATTACCAGGCTACAGCCATTGAATGGCAGGGCAGAGCATGGCTTATTGTCCTGAGCCATGCGTAAATGTGATGCTCATATGGAAACTAATGCTTCACTTAAAATCTCGTTACGGAAAATGTGGACTGTTCAGTTCTTTTGTTGTTGTGGTTCTGGTTCATGATAAATAAATACATAAATAAAAGGCAGGACAACAAAGATTTGCTGCAAGAAACGATTACATGGCAGTGGCACATTCAAGAAGCCAATAAATTTATCAGGGCGCAAATTGCAAAGCCCAGCTCTTGGAAAGGGACTTTGTAATAGGGTCAAGCTGGACGATATATAGATTACTCTGAGGCCTCCATGTTTGTTTGTTTGGAAAGCACGTAACGGCTGTGGAGGGCTCAGATACAAATTGTGATGGGATTTATAACTGTGGGATTTGTAACAGAACTGTGGTGGGGATTTGCCCCCTGTCAGTGTCCCACTCTACATTGGGATGCCTATGGCTACTATTTGTCCCAGGATGGAAGCTCCTTGTGGGCCAAATAGCAATTTAAAGTTGTTTAGCCTACTTTCCTTAAGGAAAGTAAACTTATGAGATCACCTGACAGAGAAAGAGAAAGAGAAAGAGATCCTATCAACTTCACAATGTCTGGACCAATATGAACCAAATTTGGAACAGTTGTAGAGACACATAGATACAACTCAATGGCATCATTTGTAATGATATCCTCCACCCCAATTCAAGATGGTGGATGCATGAACGTTTGAGGTACAAATGGACTTACTTGTGAACCCCCTAACTGATCTGAACCAAATTTGGAACAGTTGTAGGGACACACAGGGACGGCTCAAGGGTGTAGATTGTGATGATGTCACCCACCCCAATTTAAGATGGTGGATATGTAAACATTTGAGGCACAAGCAGACTAACTTGTGGATTGTCTGGCAGATTTGAACAAGATTTGGTACTGTTGTAGTGAATGACACACAGAGGCACCTCAACAGCATAGTTTGTGATGATGTCAACCACCCCAATTCAAGATGGAGGACGTATGAACGCTTAAGGCTGAAGTGGGCTAACTTGTGAAGATGGCAATTATCAATTAAGATTATACTGAAAGGCAAGTAGGCAGATTAGTTCTTACTGGAACACTTGTTTTAAAAAGAAAAGGGAATCTGCATATCATCTAGTTTGGCCCTGAGATCCACAGATCGGAGAAATCCACTGGAGTTTGCTTCTCTCTGGGTACAGGAGAGCAAATTTAGTGCACTGATGGTAAGAGTGGGCTGCAATATGGGGAAAAGCCTTGGTTCAAGCCTCACCATGGGCATGAACTTACTAGGTAGCCTTTAGGGTAGTCATCATTTCCCCAGCTTTCCAGCTCCAATAGGGGATTAATTCAGGGGTATCAAACTGCAGCCCTCCAGCTGCTGTTGGCCTACAACTCCCATCATCCCCAGTGTACAGCAGCCCAACTCCCATCATCCCCAGTGGCCAGTAGCCAGGGATGATGGGAGTTGTAGGCCGACATTTGCAGGAGAGCTGCAGTTTGGCACCTCTGGAATAATAGTCACCTCCCTCACAGAGGAGGAGTTGTTCATCTGTATGAAGCGCCTTGGACTTCAGAAAGTACAATATCAACACTAATTATTATGAGGAAAAATTGTACATGCCAAGTTTCTCCCTGCCAGTCAGCTAATACTAGCCCCTTTTGAATGTTTATTTATTTATTTTATTTTATTTATACATTTATATCCCGCTCTTCCTCCAAGGAGCCCAGTGTACTACATACTTGAGTTTCTCTTTCACAACAACCCTGTGAAGTAGGTTAGGCTGAGAGAGAAGTGACTGGCCCAGAGTCACCCAGCAAGTCTCATGGCTGAATGGGGATTTGAACTTGGGTCTCCCCGGTCCTAGTCTAGCACTCTAACCACTACACCACGCTGGCTCACTTGGAATGTTCACCTGGGATAGAATGAATACACATTGGGAATAGCAGCTCTGGCAGAAACATTGGGGTTCTCAAACCTGGGTCCCCAGATGTTGTACAACAACTCCCATCATCCCCAGCCACAATTGCCCAAGGCCATCTGGTTAGGATGGAGGTTGTCCCTGCAATGGGAGGAGAGCTGGTCTTGTGGTAGCAAGCATAACTTGTCCCCTTTGCTAAACAGGGTCTACCTTGGTTGTATATGAATGGGAGACTATATGTTCGGGCACTGTAAGATATTCCTCTTATGCTCTGGGAACAGCACCTGCATGCTTGCATTCAGAAGGCTCCAAGTTCCCTCCCTGGCAGCATCTCCAAGATAGGGGTGAGAGAAATTCCTGCCTGAAACCTTGGAGAAGCCACTGCCAGTCTATGTAGACAATACTGAGCTAGATGGACCTATGGTCTGACTCAGTATATGGCAGCTTCCTATGTCCTATGTTCCAATGTCACTCCCCACCATGCATGCACATTTTATTCCACGTAAACACCACAAAATAGCTGTTAACTTAGTACAGCCCCTACTTTTAGAATTCCTTTCCAACTGGTTTTCACACTACCTCCCTCTCTTATCTCTTTTACAAACAGTTACCAGCTTCTCCCCTCTTTTTCCAAGCCAATTCTCTAATCTCAGTGCCTTGCTTCCCATTCTTAATTCCCCTCCCTCCCATCCTGTCTTTTCTTATTTAGATAGTGAGCCTTCTGACTGACACTACCTCAGCACAGATGCAACCCTAGCTACCCTCATACCCCCCTCTCCTGTTCATGTAGTCTTCTCTCCCACAGCCAGAATTTAGACAGAGTTGACCCCTTTCAGGCAATGGCCTAACCTTTTTGCTTCAGGAATGCTGCAAAGTGCAATGTACATTTTATGATGCTGTACAGAAAACAGATAATCCAAGTGTATATTCAGGGGCGATCCTTCCATGAGGCGAGGTGAGGCGGTCACCTCAAGCAGCAAACTGAGGCACCAGAATGGCAACAAAATGCCCTCCTGCCCCCATTTCTTTTAAAGAGCAAGAGGAGGGTAAACAAAGGGGGCCACGTAGCTCCCCACCTCAAGTGCACAGAGGTCTTAAGCTGCCTCTGTATGCATCACAATTTAGAATGTATAGCATCTGGCCTTTTCAATGCTTGGTGAATATAAGATTACACGCACGGAGAATATTCAATACTGTCTTTCTCATCACTAGTCACTTGACCATTGAAACCTTCCAGGAGTGCTCAGTAGCCTTGAATCTGCAGAGACCACATGCCTTGGCTAGTGCCAACTTGGTCCATCAACCTAGAAGTTAAAGTTGCTTTACAATCTTGGAGAGACATGGGGAAATAAGATGCTGGGACTTTCCCATATCCAAGAATCCCATTGGTTGACAGCAAATGCCAACAACCAATATGCAAACGGGTACCTCAAAACACTTAGCTTGTGGAACCAAACTTGGGATATTCACTAAGCAGATAAAAATGCATCTCCTTATATATCCACTGAGGATGGTTTTCCAAAGCAAATATGTGGTCACGGCAGCATAAAAGGCAAAGCGAGATGTAAACTGACACTGCATTTCAAGATAAAGGAAACACAAGCCAAAAAGTCCCACACAAAAGTGAAACAAGAGATGGGCTCCTTTTTATCACTTCCTTCTACCGGGCGCCAGTTTTGCCTCTAATCAGCTGTGCCAATTCCAGCTTTGCTTCTCACGTTTTGTCAATAAAATAGAGCTGGTTGACAATCTTGGCCTCCCTGACCCAGAAGAAAAAAACAGTGGGCCCCTTGCTCCTTTTACCAAGTTATCCCCAAAACTTCGAACAGAAAGTTCAATAAGGAATCAACAAATCAGCTGATTATGAAGTTGACAAATCTGGATTTCTTTTGCACGGAAGCAATGCTGTCCATCAGCCCTGCAAATTAAACAGAAATAGTTCTGTTGCCCAAGAGCAGAGGTGGGGAACCTTGTCCCTCCAGCTGTTTTTGAACTACAACTCCCACCATCCCTTGTGGCTGGGGATGTTGGGAGTTGTAGTTCAAAAACAGCTGGAGGGACAAGGTTCCCCACCCCTGCCCTAGAGAGACACATATTTATCATATTTATATATCACCTTATAAGTAAATTTTAGAGAGGGTGACGACAAAGACTAGCCTGCCCCACTTCTGAGATCTCATCACAAGCCACTACAGACGTACATGCGCATTTGTTGTTTAGCCACCTTTTTACTTGGGCTAGGGATGTGCAGCCAGCTCAAGGTCAAGCAGGTTTGCATTCAAACCAGGCCAGCTCGAGGGTTTGGCTCAATCTCAAGCCGAACCCCCTGGGCCGGCTCGGAGCCGGGCCAGGGCTCAAAATGTAAAATAATATATATATTTTTTAAACTCACCGCTGGGCCCGGGTCATTCTCCCTCCAGGTGGTGCTGAAACTTCCCCCTCCCCCTACCAGCTTCCCCCAGGTGGGCACGCAAATAACACATATCCATGTGTGGCAGCCTTCAAAATGACTGCCGCGAGCCAGGAGAGGGCTGGAAAGAGCCAGTGGGGGGGGGGGAGTCAGTGGGGGAGGGGGAAGCTTCAGAGACAACCACCTCCCACAACCACGACAGCATCCCCTGGAGGTGGCAGTACAACCTGGACCCGGCTGTTTCAAAATAAAAAAATATTATTACACTTCAAACCCCAGACCGGCTCGAATTCAAGCCGAGCCCAGAGGGTGTTCGGGGTATGCAAAACTGAACATGCCTCGTCTGATTCGAGTCCAGTCATAAGAACATAAGAACAGCCCTGCTGGATCAGGCCCAAGAATGCCCATCTAGTCCAGCATCCTGTTTTGTACAGTGGCCCACCAGATGCCGCTGGAAGCCACAGGCAGGAGTTGAGGGCATGCCCTCTCTCCTGCTGTTACTCCCCTGCAACTGGTACTCAGAGGCATCCTGCCTTTGAGGCTGGAGGTGGCACACAGTCCAGGCAAACCGATTTTGTGCACACCCCTAACTTAGCTTATACCAAAAGGTGAGCGTATTTCTATTTACAAGAGCTCTTCCTATTAAAGTTGATGCTGGCCATTTGCCATATTTCAGAATTGAGCTTTATTGTTTCTAAACAGAGTCCTGTGCATCAGTTGTTTTCAGAGCTGTTTTAACTATGCTTGTAAGTTGCTGTGTGTGTGTGGAGGGTATAAATATATGGGAACAATCCCACCAGAGAGACAAACGTGCTTAACCTCCCCACACATAAGTTAATGGGAGAGCTTAACTCTGGATGGATTGAATCCAAACAATTCATTTCTTTTATTATTCAAATTTATGAATCCAGTCAGCAGACCTCAATAGACAGAATGAAAATGCTCATTAAAAGAAGACTATACATCACTAAGCACACAGGCTGACATACTCTGCAACATTACATGAGCCTTGTAATGTTGCGTTCAGGGGCAGATTAAACTTTTTGTCGCCCTTAGACAACCAAAGATTTGCTGCCCCTCTCTGTCCCGAAAGAGAAGTTAAGGAGGCACCTTTTAATGTGGTGATTCTCTTTATTTAGCAGGGGGAGAGTAACTGGCTCTATCCAGCCCCAGCACAGGACCTCCAGTGACTGTTGCAGGTGTCTATCTTGTGTTTCTTTTTAGACTGTGAGCCCTTTGGGGACAGGCATCCATCCACCTTATTTATTTATTTGTTATTTCTCTATGTAAACCGTCCTGAGTCATTTTTGGAAGGGTGGTATATAAATTGGATAGATAGATAGATAGATAGATAGATAGATAGATAGATAGATAGATAGATAATCTTCTTTTTCTATCTTTTAAAACCGCTGCTTTGTGGCAGGATGGCGGTGGTGAGAGCTCCTCCCACGTGCTCACCTGTCTCCCAAGTTAGACGTCAGACCATTTTTTTGCCATTTCAGGGCTTTCTGCGCATGCACGCCCTGGTTACACAAGAGCACTCTTGTGCAAGCATGGAAATGAGCAAAAAGGCACCATTTTAAAGTGGTGATTCTCTTTATCAGAATAAGGGGGAGAGCAACTGGCCCTATCCAGCCCCAGCACAGCATCCCTCCAGTGGCTGTTAACTAGTGTCTATTTTATGTTTCTTTTTAGGATTGTGAGCCCTTTGGGGAAAGGGAGCCCTGTTTATTTATTTCTATATAAACTGCTTTGGGAACTTTTGCTGAAAAGCGGTATATAAATATTTGTCATATTTGTATGAAAATTGATGCAAATGGGGTTGTGCAAGATGCCATCATATATTATGGCCTCACTGTCACACAACCCCATTTGTGCAATTTTTGCAATTTGTGCTCTTTCACATTTGTGTGAACACAATCTTACAAAAGGTGCATGAAATGTGCAGTATGTCAGCCAAGGTTTTTGTGATTACTTTTTGATCGCATTGTTCCTCCAAAGAATTCAGAACATACGTGGTCAGTTCCTGCACCCCACCTCCACACCAGCACTTCATGGGCAGGGGAGAGAGAGAGAGAGAGAGAGAGAGAGACAGGCCCAGTGTCAGAATGTGAATGAATGACACAAGGTCTCCCAGACCTCAAGCATAATATCTGCTGCACCACAGGGGCTCTCAGTGGCCCAGTTATCAGCACAAAAAACGATATATTTATGTTATAGTTACTTTTACATTTATATCCTGCTCTTTCTCCAAGGAGCCCAAAGCAGTGTACATGGTTATGTTTATCTTAAGGATGTGCTGAGAGAGAGAAGTGACCGACCCCAATTCACCCACTGAGTTTCACGGCTGAATGGGGAGGTGAACTTGGGTCTCCCTGGGTAGTGGTTGGGTCTAACCACTACACCACAGAGTCACATGCACAGAAAGACACTTGAAGTGCCATATTGTCTCATCAAGCAATGGCTGCTGTTCAGGGGTGCAATAACACCCCAGCCGACACCGACTCAATGGCACAACTTTACCTTTACTATTTTAGGCACTTCTTAAATATCATTGACATCATTCGGGCAATATTTGTTACAGTCTTCCTCATCTTCCAGTCATCTCCAGAATGCAAGGTTTTGCGTGTGCAAGTCCAACTACACATCTGTTTCTGAGCAAAGTGGTTTTATCTATTTTTAAGTGACTCTTAAATCGCCATTTGGTAGAATGACGTAGGAAGCTAAAAATACACAGACAATAAAACTAAAAATGCAATCAAATTAGTGCACAAAAACAATACATAGCAGACGACAAACAACTGTTAAACATTAGTGATCTCAGACAGCAGTGGAAAAGTAATTTAAAATGCCTTTTGGAAAAAGAGGACGGTTTTTACTAACAAGTGGAAAGTGTATACTGATGGTGCTGGGTAGGCCTCCCTGGAGAGACAATTCCAAAAAACGGGCGCCGGTCTAGAGAAGGCCCCGGTGCATGTAAAGATAGGAAGGCAGCAACTTAAACCAATTACAATGACAGAGATGGGAGAATAAAATCCATGTTTAGTCAAGCGAGCATAAAGAAAATGGACAGAGTGCTACTCACTGCAACAGAGTGAAACGGAACACTGCCATAACATGGTCACGGGCTGTTCCGTCTAACTAAGGCACGTAGCACAATTTTCCATTGAGCTCTGCAATTCAATATGCACACAGAACGGCCTCCCAGCAATAGGCGACAATCAAAGCCACGACAGAAAACACAAGTGGCAAGTTAGCCTTTGGGCAAGCTGGCTAACAAACATACTACCAACTTAGAATACTCAGAATATGTTCAAAAAGAGGGCTCTTCTCCATTGAGCCAGCGTGGTGTAGTGGTTAGAGTGCTAGACTAGGAGTGGGGAGACCCAAGTTCAAATCCCCATTCAGCCATGAGACTTGCTGGTTGACACTGGGCCAGTCACTTCTCTCTCAGCCTAACCTACTTCACAGGGTTGTTGTGAGGAGAAACTTAAGTATGTAGTACACCACTCTGGGCTCCTCGGAGGAAAAGCAGGATATCAAATGTAAAAAATAATAATAATTATTATTATTATTATATTGCCCAGAAGGTTGCTTCTAGAACCCTTCAAGCACCAGGCCCCTGGAAAGCAGCTAGTTTACCCAGAGATCATTTTGTGAAGGGAGTGAGGGGCAGCAGGCCTTAGACCAGGGGTACCAGTGGTTTCCAAAGGCAGACCTAACTACAGTGCAGTAGTGGCCAGTGAGAGGTACCTTTACAAAGCTATTACCAGTGGTACTGCTGGCCCCTGTAAGCCGCCTCAAGTAGCAGCACCCTACCCAGCATCCCATATGGCAGCTGCCTCAGCTCTGGCACTCACCTGGACTCTGCATATGCACAGAGGCCAGGTGAGTGCTTGAGCTGCAGCCACCGCCATGTGGGATGCCGTGGCTTGCAGGTGCCGGCAGTACCACCAGTAATCACTTTTTTAAAAAAGCAACCTCTCGCCACTATCCCAGCGTCACCCTCACCAGCCACCACGGCTACCGTGCATTACAAACCATCAACCTTGGCTGCTCAGGAGTTGCTGGGCGACAGCTCCCTTTGGCCCTTGTGGCAGGGGATGACAGGACTTGCAGTCCAACACCACCTGGGGCCTCAGGCTTGAGAACCCCAGCAGTAATCTAAACCTGGGTGTCACCGGAACATGGATAACTATCATCTTTCTGCAGAAACATTACACACGGCAGATACATGTCTCCATATAGCTAGGAACTCCCCGCTCGAAAATTCAGCTTACTACTGTCACATAACATGGGCCAGATTTACTTTCAAGGGGTTCTTTTGCGAAGACCTTTCTCCAGCAATCCAAGCAGCTCATTGTCCAGTGGTATGTACTGTGTATCAATGCATATGGAGTACAGATATATACAGATACCACTAACAGCATACTCTTACAGACTCAGCTTCTACTTCAAATTCATTTTTTTTCATTAACTTTTTATTCAGATTTTCCACAACATAAGACAGACAGACAGAGAGAAAGAGGAATAAATAAAAAATAAATAAATAAATAAATACAGACATACATACATACATACATACATACATAAAGACTTCCATCTCATAATTAGAACAAGTATCAGTTACACAAGTCTTGCCTGTAATTTAATCGTTCTCCCCCCGTTAAATCATGCAAAAATCAACTCTAGGGCATTTTGGTTATCGCTCAAAAGCCTGATAATCCAATTTATAATATGTTTTTAGGTAAACAAGAAGAGGGTCCCACTCCCTTTTAAATGCGTCAAATTTATTTCTAACTTCTACTTCAAATTCAGACAGGATCAACCCTATAAGAACTCCTCCACTGATTCAAATGGGACTCTCTTCATCCCCACTGCCATTCACTGGGCATACCACTTCTCACATGCTGCTCGCTCTCCCCATCCATATACAGCAGCACGGAAAGGGGCATGGACATTTCTGATGAGTGGCCACTGGAACACACCATTGTTATTTATCTTAATTAGATGGAAAGTAAATGAGAAGTACCCCAGAGAATGGCAGATGGACACATATCAACATGCACATTCCATCCAAGCTGATAACTGTTAACTACTGAGATATATTGGCAGTGTTCACTCTCTTATTTATTGTTGTTCACACCCATCTTAATGCACACCCAGTTTTACCCCGCTCCCCGCCACCACAAAAAAAACCCTGCTGAGAACTATTGAAGGCAGCATGGTAAATCACAGAAAAGTTATGACCTCTTTGACACCAAACAGCAGAATTTCTGCCTGGAGGAAAAGATACATGCAG
Source organism: Hemicordylus capensis (assembly GCF_027244095.1). NCBI lineage: Eukaryota > Metazoa > Chordata > Lepidosauria > Squamata > Cordylidae > Hemicordylus > Hemicordylus capensis. The sequence continues at coordinate 243,954,458 of NC_069661.1, read as the reverse complement.
GGATTCACTCCAGCTATTAGGACACACAAGTTCTACCTCTCAGCTGAGTGGTTAAGAGAGGGCTGTCTCAAAGCTGTGCTTTACAAAGGGTGTGTTTGCTTTATAAGGCTACAGCTATGCACAGAGGCCTGATTTCCCCACACACCCCAGCAAGATTTCCATCATCTGAGCACTGAAGGTACAACCAGAAGATTTCATCCGAGCAGAGAGGCAAGGTTTCAAACACATATTTTCAAACCCCTGCTAACTTGGCAAAGAGGCAACTTTTAATCGTGACGATTCTCTTTATTGAGCAGGGGGAGAGTTATTGACCCTATCCACCCCCAGCACAGTACCCCTCCAGTGACTGTTGCTGGTGTCTATCTTGTGTTTCTTTTTAAATTGTGAGCCCTTTGGGGACAAGAAATAAGAGCCATCTTATCTATTTATTATTTCTCTGTGTAAACCGCCCTGAGACATTTTTCGAAGGGCGGTATAGAATTTAATTTAATTTAATTTAATTTAATTTAATTTAATTTAATATTATATATATATATATATATATATATATATATATATATATGTGTGTGTGTGTGTGTGTGTGTGTGTGTGTGTGTGTGTGTGTGTGTGTATATATATATATATATATATATATATATATATATATATATGGATTTTTGCACAGCTCAAAGTCACATTAAAAAATTAAACTAGAATACCTGGTAGGGGGGATGGGACACAATAAAACACACACTAAGAATAAAACTAAAGTGACAGCATTTCACTGTCCACTGAATTATCCAATATCTCATCCTCTCCTGTATCGTCCCCACCACTTATTAATATCATCAGACAGGTCTGCCTACGGTCTTCCCTACAGCCATCCCAGGCTTTGGATGCAGGATGGTGGATGGCAGGGTGCCTCTGAATACCAGTTGCAGGGGAGCAACAGCAAGAGCTGTAAACCACCATGAGACTTATATTTTGGTGGTGCAGAGATGTGATGAATAAAATAATAAATATTTTTTTTAAAAAATAAAATAAAATAATGGCACTCCAAAAGGCAGGTGGGAAAGATGTGACTTGCAGCTCTTTCTAAAGACAAGTAGGGACATGGAAGCCCAGCCTTCAAGAGCAAGGTGGTTCCACAGCCTCAGCGCAACCATCCTAAAGGTTTTGCTTCTTCCCACCCAAGTTGGCAGCATCAGAATAGTGCAGCCAGTCATGATCTGGTCAAGCACGGGAGCATTCCCAGGACTGGGTCAACAGGCGATGACATTATGGCATACAAAAATGACCATTTGCATTAGGCATAATATAAGAGAAGTCTGCATAAGACACTAGTCCAGTATTCAAATGCCACGAGGGATAAGACCTTGCTTGCTTCAGTCAGTCTCTAGAAGAAGGGAAAGAAGACAGGTGTCTGACTGTTCCGGGACACGTCCAAAAGGTGAAGACGCATAGACTCCCCCATGGATGGCCTTGACTTGTTCCAAATTGTTGAGCAGTGGCATTAACGAAATCACATTCCTCCCTCATCCTCCTCTTGAATTGAGCCATTATAAGGTTGTGAAGGAGATTTAATTAAATCAGTTTCACTTTCCTGCCAAACTGTACCTGTTCCTTTGCCAGCAAGATGCAGTACACCATTCCCTCCCACTCTTAACATGATTATTTTTTTTACAAAAAATAAAGCAACAGCCCCCACCCCATGCAGTCCAATGCAGTTAAGCCAACTTGACATGTTGGCTTTTGAATATGTACATACCTCACATTATTGCAAGGTCTTCCAAGAAAATGCAGACAGGAGGGTATGAAGCAGTGTGAAGGTCTCATCTCTGAGATTCCTCTCCATTAGACAGTCTATTCCACTTGCACGCACACACACACAAACCAAATCCTTGGAAACTAAAAACAAACAAACAAGGAGGGATATTTTTCTTCCCCTCTTGAATGGCACTTCAATATAGAGAAGTCTGAACGGTTCCAGGTTGAGGCTTTCTGCAGCCCAGACTTAAAACAAAAATTGAAATATTCAGTAGCCACTATTAAAACCTGTTAGCCATCAATTTCTCCCTCAACAACTAAGAAAAGGAAAATACAATGACTGCAAAAAGATAGAGGAGCAAACTGCAGGGGTCAGGGCTAAAAACTTAAACCAGGTCAGCTCTGGGAAACCCAATTTATACTGCAGACAAAACATCATAAAAACATTCAAAGCAGTGTGACCCATGGTCCCCTGCTTTATGGCTAATCCTTTTCTTCACTGCCTGGGGACGCAGCTGAGAAGAACAGTAGTGCTTTAATCCCCACAAGGGTGGTCGTGCAAATAATACAGGAGAAAAGAACTTGAATGGAGCTTATTGTATTATGGGCTTCATATTCTAGGAACTCAAGTTCATTTCTTGTGCCCAGTCCTTCCTAATAACTGCATGTCAGACATGTTTATGGGTATTAATGGTTAGCTGTTCATTTTTCTGGTCCAATACTTTGTGATTTGCCGTGTATTCCTGAAGTTTCCCTCTGTCAGATGCTGCTGTTCCCATGGGGTATGCTTCTCCACTCTGGACTATGCCTTAAGCAGAGACCTTTACAATCCAGTGCATTGTTGTACCTTATAGGGCCAATGTACCTATTCTAGCATGCTAAAAACTATGTTCATAACTTTCATGCCCACAGCACTGAGAAAATGTCATTGCACCATGATATTTGCCAGGGTTATTGTAAGGATTGCACCAGGATAATACATGTGAAGCACTTCGGACACTCGAAAGTGCTATCCATGGGCTGAACATCAGCATTATCACAACAACAATTTGCCAACTTTCCACTAGGATCAAGGGTTCTTTTTCTTTTCTGTGCAGCTACAGACCCTCTCCTCGATCCTCAAGCATTATGCACAGACCCCCACCCCATTTATATCATTTTTTTTTTCATAAGGGTTCTAGTAAAAATTAGAGGGGGAAATAAAAGTACTAGGGATAGTTATTTACAAGAGAGTTATCTGGCTCACCAGGAAGCAAATTAAATTCAGTGCAGCACAGATTTTCTACAGACCACTTAGATCTACCCCATGGACCCCAGCTAGGAACCCCTGCACAAGACTGTACAGGCCTAAATCGGTCTTTGTAACAGGACATCATAGTACACGACTGCACTGCATACAGAGACCCACAAAAGAACTACTCAATGTAAACTCATTGCAAGTGAATAGACATGACATTAATTGGACATTTAAGCAGCTGAAACATTTGCAGTATTTCTTGGTTGTGGACAAAGCAACTCAGATCTGCAATACTAAGTATTAAAAAAAAGCTAATTCCACAGCTGAGACATATCAAAAAGAAAGACACACACACAGAGCAAATACGGTGCTGATGTTGGAGCCAAGTTGGGGCCACGGGCGACATACCTAAATGAAAATCTGATCCCTACGTTCAGCCATTGAAGCTGGAAGCTGAAGTACAGGAAGAAAAAGGTCCTACTGTCTTGAACAGGCCCAGAAAGATAAGGCACCTATTATTTATACCAGATCTGTATAATCTAGAGTCTTTATACTGCTTGCAAATTAAAACGTCCCTTTAGTATATCCCTGCTAATGTTGCATGTCCCGATTTCCTTCTGTCTCCGAAGAGGCCTCTGAGGCATGAGCACCCTGAGGCTCGAAAAGCTAGGTCCCAGTGTGTCAGACCATGTTGTGGTTCACCCGGACTGCGACCAAGGAAGACCCAACCCCTGACAACAGCCCTCAAGAACCATCAGAACAGGAACAGCTGGAGCCAGCCACTCTCCCTGAAGATCCATGAACCACTGAGGATCCAGTACCCCTTGGTGGGGTCCTGGCCCTCCACTAGAGTTCCCTCCATCGTCTCTGGCCCCGCAGGAACAGAACAGGGCAGGGCTCCATCTCCAAAGGTGCAGCACACACCTGGCTGCTTGGGGCCTCCCTCCCAATGGGTCTCTGCCGGAGGACTGGGGAAAGTGTCTTAAGCGCCTCCCCAGGAGGACGACTGCCATGAAAATTTAGGAAGGGGCAGGGTTCCTGCAAGCTTTCAGTCACTGCCAGCTCAACAATTCCCATTATAACTTGTGTCTCCTGCCTACCTTGCTGCCTAACCTGATCCCAGGTTGGACACACCACAAGATCCTAATTCAGAGTCCTTGCAGCTGATCTTGGACTGGGGAGACCAAATCCCTGCTAGACAATGAAGCTCACCATGCAACTTTGGGCAAGTTATTGTATCTTGACCCAACCCACTTTACATCCAAACCCACGTAGCAAAAAAGCTGAAAAAATAGCAAGTTTGTTTCCTTGGGAGGTTCTTTACATCTGTTTGCCAGAAGCCCCTCAGCAGAAAAAACAAAAACAAAAAAAGTCTCTCCAAAATGAGAACCAAACAGCTTGCTCTCCTGAGCCACTCATCCCAGCAAACACCATGGCCAAAGTGCACCAGTAAATTGGAGGGGAATAACCTCTGGCAACGCCAGCTCTGCCAAATATGGCTTGAAAATCCCAGCGCCTTTTTGCATGGGTAACTAGTAATTTCATGCCGGGGCTTAGGAATTCAAAATATTTTTTTAGTTCTATCCAGGCCTGGAATTCGATGCCTACTTGCCTGAGAAACAGATATTTTTTTCCCAGTCCAACTTCCAAAATTCACACACAGAGCCTCATTAATCAAAACGTCTTGAACTGTGAAGGTAGCTTAAAAATAGAGAGGATCTTTAATGAAAAGTTGAAATTTAAAGCCAGTGTTGAACAGAAGGAATAGAGAGGATGGGGAATTTAATGGATATGGGGGAAATGCACATGCATATGAACCTGTTTCAAACAACTTTTTTATTTTTATATCTTTATTTTATATTAATATAAAGTGATGCAATTTGAAACAAAATGTCCTGAAATGTGGTGACTTCAAAGTCCTTGAATTCTCACTTTTGTACAATAATGGAAAATACAGGAGGACCTTGCTATCTGTGGGGGTTGCATTCCTTCACATTTCTGTGGGCAATGAAACCGCGGATAACGAGGCATTAAGTCTATAGCAAATGGAGGGTTAGGTTCCTGCAGGGCAAGAAAACAGCTAAAAATTGGCAAAAACAGCAGAAATTTGAGAAAGTGCCATACTGTGCTTTGCAGGTCCTAAGCTGTCCAGCAATGTCCCCAAAATGCCGAATTTTGCTGATTTTTCCACAAAAAAATCACAAGAATAAAATTCTCTCTCTCTCTCTCTCTCTCTCTCTCTCCTTTCACAAAAGAGCCACCAAATGGCTCCATTTGACAAAATGGTGGCTGGAAATTACCTCGGAGGCCATTCCCGGCCACCCTGAAACAGCGGATACGTGAAATTTAACTCCTTATCTTCCATGTATTCTGAGGTAGTGTGTTGTTGCCCAACTGTGGATACACGGAACCGTGGATGTCGGGGCCACGAATGATGAAGTTCACCTGTACACTTTTCTCCTATCCACCTCAACTGCAAGCCAAGTTATTTTTAAATAATTGGGAAGGGAAACACTTCCAAGAAATCAACATCAGAGATTACATCATATGACATATAACATAAGATGTTGAGCTGGTTCAGATCAGGTTCTGCATGAGGTCTCTGAGCCTCAGTAGTCAGTTATGATGTCCAAACCCACTGACCTTGATTTATTCTAACCCATTTACTTCAAATAATCAGAAATCCGCTACTTACTTCAAACCTTTGGTACAGTTCATAGCTTATTTGAAGTAAGTAAGCAAGAATAAACCAAGATTGATGGGCTCACGTAACAACCAATCTAAGTTTTCTGTAACCTAGAGCAGTCACCTTAAGCGGCGCAGCAGGGATATGCTTGACTAACAAGCAGAAGGTTGCCAGTTCGAATCCCCACTGGTATGTTTCCCAGTCTATATTGGGCAGCAGCAATATAGGAAGATGCTGAAAGGCATACTGCATGGGAAGAGGCAATGGTAAACCCCTCCTGTATTCCAGCAAAAGGAAACCACAGAGCTCTGTGGACACCAGGAGTCGAAATCGACTTGACGACACACTTTACCTTTAGAGCAGAAATGGATTCTAGAGTGGGGATTATGCACTCCTGAGGCCCAAAGATGTCACACTGATCCCAACTTTAACAGAGGTTCCACGTGATGCCTGAACCAGCCCCTAGGCTGGATCATCTAGTTAATACAGAATCCTGCTACTCACAGTAGACATTTAAATGTCTAAAGAAAGCCTAAAAGAAGGGCACCAAGACAATAGCACTCCTATGCTAGTGCCTCTCCAGAAGCTGGTATATAGAGCATCCTCCCTCTAAACATGGGACATTCCATTTAGTTATTGCCAACAGTTCTTGACAATCTTCTCCATGAGATTATCTCATCTCTCTTTAAAGTCATCTTAGGTGATGGCTATCACCACATCATGTTGCGAATTCTATAAACTGTATTTGGTGTGGAACCATTTTCTTCTAACTGTCCTGATTTTGAATCTACTAGTTATTACTACAAGGCAGGATACAGGGTGTGAAGCAAAAGAGGACCATTGTTGTGAGAATAAGGGGTGGAATACTCAGAGGGCTAACTGCAAGAGTGCTGTTCAAACAAGACAACCATCAAGAGTGAGCATGGCTTTTAGTGATCTACATTGATTCTGGTTTCATGTATATGAAAAGTTCAACCAATCTGACAACTTGTTAATGAATCCCAGATAAGCTTGAGGCATGGATCTCAGAAAATCAAATTCTCGGGATTGAACAAGCAGGCTTTAGAGCAGGCCGCTCTACTCACGATCATTGTATGATCTTGCACCATCTAGCAAAGAAATACTCTAGCGGCCCCAAATGTAAATTTTTTGTTGCCTTTATTGACTTAAAATCCGCGTTTGATTCTATCTCCAGATATTTATTATGGTCCAAATTTGAAAAAACAACAATAGATAAGAGATTGCTATTTTTGATGATGCAGCTTTATTCCAATTCCTCATTACGGGTTAGATATGCTATCAGTGGGGCCCTAACTGATACTATCCCCTCTACTCGAGGGGTTAGACAGGGCTGCGTCTTGGCCCCGACACTGTTCAATCTCTTTATCAATGATTTGGCTCCATTTCTGGAGAGTGTGGACTCCCATGCCCCAAAGCTGGCTAACAAACGAGTGCCCATTTTACTCTATGCCGATGACGCAGCCGTGCTATCCCAGTCCAGATTAGGTTTACAAAGACTGTTGCGTGCTTTTGCCGGCTACTGCAATGATAACAAACTAACAGTTAACTACAAAAAAACAAAGGTCCTGGTTTTCTCTAAATCCAGGAAACTATATAAATGGGTAATAAATCAGAACCACATTGAGCAGGTTTACAACTATAAATATTTAGGCATATCATTTCACTATAATCTAAATTGGAAGACTCAAAGGCTGTCTTCAATTCACAAAGCCCGCAATACCCTCAGTGCCTTTTTGCGATTTTACTATTCTAAAGGGGGCCAGTTTGTTCCCATGGCACTCCAGGTATTTCGTGCTAAGATCGTGGCCCAACTACTTTTTGGAGTTTCGCTGTGGATCCAGGGTGTAACAGCTGAACTGGAGAGAGTACAGTCTATTTTTCTGAGAGCAATTTTTGCAGTGCCTAGATGTGTGCCTTATTCTGCTCTATGTTTGGAATCTGAGTCTTTCTCTATTGTCTGTAAAGCCTGGGAGCTTACTTTCGCTAGATGGAGTAAACTCTGTTCTGAGATTCAGGAATTTTCTTTTTTCCAACATCTATGGGTGGATTCTTATCCTAACCCTTGGCTAACATTTGTAAATAATAAAATTATTCAACTGGGCCTTTCTCCTTCAGAACTCCTCACTTGGGAATATAATAAGGTGAAGGAAATATTATTTCTCCGGTTGCACAATATTGAACGGCAGGAACTTAGGTCTTTGGCCAATAGGACTTGCTCCCCTTTATATTTTGGGATTTTGCCACCCTGGGGAGATAGATGTGCTAGTTATTTGACAACGCTACATTTTTCCAAATTTCGGGCTGCATTTGCCCGGGCCCAGTTCAATGTGTTGCCCTCTTCTCTTTTGGATTGGAGGTTTGCAAAAGATAATCCTGTTGTAGTTTTCTGCCCTTGTGGTGTTGGCCCTCTGGAAACTGTCACCCATGTGTTGTTGCACTGCTCGTTGTATCGGGACGCTAGAGAAGAGCTCATTTCCCCTTTGTTACTTAAATTTCCCAGAAGGTGTGATCTCTTTTATACTTATTACTGCCTCGCAGATTCAAGCCCTGGGACTACAGCAGTTGTGGCTAAATTTTTCTATATTGCCATTAGGTTGAGGTCCCTATTAAGTGCCTAACTGCGAGAGCTGTCTGTTGTTTTTAAATAATTTATTATTATTGATTGTAATCTGTCATATTGTGTTTTAGCATTGTTTTATTGACGTACTGTGTATATTTGTTACTACCATTTTTGCTGGCCAATGGCCGTAATAAAACTGATGATGATGAATCCCAGATAAAGATCTTTCTCTAGAACTAATAAGAACATAAATAGCATGGATTAGAATAAGAATTCCATACTTTGAAAATTATTTGAAATGAGTCATTGACTGTAAACATGCTTTCAAACCAGTCTGCACAACTTGCAGATGACCAATACTAATGCAGCATACCAGCCATATACAATAGCCTATCACATGCTTAATGCCACCTAATGGCACAGCAGGGAAGCAACCTGCCTAGAGAACAGGAGGCTGTTGGTTCGAATCCCCGCTGGTATGTTTCCCAGACTATGGGAAACTCCTATATCGGGCAGCAGCAATATAGGAAGGTGCTGAAAGGCATCATCTCATACTGCACAGGATAAGGCAAGGGTAAACCACACCTTGTGTTCTACCAAGAAAATCACATGGCTCTGTGGTTGCCAGGAGTCAACACCAACTTGACAGCACAACCTAACCTAACCTATCACATGCTTGAAAATACCCTGGTTTTCTATCCTAGGCAGAAAAACCAGGAGGTTTGTTGAGTCCTTGGTGGACCACTATACATGACTGGTTGGGCTTGGTGAGCTACAAGACTGAACATTTATGCTGAAGCCTTGTTCCTCTAGGAGTGACCCAAGGGTCAAAGCTGGCTTCTCAAGACCTACCACAGAGTCCTGATTTGGCAACCTGAGGGATGCATGGCAGAGATTCAGTCTTGTACATCAACTGGCCGTGACCAAAGAAAGAATTGCAGCCACACCAGCAGGACTGCCTCCTTGCCCCAGGAGGCCAGAACAGGTCAGGTGCTACTCCCTGAACCCAAGTAAAGTCTCCCAAATCATCAAGAGGAGCAACTCCATTCTTGCTGGCAATCGACCATCTTTGCCCTGCTCCCTCTCTGGCTTTACTTTGGCTCACCCTGCATCACCTTTGGCTCACCCTGCTTGATAGGAACAGGGTTTGTAGTGTGTGGGTTTTTTAAAGTATTTTAACTGGTTTTAAATGGTTTTAATTGTTTTTGAATTGTTTTTATATTGTTTTTAGCATTGTGTTTTGAATTGTGTGTTTTTATGTCTTTTTAAAGTTGTTGTACACCGTCCAGAGCCTTTGGATGTGGTGGTTTATTAATAAATAATAATAATAATATGCTGTAACTGAAATGGTCAAAGTGTGAACATGCTTGAGCTTGAACATCATTGGTTTTTCCAAATGTGAAAAGTTAAAAAGAAAAGTGTGTGCATGTGCATGCATTATATATATATTATTATTATTAATTATTTTTTATTATTATTATTTCAATTTCTACACCGGCCTTCCAAAAATAGCTCAGGGCAGTTTACAAAGAGAAACAATAAATAAATAATTAAAAATAATAAAAATAAAATAATATTAAAATAAACCTTATATGACAGATAACAATGTATTGGTTTTTGTGTGACCCTGGATTTTGCAGACACTAGAAATTAATTCACCAGCAATCCCCATCGAAAAACAAACATCATAAACATTGAAACTGAAATTAAATCAGTCAACAAAAATCAATAGAACCTGCATTAATCTTTAACTACACGTGAAATCCTTATCCTAAGGCTACTAGAATCTATTCACACATACTTTCCCCCCATAGACTAAGGCCACGAGCATCCAAAATTGGCTTTTTCGGGGAGAAAAGAGAGAGACATTCTGTTCAGATTCTTGAACATGATGGCATGATTTTTAGATGCTGCAGGCTACCCGGGGAAGAGACAGATTCCCACTGAAGAGCAACGTAACTTCTCAGCTTTCACACAGCCTACCACTGAGATAAATGCCACACGTGCTGTCAGTTGCTTGAAACTGTCAAAGATCTCAACTGAATACTGTCATCTCAAAACTGACATGATGGGCAAAATAGCTGTGTTTATCCATGTCTCTACTCATCCAATAATACACTCTGTGAAGCCCACATTTTCCACAAGAAGGGGGGTAATTAATGCTTCAAGCCTCCTTCACCCCGGTTCCTCAGATATTAGGTCTCACAGCAGAACCACACAACCAAACTGATTAGAGACCAATTGTTCCTGGGACATACTATCTCTCCTAGGTGCCAGGGGAAATTATTGATTACATTTGTATACCATATTTCTGCCAAGCCATTTGAGGTGGCTGACCATTTAAACTATTAAATTAATTTTTTTAATGGATAAACCATATAAAAATTTAATTAAAAAATAAGCTATTTTTGAAAAAAACAAAAACAAGGTATTAGAACAAGCAGGTTTCAGACCCTTGATTGCCTGTTGAAAAAGAGCCTGGACTCTTTTTTTCTCCTTAGAACCACCAGGTTGCTTTGGGCTGTGGTCTATTCCAGTAGTTTTTAAAATGTGGGATGGTGGGCAAAATTCCCTGAAAGAACACTTGCCCACCACTACCGACATTCCCCTGCATTATGCAACCAAAAGGGAAATTGGGGAGTAGTCCAGGTTGCATTCTCAGGTCAGTGGGGGTGAGATTGGCCAGTGCACCTTGTGAACCGAGTGTGCTTCCTTAATGCCCCAGAATCCTCTGATTTCCCCCACCCCTCAAGCACATAGTTGCTGCAAGATGGAAGATACACAGGTGAGGCAGGGAAAAGAGTGAGGATTTTGCCACCCTGCTATATCTGCCGCTTGAGGTGGCTGCCTCACCTTGCCCTAGACCACCCCTGCAAACTAAGTTCCATTGCAGACACTAGAAAATACATGCAGGAAGCTCTCTGGAGACAGTCGGTATGAAAATAGCTGATGGCAGAAATGTTAACAACTGCTCTAGGATGTGAAGTCAAGGGCAATGCGAAAAGGTGGAAGTGACAATCGTCACACGATATGCTTCAACATAAGACACTATCCCACAAGACACCCATCAGACACACCATCCTATTATGAGCCACCCATCAGGCACACCATCCGATTATGCAACATGATCACAGCAGCACTACAGTGGCATGCAGCAGTGAGACAGGTAAGTCCTCATCTCTGGAGCAGACAGATAGTTCTGTCCAGCTCCAGATAGATGACAGGGGGGAATAACAGAGAGCATCCTCCCAATTACAACGTGGCACAATGCCAACAACCAGCTATTTAAAGTTCTAATTGGCCTTTGTAGTCCGCACGACGAGATTGCACTAAGGTAGACTCCCAAGTTAATGAGCCCCGACTTGAATCTTGCTCTCTTGGAGTGGTTCCAATGCTATAAGTCTTAGCCAAACTCTCCAGGCCTTTTGTAGGAGAGAACTGTGAAGGAAATTTCTCTGGCAGCCGCTGACTATGGAGGGATGAGCCGACTACGGAAGGAAATGTAGTTATTTCATAGGAACATTCCTATGTTCTCTACCTTATACCAAACCACATCATTGGTCCCTCTACCTCAGTTTTGTCTACTCTGACCGGCAGCAGCTCTCCGCGGTTTCAGGAAGAAGTCTCTCTCAGTCCTACCTTGAGATGCCCGGGAACCCACCTGGGACCTTCTGCAGGCAAAGCAGATGCTCTACCCCTGAGCTACGGTCCTGTCCCCAAAGTATTTCACCTAATATTATACCAATATGAATATGATGGATATTTATATACCACTTTCCCACAAAAAATTCCCAAGGTAGTTTACATAGATATAGATAAATAAAATGGCTCTCTGTCTCCAAAGGGCTCACAATCTTAAAAAAAAAAAAAATGCAAGAGAGACACCAGCAACAGCCACTGAAGGGGTGCTGTGCTGGGGATGGATAGGGCCAGTTGTTCTCCCCTTGCTAAAGAAAGAATCACCACTTTGAAAAGGTGCTTCTTTGCTCAGTTAGCAGGGGAATATCAATATTAAATAATGTTGCACATATGTATTTATTTTAATGATGTATATGGGCCACCTTCCCCAGCTAAAAAGCAGGCAAGAGGTGGCTCGCAATACAAAACTAAAAAGCCAACGTAATTTAAAATACAACACCGGTGCAAGCAATTACCTAGAAACAGATACTGTGAACTGACAGGGTGGATAAAACAGTTGCTTCTGTTTGGGTTGCTGCTGTTTCCATCTCCCGTCTCCCCCTAGAACTATTTCCCCATTTCTCACTGCACTTCCTCTTAAATCACTACATTCCACACAAACAGAGCTTTTAACTGCAGATAAACTACTCTATCATGCTGCTTGAGAAGCCTCACCACTAGCCAATGTTATTTGCATTCTCTCGATTATGACGTGCAATCTCGGTTCAGCTTGATCCCCTGTTCAGGAAGCCTGGAAGAAAACTTACCAAGAGAAGCTGAAGTCTGTATACAGATGTGAATTCTACCATGTCACCTTCTATGAACATAGAAAACTGCCTTATTATGCTCCTTTTGAATAAGAAACTTAAGAATATCGGCATCGTGCCTAGGGAAGAGGCAGCTAACACGCTTTTCCTACCACCAAAGACACTGACCAATTCCTTTTCTAAAGATCAAACTGGGGCTCTCAAAAAGATCTGATGTAGCAACATTTAGTAAACTGGTATAGTTTTTACTAGATTTTAAAAACTAAAGTTATATATGTGTAGGTCTTTTTAAATTGAGTTATAATCCTTTACATTTTTAACTACAATGTTATTGCAAGCTTTTGCTACAAAAAAGGAAACACCACGTGTGAGCGTGTGCACAAGTAGGAAAGAAAACTGCAATATTTTAAAATTTGCTTTTTACAAAAGCAGCTAATTTTATAATTGTACGTGTCTAAAACCTGGGTTGTGCCAGAGATCAGAATATAATAAAAGCGATTATGTTCCCCAAAACGCAAGTAGATTGTTTATTCAAACACAGAAAAACAAAAGACAGAAGCAGCGTGAGTGTGTGTGTGTCTGCAGGCCTGACTTTTATTAATGTAATATTTCTGTTAACGGCCTCCTCTATGTAAGGCATCTGTAAAAGGTTTGTATTGTTAACTTAATAGTGAAAATCTAATACAGGTTCTATTTGAAATTTCCCATTAAGCTGACGTCAATAGAGGTCTGAGAATCAGATTGTTATGACCCAGACTATGAAACAGACATTCAAGTCAGATGGTTCAAATTTAGTCATCATACACCAATGAGAGTGTTTTACCATTTTTATCGGATTTCTGGATGCAGCCAAAGTGCACTTGGCACAAAAGGGGTTTTTTGGAGGGTGGAGGAGATGGGGATTAAAATGTGTACCTTAAAAAAAGACAAAAAGACCTTTTATTATTCCTTCCAAGCAAGAATGAAAGGGAGAGCAGAATGGAAGAGGGGAATTGAAAGCACAAGTCCTTCAACCGAGCATTCATGCAGGAGGAAAGGACTGCAGAACTGAGCCACCACTGCCTTCTTATTTTAAATTTATAAGGCACTTGAAGTTTTTAGGCACTGTACAATAAATTCATTGTGATGATAACTCACAGCCCACAGGTCCAGAATCTAAATTTGGCCATCAATAACCATATGGAAGGGCACAAGGAACTATGACTCCTAGAGTGTTCTTGTTGATCTATATGAGAGTTTGCGCTTTCAAGGGGAAAGAGAGATGCAACACCTTAAGAGTAACAAAAATAGGTTTGAAAATATCTCCACCAAGGAAATGGACAACTGTCTTTCCCAGAGCATACTCTGGGGAAAGTGTTTCAGAAGGTTTTTGGAATAGTACCATATGAATTGGGGGGAAGCTGGCTATGGAGTGTGCCTATTGGCTAGTGCCCTTGGAGTCGCGAACATACTTTCCCCCCATCCTCTGGGGAAGAGATGGTATTTGAGTATTTGTGAGGAGCAAGGTAAGATGGGGGGGGGGATTGGGTCACTAAAGGGGAAATGGTGAGTGGAGAACTCACCATATGCTCAAGGGATCTTTGGACAAAGGGAGGTGGTATAATAATAATGGTGGTGATGGTGATGTTGGTCCGAGACAGAGAACTAATCTGGCATTCAAATCTGTAATGCAGGTTGCAAAACTGGGCTCATATCGCAGGTGAAGAACCGGTTGCTATTTCTCCTAAAATGCTATGTCTGTCTCCAATAACAGGTCCCAGGACACCTTTGTATGTGCATGGTTGACTATTAAGGTTTGACAGCTCTGCGTTTGGGACTGGAGTTGGGAAAACCCTAATCACAGCCAGAATGCCTAAAATTCTTTGCTATAACCTAGTCTCTGTAGGGAGACTAAAGATTTTATTCTCTGTCACCACAAAGGCTCAAAACACCACTGAAAAGCTAAAAACTGCCCCATTCAACAAAGCCACTCGGCTCCCGATTAGAGGCCCTGTTACACTCTCTGTCCTTTCCTATTAAACAATTACAAAAGAAGAGGGTAAGATTTTCTTCTCTCATCAACACCTCCTCTACACACAGTGGATTGATTTTTTGTTTTTAAAGTATGTTGTGCAAGATCCAAAAATTCAAGCCAAGTTTCATACCAGACCTTGTAGGATTTGGAGCTCATGCCCCATGAAAACAGAAGCACGGTGTGCCCTGCTTGAAGAAACTTTGCTACAATTCTTGGCCTGGACTGATCTAGTAGAAATTTCAATTACAATAACCTGTAGCAATTAAATGGACCGGGAACGACTTTTGCCCTCGGGGAAGGGATAAAAGAATAATACTTCCTTGAATGAATTGGAGTAACTCCAACTCTGGCACAAGTCTGGAGGATTGGGTGTAATCAAATTGAAGTCTCACGCAAGCAGCGGTTTGCTTTGCTAAGGAAGCCGAACACAAAAGAGAAAAAGCAACAGAGAGAATTTTCCTTGATATCCTGAGATACTAAATCAAGCCAGGAGAAGATAGCCAGCATTGATTCCTGCTGTTTAAATGTATTTGCTCTCATTCAGAAATTAGAACCAGGGGTCATCCCATGAAAGTGAAGGCCAGGAATTTTAGGACCAGCAAAAGGAAGTGCTTTTTATTTATCTATCATATTTTTACACCGCCCAAAACTTACGTCTCTGGGCGGTTTACAAGAAGATTAAAAAGTAAAAAATTAATTAAAAACAAAAACAAAACAAAACAAAAATTTAAAAGGAAGAAATGTAAAACACAATTTAAAATTTTTAAAAGAATATTCTAAAAATAACATTCAAAACGATCAAAACAATATCAGTTAAAAGCCTGGTTGAGGAAATGCATCTTTAAGGACTTTTTAAAGGATGTCAGAGATGGGGAAGCTCTTATTGCACTAGGGAGCTCATTCCAAAGCCTCGGGGCAGCAACAGAGAAGGCCCGTCCCTGAGTAGCCACCAGACGAGCCGGTGGCAAATGCAGACAGACCTCTCCTGATGATCTCAATGGGCGGCGGGGTTCATTACGAAGAAGCCGTTCTCTTTTTCACAAAGCGCAAAATTAATCTATGGAATTCTCTGCCATGGGATGTGGTGATGGCCACTAGCTTGAGTGCCTTTAAAAGGGGCTTATACAAATTCACGGAAGACAGGTCTATCAATGGCTACTAGTCTAGTGGCTATAGGCCACCTCCGGGCTCAGAGGCAAGATGCCTCTCACTACCTTGCTGGTTTATTGCTGTTGACTTTCTATATTTTAACACTTCTTTTTGCTCATAGAACTGGGTCGGTCTGCCTGCCAGGCAAACTAGGTGGCCACCTAGGGCGCCAAGTGAGGAGGGGCCGCCAATGGTCTGGGTCTTCTGTGTGCACCATCACAGCCAGCCAACCAGGCAGATGACAGCGATCACCCCTTCACCACAGCCAGCCAGCTAGCTGATGGATGAATGCAGGCAGGTGCATACACCATGGGTGACAGGGATCACCCAACAGGAGGCGCCCAGCCATGCAATCAAAGGGAGCAGGGGAGCGCCAAAGCCAGGCTTCGCCTAGAACTTAGGTGCCCAAAACACATAAATATGAAGTTCCTGGAGCAATGGCTATAGATAAAAGGGTTACACAGGTAAGCAGGCCTAGCTGAATCAAATGAAATAAGCAAAGATAGGGTGATTTGATCTCAGTGTCCATGGCAGACATTTGGATTTGCCCAAACCAAACTAAACAAATGTTAAACGGGGTGTGTGTGTGATGGAACACTTAATTCCTGCACGGATTTACTTATTTCCTCCTGCAGTTAAGTGCTATACCCTATCCTCCACCAGTGAAAATTGGTGCAGGTTTGATGCAGCAATTTCAATTCACACCAGCTGAGGACTTTGTCCAGTAATGAGCACAAAAAGCCCACTTTAAATGGGTTTATGTTTGGCGGGGGGTGGGGAGGATCATTTGCTGCAACAGAGGGACACAGAAGAGAACAGGTGGACAGGTAATAGCAAGTGATAAAAGGGACTTGTGCTCTCCAGATTAGGAAGAAATGGAGCATGGCACATCAATTTAAGGCTGAATCAGTTTCACAATTGATGCAGGGCAATTAACCACACCATAGGAGTGACTGCCTACAGTTACTGCTGAATGGAGACCTAGCTTGCTTTTCACATTAGGGAAGTGGGCACGGTGGAGATGGAACATTAGAAAAGCCAGGAGAGCCTTTGTTTTTGAATGACAGCAGGCAGAGCTATAGGCTGTCCTGCTGAGAGGCAGCCAGCTGAGGTCATCAATAGAAGCATGACAGCCTGTCCATCAGCAGGCAGGAAGGAAACAGGCATCTCAACACCACATTCTGTTCTTTTAAATATACAGCAAGTATCCAAAGTTTCCTGAATATCGACATTCGCCTGTCAACCCTGACAATCCGAGGTCCCAGTTCAAACTCCATCTCAGGCAGGAACTCAGTGAGTAGTCTGGACACACCATTATTGTCTCAGTGTCAGATTCCCAATGGAAACAAGAGGATCCTTGGCCTGCTTGACTGGGCTATTTTTAAGGTTTAATTTTAGGTAGGTAGGTAGGTAGGTAGGTAGGTAGGTAGGTAGGTAGGTAGGTAGATAGATAGATAGATAGATAGATAGATAGATAGATAGATAGATAGATAGATAGATAGATAGATAGACATTTCTATACCGCTCTTCATCCTAGGACCCCAGGGCGGATAACAACAAGAGAAAAACAATTCAATAAAAACATAAGATCAAGACAAATGCAGCTAAAGATTTACAGAGAGCAAGAGACAGATGGATAAAAAGGGAAGCCTTTCTATCGTCACTCAAAGCTGAATACTCTACACAGTCCCCCAGCATCATCCAGAGGGGACCCTTCCCCCACTGTGCCGTGCTGCGCTTTACCCACTGCCAGTGGGCCTCCTTTAAGACCTCTTGAGCTCCTGCACCATCTCGGATGGCATGCACAGAGCACAGGGCAGTGTATTCCTCCCCAGTGCTTTCCTCCTGAAGCTCTGAAGAAGTCTCTCTTAAAGGGCCCTCTCAGCACTGAGAAAAGTGCCGTACTGTGCAGAGGTCAGCACAGTAGGAACACAAGAAGCTGCCATATGCCGAGTCAGAGCATTGGTCCATCTAGCTCAATTTTATCTACACAAAACTGGCAGCAGCTTCTCCAAAGTTGCAGGCAGGAGTCTCTCTCAGCCCGTCTTGGAGATGCCAAGGAGGGAATCTGGAACCTTCTGCATGCAGGTGCTCTTCCCAGAGCGGCCCCTTCCCCTAAGGGGAATCTCTCCCAGTGCTCGGACATGTCATCTCCCATTCACATGCAACCAGGGCAGACCCTGCTTAGCAAAGGGGACAAGTCACGCTTGCTACCACAAGACCAGCTCCCCTCATGTGGGCAAAAAAACATTCAAAGTGACCCCTGCTTGAAAAATAGTGGTGGTCATCGCACTATATAAATGCCTAGGCCTCAAGCATTCGGTGCTTTTAAAACCAATGATCTGAACTGGTTGAACTTTTTAAAGCTGAAAAGTATTGCTCTTCACCTCCGGTTTGCCAGCTTTCCCCACACCTGCATGCCTCCCTCTTCCTCTGCATTCTTAAACTTCTTTGCCAAATATCTGCATGTGGAAAACTACCACTGGGAGGAAGAGGGAGAAGAGCCAGGGGAAGGAATCCCCATATCAACACATACTCACCCCTGTAACATATGTAGGAAACGGAACACAACAAGCGCAGTGCGTACACACAGGCATACCAAAAAAAGATTTCTCTCTGAGGCAAGATACACAAACGGAGCAATTGGACAAGATCTTCGCGGTTCCACTCCTTTGAGCACCCCAAATCAAAGGAGGCCAGCCTGACGGTCTCCAAATGCCACTAGATTTGAACTCCCATCACTGATCACCCCGGGTCACAATTTATTGTAGCTGGGGATGATGGAAGTTGTAGTCCAACAAGCGTGGGAGTGCCTCAGAGTCTAAACGCTGCTGGAAATTTCAGATCAGTCACTGGAAGAGTACAGCTGTGAGAGGACATTAGACCCGTATTCAAACATGTTCAACACTCGTACAACCAGTGTACAGTGTACACAGGGACATTCATTCACATCTTACGTTGAATTCAGTTACAGCACTATGCTTCCTATCTGTATCGTGCATTTGAAGGGCCTGTGTCCAGGTCCACCTTTAAAATGTACAGTTTTTCACACAAACATAGGTACGAGTGCACAGAAATTTGTACACTCGAGCAGCACAATGTCTGAATCTGGCTACTGTCACTGGTGACTATCTTACCAGTCAAAGGCAAGTAGGATGTCAAGGGGAAGTTGACGGGAGAGAGGGCTCCAGTCCCTTTCTGCACCATTCTTTCACCATGGCACTCTCTTCCCTCCCTAATTATTTTATTTATTTTTTGCTTGGTTCTCTCTCCCTCTCCTCCTCCTCCTGATCTCTGGCTCTCACGGGCCAAGTTCTCACTGGGGTGCTAAACCTGTGTTTGGGCTGTACCACTTCAAGCGTGGTGTAGTGGTTAGAGTGCTGGACTAGGACCAGGGAGACCCGAGTTCAAATTCCCATTCAGCCATGAGACTTGCTGGGTGACTCTCGGCCAGTCACTTCTCTCTCAGCCTAACCTACTTCACAGGGCTGTTGTGAAAGAGAAACTCAAGTATGTAGTACACTGCTCTGGGCTCCTTGGAGGAAGAGCGGGATATAAAAAGTCTTTTTAAAAAAGCACATGAGAGGACCAAAAAAAATATCTCCGTAAAAAATTAGCATCTCAGGGAGAAACCACACCTTCTTCCTCATCATGCTCGTTTTTCATAAGGAAAGGGTTTTGTGTATACATTATGCAAGTCCCCAGCTGCAATCTGATGTGGTACATCACAGAGCCAGTTTACAACCCCTGTGAGAACTACACTTCAGCCTTCCCCCTTCATTACCACCCCAGTTCTTCCCCACTTGTACCGAACCTTTCCGTGACCCCAACTTTCCTCTGCTTTTCTACTCTCTTTCCTTCTAAGATGGTGCTTTATTTAAGTTTTCGAGTGTATTTATTTGCTACAGTTATATCCCACTCCTCCTCCAAGGAGACAAGAGCAGTGTACATGGTGATGTGCATATCCTCACAACAACCCTGTGAGGTGGACTAGGCTGAGAGATAAGTGACTAGCCCAGGGTCAACCAGTGAGTTTCATGGCTGAATGGGGATTTGAACTTGAGTCTCCCTGGTCCTAGTCCAACACTCTAACCACTACACCACACGGGCTTTCAAATTCCTCCCTGCCTCAGGGCATACATTGTTCCTACTCCTGGTTTCCTGAAAAGTCTCCCTGCTGGGAGCCTGCCTATTCCTGACCTCCATTCAAGTTCTTCTTTGCACACTTGGTTCAAGGTATTCATAATTCTCAAGTTTAGAAATGTGTAGCAGCATTACTTTTTTAGGTGACCTTTTTATTTTCCTATCTGGGTTAGGAAATTCCCCCTAAGTGTCAAGCAGAAGAAAGAGTTTTGAGTGACAAAAAACAAGAACCCAAGATGACACATCGGGATTGAAAGAACCCAGTGCACAAGCTGAAAACACTAATAATAATGACTAGCTGACCTGGCACAGAGCATCTGCGTCCCTAGTTCTCCCCCCGCCCATTCACCGAGCAGCCGTTTCTCTCCCCCCACCGTGGCCGACTGTTTGCCGGGCCACCGCTTTTCCCTTGGTGACTGGCCGTCCCGTCGCTAATCATCAGCTCACTCGTGAACTCTCGTGAGAGCTGCCACAGAGCCCTGAGGGACACCATACAAAAGTTCAGATTTTGAAGAACAACAGTCTCCAAGGGACACCATCTGGAACCTGCCCAAGAGGTAGGAGCAGAACCACTGCAGAGCAGTGCCTCCCACCTCCAACCCCCTCAGACATTTCAGAAAGATACTATGGTCGATGGTATCAAAAGCCGCCAAGAGGTCCAAAAGGACCAACAGAGTCACATTTCCTCTGTCAATTCCCAGTTGGAGATCATCCATCAGGCCGACCAAGGCAGTCTCCACCCCATAGCCAGTCTGGAAGCCAGTTTGAAATGGGTCTAGATGCCTCTTAAATACCAGATGCAGGAGAGCAACAGCAAGAGAGAGGGCATGCGCTCACCTCTTGCCTTTGGGCTTCTCAGAGGCGTTGGGTGGGCCACTGTGTTAAACAGGATGCTGGACTGGATGGGCCTTGGGCCTGATCCAGCAGGGCTGTTCTTATGTCCCTTTGTTCCCCTCTAGTGGCATGCCCTCTCACAAACGCCCTATTCGCACATTGGGCTGTGTCAGATGAATGCCAGCCAACACAAATGATCAGATTGGACTTGCGACAAGCATGGTCCCAACCCAGACATCTTTGGGGGTTGTCCCAACACACTGTCAAGGGATCCTTTAATTGGGTGAGGCGGTGATCCTCTGAATTGCCCTTCTATACATGCTCCAAAAACCTGTTTCAACAAACATGTGTACTAGTCAGCATTTATCTGAACTATTCAGCAAACAGGCCCCCTAAAATACAGGATACATATAGGAAGTGCACTGTACTGTCTCTGAACAGAGTACACATGTGCAGTCATTCACACATCTTCTATCTATTTATTTCTCCCAGGAGCCCCTGGTGGTGCAGAAGAGCCCCTGGTGGTGCAGTGGTAAAACTGTTGCCCTGTAACCAGAAGGTTACAAGTTCGATCCTGACCAGGGGCTCAAGGTTGACTCAGCCTTCCATCCTTCCAAGGTCGGTAAAATGAGTACCCAGAATGTTGGGGGCAATATGCTAAATCATTGTAAACCGCTTAGAGAGCTTTGGCTATAGAGCGGTATATAAATGTAAGTGCTATTGCTATTGCTACTGCTACATGTCACTAATCCCATGCATGGCAGCTCTTGCGAGATTTCATGAGCAGCTGCCAATTAGCGATGGCGATGGGGAGAAAATGGGGACAGGCGGAGGGCTGGCCCAGCCGGCGGGAGCAGGTAGCAGGCCGGCCCGGAGGAAATTTGTGGGCGGGAAGGAGGGAGGGAGGAGGTGGCAGGCCGGCTTTCTGGCCGGCCAACCAACCACAAACCACAGGCGGGCGATGGGGGGAGGAAGCGGGCTGCTCCCACCAGCGGTCGGCCAGCAGGAGCAGGTGGCAGTGGTCCAGCCCGGCCACCAGGAGCAGGCGGCAATGGTGGGCCGGGCCAGCCACCGGGAATTGGCGGGCGGGAGGAGGTGGTGGGCCTGCCAGCCAGAAACTGTGGGTGGAGGGGGGGGGGGGAGAAACAGGCTGGTGGATGCGCAAATGCTCTGCGCCCAGCCCAGCTAGTTCTGTTTAATGCATGTAGAGCAGAACACTTCTATTTGCATCCTGCATTTTAGGGGGCCTGTACCCAGATTTGCTTTTTAAATGATCGTATGAGCAGTCATGAACACAAACACATGTACACGTATACAGACATATAATGGACCGGTTCAGATGAATGCTGACTAGCACACATGTTCTGATTAAACCGGTTTTTGAAGCATGTATAGAGAGGCAATTCAGATGAACACCCCCTCACACAATTAAAGGATCTCCTGCTCTAGACATAATGTGTCAATAGGACTAAAGCGAAATATCACTTGGGGGCTTTCCCTCATCATGCCAGACGGACTTTTCAGGGGACTTGAGGGACCGGAAACAACCCGTCCATGCATGTATTCCCAGTGGGAAGAAGAGCTGGAAGAGCCATAATGAAGGAACAGTTCCACGCATGGCCCATTAGAGCCCAGACACCATAATCTGGAGTGGATTAGATGCTCAAAGTTCAATAAAAATTAAGTTTAACAAATGTGGGGAGGGAGGAGAAAAAGAGGGAGAGCCTCCAATGATATTTTTCATGCACATGGCAAGAAAAGCCAGTCTTTTGGTACTATACAGCAAAATAAACTCATAACCTGCCCCCAGGAAAGAAGTGAGGATTCAGAATGTCAGAGGAAAGAGCTGGACACACAAAACTCTAGGAGCAAAAGAGATAAGCCTGGGGTATTTTGAATTACTTTCACTCAAATGCCTCTTTGCCTCCCAAGAAACTGCAGCCAGTGCAGATTTCAGCTTCCTGGGTGATCTTATAAAAAGTTTATGGTTTTTCTTCTTCTCTGAAAATAATGGATACTACTATACCACAATAAGCTTCCCCTGGAAACTGAAAAGCCTTTATTATTATTATTATTATTCTGCTTTTTTAAAAAAAAGGTTCAATGGAATTGGCTTTTCAGAAAGAGGAAAAGATGAATGATTTCTGGCACATCTGGATCAACTACAAATGCAAATCAGTTGAAAATGGTGTCACTGCCATGGATTTTTCAGGAGAATCTTGTGGAAACCTCAGCATTGTGATGAGTTTCCTAATAGAAAGCCTCACTTTACCAGGAACAGACACCCACAAAAGGGACCAGCATTCTCCCTAACAGGGAATCCCCTCAGATGTTGTTGACTACAGTTCCCAGCTATGATGGCCTTTGGCTGGGAATTATTGGAGTTTTTGTCAGCAACATCTGAGAATCTCTGTTAGAGGGAACACTGGAAGGGACACATAAGACAATCTTAGGAACATAGGAAGCTGCCATATACTGAGTCAGACCTCTGGTCTATCTAGCTCAGTACTGTCTTCACAGACTGGAAGTGGCTTCTCCAAGGATGCAGGCAGGAGTCTCTCTCAGCCCTATCTCGGAGAAGCCAGAGAGGGCATTTGAAACCTTCTGCTCTTCCCAGAGCAGCTCCATCCTCTGAGGGGGAATCTCTTCCAGGGATGTGCAGAAAACCAGTTTGCCCAGTTTGGTTCAAACTCGAACCGGGTTTGAACTGGGAGGGGGAGGTTCGGTTTTGGTTTTGCTTGAACCTCCCTGGTTCGGTTCGAATTCAAAACGGTTTGAACTGGTTTGAACCTCCCAAAGTGGGTGAAGTGGTAGTTGGCACCCATGGGTGCCTACCACCCAACCCCCAAAGCAATCGGACACTCCGACGATATTTTAGAAAAAAAATGGGGGGGGGGTATTTTTTTCTCATAGGGTATAATGGGACTCAAACCAGCCCATTATCCCCTATATGAAGCACCTAGGGGCGCAAAAGTGGGGTGGGTGGTAGGCACCCAGGGGTGCCTACTACCCACCAAACCCCAAGGAAATTGGACACTCCTCCGATTATTGGTGAATTTTTAAAGTATTTTTGAATACCTCATAGGGAATAATGAGGATTCCAGAAAATGTATAGCTTTACGTCGGGGGGAAAGGGGTGGCCTAGAGCAGAGTGTGGTGGTTGATAGTGCCCAAGCAGGACAAGGAAGCTACCAGAATTATTTCAAAGAACTGGGCAAAGGGCTGATTTTTAAGTGATTTTTCAAGTTTACACGTCTTTAAGGTTTTTCTCCATAGGGAATAATGGAGGTTTCAGCAGCCCCATAACTGCACTTGTGGGGTGTTGGGGTGGCCCAGAGCGAGTGGTGTGTAGTGCACAGAGGGTGGGTTTTGTTTTTTCTGAGGTGTTCTGAGTGTAGATTCTCTGGTAGCAAATGAGAGTGGATTCATGGTTTGTCGTTGAGAATCTCATATGTCACAATATTCTTCACTGACACTTACAATTTCAAAGCAACCAATGACATCTGAAACAACAAAGGTGTCTTTCGCAAAAACTGGTTTCCCAGCATTGTTTACAAATCTTGGGTTGCTAGAACAAGGCAGTCCGTTCAATTATTGTCTTCAGAAGAACAAAGCAGCCTTCAGGTATCTGTTTTCAGAGCAAAGGAAAATAAAGAATCCTCAAGAGCATCGCAAGTGGGCACTGAAGTTGTGTTGTTGTTTATCAAGCAGTAGGACTATGCTCTTTCTTAGCTCAAGGTCTGAGAAAGTAGAACCCCAAGTTGCTACATCAATGCAGTTATAACATTTTCCACATTAAAAGATCAGGAGTGCCTTACAGGCTCACACTCACCTTTCTGCATCCTATTCCTCACATGAATTACTCTCTCCCTTTCAGGGTTGATAAAAATCTATGGTGGGTTTTTGTTTTGTTTTTACATTGGATTTTTTTAAAATTTAAATCAATGTATTTTTTAAAATCATAAATAACCTAGTCATGTATATCAATCATGGATAATCATAATTATATCCTATGAACATGTTAACAGCAGTCTATAGGGATCAGAGATAACAGATCTGATCAGTCTATACTGCAGGTGACGTCCCACCCCGCCCAGCCACCGCGCCCCTGTGCAAAGACAAAGAAGGTCAATGAATAAATAAATAGAGGATTTGGGGGGATGGAGTAGATCTGAGCATAGAGGAGGAGTCTGGGTGTAAATGCAGGGGATGGAGAGGGGAGGGGAATAGAAAGTGAAACCAAAAGTGAACAGAACATATTCAAGCAGTCCTGAGGAAACTCTTTCCTAGTGTATCTTCCATTGGAGAAGGGAAACACCTATCATGGCAGCAGACTGTGAAAAGGGACCACATGTGGGAATATTTTAATGAAGTTCCTGAAGTTCCCATGAAACTGAAGGTTGGGAAATTTAGGACCGACAAGCGGAAGTACTTTTTCACACCGCACATAATTAATCTATGGAATTCCTTGCCATGGGATGTGGTGGTGTCCACCAGCTTGGATGGCTTTAAAAGGGGCTTAGACAGATTCATGGAGGCCAGGTCTATCAATGGCTACTAGTCTGATGGCTGTGGGTCATCTCCAGCCTCAGAGGCATGATGCCTCTCAATACCAGTTGCAGAGGAGCAACAGCAGGAGAGAGGGCATGCACAGACCTCTTGCCTGTAGGCTCCCCAGAGGCATCTGGTAGGGGACACTGTGTGGAATGGGGTGCTGGACTAGATGGGCCTTGTGCCTGATCCAGCAGGGCTGTTCTTATGTTCCTGTACCTGTGGGTAAGAAAGGCACGTGTGCAAAATGCAAACAGTGAAACAATGAAATGGGAGACCTGGTTGCCCAAATGAAACAGCGTTATGAGAAGTGTGTGCCTCCCTTCTAAAAATGAAACCTACATCAATCTTTAAATATGTATTAAGGTTGTATTCAACAACAATGTACTTTTATAGAAAATGAGGATTAAACAGAAGCTTCCAGACTAGTAATTTAAATTGTGATTTAAATCAATTCAACCCTTCTCCCTTTCCTTCCCATCACTGACCTTCATGCAACATTATACTTACACAAAGGTCAACACTAACCATAGTCACCTTTAAACCAACCAAGACACAGACCAAAATAAATCCAAAGCATTGTAGGGTTCAGATGCACATGGAAAGCTGCCCCTTGTGCAGAAGGCACTACAGACAATGGTTGCCATCCAGATTAGCACTGCACTAGTACACACATACTGCACTAGTGTGCTAGCTAGTTCCACTATGTCAAAAGCTTGTGTTCCAGACTAGTGTTGCTCTAGGGGGACAGGATGCATTTGCACAATCCGTGCTGGGCCTCCTGCTGTGAAACCTCTTCCTCGGGCCATTTATGTTGCAGGGAATAGTGCAAAACTATCCACGATCCTTGTTGTGCAAGCCGACCGAGAGCGCAAGAGCGATTGTGCAACTCTGAGCATCCACTCCTCTACACAGCCTTCTTGCATGTGCACATCTTGAGTTTGTTGCACTAATGCAGCATTAGTCTGGATGTCAGCTAACGGGTTGTTTCCCATCACACATGCAGAGCATTCATTCATAGACAGACAGACAGAGCAAGCAAGCAAACAAACGAGCAAGCAAGCCAGCCAGCCTTGGAAATGCTATATGCGTATGGAGCAACTGGGTCAGAATAGCTGCCAATGATTTACATCTGGTGATTCTGGGACGCGTACAACTCTCGGGGGGAGATCAGTTTCTGCTGCAGTTTCAGGCAGCTTCAGCATCAGCTTCCGTAAAGAACTGGGCAACCCCTCATATTCCTCTCCTTCAAGTCTAGGAAATATTGTGCTCCCATTTCCACAGAACCATTGCTGAACTGCCAGACAAGGTCAGGTGCTTTTGATTAAAGATGAAGGCATCCGATTGGGCTGGCAGCAAGCAAGATTTGCCAGCCATCTATTTCCACTCCTCACTTGTGACCTGGCGAGTGGGATACTGTGCTCTGGTGTGGATCTTCTTGCGGGCACACATACAAGCATAAAGAAATGGAATAGAGGGCTAGGCCTGCTCCCCAGTTTTGCTTGCATTCAGCCAGCCTGGGGAGCAGCAGACGCCTCCTTGGGAAAGTATTTTTCCCAGTTCCTGAAGTGGGCTGTGGGGTGATCTGAACCAACCCAGCAGCTCCACAACCAGCCTTTCCATTTCTGGCTCCACTTCTGAAGTCAAGGCCACACTTGGGGAACTGTCATCCCAGCTATCATTAATATCCCCGATTAACCTCAAGCTTCAAGTTAGGGGAAGACTAGCTCACTGGAAGAACATCTCCTTTGCATGCAGAAGGCCCCAAGTGTTCTCCCTGGCATCTCCGGGCTGGGCTGTGAAAAAGCCTCTCTGGAAACCTAGAGCAGGGATTCCCAATCTTTTCCCACAAGTGTTCCACTTTTGCTGCAGACCTTCAGCTCAGGTACCGCCGGGGACATTTTGTGTACGCATATGTACGCGCACACACAGAAACTTAAATGTTACAATTAGGGTGACAGCCACTCCCCCACTTCCACCCAAAGAACAGAACACAGACACAATCCATATAACGATCTGCTCGTAACAAGAGAGTTACTAGAGATTACCCCAACCAAGATTACCCTCCATCCACCCACAAACAGAGAGGCGATTCTCACGATCGCCAAGAAGCGGGCTAAGGGAGCCTAACCCGCTTTCTGGCGAGCATGAGAACCACCCTCAAAGCAGGTAACCTGCCTACGGAGCCCTCCCCTCAGACGAAGTTAGGGGAGCAAGCGCTCCGCTAACCCCGTCTATTTGATCGTGTATTGCTGCAGCATGGCTCCGCAGCAATACACTGAAACAAGCCTCCCGGCCCTGGGGGGGTCTCTCCAGGATGCCCCACATGCAGGGCATCCTGGAACTTCCAGGGGCTGTGCGGCCCCCAATGGCTCCGTGGCTGAGCCAGCAGCCGTGTACACGGCCGATCCAGCCGCCCAGGGCTTCCTGCCTGATCATCTGTGGGGAGAGCGGGCTAAGCCCACTCTCGGCAAGTCTCACCGATCGTGAGACTCGCCTCAGAGACTACTAAGGTGCCTTGAAAAGGAGTGGCGGGAAGCAGGCACCCATGCACATGTGGGAGAGGAGACAGAGGAGGAGGAGGTTGGCAGAGGATGACACAGGAACAAGGAAGAGCAAGGAGCCTTGGGGAAAAAGCAGTGGTGGCGGTGGTGGCGGCGGCACACAGACGCACAAGCACACATGGCATACTTCAAGCCACTCTGCCTCTGAGTCAGCCAACCAGCCAGCCCGTCCGCCCACTGCCAAGCAACCGATGGCAAGCTGGCTGCATGCACTGCCAACAGAGCTTGGAATCGGCTGAGCTCTGTCAGGAAGACTCAGGGGCAGATGTGGAGGCGGAGGATGACTCCAAAGGAGATGCGGGGCAGCAGAAGACTCTAGAGGAGAAGCGGGGGCAGAGGGCAGCAACAGGGAGCTCAATCCAGCAAATAGCTGAGTCCCTGCTGATTCCCACCTGGGACTCTTCCAAGTACCACTAGTGGTATCTCTGATCATAGAGAGCTGCTGCCAGTCAGAGAATACACTACTGAGCTAGAGGGATTGGTGATCTGACTCAGTATAGGGCAGCTTCCCATATATACAGGCCAAGCAGATGAAGCTACCATTGGGCCAAAACCTAGGTCAGGCACAATTAAACAGGGGTCTTGGGATTCTGCTTTCCGTAGTGCCACAGCTAGTAAGCAGGGCAGGCAAGAAACACCAGGGAAAGCAGACATGCTTAATGGGTATGCAGGAACAAGAGATCTGAAAGCGGTTTCGCCGATAACAGGGCTGTACAACTTCGACCCTCTAGCTGCTGTAGGTCTACAACTCCCATCATTCCTAGTGGCTGCTGTGACTGGAGATGATGAGAGCTGTAGCCCAACCACTGCTAGAGGGCTGACGCTGTACAGCCCTGGCCTATACAAGTGGCTCAAACTAAGGAGCCAGACCGGAATCCAAAGCTGGATAGAACCAGATGACGCTCCACTGGACCCTTTTGTCAACTGACCTCTACTGAGTTGACAACTGAAGCACCATATCTTGTCCCTTAGCAGTCGAGGGGCCATAGATCAGCAGTAGAGCATATGCTTTGCATGCAGCAAGTCTTAGGTTCAGTCCTTAGCAGCATCTCCAGACAGGTCTGGGGATAGCCCCATCTGAACACCTGAAAGGCCAAGCATGGACAACAATGAGCCAGATGGACCAATGGTCCATTGGTTGCCTAACTCAGTGTAAGGCCACTTCATGTGGGTAAAGAACAACAAAAAGCAGTCCAAGAGCCCCCTCCTCCAAGAAGTTATCATGGCGATACGGAGTAAACAAGGCTCCTCCTGGGTCCTGCCAGAATCCCAGGTTCAGACCTCCCAATGCCTAATCGCAAACCATACTACTACCACACCACTTCTCAACAAAAGTTCTCAAAGTGGTTTACATAGAGAAATTAATAATAATACCCAAAGGGTATTATTGTGAACCCAAAGGGCTCACAATCTAAAACGAAACACAAGATAAGTACCAGCAACAGCCACTGGGAAGGATGCTCTGCTGGGCTTGAATTGGGCCAGTTGTTCTCCCCACTTTGAAAGGTGTCTCTTTGCTCAGTTAGCAGCAGTAACTTTTATGAATCTGCTGCAATTTGTTGGGCAAGTTGCTCTCCTTCTGCTAAGCTGGCAGCAGTAACTGCTATGCATCTGCTGCAATTTGTTGGGCCAGTTGCTCTCCCTCAAGATTTGTTGGGCCAGTTGCTCTCCCTCTGCTAAGCTGGCAGCAGTAACTGCTATGCATCTGCTGCAATTTGTTGGGCCAGTTGCTCTCCCTCTGCCAAATTGCCAGCAGTAACTGCTATGCATCTGCTGCAATTTGTTGCGCCAGTTGCTCTCCCTCTGCTAAACCGATAGCAGTAACTGCAATCTGTTGGGCCAGTTTGCTCTCCCTAAATATAAGGGAGTCCCCACTTTGAAAGGTGCCTCTTTGCTCATTTAGCAGCAGTAACTGCTATCCCATCTTCCACACATTGTTCTTGTGCAACTGGCCCTACATGTTTGCACCCGCTGCCCAAGTTCTGGATCCTAAGCCAGAACATGGGCTCTCTCGGTCTCTGCCTGTACCTCGACTACCAGCTGTCCTTACCACCCCCAATGCCAGGAAGCCCTCCCCACTACATCAAGAACTATGGGCAATTTACAGACTATTATCTTCGCCACAAAACACAACCGCTTGGAAAGGGGCGAGCCAGAAATGCAAACAATTACAGGGAGGGTGGGGATGAGCAAGCCATTCATTTTGCACGGCTCACATGCTCAAAAGGAATTGTCTCTCTATCCTCCTTGGCAGTGAGATTCTTTTTGGTTCCTGCTTTGGGAGAGAGAAGAATGAAAAGGAAATAAACTGGTTTTAAAGCTGTCAAGTCTGAAGTTCTATTTATCTGAGAAAGGCCATAATGATTCCCAACTGATCCAGCAGGAGCTATTATCTCAAACTAAATTGCGCAATTCAGAAGAATATAGTTACCATAGTAAAAAAAAAAAAAAGGAAAAAAAAGACCAACCAAGCCAAAACATTAAGATCAAACCATGTTAAAAATCCTAATCTGAAGCCACACAGAAGAAGAGGGAATCCAACTGGGAGGAATGAACAGGATGACCCAAAACTAGTCATTAAAAAATGAACGCTCTTACCACGAAGAGTTTACGAAATAAAGAAAAATCAAGACCTCAACCTCCCACAGCCCCAAATTAAATTCTTCTAGCTGCACAGGTGGCTTGTGTACCTGATCAGGCAGACAGTCCAGAGGAGGAGAGATGGTCTTTTATAGCGGGTACCCAACGTTAGATTTAAGTAAGAGGTTATTCAGAAACAACTCCATTTTCTCCTTTCCCTCCCTTTCCTTTCTGACTCCCCCGCACTCTTCAGGACCCCCGCCCCGCCTCAGGACAAACATCCAATCAACATAGCATGAATGGTGCCTTTGCTAAGCAGGGTCCACCTCTGTTTGCATTTGTATGGGAGACGACAATTTATTGTGGCTGGGGATGATGGGAGTTGTGGTTCAGCAACAGCTGGAGAGTCAAGGTTGCCCACCCCTGCCTTAGGGGGTGGGGCCATAGATCACTGAAGAGCCTCTGCATGGTTGTAGAAGGTCCCAGGTTCAATACCTGCCTGGGAAAGACGCCTGCCTGCAACCTTGGAGAAGCCACTGCCAGTCAGTGTAGGCAATACTGAGCTGGATGGGTTGACTCAGTATAAGGCAGCTTCCCTGTCACACCAAAACCAGCATGTCAGGAGAATTTCAGAGTCCACCCCCACCCAAGTCATCTGCTACTGAGATGACAGTGGTCATCTAGGACATACTCTTCCGATGAAGCCCCACCCTAAAGATTCCCAACTAAGTACAACACACCCAACCCCAGCTGGCGGTACGCAACACTCATGTGCCAATCCCCCTGATCTTTGCACAGATTCAAGGAAAGATCAGCTTCTATGTATGCTTGTGGATCAGCCCCACCTGGACATTAAAAATGAGGTGGGTCTCCCTCCCCCCACCCCACCCGGGTGCGGGGAAATGACTTGACTAGCAAGCCAGAGGTTGCCAGTTTGAATCCCCGCTGGTATGGTTCTGAGACGATGAGAAACACCTATATGGGGCAACAGCGATATATACAAAGATGCTGAAAGGCATACCCTTTTGGTGCCATTGATTACCACATTGGGCTTTGGGAGTGGTCTGTTTACAATGGGAAGGCAAGAGGAGACGGCAAGAGGAGTTTTGCAGAAGTGGATTCCATGGCTCCATTGCAAAGCATATGAATGCTGCGGCATATGAAGGGTGCCCCATCTTGACAATTAGGGAAAGGCCCATCGGTGCACTGGGAGGGGGTTCAATGCAGATTCGCCATGGGTCCTTATCCCATGTGG
The DNA here is from genome assembly GCF_027244095.1 of Hemicordylus capensis. Classification (NCBI taxonomy): domain Eukaryota; kingdom Metazoa; phylum Chordata; class Lepidosauria; order Squamata; family Cordylidae; genus Hemicordylus; species Hemicordylus capensis. The sequence goes on along the minus strand of NC_069661.1, from coordinate 243,922,673 downwards.
CCAGGCTACTGGACACCCCAGGAACCAGCTTGCAACAGCTTTATATTGCGAGGCTGTTCTCACAAGCAGCCAAGGTTGGGCTGGGGCAGCTAAGCAGGGGCTTGGCTGCCCGTGAGAACTGGCTCACCCACCTACTGAGCCCACCGGTTAGCCCAAGTCGAGGTTGCAAGCGTGTCCTTAACTCAGGCTGACTGCTCATGTGCAAGCACTGGGTGCTCCCAGTTGGCACTGGCACAATCCCCACAACGCACCATGCGTCCTGCCCCAAGCACCTCTGCGCCTGTCTGGGGCAGCAGCAGGCCGTCTGGGTGCACGATCCGTACGCCCTGACCCAGTGGCCGGATCCTCTTGGGGGGAGGCGAGCTTCTGCTGCCTTCCCCACCGCCCACCCACAAGTCCACTCACACAGTCGTGAGAAAGGGCTCTCTCTCTCTCTCTATTCATAATATGCACAATAATGTTTAGACTCTGCCAGCCAAGCAGCACAGACATTTATTTTCCATGTGAAAAAGAAACACTGCTCTTCTTAACAGCTATGGGCCCTTGCTTCTGGATACTCCGGCACGAAGTTCTTCGAGTGAATGGTTTGCCTTAGTGCCCCTACATGCATACGGAGCCTGGGGGACGGGGGGGAGGGAGGCCCTCTTAATTTCACAATGACTCTTCTAAGTAAACTGAAATACTATAGTTCAAAAGGCATGCAAGTTACTTGCCCGCTTGGGATAATCTCCTAGGTAATATAAAAGGTTCCATTTAGTTGCGAACAGACATGTTTAAATTGTTATAGCAATCATGCACGTGTGCTTGTTCAATAAATATTTGAGACTTAGAAATGTGCTTTAAAATCAGAGGTTTATGACCAGCCCTTCTTCCTGATGATTTAGCTCAACGTAATTTAAAGCAATTCACCCTGTTTATAGTGTATACAAGATGTGACCTTTCAGATTTGACTTTCCTTAGATTCGTAGGTTGGTTCTATCCATAACAATTTAGCAATCAGAAAACCAAACTATAATTAACTCTATTATAAATCAAGATGTCACAAAGGACAAATAGTCATTAGGAGTGAGGCATATGTGTTGGACTAACATGCTGGACTCTAACGAGCAGGACTAGGACTGGGAAGACCCGAGTTCGAATCCCCATTCAACCATGAAACTCACTGGTGACGCTGGGCCAGTCATGTATCTCTCAGCCTAACCTACCTCACAGGGTTGTTGTGAGGATAAAAATAAACATGTACACCACTCTTGGCTCCTCGGAGGAAGATATAAAACTATATGGATATAATAGGATATAAAACTAAAAAGTGAAATGAAATGAAATATGTTCTGAATAGGCATTGCTCCCACTCCAAATTAGCTTTGTTTGCCCACAGTAACACTGTCATATCCAAATCTGATTGTCTGTATGCCTATGTCACTGTTAACAAGCCACAGTTTGACAAATTTCAGGCGTCAGGGAGCCATGGTGCCTAGTATTTTAACCATGGTGCCTAGACTAGGACATTTATTTCATTTATTTCTACTTGTATATCCTGCTCTTCCCCCAAGGAGCCCAAAGGGGTGTAAATGGTTATGTTTATCTGCACAACAACCCTGCAAGTTAGGTTAGACTGAGAGATAAATACATAAGAACATAAAGAACAGCCCTGATGGATTGGGCCCAAGGCCCATATAGTCCAGCATCCTGTTTCACACAGTGGCCCACCACATGCCACTGGAAGCCTACATCAGGAGTTGAGCCCATGCCCTCTCTCCTGCTGTTACTCTCCTGCAACTGGTACTCAGAGGCATCCTGCCTTTGAGGCTAGAGGTGGCCTACAGCCCTCCGACTAGTAGCCGTTGATAGACCTCTCCTCCATGAAGTTATCCAAACCCTTCTTAAAGCCATCCAGGTTGTTGGCTGTCACTACATCTCGTGGCAGAGAATTCCACAAGTTGATTATGTGTTGTGTGAAAAAGTACTTCCGTATTGCTGGTCCTAGATTTCCTGGCAATCAATTTCATGGGATGACCCCTGGTTCTAGTGTTATGTGAAAGGGAGAAGAATTTCTCTCTATCCACTTTCTCCACTCCATACATGATTTTATAGACCTCTATCATGTCTCCCCGCAGTCGTCTTTTTTCTTAACGGAAAAGCCCCAGGTGTTGTAGCTGTGCCTCATAAGAAAGGTGCTCTAGGCCCCTGATCATCTTGGTTGCCCACTTCTTCACCTTTTCCAGTTCTACAATGTCCTAGCCCAATGACTGGCCCAAAGTCACCTTGTGAGTCTCATGGCTGAATGGGGATTTGAACCTGGGTTTCTGTGCTCCCAGCCCAACATTCTGACCAGTATACCATCCTGACTCTTATTCAGAGGTAGAGTTATTTAAATTTTATTTGTCCCAGGCAGCCCTGTTTCTGTTCAAAGTATATTAATTGTAAAAGGATTTACACACACACACACACACACACACCCATCACTAAGTCTGGTAATTTTGTCACGCGTCCATTGCCTGGCTCCTAAATCCAAAGAAAATTTGTCAAGGTCTACTAAATAATTTTAATCACAAACAAGAATGGCACCAGAGCAGCAGCAAATTGGGTTGCAACTACAAGCCAACAGTGATAAAAAGTGCATATCTTCTCTTGGTGCTAATTAAGACAGTTTGGGGAAGCCTGAAAGCCTCTTTTTCACAGCAAAAGCATTTTGAATTGATAAACATTCAATTCATTCCCAGCTAAAGTCCCAACTGCATATTGAAGCCACAGTTTAGCTTGCCAAAATGAAAGAAATAAAATTATTATTATTAATAATAATAAATAAGCTCTGCCCCCAGAATACATGTATGACTGAGACCTCCTTGTCAACTTGCAAGCAGGAGGCTGAAAGGGTGACGACGGAAATGCCTTAACCATGAATTGCTTGGTTGAGGCCTAACTCTTAACCATGCTCAATGAAAACCATGGTTTGCAAATCAACTTCACTCCCTGGTTTCAGGTCGAGATGTGTAGGTGACCAAGGCCTGCTTCACATAATCACTTGAATCTAGGTTTGATGTGGGTTACCAACATTAGCATGATTATGTGAATCCATGCCAAAACAGGAATCTCAGATTCATCTTGGGCCATTAACTACATTGGTGTGGATTCACACAATCACACTAATGTCTGTAACCCACAATACACCAATATTTGAATGATTTGTGTGAACCAGGCCCATCATGTTTGTTTAGATATTTGGACAAACACATTTATCCATGGCTAATGAAACCTCCACAATGAGAGGTTATGTCTGCACAGGACCAAAGGGTACCATTCCCTCCATTCAAGTTGAAGTTCTAAAGCATGCTTATTTTGAAGTTAGTTACTTTGAAATCTATAGAAGTAACTTTGCAGTAATCTTGGTCAGGATGATACTCCAAGTCATTTACACCAAGTGCATACGTTTTCAAACTGTGGATGTATATTTTTAACCTATCAGTCTTCTGTGGAGCAAAAACAAGCAACAGCAGTGAGGAACTAGCAGGTTGTGCTGAGAAAGTAATTACACAAACCCTGTCCTCTAAAAAGCAATGCTGTTTCTCTTTAATCGACATATTAGATTTTACACTTAAATGACTAAACAGATTCTTTTCCATGCTCCAACTGAATGTTTGAATAATAAGTGAAAGAAGAAGAATATGGTTGGAAGGGAAGAACAAAGCTCAAGGTGGGGACCGAATAGGACTATTACTTCAGTTATCTAAAACCTCCTTTTCCAAAATGTCCCTATTCAGAGTGGATTTAAAAGAAAAAGGGGAAAAATGATTTTGTTTGGATGTAGTCGGGCAGGAAATGGTTGAGGTGGGTTAAAATACCTTTCTTGTACATGCCTTACAAAGAATTTCCTCTGCTTACTAAAATAATATTTGTTTTCGTGTCAATCTTGGTGTTTCAGAACTCCAAAGCTGGTCTGCCTCTATTGCCCTCTGTATCTGTGACCATAAACAGATCTGTGTAAAGCCTCAAAAGACACATAAAATTGATATTTATGGATGTTTTATAGTTGATTTTATGGGCATGTTTACATAATGTTTATATCCGTATTTGTTTATTCATTAGTTTCACATTAAGGGAAAAGATGTGGGTGTACAGGACTGTTATGGTTGGGTCTTCTACCTACTTGCTACCTGCCATGGAAATTTCCCCATGTGGGCATCAACTCATACCTCAGGTACACACCAGCACATGGCTAGAACTTGAAATCTGGTGCTGCACAGCAGTTATGCACAAAGAAACAGCCAAGTGGGGCTGCTTTCTAATGCTCCCATGGCAACATCTACCACCCAGTTAGCAGTTCACCTTGGCACACAGAGAAGCCTCTGGCCACCATGCCACCAGATGTCCAGGATATCAGAGGTGGACATAAATGTAAACAGTTGGCTACTAGAGAACCACCAGCCAACTTCTGATAGAATACCTTTTACCAGCTGGTTGTGGGATTCTTGCAAGGCTGCTGGAATAAGTGGATCTTAGTTTGACTCAGCAAGGCACCCTCTGTTCTTAAGCAAGAATGCACTGTGAGGGTCATTTCATATGGATTAATTATGCCTCAACTATGAAGGGCGAGGGCCAGTTCAGACATCACGTGGAACCACCATTAAATCTTGGTTCCACGTAATGTCTCCGAGCGTTGGGAACAATGTTCGCTCTAATTTTTTTAATCTGTGTGAGGAATAAGCTTTGCTCTGGGCGGCAGTATCAAAGCATTGTGTGCACATGTATATTCAGAGTGGGGCCTTCCTGATTCAATCTGAGCAGGATCTAAAATTAACTGAGTGGACATCAAAAAGCTTGTGTGCGTGCACACATCTTAGAGGGAAGACTGCTTGGGAGTGCACGAGCTGCCCTCCCCTGCCCGCTCGCAAGTCAACAGAATTATTATTATTATTTATTTTATTTATATACAATCAATCAATCACTTTATTGTTACGGTCACAGACCAGTACAATATAAACAGTACATTAAGTAAAAGATTAAAGGAGCTTAAAATACATTTATATCTAAAATTGAAAAAGTTAAGACAACAGTAATTCCTTATTAACCAATCGCCGACGAGTACTAATAGCAGCAGCACAGTATCTAGCAACAATATTTGTAACTGTAAGCTCAGAGTCTGACAGTAGCAAAGAACAATAAAAATGGCTCTGATGACCTGGAAATTTACCTAATAATGGTGTAATAAATGCTTCACGGATATCCTTATAAAATAAACAAAATAATAAAACATGTTTGATGGTTTCAATCTGCTCCAAACCGCAAGGGCAAAGCCTCTCTGAAAAGGGGATCCCCTTATTTATATACTGCCTGATTCCAAAGGCTCTAGGTGGTTCACAACACTAACAACAACAACAACAACAACAACAACAACATACTGTTAAAAACAGCAATTAATTTTTTTAAAAACATACAGATCACTAAAAACCTGACTGAAAAAAGTGTGTCTTAAGGGCTCTTTTGAAGGCTGGCAAAGATGTTAAATCATGGATGTCTATAGGGAGTGCATTCCACAGCCTAGGAGCTACTACAGAGAAGGCCCCGCTCCCAAGTCACCGCCAGATGAGCCAGCAGCATATGGAGAGGGACCTTTCTAGATTACCTCAATGTGCAGTGGGGATCATGCAGAAGTAGACGCTCTCCTAGGTAACCCAGTCCTAAGCCTAATTCTACTTTCAATACTGATTGCAATGCTTGAACCAGCCAATCCTGGTTTATTCTACCAATGCCCTTAAAATAAACGAAGTTCTGATCTCAAGGATTGGTCAAACAGGGCTCTTTTGTTCCTAGCTGCACAACCAGAATGAAAACCTGCCAAAACAGCTGTTGGGGGGGGGAAGACAACACCCTTGCTTCTTTTCAATCTTTGGACTGGATCTAGACATGGGGAAGAGAGTTCTAACAGTTTAGCATCCTTGCCACGATTTTCCTGGGAGTGGGTGGAATTCCTAGCTATGAATCCAAAGCAAAGAAAGTAAGACCTTACAGACTGCTGGCACAGCCTTCAACAGGTCTAGCAATCCTAGGGTGGACATTGAAGGGACAGGGACATCTATCTTCAAGGACCTCTTTCCACATAGAGGCATCTGCTGAGTAACCGCTACATATTTGACAAAGAACCTCAGCACTTTACAGAGGATTCTGGGCCATGTTCTTGCTAGTGCACACACCCCATTCACTGTCGCGCCAGCTGAACTGAGAGTGCAACCTGGAACACACAACACAATCCTGCAACTGTGCTTTCCAGGGGAAGACAGGTAGTGGTGGACAAGCAGCCATTCAGGGAAGTCTGTAAACGCTTGTTTTCTCATTCCCCCATAAGCTTCTGAAGACCACCACAGGGTCCCTGAGATAACTGCTGCAAGAAGAAATGGAGAAAGGCCGCACTGCCATTAGTGAGAAAGGGCTCCGGCTGCAATCCTACGCACACTTGCCTGGGAGCAAACCCACTGCACACAGTTAGACTTACTTCCGAGTCAACACGTATATAGGACTATACCATTTTCAATTTCCCTAAAGCTTCTAGTTCAGATATATGCGAAGGCTCTGGAGCTCAACCTAAGCCCATTTGCATCTAAGGATTTTTATCTATCTATCTATCATATTTATACAAGTATTTTTCAGCCCGTAAAATTAACGGGCACTAGTCGCTGCCCTCAACCGCCACCTCCTCCCGCCCGGGCCCACCACCTCCTTCGGCCGGGGCCGGCGCCATCCGGGGCCGTCAGCGGCCTCCCCGGCCGGACCAGGCCCCCCGCCGCCTCAGGCCTCCCTTAGCCTCCCCACGGCCGGTCCAGTTCTGCGGCCACCGCCTCCAGCCTTCCCGCGGCAGCCACCGCCACCAGCGGGCCCAGTCTCCCTGCCACAGCCGCTTGGGCGTAGCGTGTGCTCTGGCCGAGGCCGCGGCTCCGCCGCCGCCTCGGCCAGCTTCCCCCGCCGTCTCCTCCCCCACGCCCAGCTTCGGCGGCGGCTGGGCTGGTCCCACCACTGCCGCATCTGCCCTTCCCGGTCCCCGCTTCTCCTGCTCCCGGACTGGGAGCCAACATGGCTGCCCAGAACGGCCGAGAAAGATACGGGCAGGGACACGGGCGCACACGTTAGCTCTTTATTATAGAGGATACTGCCCAAACTTTCTTCTCTGAAACTGAAACTTTCATCTCATTTCCAAATCTTGTGGCCATGCAAGCTTAGGAAAGAGCCCCTGTGGTATTGTTTTTGGTGGGGGAGGGAGAATAGTGCATCCTTCCATATTTTATCTTCAACTATTGGAAAGACAAGTACACGCAAAATGCTGAAACTGCATGACAGCTAACATTTGAAGGAGGGTTTTGTTTTGTTTTGCTGCTGTTGCTGCTTTTAGGTCACAGCAGCAACAGCGCTGCAGCATTCTGCAAATAGCAACAAAAAACTGTTCCAGCTGCAAGTTCCCTGACAAACCCAACCCACTCCTTGAGAGAATCAAAACCTCCCAATGCCCCTAAGGCTCAGATTATCTCCTATACTTAATTTACTGATAGTTGATTTCATACCTGACAGCTTTTGAGTCACCACCTCGACACCATCCATTAATCAAGGCTGGTATGACAAATATTTAGAGGAGGAAAGTTTGAGAACCCTTCTTTTTTTAAATCACAAACTTGTAAAGCATATGAATAGATCATTCTGCAGCAAGGAGCTCATGCCTGACCCAACTCCAGCTGAGCAAGCTCAGATTCTCTTGTAGGGATGTGCAAAAAATTTCGGGCACAGAACGATCTGTGCCCGAAACGAACAATTTTGGGTGATTCGGGGCCGAATCGAATCACCCCCGATGTCCCCCGATATTTTTCGGGCACGAGCCGAATCACCCGAATTTCGGACCCAAAAAATTCGGGTGATTCGGTTCATGGTTGATTTTTGGTGATTTTTTTTAAGTTTTAGTGACTTTGGGGCAGTTTGGGGGCAGAAAGTGGATCTGCCCCAAAAGAGTGGGGTGGGGTGGTAGTGCCTAATGGGTGGAGGCTACCACCCCAATTTCAGGGGGATTGGGCAGAGGGCTGATTTTTTGGGAATATTTGAAGTTTGGGTGTCTTTGGGGCAGATTGGGGGCAGTAAGCGGATCTGCCCCAAAGGAGTGGGGTGGGCTGGTAGATAGTGCCTAATGGGTGGAGGCTACCACCCGTCCCCAATTTCAGAGTGATTGGGCAGAGGGGTGAATTTTGGTGAATTTATGAGGTTTGTCTTCATAAGGTGAAGTGTGCTAAATTGATTACTTCCTCATATTCATAGTAAGTGTGAAAAAGTGAAAGTGGGGTCATGAGAGTTGTTTAATTGAAAAAAATCTCATTTGCTATGATAGAATGAGAATTCACACCTCAGAATTTTTTCTGAGGTGTGAATTCTCATTCTATCATAGCAAATGAGATTTTTTCAATTAAACAACTCTCATGACCCCACTTTCACTTTTTCACACCTCAATTACTATGAATAATATGAGGAAGTAATCAATTTAGCACACTTCACCTTATGAAGACAAACCTCATAAATTCACCAAAATTCACCCCTCTGCCCAATCACTCTGAAATTGGGGACGGGTGGTAGTCTCCACCCATTAGGCACTATCTACCAGCCCACCCCACTCCTTTGGGGCAGATCCGCTTACTGCCCCCAATCTGCCCCAAAGACACCCAAACTTCAAATATTCCCAAAAAATCAGCCCTCTTCCCAATCCCCCTGAAATTGGGGTGGTAGCCTCCACCCATTAGGCACTACCACCCCACCTCACTCCATTGGGTCAGATCCACTTTCTGCCCCCAAACTGCCCCAAAGTCACTAAAACTTCAAAAATTCTCAAAAAATCAGCCCTTTGTCCAATCCCCCTGAAATTGGGGTGGTAGCCACCCATTAGGCACTACCACCCCACCCCACTATTCTGCTCCAGGCCCCACTTTCTGCCCCAATCTGCCCCAAAGACATGAAAATTTCAGAAATTTCCCAAAAATCAGCCCTTTGCCCAATCCCCCTGAAATTGGGGTGGTAGACTCCACCTATTGGGCACTACGACCCCACCCCAAAATTTTGCCCCTGGGCCCCTTTTTACCCACCCAAATCGATTCGGATTCAGATTTGGATTAAATCCAAATCCAAACCGAATCAAGGGTGATTCGGGTGACCCAGATTCGGGCACAAAACAGAACAGGGGTGATTCAGTTCGGGTCCGAGCCGAATCACCCGAAAACCCGAATTGCACACCCCTATTCTCTTGATCCATTCCAATCCTCCGCCAGTCTGCGGTACAGTACTGTTTTGGTCACCCTGGTATAGATCCGATGCCTGGAGAGAGGTGGGGGTGACCCTGTTGATTCTCTGAGAGCTTTCAGTAACCTTTGATCATTAGATCCTTCTGGAAAGACTATGGTCTACTACTCCAGTGCTAGCACTACTCATTATTCACGGGGCTCCCGGGGCTCCCGTTTCCACCAATTTCCATGAATAACGAAACCATGAATAAAGAGACCTTAACCCTATGGGGACTGGGGGAGTTAGGTTTTTTGAGCTTAAAACCCTGCTAAAAAAGCAGGGAAGGGGCAGAAATTAGGGCAGAAAAGCTTAGTACCTTGTTCTCAAGGTATGCCCCCCAAATCCTCTTTTTGTTTTAATCTTATTTTAAACAACAAAAGAGAGCCAAAAAACAGCTCTGTGCTTCACAATGGTGGCCAGAAATGACATCAGAAGTCATTTCTGGCAACTCGGGAACCATGGATAAGCAAAAATTGCCTATATTTCCTGCCGTGGATAAAAACACCCAGTCTCTGTGGATACATGAAACAGTGATTTGCAAAACTGCAGATAACGGGGGTTTGCTGTATTCCCTTTCTCTGGGAAGAGTATCTGCATGTATGCATGCAGGAGGTCCCAGGTTCAAATCCCTGGCATCTCCAGGTAAGACACCTGCCTGTAACTGTGGAGAAGCCACAGCCAGCCTGTGTAGACAATACTGAGCTAGATTAACCAATGGTCTGACTCAGTAGAGGGCAGCTTCCTATGTTCCTACATTGTGTGTGGGCTGGTCATTAAAACAAAAAACTTATCCAGACAGCTACATTACTGAGATTCACAGCAATTCTCTGACATTAAAGCTAAAGCCTGCAATACAATTTGTGTTACACTCTATGATAATTTATCACATCTGTGCACCACTAAAGTCAAATCCTTCGTCTCTCATTGAAGTTGGTCCACTGTGTGTGCAACAAAGAGTGGAGCCACTCCATGGTCTCAGAAAACAGACCACAAGCCAAGAGACAACATCCATCAATCACAGAAGCTGGCAGGGCGGGCGGAGGAATCCTCACTAACTTTCCTAAGAAATCAAGGATTATTTCATTACTCGGGGCCAAATATTAGATACCTCGTTTCTTTCTTTTATGGATATTAAGAAAGAGGTTCACATAAACCTGTCTCAATTTAGTCATCATCAGCATTCTTGGCAAAGGCAGAGCGTATGCTCCTGTTCTTGGGCTTGGGTTCACAAAGCAAAACGTCACCGTGATTTCCAAGTATTTAGCCAGGCAAAAGGAAGCCTAGAAGGGCAAGTAATCCTTTATATCTCACCTGGGAAGCAGAAGCTCTTGGGGAAAGGGGGGTCCTCCAAAAAGACATTTTATACAACTTTTTAATACAACTCCCCCTTTTGCTCCCCCCTTTACCAGGCTGGAACTTTATAGCAAAGTGTCAGACAATATTATGCTCCTATAACCCGAATTATTTAGAAAGGTGTCCACTGTTTAAAGAATTCTCAACCATTCACTTCTCTAACCCGAAACAAAAGTAGAAGAAACCAAGGCATACAGGTAGGTAGGAGATCTTCCTTAGCTTCCTTCCAGGCCAGTAACCAGGCTGGGCAAGACCATGTGTGCAGGATCATCTCCCCTGAAGATTTCAACTGGCCTGATACTAACCTCTCTCCCCTTCCAGCCTTTCCTGCCACATGGTGTTGGACAGAAAGAGAAAACTAGCCCGGAAAGCAGACTGGAAGGTTTGGCCTAATCCAAAAAGGATAGTATTTTCTAAGAGAAACTAGCCCATTTTCTGAACTGCATGACAAAATGACGGGTTAAGAGATTTAGCTATCATGCATTCTGGGGTGGGGGGAGGTCCCTACAGCAGATCGTTTGATCCTTCATCCTTTCCACCCAGTTTCAGACCACTTGGCATGTCCCAGTCTGATGAGCTCCAGCAGAGGGCGGGGAAGGGACATTCGCCTTACCACGAGGGGTTCTTTTTCCCTGTGACTGGAGCTCATCAGCCCCACCACGGATGTATATAGTTTTCGGGTTGCCCCTTTTGGGGATGGGGCAGCTCCCAGGGTTCTTTAGATGTAGTTTTCCCTTATGTTGTATTTTCTTACACGTACAGTTACATTCCAGTATACTCCTAACCGATTGCCTGCTAGGCTACCTTTTCTCTTTTTCTGTCTTTCATGCCACACTCACTCTACTGTCCCAGAACTGGGGCTACAGGCTCCTGCCACAGGAAATTAGCACCATGTGATCTGGTCCTGCCTCGAGCATGCTCAGTCCACAACCCAGCCTGATGAGCTCCAGTCACAGGGGAAAAGAACCTTTCATGATAACACCAATGTTCCCATCTCTGTACACTCTCTCTACTCCATGCATAATTTTATACACCTCTACCATGTCTCCCCATAGTTGCCTCTTTTCCAAACTAAAAAGCCTCAGAAGTTGTAGCCTTGCCTCATAAGGAAGGTACTCCAGCCCCCTGATCATCTTGGTTGCCCTCTTCTGCATCTTTTCCAGTTCTACAATGTCCTTCTTTAAAAGGGTGACCAGAACTGTACACAGTACTCTAAATGTGGCCACACCATAGATTTGTATAAGGCAGGGTTTCTTAACCTTAGGTCCTTAGATGATGTTGGACTACAACTCCCATCATCCCCAGCCATGGTCTTTGTGGCTGGGAATGGTGGGAATTGTAGTCCAACAACATCTGGGGACCCAAAGTTAAGAAACCCTGGTATAAGGGCACCAGCCATGGATGGAATCGCAATAGGTTGCACCCAACTCCTACTTTTTCTGGCTGCCTGAACTTCAAAAAGAGAGGGCCCACCATACACTAGACAGGCCTTCTGTATTTGGAGTACCAGACAGTCACCCCACACACAAAAAATTGCCTCTAATGCTCCTCCATATAAGGCTGCTGGACTGCATTCAACTGGGGGGCGTGGGAATGTCAAGTGATCCATGTTTGCTTGGCTTCCCTTTGAACTGGTAGCACAAGGATTGACAAGGATTGGTGCTCGCAGGCACCAGGGAGCCATGGCCAGTGTTCCCTGTAACAGGGATTTCCAGATGTTGTTGACCGAGTGCTGGGAGTTGAAGTCAACATCTGGAAATCCCTGTTACAGGGAGCACTAGATGTGCAAAACGATTCAAGCTCAAAACAACCTCAAAATGGCCGTTTCGCGCTTGAAACGAAACACATTTAAAATAAAGGGCCTCTTGCGCTCGAGATGGGGTAGAAACAAGGTTACCCTGTTGTGAACTCAAATAATTGCAAGAGCCATTTTGGAGAGCTGTTTTTCCGGGGAGAGCTGGTCTACCAATTGGGGTTGATGGATAGACCAGTCCTCTGAGGCGGGCCATGCGGTGGGTAGACCAGGCCTCCGCTCAAGACTTAGCGCACTGGCCCACCTCGGAGGTCTGATGTATCCACCAACCCCAATCAGTAGACCAGTTCTCCCCAGAAAAACAGTCCTCCCAAATGGCAATTGATATGTTTCAAGTGTTTCATTGAAACAGCCAGCTTAGCCGCTATTTCAAGAAAACCTTTTGAGCATTTTGCATTTCAAGCTCAAAACGAAAGGCAAAATCCATTTCCAAATCCAAATCCAAAATAGGCAGCCCTATTTCTATTCTGTTAGTTGTAAAGGGGATAAAGAGAAGCCCATTGACCTTCTCCTCCAACCACAGTGTCCATCACTAATTCCAGTAATTTTGTGAAGTGTCCTAAATTTGGGGGTCGACTCCTATATCCCAGGAAAATTTGCTGAGGCCTATTGTAGCATCAAAGCAAGTTGCCTGCAGAGGAAATCTGACTGTCTGAACAAGCCCCGAGTTCAAAAAGGAAGTTGATCCAACAACATATCAGCTTCCTTGCTGTACCTCCTTTTTTTGTCTTCCCTTTGATGGTAATAACAGCAGCAAACAGCAGCTACTAATACTAGCTGGTAGGAATGAGATCGTTCTTCCTATCATCCAAGACCGGACAAGTTCTTCTAAATCTATCAAGGGTAAGTAATGTGTGGCTCTCCAGATGTTACTGAACTACAACTCACATCGTCCCCAGTTGTAATAAATTGTGGCTGGGGGTGATGGGAGTTGTAGTCCAGCAACATCTGGGGACCCACATGCTGCCCTACCCCAATCTAGGAGTCTTTGCTGCTCATCCCCTCCCCAAAAATAAATAAGTTGAACCAAGGCAAACGGTCTGCTTATGCTTTAAAAGAGAAGAAGAAAACACAGTCTCTTCCTTATTCCCACACAAAGGAATGTGTACAGTAAGTGTACAGGGGAGGAAAATGCATCGTAAACAGACTGCACATCTGTCTTCTCCAAAACACGTCATAAAATAAATAATTAAACACATCTGCTTGTGTGTCTTGTTCTCGTGGGATCTCCCGCGGGAACCTTCATGCTGACCGTTTTTCCAGACATTCCAGTTGGGCTGGGAGAGGAAGACGACTCGGCCGCAACTGGTCTTGCAATCAAGAAAGCGTACCAAGACCCTACTGGAAATGTGATAGCCATGGCCCAAAAAGCAAATCTCTCTCTTTCTCATTCCCGCCCCCTGCCAGCAAGAAATGGGAAGGATATGAGGAAAGCATGCTTAGATGTCTTTCCAGTGGGTGCTCAAGCCTATTTGCTGAAGGAAGGAGCAAATATTACTCATTTGTACAGGAGACCCTCATTATCCGCGGTTTCGCATTTCCTGTGTCTGCAGATGGGTCTCAGAGAGACCTAGTTTCTTTATCCATGGCAGGTAATGTAGCCAAATTTCACCTATCCGGGTTCTTGAACAGCCAGAAATGATGTGTCAGCCACAGAGCCATTTTGTGGCTCTTTAAAAAAAAAAAAATTAAGAAAAAAACCGAGGAATTCCTAGAGAGCAAGGTATTGTGATTTACTGCTTTTATTTCTGCCCCCTCCCTGCTTTTTTGCTGCCTTTTCCCCAGAGTAAGGAACCTAATCCCTGGATTCCCATAGGGTAAGGTTTTTTTATTTGCGGTTTCCGTATCTGCGCTTATTGGCAGGAATGGAACCACCTGTGAATAAAGAAGGTCTCCTGCACTAATGCCCCAGCTTCAATCCCTGTTACTTTCAGTCAAAGGACTGTTCAAATGATACTCTGCCCTCAGAAAGCTATAAGAATCGGGCAAGAGAGAGAGACCAAATTATTATTAGACCTCATCATGGGGACCTCATCATTTATTTGTTAACAACGAGATGGGTACCAAGTAGACCAGAAGACTCCACATTAGTTTGACATACCTTTGTGTAGGATATCAGCCAATAAGTTTTAAGTAGGCCTGAAACATTTACTTGATTAAGTTACTGGATCCCAGAAAAAAAGACTGCTGTTCAGAGTAAAATAAGGTTCCCCGGGCAGTATTTCCAAAAAAGCCACCTAATGGTGCAGTGGGGAAATGACTTGAATAGCAAGCTAGAGACTGCTGGTTCGAATCCCCTCTGGTATGTTTCCCACACTATGGGAAACACCTATATCAGGCAGCAGTGATATAGGAAGGTGTTGAAAGGCATCATCTCATACTGTGCTGGAGGCGGCAATGGTAAATCCCCTCCTGTACTCTACCAAAGACAACCAGAGGGCTCTGTACTCACCAGGAGTCAACACCAACTCGACGGCATACTTTACTTCCAAAAACCTCAGATGCCATCTTGGGAGAGGCATCCTCCTTTTCCTCTCAGACAAAAGAGAATGCCTCTTCTAAGATAACAGAGGATGGAACCATATGTCAGTTTCAGAGCATCTGCTCTGCATGAAGAGGGTCCCAGGTTCAATCCCTGGCAGCTCCAAGAAGGGCTGGGAAAGACTCCTGCCTAAAACTCTAAAGAGCCACTGCCAGTCAGAGCACATAATGCTGAGCTAGATGGACCAGCAGTCTGAATTAGTAAAACAGCTTTATATGTTCCTATTATAGAGGTAAAGTGTGCTGTCAAATCAATTTTGACTCCTGGCACCCACACAGCCCTGTGGGTTTTCTTGGTAGAATACAGGAGGGGTTTACCACTGTCATCTCCTATGCAGTATGAGATGATGCCTTTCAGCATCTTCCTATATCGCTGCTGCCCGATATAGTAATAGCAGGACCTATCATACCTGCCGCAAAATGCATATGCATAATCAAAAAAGACTCAGAAAGAACACCTCTCCCTTCCAAACCATTGTTTTAATCACATGTAAATACACATAGACTTAAATACAATCTAAGAGAATACAATCAAGTAACCCTCTGCTAATTACGTAGTTAGCTTTTAGTAGTTTTTATTGTGCTGTAGCTTATCCTGCGCCATCAGGAGAGAGTTCAAAATTTAAATATATAGATTGCAATTCAATGGCTACATTTTCAACAAGTCAGAACAGAAGCACTCCATTATCATTAACTAACAGCACCATCAGATCAGTTTTACTTATGAAGGGACTAGACCCCAGAACTGCTTGTTTCCCATTCATGCGCTGCACATCTGCAAGCTCACAGCAGCCACAGTTTAAGAATTTCATTTAAGTGAGTGGGGAATCATTCAGCTCAGTAGACACACATTCCTTCCAAGACAGAGAGAAATGTGCCATTCAGCCCATTCATAGAAGAAATGTTTATTCATTTGCAACTTTATGCAAATCTGCCAGTAATAAAGGCTGCATCTGAGACATTTAATTACCTGTGTTTTAAATTGGTCCCCAAAATGTGCTTAAATCAAGAGCCGGGTATGATCACAGACTGCAGCACTTTACAAACAGCTAAAACGCATAAACGTTTAGAATAAATTGAAATGATGACGTCTCTAATACTCTGGAAGCAGCCGTGCTATGCACACATACTTATGAATGTGTGTCATTGAACTCTGTGGGTCTGGCTTCCAAATAGACCTTGAAACTTGCATTGCAAACCCAGCAGGGGAAAGCAGTAGGCGGGGGGACGGGAGGGGGGAGAAATGTAAGCGCCCCACCCACCACCTCCAAATCATGACATCAAGGTGTGTGTTTTTTAAATGCAAAACTAGACAGAATGCAGAGAATTAATAATATTGTTGTCATTTTATTTTACTAGAAGCAATGATGGTGGTGATTTAGATCAGGGTCATGGGGCTGGGGGAGGGTTAACCCTCCCCCCGCACCCACCAGTGGTCCCTCTAATTTTTTTCATCTCTGTGCGGAATGAATTTTGTTCTGGGCGGCAGGATCAAGGCAGTGTGTACGCACCTGCATTCAGAATGGGGCCTTCCCGATTCAACCTGAGCGGGATCTAAAGGTGAACTGAGCAGACATCCCAAAACTTGTGAGTGCACACACATGCACATGCCTTAGAGCGAACAGTGCCCCCAGCTGGCTTTCCTGCCTTAAATCACCCATTTTAGTCATGAGAGTTAAAGATAGGTCTTTTTATCCTCCATGGTATAAGCAGCTTCAAGGGGCAGTTGAAAATCAGGGAAGCAGTAGAGCAGGGAGGTGAAACAACTGTCCCCCAGCACCAATCCAACACGTGCACAACACACACACAGCTTTTAACCAAAGGGGAAAAAATGTACTTTGGGAGGTACAATCATAGATTTGACTCCAACAAATCTAGACTGCAGTTGCACCCTTAAACAGTACACAAATGGTAACTTGAAGTTTTATCCCTTCCAGTGTAAAAATAGGAGTGAGATGGACCACAGCTCTTGTAACAAGGTCAGAAGAGAAGAGGGTGAGAAATATGCTAAAACTTTCCCAGCAGTTAAGGGGGCTGTTCACACAATCAAAAACTGGGTAGAACAAGTGTCTTACCCAGGTTTGGCAGCTCTGTGTGCTCCCAATTTTTGGTAGTGTGGGAGCAAACAACTAGGTAGGAGGAGGGAGAAGTGACTGTGTGGGAGTCAGGAGCTGGGTAGGACAGTATTTCCTCTTACCTTGATCAAATGCTGGGTATGGAAGCTGGGTAGGACAATGCTGTAGGGATGTGCACGGAACTGGCGGGGGATGGTTCAATGGTGGGGGGGGACAGCTTTAAAGGGCAGGAGTGGATGCACTTCCCACCCCCCCCCCACCCCCACACACAGACCGCATTTCCCCCAGACGTGCGAGTCTCTAAAAGCCCATTGGGGCGGCAGCGTACCTCCCTGCCACCCTGTGCCGATGTTTACTGGATGTAACCGGAAGTAGGAGCTGCGACTGCACGCATTGTACGCATGCAGGTCACGTGCGCATGACATGTGCAACGTGTGCACGAGAGCGATGTGTACAGTCACAGCTCCTACTTCTGGTTACATCCGGTAAATGTCGGCACAGGGTGTCAGGGAAGTATGCTGCTGCCTCGATGGACTTTTAGGGACTTGTGCACCAGCAGGGGGGAACCTGGCGAGCGGGGGGGGGGAACACATGCATCCACCCCCGCCCTTAAAGCCATCCCCCCCGCCATCAAACCTTCGAGCTGGCCATGGTTCAAATTGGTTCCCAGGCCCATAAAAGGGCCTCCGAACCAGTTCGTGCACATCTCTACGACGCTGTCTTACCCAGCTCTTGCCTCCCATACAATCAGTTCTCCCTCCTCCTGCCCAGTTGCTTGATCCCCCGCAATCAAAAATTGGGAGCGTGTGCAACTCCCAAACTTGGATAGGCCACTTGTCCAGTCCTACCCAGTTTTCAGTTCTGTGAACAGCCTCAAGATATCCTTACCTGCTGCTGCAGTCTCTCCCCCAGGGAAGAAAAAGCACTAGCAAATTTAAGATCCCACAGAGATCCCACCACCACCACCACTCATTCTGTCCTTAATGTATGCCAAGGCTGGATTCCTCTACTTTGTGATGGGTACAATATGGTCTAAGAGAAAGATCCGAGTTCTCATAGGACACCTCAACCCCAAGCTTTTATCTTTCCAGTCTGACCAGTTGTCCTCCTTGGCATTTACTCCAGCACACAGAAGCTGGCCTGCTGTTTCAAGCTATGTGTAGCAACCTTAGAAGGCATGCGTCATTCCTGCCTCCTCCAGCACTGGACTAGGGAGACTTCCATTCCACTCCCAAGCCAAGGAAAAGTGGCTGTGGGGGCTAAGCTTTCAGTCTGCTCCAGAAGCCTTTCTCCCTTCGAGAGAGTGTGGAGCAAGACTTCAAACCAGAACTGTTTTCTATATTCTGAAGTAGAATTCTGCCAGACAGCTGAAATCACCTTGAGTCTCAAAACATGGAGGATTGGAGCTGGGGAAGTCTGCCATTCTGAGGGCATTCACAACTGTAGTATTAGACTGAGTAGAAAACTTCTCGAAATCTAACCAGGCCCATAAACACATCATGGGCCTGTATTATACTGAGTCAACGCACTGGTCCATCTAGCCTTGTAAGGACTACTCAAACCAGCAGGGCCTCTACAAGATCTGCAGGGGGTCTTTCCCAGCCCTAATTTCACCCACAATCCTTTTCACAGGCAATATGAGAGCTTGATCCTGAGAGAGAGAGAGAGAGAGAGAGAGAAGCAAACAATGCACTCTACCAACTAAGCTACAGCGCTTTCCAAATAGGAGCCAGTGTGGTGTAGTGGTTAGAGCGCTGGACTAGGACCGGGGAGACCCAAGTTCAAGTCCCCATTCAGCCATGATACTAGCTGGGTGACTCTGGGCCAGTCACTTCTCTCTCAGCCTAAGCTACTTCACAGGGCTGTTGTGAGGAGAAACTTAAGTATGTAGTACACTGCTCTGGGCTCCTTGGAAGAAGAGCAGGATATAAATGTAATAAATAAATAAATACCCAGCCTCCCAGTGTCAAACATTGGCCAAACTCATTTTTGCTTCTCTACCATACATCATCACCTGCAAAATCTGCCAGAGAAAAATAACTATCCTTGTCTTTCCATAGTGGGCTGGTGAGCAAGAAGCATGTGGAAGCTGATCCCACATCTCACAGCAGAGTTTCTAAAAGGTTCTGTGTGTCACCCCTAAACTTTACTTCTTTTAATGTAAAGATAGCACAAATCTGTAGTTTCCAGCATGTCTTACAATTTTAGAGCTCAACACTCTTAATTTTCAGCAGCCTCACTTTGCCTCACCTCAGCTCCCAACTCAGCCTCTATTCTTGTGCTGTGCAGAGAAAGGCTGAAGAGTGCTAACCATCAGGAGGTGTTATGGCACCATGGCTGTTGCCCTGTGCACACTACACTAGGATGCTACCCACATTCCTTGCTGAGAATTTACAAGGGGTGTGCAAAGTTCCCAAGACCTCTTCAGCCCCAAGTCAGTAAGATTTGGCCCAACTAAACCTAACTGAATCAGACCAAAGAGGTCCAAAGCCCTGCCCCTAACCCCTGTATTTACTGTGTGGGCCCCATCTTCAAAGGGACCAATGGCCCCATCTTCAAAAGGGAGTAATGGCTGCCATGGGTTCACTTTCAAAAAAGACAATCCTTATAAGAGGATTTTTTAAAACCCTGCAAACCTGGGAATAGAGCAGGATTTCTTAGGAATCGTAGGCCAAATTCAGACATAACGGGGAACCAGAAGCACAGCAGCCAGAGGTCCCCCAACCTGAATGTCTAAATGCGGGAAACTGAAGTTCGAACCCTGAGGGTTCACTCACCAAACTCCAATTTGAACCCTCGGTTTCTGGTTTGCGGTTGCCTCCATTACGTCCAAATTCAGTAACAGAGGGAGCCTTCCATGGGACCCAAGATGAGGGAAGGAAGCTCGTCCCTCTCTCCATCCTGACTGGCTGCTGCAGCTGTCCATCAATCAGAGGAGGAAGTCTGACAGCCAGTTCCCCCTCTTCTCTGGAGTCTCGCAGACTGCAGAGAGGAGACCTGAACTTACATCTGAATTCTGACAGGTAAGAGGATTTGGGGTGGGGAGTAGAACCGTGGGTCCACTGGACTCTCAGTTCTGTGTTATGTCCGAATTCAGCCATAGTCTTTTCTGGGACTGCTACAACAGCTGTAGCCTCAGAAGACACTGAGTTCAGAAGAGACTCATTCTAAGTTTGCTAACTTGGCAAAGAGGCACCTTTTAACATGGTGATTCTCTTCATTTAGCAGAGGGAGAGTAACTGGCCCTCTCCACTCCCAGCACAGTACCTCCAGTGACTGTTGCTGGTGTCTATCTTATGTTTCTTCTTAGATTGTGAGCCCTTTGGGGACAGGGATCCATCTTATGTATTTATTATTTCTCTGTTTAAACTGCCCTGAGCCATTTTTGGAAGGGTGGCATAGAAATTGAATGAATGAATGAATGAGAACATTTGGAAAGGATGCTATATTTGGTGGGGGTGGGGGGGAAGAGAAAGAAAAGATGCCATCAACAGGGTCAAGCCAATTATTTTCTATCCAACTGGAAGAAGGGGAATGTTCAAAAATATCTTGTAGGAAACCTGACCTTTTCCACTGCCATTTTAGTCAAGCAGATCAATACGATCCCAGAGAATCAATGGGATTTCTCAAGAAATCTATTCTGAAGGCCTTTTGAAAAGTGGCAAGGCAGCAACTGCAGCTGAAGCTTTCCCTGAGAAATTAAAACACCTTGTCTGCAGGAGGCAGGAATACTCATCAACCCACCGCTGGTCAAGAACAAGAGGCAAATACCTTCAGAGAAACATCCAATTTTATTTCTTGTTTATTTTCATGCGAGCTCACAGCTTAAAGTGTACAAAAACCAAACATGGACAAAATAGAGTTTATGTAAACAAGGTATTTTTGCTTGGAACATGCCATTGTAAGAAGGGCAAAGGGGCTTGAAGAAAGCCCATCGAAAAGCTATTTTTGACTCAGTCAAAAGGTCCATATTTTCACAAGCTTCACATAAGCCATGCAACGGCGCGGGGGGGGGGGGGGACACACATTATATTCTTCTATATTGGCCCAGACACAAAGCCAACAGAATGTACCCAATGCTTTGCTCCAAGCCTTGGAGAAACAGCCACTGGAGGGAAGCAGTGCTGGGGTTGAATAAGGCAAATTGCTCTCCCCCTGCTAAATATCAGAGAATCAACACTTTTAAAAGGTTCCTCTTTGCTCCGTTAGCATTTGTTGTTCGTTTTCAGTCAAGTCAAAACAGCAATACAAATGTTAAGTATTGTCATCACAAAAGGGGAGAGGAGGGAAGAGGACAACAGCAGATGCAGGTATCAATTCTTACATAAAATGTGCAGGTATGCGTGCAAACATTTAAGTGAGACTTTCCCACAAAGGAGACTGCAGTAACAAGCACAGACAGATAGATAGATTCATGTAAATGGCACAATTAATGCTCTAAGCATTGCGGGTCACTAAACCCCACCATACCCTCACACACAAAATTGCAACACACGCTTCATCACTGGCTCACTGTTCTAGCTGTTTATTCAATTAACAGGACAACCCCCAGCACACACTGCATCTCTTTCAGTTCAGCATCTTTGCGTGCATTTTCCTTCACTTTACACGCCGTTTTAAAAGCAGCTGAAAGCCCTGACTGTATTCTGACTGCTTTCCCTCCAGTGAATATATATATTTAAAAAATAGATTCCTTTGTTTAACAGAAAGTTTTATAAACTATTTTGTCAACAGCAGCAGTTTTTCTTTCCTGACACCTTTCAGAATTAAAAGAGACTTTTAAAATGAAATTTGAATTGAAACAGTGAGCAAACTCAGAATATTCATTCAGAGCCTATCGGTGGATTTTTAGGAATCACAACTGCAATTTCAAACATTTCCCACCAAACATATACAAAAACTGAAGTTATTTACTATTAGAACATATGTACTGAATTCTTCTTTTACTTGTAAGAAAACAAGAATTCCTCTTGGGGTTTTTTAATTTGGTGAAAAATAATCTTTATTATTAGAAGACATATATTTAATTACTTTTCAGCATATGCATTCTAATAAAGATTATTTTTAACCAAATTATAAAACAAGAGGAATCCTTTGATATTCTGGAGGGAAAGTTCCCTACAAAAGAGAGCACCATTTAATTTTGCAATACATCAACTAAAATGAGCCAGGGATGCAGACCTTAATTTTTCTGTGTGGGGAGGGGAAAGGAAATGTACTTTTTAGAGGGAGAGATGAGTTCTTCAGTTTGACAAGGGAGAGAGTTCAGTAAAATGAGGGGGAAACTCCTCTAATGCTTTGGGAAGTTTCTAACCATGACGCCTAGGCTACCAGACATTCAGAGGTAGAATTCTTTAATTTAAAAAAAAAATTGTCCCAGGAAATTTTTGTTCTAATTACATTAGTTATAAATGGGATAAAGATAAGCCCACTTACCCTCTCCCACCCCCACTGTCTGTCACTACGTTGCCCTAAATGTTTGGGCAAAGAAGATCTGCCAAGGCTTGGCCTAGGAGGGCACCTATACCCCTGAAGTGAGCTACGTTATCAATGCAATCATACCTACCTTTTAAAGATCTTAATACAATGAAGAATGAGATGGTGTGGCGGGGGGGGGGGGGCAGTGTTCCCTGGAACAGGGCTTTCCAGATGTTGTTGACTACAGAGCCCCTGGTGGCGCAGTGGTAAAACTGCCGCCCTGTAACCAGAAGGTTACAAGTTCGATCCTGACCAGGGGCTCAAGGTTGACTCAGCCTTCCATCCTTCCGAGGTCGGTAAAATGAGTACCCAGAATGTTGGGGGCAATATGCTAAAATCACTGTAAACCGCTTAGAGAGCTCCGGCTATAAAGCGGTATATAAATGTAAGTGCTATTGCTATTGCTACAGCTCCCAGAATCCCCAGATGCAATGGCCTTTGGCTGAGGATTCTGGGAATTGTAGTCAACAACATCTGGGAATCCCTGTTACAGGGAACACTGGAGAGAACAGTGGCGCTTTTACTCCTAGACTTTGGGGCCGAAGTTCAGGGCTTCCACACACCCCTGGGGGGCCTCAAATCCTCTTCAGTCAGCCCCGGCTAATGTAGTCGCCATGCCGCCAAATGGCAGCCAAGTGTGATCTCTGCTTGAGAGACAGAGGAGGGAGTGGGGAAAGGATTATTATTATTATTAGTAGTAGTAGTAGTATTATGTGGGGTGGGAATATGTTAGGTTGTGTGGGGAAATGTTTTTGCTAATACATATTTACATAAATATACCTGTTTTATAATACATTCTTGGGAGTTCAGTTGCTGTTTGTGCCCTCAAGAACCCATGTTAAAAACACTGTCTGTGTGTGTGTGTGTGTGTGTGTGTGTGTGTGTGTGTGTATGCACAAATGGATGATGCTTACTTTGGGGGGGCACTCTGAAGGCCTTTAGGTCCAAGCTCCAGAATTACCTAGGTGCAATGGGGGGGGGCGGGGAATATGAGAGGTAAGAGAGAAGGGAATGGGAAGAGATGGTGGGTCCTCAAAACCCACATTTTCCATGAAGCCCTTAGCATAACCTATTAGCCTCTAAACTCCACTAAAATTTGACCCAAATGCACATATCTGAAACAAATGCGTATTCTTAGGAAAAGAATCTATTATCCTTCCCTTTCAAAGCTGTATTCCCATGTCAAAGTTTAGACTGTAAGTCCTTTGGGGCAGAGACCGCCCCCCCCCCCAATCTTCCTATTTCATACAAATTTATTTATGGGAGACAAAACAAATACCAGTCGGCTGACATGCTTGCAATGGTTTACAACCGAAGAGGCATTCAGTCAAACCTAAAATAATAATACAATCTGAAAAATAAGCACAAAATCCAAAACACAATAAATGCTAATATTGGAAAAGCCAATAAAACCCGTAAAGAGTCAGCAGAAACCAATACAATAGAATTACAGGCCAGATGCCTGATGTAACAAGTCTGGCAGCTGAATATATGTAAGGCAGTTGCCCAGCGGACATGCCTAGGCAGGAGGCCACTACCAAAAAGGCCCTCTCCCCGGTAGCCACCAGTCACAGCACTGGAGGTAGCAGCAGCCAGAGAAGAGCCTCCAAAGATGACCTTGAAGAATGGGCAGAAACATATCGGAGAAGACACTCCTTCAAGTAGACTGGTACGTCCTTTATCTATGAAGTGTCATGCACATTGACGGTACTATATAAAATATTACCAAGGAAAAAATTCCAGGAGAAGAGCAAAGTGGACAGACGAATGATGGTATTTGTTCCTTTTTCCATTACTCTCCTCTACAGGTTTCCCAAGAAGCAGAATTAAAAGTGGCACAATTACATTCAGTTTTGGAGCGGCTGTTCTACTAAGCCCCGTGAAGAGTAATGGAATGGGGCGGGGGGAAGGGGGAGATCAATCAACCCAGTTTGCAAAGAGCACACAACAGCAGAGTAGCAGGCGCTGCAAGTAGTCTGACACACAAAACTGATTGACAAGGGGAAGGAGGAGCAGTTAGAGAATGGATACAAGCGGCAACCCTGAACTCATTTACCTGGGAAAAATTCCGATTGAATTCAGTGGATCAACTCCTGGTAGTATAATGCAGTGCGTGGTTAACCCAACGAGTGTACTGCCAAAGATGTTGCAATGAGCATTAGAATGTATTTATTTTTGAAGCTGTTCTTTTGCAGGCTTTTTTTTTTAAAGATGTCTCCTTAGTACTGCATCTGTTAAGGTTACAGTTTGTTATGTTGAGCAGTACTAAGTATTGTGCTGAAAATATTTACATTAAATATTGCTATGTTTTCTATTATTAATTTTTGATATGTTATTGACAGGATCCATCAGGTCATGTGCATATTACAAAATTGCAATTGCTCACATTTTGCCATGTACTACTGCAAATGAATAAACAGAGAGAGAGAGAGAGACTGGCAGCAGCTTCTCCCAGGTTGCAGGCAGGAGTCTCTCTCAGCCCTCTCTTGGAGATGCTGCTGCCAGGGAGGGGACTTGGAACCTCAGATGTTCTTTCCATAGTGGCCCCATCCCCTAAGGCAGCATCTCCAAGATAGGAGTGGCTGCTCAACTTCAGCTCTCCTGCAGAAGTGGGCCTACAATTCCCATAATCCCTGGCTATTGGCCACTGCAGCTGAGGAGTGTGGGAGTTGTAGTTCAAAAACAGTGGGGAGGGGGCTAAGTTGAGCAGGCCTGCCCTAAGGGGGATATCATACAGTGCTCATATACAGTCTCCCTCTTCAGAACCCAAACATTATCAGGTCACATGCAAGCACGACACAAAAGGTGCTTCCGTGTGAACTGCATGGATAAGGATGTGAGCCAGTGAGACCCAGTGGAGAGAACTTGGGGTACAGCAGGGTCTTTCCAGCCTAAGCTCAGCTCTGGGAGGCCATGGGGGCTAGATTAGTTAGGCATGGCCAGAAAAGGAACCCCCTTCACATAAGCAGGCAACCTCACAAGGCGGCAACCAAGCCCGAAGCATATGTAACACCATTTGCCTATATTCTTCCCTGTCCACCCTTGTCCGTCATGCCCCTGCTTTCTGTTTAACACAATGACCTCCCTGAGAGTAGGGAACTGTCTGTGCTACCTGTGCAACTCTGTGAGATGCCATGAAAACTGACAGGGCAGCAATTCATAACAGCATCCTCTCCAATCAGAGGTGCACCTAGGTAATTTTAGAGCCTGAACCTAAAGTCCATTGGATCCCCCACCCCACTGGAGGCCAACCCCACTGCAAGTTAAGCATCATCCCCCTACACACACACACACACACACACACACACCCTGATACAGTATTTTTAACACATGAATTCTTGAGGGCACAAACAGCAACTGAACTCACAAGAATGTAAGAATATAAAACAGGTATATTTATGCAAATATGCATTTGCAGAAAAATTTCAACACGCAACTTAACACTCTCCCAACCCATCCCACATATTTCTTTCCCCACTCCCCCCGCCTCTAAATCACAGTGCAGGCCAGCGGTGACCATACCACCCAGGATAGATTAAAGATTTTGGGGACCCCGGGGTGTGTGGAGGCCTTGGACTTCAGCCCCGAAGTCCAGGGGTAATAGCGCCACTGTCTCCAATTCTCTGTGACCAAAAAAAGCTCATGCAATATCAACCCCAACACAGGATTTCAGATAGGAAGCTCATCCTCTTGCACAGCTCAGCATGCTGAATTTCGTTTGCTCCAATCCATCCCCTTTACTAAGTACGCAAAGTGTGTCGTCAAGTCGATTTCCACTCCTGGCGCCCACAGAGCCCTGTGGTTGTCTTTGATAGAATACAGGAGGGGTTTACCATTGCCTCCTCCCGCGCAGTATGAGATGATGCCTTTCAGCATCTTCCTATATCGCTGCTGTTCAATATAGTACCAGCTACCCAGACTATAGGGGACTATTCATCCCCTCGCTGTGTTCCCCCGGCTCCACTGCCAAGCTTTAGATCAGCTCTGCACAGCTTGGGATGCACCGATTGAATATACACCCACCACAACTCCATGTATTCTGGCCTGCCAATGATTTCACTCACACACACTCAAAGTCCCAGGCAACAGGAAAACAGGTGGTTTAGCAAGCCACGACCCACTACTGAAGATGGCTAGCAAGTTGCACTCAGCAGATCACGACTTCTGCAGGCCTGCTTTACATTGCAAGCTCCTTCAGGCAGGGACCTGTCTAAGAGTTGCTTTTGATTTAGAGCACCAAACGCATTGATGGTGTTATTTAAAAACAACATCAGTAACAGTAACTTCCAACTCCAAAAGGAAATACAAGATCAGCATCCCCTTTGCTGAATCCTAAACATGCTGAAACCTAAACATGTTTCCACTTGATGAACAGCTTGATGAACACAGCTTGATGAACAGCTCTGCCTTTTTAAGCTTTTACAAAAACCTGCCACAGGTGAACTAAATTAGGTTCAGAATGACAGCAGTCATCCACAAGATCCTCGCATTTCATTTGGTGACTGCATCTCTGCAACGTCTCTGCTCTCAAAAACACTCACGCCACAACAGGCATAAATAGCACTACTATTTGCTGTGAAGCCACACACACAACTTTCTGCAGGACACTTAAAAATTCAAGAATTCAAACGATTGTTCAAAAATGAAAAATAATTTCTCAAAATAATGTTATTTATTTATTTAATGGATTTTTTTTATTTAATGGATTTTTATACCGCCCCAAACCAAAGTCTCGGGGCGGTTATGCATGCTTCCATTAGAATGCTAGTTAAGATTTTATTTTACAAAGAGGAACTTCCATTTCAGGAGGGCACATTTAAAGAGAAGTTAGCAAACCCACTTTGATGCCAGTATTTCCAACACTTCTGTCCACTGTCATCTGCACTGTTCAGGGTGAACCAAATTAAGACTCAAAAACTTTTCTGTATTTTAGTAGAGCATATTCCCCATGCCACACACACAAGGTCTTCAA
Source organism: Hemicordylus capensis (assembly GCF_027244095.1). Lineage (NCBI taxonomy): Eukaryota > Metazoa > Chordata > Lepidosauria > Squamata > Cordylidae > Hemicordylus > Hemicordylus capensis. Next base: position 243,895,141 of record NC_069661.1, on the reverse strand, counting down.
CACTCCCCCCACACAAGACACTTTTTGTTTGAGGTTTTAAGAAGTTGAACCACTATATCATTTCACAAGTTTCAGAAGAAGTTGGGTTTTAATATATAAACATTCTACATCTTTTGTTACCTGGAGGTTATTTCAAATCATTATCCATATTATTTTATAAGAACAAGCAAGTATCATAGCATCATCTTCCATATAATTCATGCAAAAACACAAGTTGCTGACCCTCCCTGCAAGAATTTCATAATCTCACAACCATGCTCTCAGAAAGGTTATTTTGAAAAAGACAAATTAAGTCACGAAGCACTACATGTCCCCATTTTAAATACTACAATCGGAATACAAAATTTAGCCTAGGCCCATTTTAACCTACAATGATCTATTTTTTTAAATGTATTTATTCATTACATGGTTATACTGCTCAACTTATCTCTAGGCGGTTTACAGACCACCTCTTTCTCTTACAAGTGACAAAGTGAAAGCAGCACGCAGTCCCAGAGTATTCTCAAGGTAAAAATGACAGCAGTCGGAGTTCTCTGTATCATTTAGGAACACCCAAAATGTGAAAGCAGTTCAGAAAGTGAATCACTGAATAACACCCTTGTTCAATGCCTGTTGCATAATTAACCCTATACAGATTAATAAAAACCAAATTAAGGAGACTAATTTGTCCTACATCATAAAAATAAGGTGTTTCGAGAAGCCATTGTAAACAAGTGACAGTATCCAGAATAGATTGAGTTAAAATGATTAAATATAAGCATGTTTTCATGAAAGCCAGTGTTATCTATAGCGCTACAGAAAGCAGGACGAAAGTTCGGGCTGATGCATGTTATTATTTAACTCCCTCTCTAAAACTGGAGTTGTCTACCATCTGATAATAGCCCTATTTCTACTTCCTTAAATATTGGATATTAAAAAATGGGTCTTTGCATTGTGATATCAATGGTGGAAATCAAGCCAGTTTTCCACATTTTGTTCCCATTGTTTCTAATTGGAAAGTATGGAAAAGATCTATTTTATTCCCTGCAACAACAACCACAGAAATCACAAAGTGCATCTGTGGCTATGTGGCAGACAGGGACCCTTTGACAAAATGTCATAAGCAGCCACAAAACAGTGTAAATCTAACCATGCCCAGGGGGAGGGTTAAAAAAAAACAGGCTGCCACCCACACCATATGATTTGATGTCATTGCTGGAAAATACATAGCCACTTCTAAGCAAAAAAAGATATGAATCTATCCGGTCAGTAGATAAAACCAAGCTATCTGAATGGAGTTAAAACAGGCACTTGGCTCCAAACATTTCCTAGAAAATAAGTCCCATTGGTTTAAGAGATCTTACTTCTAAGTAAACATGCCCAAGAACTGGACCGACCACCCCACTCCCTTGATCCTAAAAGCATTCCCAGGGTATTAGCAACCTTAAAATCAATAAAAATTGCTTCTACGCCACACGGTTAGGCTTGTAGGGGGAGACATTTTTATTGAAAGCTTCATGCTATTACTGAAGAACTTGTCATCACTAAAGAATCACACTTAATGTGAGCTAGTTATCCCACAGTCCAGCTAAACTAAATTACTTGGATTTAAGAAGATTTGTTGAGCTGATACTAAAGACATAGAAGGCCTGCTGACTTCACTGGAACTTTACTTCCCAAGTAAGGATCTACTCCTATGCGTACTTACTTGGGAGCAAGTCCCACTGAGTCACCAAATTCAGTAGGATTGCCAAGTAAACATGTGCAGGATCAGACTCCAAGTTTGCTTAGAATCAGTGCCCTGAGATCATTAAAAGCACAGGTGAGAACTCCGTTAACATCTATTCAGCACTCAAAATGTGTGCATCACTTTGTAAAGGCTTTTTAAAAGGTTTTCAGGACATTCAAAAGTAAGCCTAGGGTTCCATAGCATTTATGTCCAATGCTTTCCTTCATAGCAAGAAGAAATACAATTTCTGTACCACTTTCCAAAAGTTATGGGGAAAGTTTCCTAAGACACTTTAACCTTCCAGTTCCCACAATACCCTCTCTTTTCTGTAGAAAAGCTCAAATCAATAAAAGCCATCTTTCCATTGTGGAAAGAGATCGTGCCGAGGTGTAAAAAGAGGACAACTGAGCTGTTCTAGGCCTCCAAGTTTAAAAAAGATAGATTCAAACGATTAGGCAAGAAACTGACCCGAAAGTAACAAACTGGACATTTATTCATATTGGAAGAAAGGAGACTTCTAAAAGAACACTGACGCTAAAGGCAACATCTCTATTGGGCAAGCACCAAAAATTGGAGCAACACCATTCAGAACTGATGCGGGCAGACTAAAAAACCTTAACACTTTTACTTGAAAAGAAAAAGTGCACACACACACAAATCTACGACAGCTCCCAGCTGATGAGTCTCCAAATAATTTGGAAGGAGAAGAGATTCTTTAAATTATGCAACGCCAAAAGAGGAGAGGGGGAAATGACTCCTCAACCATCCCATTGACTCGAAAGGGACTACTCAAGTAAACAGTTCGTGTAACGCAGCCTGATGGGTTCAAAAAAACAAGATCAGCAAGCCAAGGTTTCCCAGGAGCTGAAACAGCAGCTTCACAAAACAGTTGCCCAGAGAGACTAAGAGGGGGAAGGAGAGACGGGCAAATGGGGTTGGATGAGGCAGTCGAAACTTGGGGTGTCTCTCTTCTGCGTGATGGTTCCCCGCCCCATAACTGAGAAGCGCTGCCGGCGGGGGGGGGGGCAGTTTGCAACAAACTTGCGCAAAGTTTCCTTCCCCCTTTTGCGCCTGCACGCACGCCCCTCGCCAAGGACCCGCACGCTTCCGCGGGAGTGCTGCCCCGCTTCGCCGCAGGCCCCTGCCGCTCTCCCCCAGACCCTCCGGGAGCTGTCCCTTACCTGGTCTCGAGGGATGCAAGGCAAGGAGGTCCTGCGGTGCGACTTGTTGCCACAGCCAGCCATCTCGGCGGAGATCATCGAACTCGATCTCCTCCTCCTCTTAAACACCGGCACCTCTTCCTTGGCCGGCTGGGCAGGGGCAGCGCAGCCCGCTCCTCCTTCCGCCCCTTCTTGCTCCTCTTCCTTCTCCTCCCGCTCCCCGGCGGCGCAGCAGCAGCAGCAGCGGCGGCGGCGGTGACGACTGCGGGGCAAGGCGTGTCGCGCGCAGCTTGCCAAAAGGATGCCCACGAAGCCCAGGAGGTACGCCAGGTAAGGTCTCCAGGGCGCCCGGACGCTCTCCCAGGAGACGAGCGAGGTGATCCGCAGGGCGCTAGTCAAGGCGATCATGAGGACGCCTTGGCGGAGCCGCAGCACCAGCCATGCCCCGCCGGCCAGGCAGCTGAGCACCACGCCAGTGGCGGCGAAGGAGAGCAGACGGTCCTCCCCCCGGGCCAGGCCAATCTGCGCGATGGCTTCCCCCGCGCAGCAGGCGGCCAGCAGCAGGGCGGCCGTGCGCAGGCGGACCCCGGCGCGCAGCAAGTCCCAGCCCAGCCAGAAGTAGGCACCCAGCAGCAGGCAGCAGCAGAGCAGGAAGCCGGGGACGGGGGGCCAGCAGCTCCCACCTGGCGGGGGGCTTCCGCCTCGGTCCGCCGCCTCGTCCCCCGCGCTCCGCGCCAGGCGGATCGCCAACGCCAAGAGCAGCGCCAGCGACCCCGCGCCCAGAGCCCAGGAAAGTTTGCGGCCCTTCCAGCGAGCGCCTTCGCCCCAGCAGCCGCTCGGAGCTCCCACCCAGAGGCGGCGGCGGCTGCTGCTCCTACTGTGGCAGCGACTACTCCTCTCCACTTCCTCCGACCCAGCCGAGGAACAGCAGCCGTTGCAGCCGGCTGCGCCTGGCCCCTCTCCCGCGGCAGCCTCCGGGTTTTTCTCCTCTCCCGCGCTCCAGCTGCCTTTGCTCCTGACCCTGCTCGCGGAGTCGGTGCTCACAGCCATGACGAGAGAGTCCCCCCTTCCCCAGGAAAAAAAAAATGCAACTCCCAAGATGGAACCCCCCCCCGCTCCCTCCCCCCGAAAGGGCTCTCCTTGCAAGCGCCTACGCTCTCACATGTAAAGGTGCCCCCCCAATAGCGCCCCGTGGCGAAGGGGGAAAGCTGCAAAAGAATCCAAGGGGGTGCCCCCCGCCAAGTAAGCAGTCTAAGAGGCCGGAGGAGATGTGGGGCGACTGTTCTGAAGTGGGGAGGCTGGCATTTTAGCAGGAGCGGCACGCAGATGGCGAGTATGTATATATATATATTTCAACAAAGGGGCTTGCAAATCCTCCCGGCTTGGTATCACTCCAGGTGAAAAAGGAAAAGAAATCAAAGGCCGTAAGTATTGTAAAAGTCGGGCCAGTGGGCGCCTCCGTCTGTCTCCGGAGGGCTGCGTTTGATGCTGATCCTATTAGGCCATGGGTGCTCCGGGTCTTCCCCGCCTCTCGGCCCGGGGAGGAGGAGGCGCAGGGGCGGCGGGCCGGAGCAGCCTCTGGGGAGGATTTCTTCCCGCTCTCTGCCCGTCGACTTCCTCGGGGTTGCTGCTCCACGCGTCTCTCTCAGTCTGCTTTCCTGCTCGGGCGACCCTTGCCGGCGACGTCCCAGCCAGAAACCCCGGACTCCCGCCGCCGTCGTCCCCCATGGCTGGGGAAAGAGAGACTGCGGCTCATCGCAGGTCCGAAAAGGGAGGCGGTGGGAAGCAATCGAAAGGAGCCGCTCGGGGCAAGGGGGGATGCGGGAAAGTTGCTAAGTTTTGCCCGGGGGGGAGAGAGAGAGAGAGGCAGCCGGAGAAGAAATTCAGCTCTTTGGGCTAGAACAACAAAAAGAATCCCCCCCCCTCTCTCTCACACACACACACACACCTCCTTGTCGCCGTCTTCGTCTTCTTCTTCCCCCTCTCAGCTCGGCTGATGTCTTTGCAGCCAGAAGGCGCTCCTGCCAGAGTCCGCCACAAAGAGCCGGAGAGAGATTGAGCAGGCAGGCACAATGGACAGAGGTGGCCTCAACTCCTTCCTTTCTCCCTCCTTGGGGGGGCGCCCAGGGAGAAGCCGGAGGGGGGCCCAGTGCAAGCATGCACCAGCCCGGGGTGGGGAGGGGAGATCCGATCTGGCGGCGTTTGCTCTCCGCCGTGGTCTGCTCTTCTGCACACCGGGTGGGTGGAGAACTACACTTCACAGGAGAGAGGCAGAAGCGGAGAGTAGTGTGCATGGGCTTCCCCGTTGGTTGGCAGCACCTCTGCCACAGGCTCCTCCAGGCGAGGAGGAGGAGCAGCGGCAGAGGTAGAAAGCAGGTCAGGTTCAAGTGCAGCAGCCCCATCCTCAGCCGGCTTCCTCAGAAGTAGGTGGGTCCCCCTGTGTTCAGTGGGGTTTGCTTTGCTCCATGGGTGTGTGTGTGTTTTGGTGGGATTGCTGTGTAAGGCTGCAGTGCTGTGCACTCACCTGAGAGTAAGGCACATTGAATACAATAGGACTTACTTCTGAGTATACCTTACCCAGGGTGGCACTGAGAGCCTTAAGCACCTGCATAGGGCTGAAATGGCAACCACCCACCCAGTCCTATACAGAGTGAATCATATCCAAGCTCACTGGTTTCAATGCTTGACTATGCATAGGATCAGACAACCGCCATATTTTCAACTTCAAAAATGAGGACACCCTTCCTGCTGCCTTAAAAAAAACACATTAAGTTATAAAGTACAGAGGTCAGCTCTAGGGAGTGCACTGCCAGTTTGAATGGGGGGGGCGTAACTTTAAGGACTGGGGAGGGTGTTCTTGCCCACCCACCCGCTGCCGCGTTTCCCCTGCTGGTGCTGTCATTAAAATCAGTCGTACCTTCTTGCCACCCCGGTATGTCATGGACCAGAAGTGGCCGCTGTGACTAGGGATGTGCACAAACCAGTCCGGAGGTCATTATAGAGGCCTCCGAACCAGTTTGAATGTGGCCCGGTCTAGAACCGGGGGAGGTCTCTCTTTAAGAGCAGGGAGGTTGCACTTAACCCTCCCATCGCTTTTTCCCCACTGGCACTCCATTTTTCCAAAATGTTTTTGGGGCAGCAGCATTCCTCCCTGCCACCCCTGCCCCCATTGTTGGACAGAAATACCGGAAGTAGCGATCGCGCATGTGGTCGCCTCTGCGTGCACGCCTCACACGTTGCGTGCATGACATGCACGTACGACGTGTGTGGCGGGTGCCACAGAATGGAGGGTGTGCATTCACATATTGGGCAGATTTACCCCCAAAGTCCCTGCAAGCTGTCGGGGAGCACATCACACGCAATTTGGGTTTTTCACTGCAGATGAGAGTGCAGCGCGATCTATATCCACTTTTCCATTTTTGAGGGGACAACTTCAAGTTCGCAGTATAGCCACGCAGAAATCTCACGGTAAAGCTTACTGTGTGAAGAACCCCCTGGTCTGCCAGGTGGTTCACGTGTAAAGGTAAAGTGTGCCATCGAGTCAATGTTGACTCTTGGCGACCACAGAGCCCTGTGGTGTAGGGATGGGCAAATACTGGGTAGATTGCCTTTCCTCTTTTTCTTGGAAAGGAGGACGTATGGTATGGTAGCTCTAAGCAAGAGGAGAGAATGGGACCATCGCTCAGTGGTAGAGCATCTTCTCTGCATGCAGAAGGTCCCGAGTTCAGTCTCCAGTTCTCCTGCCCGGAACCTTGCAGAACCGCTGCCATTTAATGTAGACAACACTGGCTAGATGGGCCATTGATCTGACTTGGTATAAGGCAGCTTCCTGTGTTCCTGAGAGATATACATATATCATCCTGTGCATTTCTCCTGGGAAGAAAGCCCCACTGAGTTGAATGATTCTTGCTCCTGAAGAAGTGTTCTGCAGAGGAGGTGGCAGCCTCTGAGGGACATCTTGCCTTTTTCTTTTTCAAAAAGCAAGCCCCAGAACAGAAGCCATTAGAGTGAGGGCTCTTTTGCATGGGTTACAAATCTGAATGTTCCCCCATCTGCAGGGCATGACATCCACCCCACTTCTATTGAGATGTGTTGTGCTCTTAAGACTACCGGCCCCATCATTTGATCATGTGGGACAAAAACTCACATGGTATCCTGTTTGGTAAAAATTGACCAGTGATCCTCTGTAACTTAGATCCAAATATTTCCCTCCATGGAGGTACTTCTTTTCATGCACAGAGAAGTTGCTAATCCCCCCCACATCCCCTGTAAACTGAACAAATTCTGGTTCATACAATTCTTTTCAGGAAGCCATGATAATTAAACCCATGTAGAAATCTGCAGAATGGCTCCTAGCAGGGAGGTGATTGTAGACAAAGGGAGGGAATTTGCAGCTCCCACACATGAAGGATCTGAAAGGATGCACTAGGGATGTGCACAAACCTGTTTGGAGTCCCTTTTATGGGCCTCCAAACAGGTTCGAACACCAGGGGGTTTGAAGGGTTCGAAGGGACAGCAGCATACCTCCCTGCTGCCCCGTCCGCTCCTAGGATGAGAAGTAGCATCTATGAACAAATGTGATCTTAAGGCTATAGGCTTATCTCACTGGGCAAGTGGAAGGTGCTCTCACTCATATGTGTGGGAGTTGTAAATTCCCTCTCTTTGTCTGCAACCACCCCACTAGAAGCCATTCTGAAGAGTCCTCAAACTATCTAAAAGCAGTTTCTGTATCTAAGTTAAAATTCTAGGTCTCTTGCTCTCCTCACATAATTAGAGTTTTCTAGGGAGGCGACTAGTTCACTTAAACTAGTTTATATCTTTGGTGTAGATAGGCCCCAAATTAATATAATGGCTTTAAAACTGTGTTAATAGAATAAGAACAACTGGGGTTCCTAAATGAGATTAGTAATGGACAGGCTTCCTGAATGACAGCTTGCCTACCACTACCAGCACACAAGCATGGTAAAGTGATAGGTGTGTTCTAGGCCAGCCTTTCCAACCAGAGTCATGACCCAGCCATGCAGGGTCCCACTGCGCAGGCACGGTGGCCTCCCAAATGGCAGTCATGCCAGGCAATAGGCCCAAAAAGAGCCAAAGAGGCCTGAACCGGGAGATTTCTAATAGAAGGAAGGACGGCGGGGAGAGGGGGAACCTCCTCAGACACCACCACCCTGCCACCTTGGAGAAGGCCCCTGGAGGGGGTAAGTTAAAAGGGGAAAATTTTTTAAAAAAATTGTCGAACCCATGAACGGGGGGGGGGGTTGGTTTGGGGTCGAGCCAAATTGGGAGTGGACCCCAAGCCTTCAAGCTGAACTGGTTTGATGTCGAACCGGTTTGGATTTGAGCCAGTTTGCACACTTGTAGTTGAAACTCCCGACTTTTGAAGCTCACTCCATGCACCAGGTGGGACATGTCCTTCCCATTGTGTTATGGAGCGCATGCCCTTTTTCTCCAAGGGTAAAATAAATAAAAAATGCAAAAACAGGGTCAGTGGGTGGGGCAGTGTACCCTATTTTATTTTATTTGGGAAAAATGAGTGCGAGTGGATGAAAAAGTTTGGAAAACATTGTTCTAGGCAATGTGTAGTTCATAGTGGGCACTACAGAGGTGAGGTCCAACAAGCCTGTCTAGTATTGTGCGTATCCCAAAACACAACTCCTGAATCCTCTGTAAGACAAAAGGGTCCCATGGCAGGCAGTTCTCACCAGAGAGGACAATGTGGGAAAGATTCCCCAAAGGCAGAAAATTTGAGAACGGATGGCTGTCAGTCAGTTTTTAAAAATGGCTGTTCTTCTGTATTACAGACATGGAGCCATACCGACAAGTTGGATGGGAAAGTGTTTTAAGAGCATTTCTAGGGCCCTCTGTTAAACTCAGACTTTTGGCATCAACGGTGTGTGCCAGATAATTCTCTCTTCAGTGGTAACCTTTCTAAGAGATCTGGAGGATAGCCTTCCATAATTTCAAGGTTTGGGTATATGTGTGAACAGAACCTTCCCTGCATGTCAAGAAACACGCAGGCATTTGTCGTGGGCAGGCCTAAGGATCTTAGTTCTCAGCCACAAGTCTAGGTCAACAGCATGTAGCCATATATTTAGCATGAAACCACAAAATTATATTCAACAGCTTGGGAACACTGAAACCTAAGGAATCTACTGATTAGAGGTGGGAAATTCCCTGGTCTTTCCACCCTACAAAATAAATGGCTGGTTTTAAGATTTAAAGGTAGTTACAGAGTCCTAATATTTATTTGTGTCGCTCTTGGGTTTTATGCCTCATTCCCTGTCTGACCCTGTTGGGTTAAAAGGACAAGCGGGCAATGTGTATGTGTTCTGCTTACCTTCATAGAGTATGTTTTTAAATACTACTTTCCTAGACTGTAAGAGAGAACTGGTGATAAAATAATGTGGAGGTGTAAAATGGTTCTCTGCAGCTTTCCAGTCAATGAGTGTTTTGTCACGAAGTATGTTCTTTTAAAACCATTTTGAAATCACTGTTCATTGAGGTATAATAGGATCGGGACCAGCCTTCTTGAGGAGCTCCATAGCTATTTCCTCAGAGCAGAGGTTAGCTTTTCTAACCTGGGTAGCTTTTCCTCCTACCTTGCTTCCACAGAATCACTTCTCCCTCTTCCTACCTAATTGTTTGCACCCACGCAACCGAAAATCGGGAATACACACAGCTCCCAAACCTGGCTAGAACACAGTTTTCACTTGTGTGAATGAGCTCATTGTGTGAGAAGTATAATACAGTTGACACAATAATTGACACATTATACAGCATAACCATGTACCTCTGAGCTCCTTGGAGGAGCTCATAACCTCTGAGGCTCATAACCTCTGAGCTCCTTGGAGGAAAAAGTGGGATAGAAATGTAAAAATAAAATAAATTAATTGAAAAGCTGGGTCTTCCACCTTGAGTAAAACCAAAGAGCCTCTTCTCACGATTAGTGAGACGGGCTCCAGAGCTGTCTGCAAGGAAGGTGGGTTATACTTACCTTCCCTGCAGACGAGCAGCTATCCCTCCTTGGGCGGGCGGATTGCCCGCCCAGACGAGCACCGGCTCCTGCCAGTAGCTCTGAAGGTTGGGGTGCTGGGGCACATTGCCCACCCCTGGAGCGCCAATAATGCAGCTGTGGCTGACACACGATGAGAAAAATGGGATTAGGAGAGTGCTCATTTTCCTAACCCCCTTTGCGGGGAGACTCCACAAGCGAGTTTGCCACTGTGGTACCACTGGGATCGAGCCTGGTGCTCCGGTGGGTTACATGCACATGCAAAACCAGGCTGGGCTCCTTTATCCCAGTTTTGCTCGCCCGTGTGAATAACCTCAAATAGTCCTGCAAGTGTGTTTGGGACTGAGGCCATAGCTCAGTGGTAAGGCTGCATGTTTGGCATTCAAAAGATCACAGGTTCAGTTCCTGGCCTCTCCACAGAAGCATGGAAAATACCCTTGTCTGAAATTCTGGAGAGCTCTGACCACTCAGTATAGACAATACGCTGAACGGACCGGTGATCGAAGAGCTTTTCCGAAAACATGTGCACATCTAACAAATATCGTGTGTGAAGAGGGCATGGTTGATCACTGGCCAAGGTCAAAACTGGGATGTCCACCTCAGGGCGCTGATGTGAAATGACAGGGAAAAGGCAACATAGCAAGCAGGAGGCGGAGCTGGGCTTTCAAGGCCAAAACTATCTATTGTCCGGGTCTAATCTGGAAGTAGATAGTCAGGCCAATTCAGGATGGACCAATGAGATGTTGGGGGTAGGGCATGGGGAGAAAAATACTTCTGCTTTTCTTTTGCAGCCTGGAGTGGCACATGGGCTAAGACACCTTCTAAAGTGGTAGCTTTCTTTTATATTTAGTTGGGGGTGAGTAACTGTCCTTATTCAGCCCCAGCACAGTGTCTCACCAGTGGGTGCTTCTGGTGTCTACCTTATCTTTCTTTATAGATTGTGAGTCCCTTTGGGACAGGAAACAGTCTTCTTTTTTCTTTTCTTTTGCAGATTGCGCGAAGTTGGGGAACTGGTAGCACCACCTGAGCGCATGCACAACAAAGGTGGTCAAATAGGATGTCCAACATTTTGCACAAGTACAGCACTAGGCTGGAACAGAAGCCCCCATCTTTGTGGAATGACATTGCACCTATCCTTGTGCCAGCACAACATTAGTGTAGTTATCAGCCAACACTAATGATATAGCTATCTTGCTGAAGCTAATCAGGTCTAGGTCTGGTCAGTGCCTGGATGAATGACTGCCTGAGAACTCCATACACGCCATCTTGGTTTGTACAATAGAAGAAAGATGGGATATCAGTGTAATAAATCAGATGTAAGCTGACAGAGCAAAAGGACCCTGGTTTGAGTCTGCTGCCTGTGATACCACCTCTCATGTATTCATGAAACCTCTTCCAGCTGTGCTATATCCAGATGTGAAATAAAAAGATCCCTCTGTACGTTTTGGTAGAATTGATATAACCAACAAGGCAGGGATGCCATTCTCAACCAGTTTCCCAAGAGTGAGTATCCTTTATTCAAATATAACCTATAGTGGTCTGTTGCTTTTGAGGATTTAGTATTTGCCCTTGGGCTACCCATTGGAGTTATGATACACTTTAAATCTTTAGGAAAATGTTGTGTTTTCATTAATATTTGATTATTATTCTTTCCTTTTCCTCCCAACAGAGCAACAACATAAGATGTTCAGGTAAATAAAATATTCCTTGGTGATCACAAGTGATCATCCCATTTTTCTTCTTCTTTTTGCTTGCCGACATAAATAAGTAATGTTTGAATGACTGTCCCAGAAATTGCCATGTACTAATATCATGCTGGCAGCCTTGAATTATGTAGAAAATAATGTGTGATTGGCAACATGAACCACTAAGACCTATCTGACTCCTTTATCCATAACCTGCACTCAAAAAGTGTCGTGTCAGATTCATCCTTGACAAATCTGGTGCATTTTGGTGGACTCCAAGGAGATAAGAAGTGCAGTCCTAGATCACGCTGTTGCATTATCTAAGATCGAGTGCCTTGTTGTATCAAAGCATACCATTAGTCTGTCAAGTTCAGCCATCAAAGATGTAGAACGTTTCTAGACAACAGAAAACACTGTCCCCCTCCCCCCACACACTTTAATGCTATTGTCGCAGTAGCCATGAAACATTACAATTAACTTTCTATCCCAGGGGTCTCAAACTTGGGTCTCCAGATATTGTTGAGCTAGCTATCACTCAGTGAATTCTCTCTAACTCTAGCTAGTCTGCTGATGCTGAGTGTATCATTTTTATTTATCCTCTTCTTGGGTTTTTTCCTTCATCGGCACTGCTGCCAGGTTCATTTGCTACCATTTGAGTATCCACAGAGAGGCTCCTGTCGGCAGCTATGAATAGAAACATCTGTTGGTTGGTTAAGAAGATGGATGTTCTGTTTTTTTCTTTTTTGCTCCAGCATATAAAAGGCTCCCTGCAACAGAAAACTAGCACATCATGGGTTCTAAACCAACGTTCCTTGCTGAACTAGTTTTCTGCTTGTGGAGAGGGTTTTTATGTTTGAGTTTTTTATTAACAAAATGACAGGCTATAATTTATCTAACGGTCCAAAGGAAATTTGTTTTGACTAGATAAGGGAGGAAGTGTTAAAGGTTGACGTAGAAATTTTATCTCTTTAATAGCAGTGGCCAACATCCTAACGAATGAAGCACCAGTGCTCCATGAGATACACTGGTGCAGATGAGATCAACTAATAATTTGGATCTGGCACTCATGCAGAGAGTCAGGGCAAATTTCAACAACCTCCCTTTCCCCTCCCCTGGAAGCCCTCTGTGTCACCTGAAAAATATGCCCCTAAGGGTCACGCAGCTCCCAGGGACACATTGAGGCGGGTCTCACAATCAGTGAGACCCGCTTTTGCCCGCTCTCCCCGCAGACAATCGCTGCAGGAGCCCTGGGCGGCCATATTGGCTGCCCACATGATTGCTGGCTCTCTGACGGAGCCAGCGGGGGAACGGGGGCCGATCAGCCCCTGCAAGCTCCAGCATGCCCTGCACAAGCGCACAGGGCATGCTGGCAAGACCCCTGGAGCCAGGAGGCAGCTTTTTGCCTCCCCTCTGGGAGGGTCTCCTCATGAGTAGTCACGGTGCGGAGCCGCAGCGTGGCTACTCGTGATCAGAAAGCCCGGGTTTGCGGAGCACTCGCTCCGCAAACCCGGGCTTTAGGGAGGGCTACTTGAGCGGGTTACCTGCTAGTAAATCACCGGGCTCGCCTGCGAGCCAGGTGGTTTACACGATCAACAAAAATCGGGCTAGCCCGATTTTTGTTGATCATGAGAATGGCCCCATTTTCAGGCAGAAGAGGAGGTTGTTGAAATCCCCACCCCCCAATCACTGATGCTGTATTGTCTCATGGCTCATCGACATTTCATCAGGATGTTAGCCAGCAAGAATTTTGCATGAAAAAAAGTAACCCCACCAAAAAGGTTAGACTGCTTAAATATATTTGGAACATATTTCTGATTAATCTCATTCCAGCCATGGCGATACAGTGGATAAGATTGTGTTTAGATGTATATAATTTATTCAGTACTGGAATGAGAAACTGCAAGATTCAGCATACTCACATGTTCTCTACAATATAAACTCTGTTGAATAAAATGTGACCCCAAAATGCTATCCTCCACTTTCACTGTACAGTGTTACCTACCATTTAACAACCTTAGGACCGTTGCTGCTGTGTGTTTAGATCCAGGTGACCGCAGTGACAGGTGTGCTGGGTTTTTTTTGGCAAACATACCAATGCAGAATGTTCCCTAAAGACGGGAAGCTTGAAATCCCACAAATTTCATTGCTACCAAGTAATTCTAGTGATGCTTTCCGCAATCCTTTGACACCCACATATCTAGAAACCATACAGTTCTCTCTTCAACATGTGGACATGATACACACTAACTTAATTTTCACTCCACACCCAGTGCAAGCGCTATATAACTTATCTTTCAAATGCTACGTGCAGGCAGACAAGGAGATCATAAGCCCTTTAATGGTGGAAGGAGATCATAAGCCCTTTAATGGTGGGAGTTTCAAAGGTAAGTCTTAAGACTGCTTCTTGCCTACAGCCTATGGTGCCTTAGTGCTGGGAATTCGCTCTGAAAACCCATGTGATGTTTACTGACAGGTTGCACAGAACTCGCTGCCAGTTCCCTCTTATCTCCTGTTATGGCGATCACACTTGCAAGACATGTTATCAGACAACCACAATTGTTTTTAAATATTTGTATGTGTGCATTAGGTTTTATAACTTGTTTGCTATGCATGACTATTTATAAGTGCTATCAGCCACTTGCCAGGACACCTTAGAAAGGAATATGCCTGTGTGGTCTATTGGCAATTAGTATGGGAATATGATTACAGGCTGATAGTTAATGCCTGAGCCAGCACTGTTCTAACACATGGAAGGCAATGATGGGTGACCTAATGTCCCCGGAAAAGCTATCCTAAATATTTCTGGACACAAGCTGTCCTTTCCTTGCACTGCAGCCCTACAGCCAAAGATGTGGCTGGTTGGTTAAAATCTACATGCTAATTTCACATGCCTACTATCTTTTTAAGTTCCATGGCTCCATAGCCATGGTTCCACCAAAGTTCCCTCATGTGACAAGAGGTTAACAGGCAAGGCAAGGATGCCCAAATGCTGTGGGAAAGCAGTCGTAATTACTTCCCAACTGAGAATGCACCCGTGGAGTGGCAATATTTGATAACCTCCCTTTCCCCAGGAAGGCCTCTGTGCCACCCGGGAGTATGACACTGAGCATTCAAATGCAATCAAATTCATTAGGCTGAATTTCAATATCGGAAGATCTGATATATTTCAAAATATTCTGAAACTCATTTGAAAGTCTTAAGCCCAAGGCAGAACTGCATAGAGGATCTCTTAGAAGCAATTCCAGGGAAATTCGACGGCACTGGAGGGTTTGGGGATGAAACAGCAATTTTAGGTGGGGGGAATTTTTCCAATGTTTTAAGGGTGTTAACAGTCACTACAGATTTATTTATTGGTACAGTTCACACCAGGATTTTCAAACCTCAGCCTTCTTTGCAAATATTGAACTACAACTTCCATCATTCCTAGCTATTGGCCATTGTGACAGGGGATGATGGGGGTTGTAGTCCAACAACAACAACCACCGGAGGGCTGCATTTGGAGTTTATATTTTGCTTCTGCAAGTTGTGGCAGCACGAATGACGCAGTGTTATCCTGGGATGGGAGGAAATGCTAGCTGCCAGTAGATTGAGAAACCTGCTCATCACTCAAGAGTTTCTGAGGCCTATCTGAGAAATCGCCAAGATTGTCTCCACATATTTACTGCCTAGAATATATGATGACGAATATTTATATACTGCTTTTCAACAGAAGTTCCCAAAGGTGTTTACATAGATATAAACAAACAAACAAATAAAATGGCTCCCTGTCCCTAAAGGACTCAGCATCTTAAAAAAAGAAGAAGAAACATAAGCTAGACACCAGCAGCAGCCACTGGAGAGATGCTGTGCTGGGGATGGATAGGGCCAGTTGCTCTCCCCTTGCTAAATAAAGAGGATAACCACTTTAACAAAGTGCCTCTCTGCTCAGTTAGCAGAGGGGAAATGGTGAAGAAAACGAGAGGGACACTTCAGGTATGAAAGCATGTGTTGAAGGAAGTGAGAGGGTCGTTTTGGAACCGCTCAATTTCACCCCTGTCATCTCTGTGGCAAGATGGGGCTAAAGCCGCCTCCCTCTTCCATGATCTCTTCCAGAAAGGAAGTGTCTCAGTGGAGGCACAGAGCAGGGAGGGAGCACCTGGCCTCACCTGCCTCTCTGCTGTCCCCACTTTCATAGGCGATGTAGTATAATATATACTTGTTACAAAGTGCTCATTCTGAGGAGGTGATATAATTGAGTTTCATTATTGAAAGCGGGACTCTGAATCGGGCCCAGATCTTTTAAGCATCTAGCAACACCTCTGACTCGAACACTTTAAAAAAGCCCCTTCGAGTAGGAGGAGGGGCATTTGAAACACAGCATTTAAAATCTTTTGAATTTTGTTAAAGAGTTGTCTTGTGTTACTTCATGTGAAGAACAGAAATGAAAAGTTATGTTTCCTGTACTTAAAAGGTTGCGGGGTGGCAATCAAAGCTTTGATCTCTTAATAAACAGAGCCCTACCTTTTTGAAACATCTGTTTCCTTAAAAAGGAAAACGTTTACTCATTTTGGGGAGAGAGAAAACCCACAACACAACCTATCCTAAATGATGTCCTTACTGCTTTAAAAAAAAAAATCTAGTTTATGAAAATCTGTAATGTTGTAAGTGATGGACTGTATATGACTAAAATCCTAGATATCCTTTTAATCTATTTCCTCACGATGGACTTGCGGAATCTAAACAAGTCAGTATGTGTCAGAAAAGCCCATCTTCATTTATTTATTATATGCATTCCTTTTGGATTTCCCCATTTCCTTAAATACTTCTCATTTCCCTTATGCATTCTGTATCTATCCATGTACTTGGTTAGCCTGTGGTAGCAACCACAGACAAACCTCATGAATGCCACAAGATTCCAGTAATGGGGACCTGCTCATGTTAGCCAAGGAGTGTCTGCCATGTGCTGTCTCAAACATGAACATTTCTTCTCTGTACTCCCCCCCCCCACCCACTCAAGGAGGCCAGTCAATCAATCAAAGGTGAAATTTCTTCCTCCTTGGAACCTCTGAGTTAGAACTGCTTAGGGATCTCTTCCTTAACATGCACTACTATGCACTTAGTTATGTTTCTGCCACAGTATCAAAGCATGCACTAGGAAGCTGGGTAAAATGTTTGCCTAATCAGTCTGTAGATAATAACCTCTGCCTACAAGTAAGGAGTGAAAGATCCTTATAGCCACTTCTGGGGGTCCACACATTTAAACTTAGTTCACTAGCCAGCCATTAGTTGCACTGGCCACCAACCCTCTATCCCTGAATCCCTTCTGGCATGCAGGCAAGGGACTTCTCTCATTTGCACTGGGATGCAGTGTTCCCTCTAATGGATTCCCAGACGTCATTGACTACAACTCCCATCATCCCTAGCCAAAGGCCATTGCAGCTGGGGATGCTGGGAGTTATAGTCAACAACATCTGGGAGTCCCTGTTAGGGGAACACTGCGGGGATGTGAAGAGAAGAAACCATGGGAGCCTTCTACTGTTCAAAAGGGATGCCAGCTGTTCCTTAAGTTCTCAAACATGACAATGGAAATGAGACCTTGGGGAGGAGATCTGTGTGGCGCCGGCTGTCCTGCTCACCAGAGGGCTATGGGCACTTGCCACTGGTGAGCTGGTAGGTGGGTTTGTGGATATCTGGCCACACCTTTATGAAGGGGTCAGTCCTAGGCCACTGTGGGGGCCTCCCCTCTGATGGTTCTTCTCATGAGTTGTGTGGGGGTGTCCCCGTGGCCTGGCACTCTCTTGAGTGGGCGCTGTTCACCCTGGGTCTGTAACCATCATCACAAAGGAAGACTCCTTTCATATGGTAGAGCATTGCCGATCCAGCTGCTCATGAGTAAGCCTAGGGACCGCACACAGTCCCCCAAGAGGAAGGGGCTGGGGACCCCTTCCCCAACCTTTCTGTGAGAAAGAACTTGGGAGCTCCAGGATCCCTGCTCATGGCAGCCCCTCAAAATCTGACAGGAGTGCACTCCCCCCAAAAAGAATTTGCTCCCCAGCTGGAGAGGGGATGCCCGGCTCATGCTGACTATCCCTGCCATGAGGGAGCCCTTTTCCAGGGCATATCCACTTGTGTGAACAGTGTAGACACAGAGGTCAGGCAGGGACCTTTAAACCCATTCCAGATTCCCGGGCTGGGTCTGGCATATGCAGATCTCCCGGCACGGGGAATCCCAGGAGAGGAAAGCCCCAGTTTCCAGCTGGCCCAGGACATTGCCCTTGCCCTTCAGGGCCACAGGCAGGGGCACACATCCCCACATGGGTGTGCGAGCTGGCAGAGTGTTGGGTTTGGCAGCATCTTTGTGGCAGTCACCAAGACTGGGACAGCACTTGCCCAAGTACCCATCCCTGTGGCTTTCCAGCATAGAGCACCCTCCCTTGCTCCCCTTAATCTGCCACTCTCGTGAGAGAGCAGTCTGTGGGATAATGGGCTAAGTCGCCAGCATGGTGATGGCCATTTTCCGTACAGTGGGGATTCTATCCTGTGCATTTGTACCTGGTCCTCACAGACAGCTCTCATGAACAAGACTGGGGAATAAATATCCCACCCCCCAGGAAGGTGCTGGGGGCCCCTTCCCCAACCTATACGTGGAAAAAAGAACTTTGATGCTTCAGGTTCCCTGCTTGGGTCGGCCTTTTATACCCTAACCCACCCACCCTGCAAAATGTTCTCCTCCCAGAGCTATGATGGGGCACCCTGCTTATGTCGCCACTTGGAACGTTTGTGCCTGTCAGCGTACATGACTGTTGCTCTCTTCTCGGGAAGCAAAGCACTTGGTGCCCATCCTGTCTTTCCCATGCCTTTGCCCCACCACTTGCCAGGTGCGGGGAGCAAGGGACAGAGTGAGAATCAGGAATTCCCCCAAGCAACTGTGCAGCTTGACTAGTCCAGGATGGGACGTGGTGGTGTTCCTGTAGCCTGGCAACTCCATAGCCCTGAGCCATTTTTGGAAGGGTTGTATATACATTGAATGAATGAATGGAAATAAATAAATAGCTGCATAGATGATAGAAGGGACTAGGCTGGTTTTCTGAGAGGCTGCCAGTAAGAAACACCGAAAGCTTGGAGCAGCCACACCCTCGAGCAGGTCTGTGCCGCCTCTACGATTGGAGTCTGGAAATCAGTGCAAAACCATGGTTATAGCTATGCAAAGAGCCAGACCTTACACTTTGGCTGCCAAATCTCAGGTGTTGGCAATGAACCTTAGAGATATCTGAAGGTTCAACTTGGAGTTTGGCAAGGCAAACTGGATGTTACTTTCGGCCCATAACTGTGGTTTCATGCATTTGGGAATAATGGAGTTACAACCTTGGCTACGCTTAACTGTGGTTATCCATTAAGTCTGAATGCAGCCTAAGTGTTGGCCACATCATCAGTGCAGCCAGTTGAGCTGCTAAGCCATTAGGGGTAGTTAGTATAGCAGTGTTAAGGCTTAAGGGGATGGGTGAAGCAGTCAGAATCAAAACAAGACACAGACACCAAGGCGTGGCCAGGTCAGCAACTCAGAAATGCATGGGAGAGAGCCTAGAAACCAGAAGCTAGGAATTCACAGGAGATACCAGGCAGACTAGCAGATCAAAACTCAGAGAAGGCAGGAACAGCAGACAAATAAAGCATCCAGGCTGTGGAGGTGGTGTTAAATACACAAGGCAGACCAGGAAAGAGATTCCTACACAATAGAAGCATGCATCTTCCTCTTAGATTCCAAGACATATGAAAGAACACCAATAACACCAAGTTAAAGAATTTCAGACCCATTAGGCAGAACTTTCTAGCGAGACAGGAATCCTTCAGTTGGTCAACCTGTAGTATTTCTATCATGTACAGCCAATCCTAGTTAAGATTGCTGCAAGACAATCAAGATGGAAATGGACATAAAGTTAGCAGAAGAGCCCACAGAGGACTTTGCTTCTCTGCAGTCCATATCACTGGTACAAGCAGTCTGATGGTATACACAAGAATTAGCAGGGGAGACATTTATCAGTGCAGAGATAAAAGACTAGTTAATCTGTTCATTGCTGAAGATCAAGCTGCTCTTGAAGTCGATCACAGCTGAGTGATGCTTCAGAGCAAACTGAAGCAAGCTACCAAATCCTTAATCTCACTGAAGCTTCATTTTGCCTCACGTACACCCAAAAGTACTGCTTACAGAATCATGCATTCAACAAGCTACTTTCCTAGATCTTCACTCCATGTAGCAAGGAAGCAGGCAGCATCTTCGGTGGTTTGTAATTAAAATGTAAGCCCACCCCTTTTACTGTCCCTGGAGCCCTGAGAATTGCATGGGAGCTTCTGGGGAATGGAGTATCTTCTGAGGCTGTACCAAGGACCATAGCCACAGAAAAGACTACAACTCCCAGGGGCACCCATACTATGTTCAGGTCTCCATGGAAATTAAAGGGGGGAAATCATTTTAAATACAATGTTATCTGCCACTGGGAACAAAGATCTAAGAGAGTGGTCTCTCTCTTGTCCAGTCCTGTAAGTAGTACTTTTAGGCATGGGGGTCTAAAGTGAAGCTATGGAGGGACAAAGGTTGCAGTCCAAAGAAAAAGGCGGGGGAGTTGAACCTCTGAAGTGAAGTAGGGACGTCTCCAAAGCACTGAAGTGGTCCCTGAAGAGACGTCGGGCTGTTTCACATAGGCCTAAAGATTATAGGGACTGATTAAAATGTTGACAACCATTTTACTGAGCAGCCCCTAAAGTATATAGAGGCTGATTAAAATGTTGATAACCATGTTATTGAGCAGGGTAACTGATGGCAAATGACAATCCAGCATCCCCTGATATGAAGGTATGTGGGGCCAAAATGTTGCTATCTCAGACTCCCAGTTATTGCAGGATAAACTAGTAGTGGCCATACATTCCGTGGTGCAAACCCATAAGTTTCAAGAGATTGGCTATGTCTTTGATTTGGGCTGCAGTTCTATGCACACTTACTTGAGAGTAAGTCCTGTCGAGCTCTGTGGGCTTGCTTCTGCATAAACATGCATAGGAACAAGCTGTACATTATCCACATGGCTGTCTCTGGTGTCCAGTGGAACTCTCAGAAATCAGCTCACTAATGAAAAGATCCCTTTACCAGCTGTGGTTTAGCTGAAATCCTGGTTGAGATAGTGCAGACAGTTTGATCTCAGTGAAATATTCAGTTCTGCTTATTTTACTGTTTGCTAAACCCCTAGATTACAGGCATATGATTGCGGCTGGAGATTCAGTGGTGGTACGTTTCCCACAGCAACCTTCAGTCAATATCCTTGCATGGTATTATAGATAGTGTTTATCAGATTAAATGACTGTGTGGGTGCAATCCAGTTTCAATAAATTCCATGGGAGCTTTGTCATTGACTGCAATGGGAATTGAGTTATACTTTATATTAATGAGACATGTGCTTAAATTGCTGATCATTTGACCCTCTGGAAAAATTGAGAAATTTTCTAAAGTGTTAGTGGAGTATTTGGGGGGTGGGGGTGGGAAGGGTTACTAAATTCTACCTAAATAACTTGCAGTGAGAGATGGTATAATGTAGTGGAGAAGAGAGCATGAGCTGGGAAGTCTCCAGCTCATATATCACCTCTGCTACTGATTTACTCAATGGCCTAAGGCATGTCAGTATTCTCTCAATCCCAACCTACCCACATCTGTAATATGAGTATCATACATTAATGTAATATGAGTATCATACATTAATGCGGGTCCGTTATAAGGATGTTTTAAGCTATGGTGGTATTTTGACTTTAAAATATGAAGTTTATTGTTCTGTACTGTTTTTGGGGAAATCATAATAAATATTGTTTGTTTTTTTAAAAAAATTACTAGGATAATACATATCCATTATATATTTTGAAGAGTTTGTGGGTTTGTTTGAGCAAAATAAAGTCATACGTCGTGATTGCTTAGGTAAAGTGTGCTGTCAAGTTGATTTCGACTCCTGGCACCCACAGAGCCCTGTGATTTCCTTTGGTAGATTACAGGAGGGGTTTACCATTGCCTCCTCCCGCGCAGTGTGAGATGATGCTTTTCAGCATCTTCCTATATTGCTGCTGTTCGATATAGTAGCAGCGGGGATTCAAACCAGCAACCTTCTGCTTGTTAGTCAAGCATTTCCCCACTGCGCCAAAGTTTGCATAAACATTCCTCCCACTGAGATTAGCTGAATACATTACTTTTTACATTGGAATATGCTGGGTGAAAGATTTAAATAAGGTGGGGTTTTTTGCATTTTTAAAGAAATTATGCATAATTAACTAACTAACTAACTAACTGTTATTGTTCTCAACAGATTTTTTACACTCAATAATCATATCAATAATTCAAAAATAACATCATGCCCAAGAAATGCAGATCCTTCTCAGATTCAGATTTACTATGATTCAAATGTACTATGTATAGTAAGTATTTAAAAAACAGATACTGTTTGAAGTCAAAATCCTACACATTTAACACTGTTATTTGAGTTCCCTTTTGCAAGCAAATTAATTAAAAATTATATTACATATAGGAAAGTTCAAGAAATTAAATATAAGTGCAATCTATGCAAAATGACTTTGCCCCATCACCAACAGGCCTTATCTCCTAGTGATATATATGATATGAGGAGGATGGCCAAGCTGGAATGGGAGAGAGTACCAAGGGCCATGCGTGCAGGCTGGATGGGAAGCCCCAGCTTTGCCGTCCTCCTCACGAGGAGACTCAGCAGGGCGTCAGAGGCCGGTGGCTGGAGCTGAGGGAGGGAGCGAAGCTGGTGCTCTTTCTTTGGCCCTCCTGCTCCTCCTTGGCAGCAGCTGCTCCTCCATCCACTCCTCAGCCTCCTCCTCCGTGCCTTCTCTTTTTCTCACCGAGTGTTGTCAGAACTCTCGCGGGATGTGCCACGTACCACAGGATTTGCTACATACCACCTAAGGCTTTTAAATATAAAGAAGATATATGAAGCACTTTGTTCATTCTAGAGTGCTGTATAAATGTTGCTGTTGTCAAGTTCTCCATCCCACTTCACAACAAATGTTTGACAGCTTTACTGTGAAGGACTCCAATAAAGCCGCAGAAACATTCTACATTAGCCTTTCAAATTCCTCTCAGCCATAGAAAGATACAGTGATGTGCATTTGCACATCCTGAACATATCCAGGCCACACCCTCCTATGGTCCCCAATTGGATGACTTGGTCTGGTCAGTAAGTTACCAAAAGGAAACTCTTTCCCCTCTGCTATATGGAAAGTCCACATCCTAAGTTCCTGAGCATGTAAGATAGCAACTAGTCTCACTAGCCCTATTTGCACATGATGTATGAGCTGCCTGTACACAGGCGCATGTTCTTGTGTGAATAACTCTATTCATTTTAAAAAGTGAATCTGGGAACAGGATCCTTCAATTGCAGGATACAAATAGGAACTGTATTGCTGTACCTGTGTTCAACGTAACGTGTGAATAACTGTGTCTGTGTACAGTTCTGTACCTGTGAACACTGTACACACATTGCATGAGTGTTGAAAATAGGGCTCTTCAGCAGGGGTATCGCTAGGGGAGAGGGGACCCATCTTCACCCTTCTTCCCGGTGGCCCCTTTGAGTGAGGGAGATAATGAAGAAAATAAGGAGGGGTGGAGCTGTGAGGCCCTCAGGAGCTGCAGGGCTCAGGTTCTTTGAACCCATCCACTCAATTATAGCTACACCCCTGCTCTTCAGTACTTCTTCAGTACTTCAGTATGCTCAATACTTGTACAATCTAGCTCAAATTTGAATGCTTCAAATTAAGGAATTACTTAAGTAAGGGATTGCTCCTCAAGCTTCCCCTCTGCCCCTCAATATATACAAGAGTGCATTGCATAATCATGGTAGAGCTTCACACAACCTTAATAGTTTTATGAAGGTCCTGTTAAAAATGAATTAAAAGATAGTGTGTTACCAGTTCAGTGAAAATGTTTCCAGTGATTTGTCCAGTGTGTATATACATT
Source organism: Hemicordylus capensis (assembly GCF_027244095.1). NCBI lineage: Eukaryota > Metazoa > Chordata > Lepidosauria > Squamata > Cordylidae > Hemicordylus > Hemicordylus capensis. The sequence continues at coordinate 243,871,587 of NC_069661.1, read as the reverse complement.
TTTTCCTATTGCAACAGTCCCATCTGCACCTTACTCTCCCATCTGCTTCTTATTCTTGTTTTTCATATCTTCTGTTTCCCCCCTTTTTGTTCTAACCTCTATACATTTATTATCGTTATTTTACAAATTGCTCTTTAAACACGAGTCTGTGCAAGCATTGTGAAGACATAATGAGTTGCAAATGGTGCTTGAATTGGATGTTTCTCTGATGCTAAAATGACCTTCTTTGGTGAGGTGCACACAGATGACATCAATGGGAGAGTGTCGTGCAGCGTTATGCATGCCCTATTTCTCTGAATAAATTAAAATGGAATGTGGGTGAAGAGCCATTTCCCTTGCACTTCGATCTAAATTTCATTTTATGTATTATACACAGAACAGATCTGAGCTGATTGTTGTTGTTGTTGTTGTTTTGTTTTAACCAGGACATAAAATGTAATCCACCTCATTTCTTTGAACCCCTTCCTAAATTTAAATGAAACAAAGGAATCCAAGGATTCTTCAGTTTTCAGAGGCTCTTGCTGGCTGGATCCCATTAGGAATACTGTTCAGCAGGTTTTCTCCAACTTGGGTCCCCAGATTTTTAATGACATCAACTCCCATAATCCCCAGCCACAGTGGCCTTTGGAATTATGGAAGTTGAAGTCCAACAACATCTGGGGACCCAAGCTGGAGAAACCCTGCTGTACACCTATTGGTGAAAACAGAAGGCCTAGAGCCACCTAGAACAGAAGGCCTAGAGGCCTAATGGCACAGCAGGGAAATGGCTTGATTATCAAGCCAGAGGTTGCCGGTTCGAATCCCTGCTGGTATGTTTCCCAGTCTCTGGGAAACACCTATATTGGGCAGCAGCGATATAGGAAGATGCTGAAAGGCATCATCTCATACTGCACAGGAGGAGGCAATAGTAAACTACTCCTGTATTCTACCAAAGACAACCACAGGGCTCTGTGGGCGCCAGGAGTCGACACCGACTCAACAACACACTTTACCTTTACATTTAGAGCAAGGTGGCTTACCTGAGTCTCTCCAGCTGCTGTTGGATTGCAATTCCCAACATCCTGAACCACAATGTACTAACCTAGTGGTTCCCAAACTGGGAGCCTCCAGATGTTGCTGGACTACAGCTCCCATCATCCCCAGCCACAATAAATGGTAGCTGGGGCTGATGGGAGTTGTAGTTCAGCAACATCTGGAGGCTCCCAGGGTGGGAACCACTGCACTAACCTATAAGGAAAGGAAGACTTAAAATGTAAAATCCAGCTTACTGGTTAGTTGCCAGCAATAGCAGTTAAGAGTCTCCCAGTGTTCTGATCTGCTGCCAGTGGTGCCAGTTAGAAGTTCTGCTGGTTCTGACAGGCTGCCCGTGAGGTCCATGATGGCAACTGTGGTTCTTCCCCAGGTTTGATAAATACGAACTCTTCTCTTTGCTTGCCCTGCTAGCAGTAGGCAACGACAAATACGTTGAATGGGGCAGGTGTAAAGTATGTATTCCGAAGAGTTTGCGAGTATGCATGTTTGATTTACCTGCATCGCAGTCTGCCAGTTGGTCTGCTTGCCCAATTCCTTGGGGGTAGGATGAACCAGGTCATTTTTTGAAGTGGAAGGAAAATTATGAAATATTTTTAATATGGATATACTATGGATTCTTACTCCATATCCCAAATTTTCCTCCTTCCCACCAGCAGCACACTCATCTTCTTGTGCCTTTTGCTCATTCCTTCTGCTTTCTCCTTATTCTTTATCCCTTAGCTCCCTGGACTTAAGCCCCTCATCTCCCAAAGCTTTCACCTTATTCCACCAGTAATAGGGATGGTTTGAAGAAATTTGGGGGGTTCCTTTCTATTTAGGTTGGGTTTTTTCTTCTTCTCACAAACTGACCATTGCACCTCTCTCCACAATAATAGAAGCTCAGTTGGAATGCATACAAAGAAGGAGGAAAGGTACCACCAAGTTCTGGAGGACACCAGCATGGCTAACAATTAGAGTCAGGGAAGCTATAAAAGGGAAGAAGACTTCCTTCAGAAAATGGAAGTCCTGCCCAAATGAAAAGAACAGAAAAGAACACAAACTCTGCCCACCCCTGCCCCCCAAAAGGCAAGGAGACAGAAGGGATGCAAAAAAAGAGAGAGCTTGAGGAGCATATAGCTAAGTGTCAAGGGGAATAACAAAAACTTCTTTAACAACGTCAGAAGCAGAAAATCTGCCAGGGAGGCAGTAGGACCTGTCCCTTAGATGACGAGGGAGGAGTTATTAAAGAGGGCAAGGAGATTGCAGAAAAGCTGAGGCAAGACTACAGCATCTGGGATTTTTAGCCTACTTTCCAGTTAGCTTATGAGATTCTCTGCGTGTGTGTGTCTGTCCGTGTGTCCGTGTTTGTGTCCCCCACCACCATCAACTTCACAATGCCTGAACCAATATGAACCAAACCGGGTACAGTTGTAGGGACACATAGGTACACCTCAACGGCATAGTTTGTGATGATGTCATCCACCCCAAATCAAGATGGCAGACATGTTAACTTTTATTCTATTATTTATTTAACACATTTGTATACTGCCCAAAATGCAAGTCTCTGGGCGGTTTACACCAAAACAATAAAAACAATCAGATAAAAAGATTAAAACATTACACCAATTAACATTTAAAATGTTTTATTAAAAACACAATTAAAACAATATCTAATTAAAAGGCTGGGTGAACAAATGTGTCTTGACTGTCTTTTTAAAAGTTGTAAGAGATGGGGAGGCTCTTATTTCAGCAGGAAGAGTGTTGCAAAGCCTCGGGGCAGCAATGGAGAAGGCCTGTCCCTGAGTATACACCAGACGGGCTGGTGGCAAATGCAGACAAACCTCTCCCGATTATCTCAATGGGCGGTGTGGTTTATAGCCAAGAACTTCTGAGGCGCAAGTGGACTAACTTGCTAACCGCCTCACCAATTTGAACTAAATTTTCTACAGCTGTAAGGATGCCTTAATGGTGTGTGATGATGTCATCCACTCCAATTCAAGATGGCAGCTGTGCGAACATCTGAGGCGCAAGTGGGCTAATTTGTGGACTGTCTAACCAATTTGAACCAAATTAGGTACAGTTGCAGTGAGTGACACACAGGGACAACTCAGTGGTGTAGTTTGTGATGATATCATCCACCATGGTTCAAAATGTCAGACACATTTGATTTGACTCAGATTTAGTCCAGTTGTAGAGTCAGTGAAAGGAAAGTAGGCTGATTAGTTCTTACTAGAACAACTTGTTTAGTTTGGAAAAGAGGCAACTATGGGGAGACATGACATTATGCATAGAATAGAGAGAGAGGACAAATTTTTCTCCCTCTCTCACATCACTAGAATCAGGGGTCATTCCATGAAACTGAAGGCCAGGAAATTTAGGACCAACAAAAGGAAGTACTTTTTCACACAGCCTATAATTAATCTATGGAATTATCTGCCATGGGATGTGGTGATGACCACTAGCTTGGATGGCTTTAAAAGGGGCTTAGACAAATTCATGGAGGACAGATTTATCAATGGCTACTAATCTGGTGGCTATAGGTCACCTCCAGCCTTTAAATACCAGTTGCAGGGGAGCAAGGGCAAGAGAGAGGGCATGCCCTCACCTTCTGCCTGTGGGCTTCTCAGAGGCATCTTGTGGGCCACTGTATGAAACAGGATGCTGGCCTTGGGTCTGATCCAGCAGGGCTGTTCTTATGTTCTTAAGTTGAATAAGTTCTTTGCATCTGCACTGATTGTCAGCATTTCATGGCTAGCCAGCCCCATCAGGAGTTCGAACGTGTATGAACATTCTGATGAGTCACAGCAACAGCCAGAGGAATAGGGAGAAGTTTGTTTACAGGTGACCTTTTTTCTTCCTAAATGAAATGCACATAGATTTTGCTTGCCACAGCAGAAAAAGATCTATACATACCTGATGGTTTTCAAGGTGACTATAATGTTTTCAACGCATAACATTTTCAGTTTTTTCATGCGATGCATAATCAACTTGTGGAATACTCTACCACAAGATGTAGTGACAGCCAACAACCTAGATGGCTTTAAGAGGGGTTTGGATAACTTCATGGAGGAGAGGTCTATCAACGGCTACTAGTCAGAGGACTATAGGCTACCTCCAGCCTCAGAGGCAGGATGCCTCTGAATACCAGATGCAGGGGAGTAACTGCAGAAGTAACTTGCCCTCAACTCCTGCCTGTCAGCTTCCAGCCACATCTGGTGGGCCACTTTGTGAAACAGGATGCTGGATTCGATGGGCCTTGGGCAGAAGGCTGTTCTTATAGTCTAGTGCTCAGTCATTCTGATACACCTTCTGGAGGAAAGCAAACTGTTGGACTGCGACAACAGTCTGTGGAATGAAACTTTCTTTACAGTATTTTCTGTCCTCGACCTTGCTGAGCACATGTACCACTTCCAGGTTATGTGTGGTGGCAATTCCTATTCAGGGACAAAATCCCAAATGTCTAGGATAGGCACTGGAACTGCATCACCCCACTGCTCTGAATTCTTTCCAGCCCTCATTCTTGTACTTCTATAGTTCTATTCAGACATTGTATTGTACCTGTATTCAGATGTCTGAACACAGGGAAATGTTTTTGTGTGAACAAATGTAGCTGCATTCATTTTAAAAGTGAGCGTGTGTTCAGGTCCTTGAAATACAGGATACAGATAGGAAGTGTACTGTTGTACTTGTGTTCAACACGACATGTGAATGACTGTACCTGTGTACAGATCTGTGCACTGCAGGCAGATTGTACGAGTGTTGGACATAATGTGTGAATAGGGCTTATGTCTCTCTGTTCCCTCTCTCTTGTGTGCTCAAACCACATCCCTGCTTTGTTTCTCAACTTGCTAGTTCTGGTGGCAGATCAAAATGCTTGTAATCGTAGATTTGGAGGGGCAACCCAAAACTACAGAGTCCACAACAGATGGCTACCCAGCCTTTCACTGCTTCCTAGCAACCACAATGTCTCCCCTTTCCTCTTTCCCAAAGGGTAGGAATAGGGGATGAGGTCCAGGGGTGGCCATAGGAAATCTCCTCACCTGCCATTCCAGGGCCCTATGGGCAGCTATACCCACAACTACACCAGAAGGGTGGGCTTGACAGCTGTAATCTCTGTTACAGACTCCCATTAGAGCTGAAGAAAGGCTAGGCTCCTGCTTTGGTACTAGGCCATGCCAGTCCTGGGGATTTGTGCTGTATAAGGTGCAGGAGGAAGGAAAACCTTGAGGAGTAACTCAAGAGGTACAGATCCAGGTACAGATGGAGAGGAGAGCTGGTCTTGTGGTAGCAAGCATGAGTTGTCCCCTTAGCTAAGCAGGGTCCACCCTGGTTGCATGGGAATGGGAGATTAGAGGTGTGAGCACTGGAAGAGATTCCCCTCAGGGCATGAAACATCTTTGGGAATTGCATCTAGGTTCCAAGTTCCCTCCCTGGCTTCTCCAAGATAGGGCTGAGAGAGACTCCTGCCTGAAACCTTGGAGAAACCACTGCCAGGCTGTGTAGACAATACTGAGCTAGATAGACCAATGGTCTGACTCGGTATATGGCAGCTTCCTATGTTCCTGTGTTCCTATCCCCCTCTGAGCATCTGAGGAGTCCCCCTTCATTTTACTGAACTGCCCCTATCAAACATAATTGGTCTATATCTTCAATCCCCAAAACATATTTTTCTCCCACCCCACAAGTGTATTTCTTCTCCCTCCAAAAATTATAAGTCAAGAATTGATCTTCAAACTTTCTCTCTGTCTGCTGACCCATAGCCAGCCTAAACGTTTAGTGGTGGGCAACAACAACAAAAAGTAGGGGGGCAGCTTATCCTGCTCCCATCAATCCCAGGTGCAAGTGACATTCAGTAATTTAAAAACTGCCAAAAATAATAATGGGGGGGCAGAGAAAAATTGGGGTGACAGGGCCATCCTAGCACCCCTGGCTATGGGTTTGTCTGTCCATTCCCCTGGTGAGCACCTCCTCACTTTTGTGTGGTGGGGGGGGAGAGGAAAAAGATATGGTGGGTGGGGGGCACTGTTCCCTCCAAGGCGTGTGCATGTGCACACACTGACATATTTTCTGATGCCAACTCAATTAATTTTAGATTCTGCTCAGGTTGAATCAGGAAGGCACCACTCTGAACGCACATGTGCACACACTTCCAAGGACAAAACCTATTCTGCACACAGATGAAAAAAATTAGAGAGAACACTGGTGTGTGTGTGTGGGTGTTTCAGTAAAACGAGGTGGAGGGAGACCTCCTCTAATGCATGGAGTGGATCTGCACCCCTGGTATTGCCTGCCAATCCTAGAGCATACCCAAACAAAACCAGGCATTAAGGCAAATGTAGTGCCCTTTAAGCCTACAAAAAAGGGAAGAGAAAATTGACGGAAGCTGCATGTGCACAGTAGGCTCCACCGCCTTCTGAGGTAAATAGTGACAGAAGATTTTCTGAGGCAAGTTGCTGACGGACAAAAAGAGATGCCGTTTGCGATGCTTCGATAGGCCCTGAAACATTCACTACAAGTCAGTGGGAAGTAACAGGAGGACTACTGCAGTATCCTTTTGTTTGTATATATGTATGCTGTTGTAGTATTCTGTCATGTGTATTATCTTGCGACAGGGTTTTATTTTCTGGCAGTCAAAAGAGGGAGGGGAGAACGACTTCCCAACTTGGCCTTCTTCCCACTGCTGAAGGAAGTTTATACTGTAAAGACACTGAGCTTTCCCTGGACTGTGGACTGCAAAAGAGGAAGTTATGACCTTTATTATCTAATATATACACTTCAATATTTACTTTACTACATTTTCTTTACATTTTCAATACATGTACTTGCTGATAAGAAATCTCTGGGGTTGTGTACTGCCTCTTTCAAAGGCAAGCCCAGAAGGTCTCAGAACTGAGAAGGCCGTGTGAGGGAGAATCGCTGGTTTCAGTTTAGCAGCAGAAGCCTGTGTGGTTGTCCTCAGGGACCTGAACAATCCTAAGCCCAGATGGACTAGAAATGAAAGACAGTCTGCATCCAAGCTGTGCTTGCTGTTCTTCTTTCCACCAACCTTAAGTATACACTAAACTTTTCCAATGAGATTTTAGCCCTAAATAATGGCTGATACCCTATCCCCGAACACCTATATCAGGCAGCAGCGGTATAGGAAGATGCTGAAAGGCATCATCTCATACTGCATGGGAGGAGGCAATGGTAAACCCCTCCTGTATTCTACCAAAGACAACCATGCAGCTCTGTGGTTGCCAGGAGTTGACACCGACTCAAAGGTATAACCTTACCTGTACCTTTAAGCCCTAGGAGGCCAACCCCACCCCCACCCCCACCCCTTGACAAGAGGAGGAGAACCTCCTTTCGGAACCCGAATGCTGTTGCAGAGTGTGTTCTGTCTGAGCGGAACACAGAGCAAACAGCAGAGGAAGTCTGAGCAGAACTTTACTTGGCACACAAAAGGCACTGAGGTCAGTGCAAAAGCATGCCGATTCACACAGCAGTTGAGACAGAAACTGGAAGGAGAGAGTAACCGTTAGGAACATCCAGAATCCCCAATCAACATCAAAACACAGGGAGGATCCAAGAAGGAAATGCCTTCTTTCCCTTCATTATAACTCCTTCAGACTCTTCTCATGATCTGTGAGAAAGGCTAGAGGGTGGTCTGGGGGGAAGGCAGGTTAAACTTACCTTCCCCTCAGACAAGCAGTTCTGCCTCCGTGGGCAGGCTGATTGCTGGCCCAAATGAGCACCGCTCCTGCTGGTAGCTCCGGGGGTCAGAGTGCCAGGACATGTCGCCCCACCCCCTGGAACTCCAATAATGCACCACGTGAGTGCACAGTGCATTATTGAGATCCCCCTTCCCCTCTGAGTCTGCCAGCAGCGGCTGACACATGATTGCCAAAATGGGGTTAGGAAAGCGCTCACTCTCCTAACCCTGTTTTGAGGGGTAGCTCCTCTAGTGCGTTTGCCACTGTGGTGCTGCCAGGATCGGGCCCAATCCCTTAAGTCCACACGTGTGTGCAAAACTGGGCTGGGCTTCCTTAGCCCGGTTTTGCATGTTCTACATCCCGTGTGTAGAGCCTGGGGGGGGGGGTTCTGCAGGGAGAGCGGGCCTAGCCTGCAACCCCCCTCACAGCTCTCCACACTGCTCGTGTGGAGAGTCTTAATATGTTCTAAGCTGTAGCTGTTGCTTTCCCCAGCACACATGCAAGCATTCCGTGGCTGCAAAATCTACATGCTCTCTGCAAGGTTATTGTTTACTGGGGGTGGTCTGGGTTTTCCCACCAAAAAACGCATTTTTGAACATGATTTGTGGTCCACCCCAATATCACCAAATGCAGCAGAACCCGCCATTAACAGGAGCTTGCAATGCTCTGTAGCTATCCACAACCTCCTCTCATAAGAACTGTGTTGTCTCAACAGCATCATGGGTGGGTTTGGTATGCATGCAAATAGCACGCCAGGTTAATATTGTTAGACTTCCTGTTGGTGTATGTAGCTCTAGAACAGGGATTCTCAAACTTGGGTCCTCAGGTGTTATTGGACTTCAGCTCCCATAATCCCCAGCCTCAGTGGCCTTTGGTTGGGGATTATGGGAGTTGAAGTCCAATAACACCTGAGGACCCAAGTTTGAGAATCACTGCTCTAGAAGAATGGCTTTGTCTATGTTGTCAGATGGACCAGAAGCATGCTGATCACATAAGCAGAGAACAGCTAGCACAGCCCATTTAGAATCAATGTATTGGGAGGGAATAGCTTAGTAGGACTGTCTCAGCCTGAGAGCCAGCCTCCTTTGCTTAGGACTTTCACCTTCTCCCTGCAAGTCGTACCAGTAGCAGAAAAGGGCCCTCTCTGGGAAAGAGGCCTTCAATCCTCGCCTGAACCTGGCAGAAGACAATGGTCTTTTTACCTGATGGGTTTAATGTCCAAGTATCAGCAATCTGAATGAACAAGTTCTGAGGAAACAGCACCTGCGATATGTGAGTTATACTTTGCATGTTAGACAATAAAAACAATTTCATATTCTTGGATTTTATCTCGTTTGAGTATACAGTACTGCATGAAATCTTCTGATGTTCCGAACAAGAACAGCCCTGCTGGATCAGGCCCATGGCCTATCTAGTCCAGCATCCCATTTCCCACAGTGGCCCACCAGTTGACTATGGGAAGACCACCAGGGGCGGAGCCAACTTTGGGCCAATGGGTTCAAAGAACCTGGGCCATGCCCAATCAGGGGCTGTGCCTCGCAGCCCCGACACCCCCTCCACATCTTCCGTCAGACGTGGGGGTGCTGGTTTAGCTCCTGAGTGGGGCCGTGGGGCCCCCATTTGAGAGTTAAATGGCCGCTGCATTTGTGGCGTGGCCAGGAGCGGCTCTTCCTTGCCTCTAAGGCAGGAAAGCAGGGGCGTAACTATGATTGGGCAAGGGGAGGCAGCTCTCTAGGGGCCCTGGCCTCTGGGGGGCCCCTCCAGAGACATGTCACGTGCCTCCCCCCACCCAGCGCCCGCCATGCCGCAGCTCCTTCCATTTGAATTATTTTATATATTTTTAAAAATTCCTCCATGTTCGTGCAAGCGTGCCATATTTCCTTGCCCTCCCTCCCTCCTCCCCACCCTTTCCCCTTGTCAGCTCCTCCTCCTTCCCCATCCATTGGCTGGCGGCACCCCACATGATAAAGAAAGGAAAGGCAGGCACATGATTGGGTGGGTCGGCTCGGCTTCCTGGAAGCTGACGCACGCCACCGAGAGCAAGGAAGAGGAGGTCAATTGTAGCCTCTCCAGCCACAAGACTAGCCACTTCTAAAAAATTCAGTTCTTCTGTTATGGAGATGGAGGAGCTACGGCAGGACTCAGACCCCTCAGGTTAGCTTTAGAGTGCTGCTCGTGCTGTTGCTCATGTTGGCATTGATTCATTTGGGGGCATTATGGCCCACTCCCCCCCCCGCCCGCCCACCTGCCCGCTGCATGTCTGGCAGTGGGAGTGGGCATATTGATTCATTATTTGGGGCATTATGGCCGCCCGCTCCCCGCCGCCCACCCACCCAGGCTTCGCTTCTGTTTCCCTAACTGGGCGCGGGGGGTGGGGGTGGGAAGGGGAAGCAGAGTGTCGCAAAGGGCCTTTATTCATTTTTAATTGCGGCGCTCCACTCCCCCTTCCCCCGTCAGGAAAACAGAAGTGGGGAGGCACACACAGGGGAAGAGTGACAAGTGTGCGCTTTTCACCGTTCCTGGGCTCCGTTTATCAACCGCCTTTTAACATCCAAGGCTGTTCTTTGACTCTTAATCACTTAATATGCAAAGTTAGGTAAGAGAGTGGAGAAATCATTCAAACATTACGGACCTGTCCTTGGCACATGAGATCCTATGGGTCTTTTAAAAGTATACATGATGAAGAAGAAGAAGCCTCTCTTCCTAGCTGTCTCAAACTGGAGAAAGGTCAGTAGTTGTAAGGTTCCATTCATGGACATTTCATTTCCTGCATTATTATAATCTGCTTTCTGCCCGTTCTGTATCCCATCCCATCCAGCCTCACATTTATTTGAGATACCTTGCCTCCTGAGATTCCTAATGCCCGCCCCCCACTTCTGTCCTTTAAGAAACTTCTGAAAACTTATCTATTCTGCCAGGCTTTTAGGGGTGTGTGTGTGTGTGTGTGTGTTTTCCCCCACCCCACCCTGCTGTTGTTGTTTTAATTATGTAAACCGCCTCAAGTCTAAGGGAGTCAGGCAGTCAATAAATTTGGTTCTGCTGTGCTGTAATTTACACCTTTTAACTAGTTGGGATAGTTAGCAGAGTCTACATTGGGCCAGGAGAAGGAGAGGAAGGTGGTGACAGGTGATGGGTGGTGGTGGGGGCCCATTTTAAAAACTTGTCTCTGGGCCCAAGCCAACCTTGTTACGCCCCTGCAGGAAAGAGCTGTTCCTGGCTGCGCTGCAAATGCAGCGCCAGCCTAAGTAGCTCCTGCAGGGGCCGCGCGACCCCTTAGGGAGCAAGACTCCATCTGCTGCCAAACGGAGCCTTGTGACTCCATTCAGGAGCCAGACCACACCCCTGCATCTGATGTCAGACGCGGGGGCATGGCTAGCCCAGCGTCTGACATCAGATGCGGGGGGCGGGGTGAGCGGGGCCACCGCCATGGCCACACACGGGCCACCGGCAGTCCTGCTTCACCACTGAAGACCACAGCCAAGAGATGAAGGCGTGTCCTCTCTCCTGTTGCTCCCCAGGAACTGATCTTCAGAGGCTTCCTGCTTCTGAATCTGGAGCAGAATTTTCTAATTCTAATTTCTCTCTCTCTAATTTCTCTCTCTAATTTTTTCCCATCTGTGTGCAGAATGAGTTTTTTTTTCTGGGCGGCAGTATCAAGGCGGTGTGTGCTCACATGGGGGGCCTTCCTGATTTAACCTGAGTGGGATCTAAAATTAAGTGAGCAGACAATTAAAAAAAAATTGTGAGCACACAAACACCTTTGAAGGAACACTGGTCTGGAAGCAGCCAAATGGCTGCAGAGCACGTTGATGCAGCTACAAAAAAATACCAGGTGGAAATTGGATATTGTCCTGGGAAAGCGCTAGTGCCACCACTAGTGCTGACCCTGAGTTAAAGCTATCTGCCCAGCACTGGAGAAGCAGTACAGAGGGGCAAGGACACTGAGTCAATTGACATGATGCAATTGACATGATTCAATCAAAACAACAAAACTTCAGGAAATTAAAGATGCTACAGAGAACAATGCACAACTGCTGTGCTGTTCCCAGGCTCCACTCCCTTGCTTCTCTTAATAAACAGGGTGTCATTTCTCCGCTGCTATGTTTCTCAGACTATGGGAAACACCTATATAGGGCAGCAGTGATATAGGAAGATGCTGAGCATCAGCTCATACTGCACGGAAGATGGCAATGGTAAACCCTGCCTGTATGCTACCAAAGACAGCCACAGGGCTCTGTCATTGGCAGGAGTCAACATCGACTTGACAGCACACTTTACCTTTATTTATGATGCAGTCAGCAATATGTTAATAGATTATTTCATATTTTACACCACTGACACTTAGCAAAACATCTCTCTATTTTTAAGATTTGAAAGATCTCTGAAAACTCAAGAATGGAGCTTGGGATAAGGCTGGATGAATTAATGCCACGTCTTTCATGTGCCCATCTACTGTTCATTACTTTTTGGCTCAGAATATGTGCCAGGATCAAATTCCCAGACCTTCTCAGTGCCTGAACAAATACTGCTGAAGCCAAATTTGCAGCACACATAAAAGGCAAACACAGCATATTCCTTTGTACATATCTCTTGGCAAACAGATAGGATCAGACGGTGGGTTATGAACTTAGAGTGGATGAATGCAAGCGTGAAGCGTTGTGAATCAACAAAATAAGGATGGAGGGAGGATGGAGAAAACTACAGCTTATTGGTGATATATTGGCACAGAATCTTAAATCTTGGAGAAACCCTGATTTTTAAAACAAATTAATCTTATGCCTCTGCCAGGCTGACACAGATTTGCTTTGTTATTTATGTCCTCATCCTCAACTGAAATGAGGCTAAGTAAGTGTAATTTACCCTGTTATCTTTATGTCTGCCTTCCTTTTGTCCCTTCCCACAATGACAACATTTAACACTGTAGACTCCTTAGGCAAGAACCTGTCTTTTAAAATTTGTGTTAGTCTGTAAAGCACTATTGTAGCAGATTACAAGCCTTTGCCTCAGAGGAAGCCCACATGAAGGGAAGAAAAATGCTGAATCATCCCCAATATGCTTTCTGAGCAAAGATTTCTCCCAAAACTTTCCAATAACCTTGGCAGGATCTAGGCTGACACCACCAAATTATCAACAGTGTTTCACCTCCACCCCCCGGGTTTGGGTGGAAATCCCAGGGAAAACTCTCCTTCTTTTGCTGTTGGAAAAGTATACAAAAGCCTTCCATGTGCAAACTTACACATGGTGAGAAAACTGGTAGTTGCTGAATGTATCAGGTGTGTTGCACCAGATAAACCCCCTTCCCGCCTCTCCCTTTCCTGAGTTAAAAACCCACTCAGAGAGGCTTGAAAAATGCAAAGAACAAAAAGGGGAGAAAAAAATTTATTCAAATGTTACAGACTGCTTTGGCCTGAGGCTCTCTCAGCTTTCAGTTACAGGTAAAAATGCTCAGTGGTTACAATAATACTTCAAAAAGCACCCCAGATAATATTGGGGTGACACACTTTTAAAACCATGATTAACCAGTTGCAAAGAACATGGATGTAAGAAAATACAAAAGCACCTTTAAAAGCTTACAGATAAACCATCATAGTATAATATCAAGGATATACAAAACACACAAAAGAAATATAAGTTTCTAATGCAAAATCTGACTAACAAAATGTTCCCTATGCTTAATCCCCTTTTCCTTGAAAATTCCCAACATCTGATGAGAATCAAGCTTCCTGCAATCCTGTCTCTCAAGGATCTGCAGTTCCTTCCAGAGCTGTCCTCCATGGCCACACGTCCTGCCCTCACCCACAGCCTGTTTCCTTTTTTCTAACAAAGGAAATCTTCTCTTCCTCCCAATGCTCTTTAGGTCCCACCCACCTGGTGTGTTGATTGGCTGATCCCTGGAGTTCACCAGCATGTCAGTCAGGACAGGGTTCACTTCCAGTTAACTCTTTAGGGGAGAGGAGGGGCTGGTCTGTGACTGATCACTACAATTATGCATACTGATAATGTGACAGAGATAAATAACAGGGCACATCTCCATGCAAATACCAGTGAGGTGTCATTAGCCAGCCACCCATTTCTTCAAAATATCGCAAGTTTTTTTAACAAGTTTAGCAATGGATAGCAATATTGAAAACTTCAGCTGGAATAGTCTGAGATACAGAAGGAGTTAAGTGAGATTTGTATTAGAATAATGTACATTGATTTGCTATAAGAAGTTGTAGACTCAGGGGGGAAAAGGCTATGATCTTAACTTTCTTTTTATCTCCTGCCCCATCGTATATCAGTAGTTTAGAATGATTGTTGAGGTATGTTTTCTCAAATACCAAGAAATGGAATACATTAATTAATATCTTTATTGGAACAACATGTTTTAAAATGCTGGAAGCAAGCATTAGAGTTACTTAGGACACACCTTCAAGTGCATGTATTTAAAGCTGCTCTTTATTTCATGGTACATAAGAACATAAGAACAGCCCAGCTGGAGCAGGCCCAAGGCCCATCTAGTCCAGCATCCTGTTTCACACAGTGGCCCACCAGAGGCCGCTGGAAGCCAGAGACAGGAGTTGAGGACATGCCCTCTCTCCTGCTGTTACTCCCCTGCAACTGGTATTCAGAGGCATCCTGCCTTTGAAGCTGGAGGTGGCCCACAGCCCTCCAACTAGTAGCCATTGATAGACCTCTCCTCCATGAAGTTATCCAAACCCCTCTTAAAGCCATCCAGGTTGTAGGCTGTCACCACATCCTGTGGCAGAGAGTTCCACAAGTGGATCAAGCGTTGTGTGAAAAAGTACTTCCGTTTGTTGGTCCTAGACCTCCTGGCAATCAATTTCATGGAGTGACCCCTGGTTCTAGTGTTGTGTGAGAGGGAAAAGAATTTCTCTCTCTCCACTTTCTCCACGCCATGCATGATTTTATAGACCTCTATCATGTCTCCCCACAGTCGTCTTTTTTCTAAACTAAAAAGCCCCAGGTGTTGTAGTCTTGCCTCATAAGAAAGGTGCTCTAGGCCTCTGATCATATTGGTTGCCCTCTTCTGTACCTTCTCCAGTTTAACAATATCCTTTTTAATATGTGGTGACCAGAATTGTATGCAGTACTCCATGTGTGGTCGCACCATAGTTTTGTATAAGGGCATTATAATATTAGCCGTTTTATTTTCAATCCCCTTTCTAATGATCCCAAGCATGGAATTTGCCTTTTTCACAGCTGCCGCACATTGAGTCAACACTTTCAACGAGCTGTCCACCACAACCCCAAGATCCCTCTCCTGGTCTGTCACCGACAGCTCGGATCCGATCAGCATATACTTGAAGTTGGGGGTTTTCATCCCAATGTGCATCACTTTACACTTGCTAACATTGAATCACATTTGCCATTTTGTCGCCCACTCCCCCAGTTTGGAGAGATCCTTTTGGAGCTGCTCACAATCCATTTTGGATTTCACTACCCAGAAGAGTTTGGAATCATCTGCAAATTTGGCCACATTGCTGCTTACCCCTGCTTCTAGATCATTTATGAATAAATTAAAAAGCACCGGTCCCAGTACAGATCCCTGGGGGACCTCACTTCTTACTTCCCTCCATTGTGAAAACTCTCCATTTATACCAACCCTCTGTTTTCTGTCTTTCAACCAGTTAGCAATCCACACATGTACTTGTCCCCTTATCCCATGACTGCTAAGTTTCCTCAGGAGTCTTTGATGAGGAACTTTGTCAAAAGCTTTTTGGAAGTCCAGGTAGACTATGTCAACTGGATCACCTTGATCCACACACTCGTTGACACTCTCAAAGAAGTCCAAAAGGTTGGTGAGGCAAGATTTACCTTTGCGGAAGCCATGCTGGCTCACTCCCAGCAGGGCCTGTTCTTCTAGGTGCTTTACAATTTTATCCTTGAGGATGCTTTCCATCAATTTCCCTGGAACGGACGTTAGGCTAACCGGTGTATAATTTCCCTGATCGCCCCTGGATCCCTTCTTGAAAATCGGTGTTACATTTGCTACTCTCCAGTCCTATGGTACAGAGCCCGATTTCAGGAATCTATATATATATTTCTCCTGGGTGTGCCCAGGAGAAATGCGTCCCGGCAGCCCAGCTGATTGGCTGGGCTGCGGGGGCGCCTGATTGGTCCTGGCGCACCCAGGAGAACGGCGGCGGCCATGGCCGGGGAGCCAGGCGGGCCCGGCCGCGGAGTCGAGGCGGCGGGCCTGGCCGGGCCCGGCGGCACTCTTGGGCCCGGCCGTGGCGATGGGCCCGGCGGCGGCAGCAGCACTCTCCGGCCCGGCGGCGGCGGCACCCTCGGGCCCGGCGGCGGCACCCTCGGGCCCGGCCGCGGCGGCGGCACTCTCGGGCCCGGAGGCGACACTCTCAGGCCTGGCCGTGGAAGTAAGGCGGTGGGCCCAGCCGCAGTGCAGGCGGCGGTGGGCCCGACCGCACTAGAGGCACAGATGCTCTGTGCCCGGGCCCACTAGTAAGTTAAATATTTTAGCAAGGAGATTGGCAATTTCACATTTGAGTTCTTTGAGGAACCTTGGATGGATGCCATCCGGCCCTGGTGATTTGTTAGCTTTCAGTTTTTCCAGACAGTTTAGAACATCATCCCTTGTCACTTCTATCTGACTCAGCTCTCTAGCCTCCATCCCTAAAAAGCCTGGTTCAGGAACAGGTATATGCTCAGTATCCTCTGCCGTGAAGACAGAGGATACTGAAGATGATTGTATATGTTTTTAAAACTTTTAATTAGATTTGTATTTTTATATTCCAATTTAATATTTTTATTTTGTAACTGTTTTATATTAAATGTTTTGTAAACCACCTTGAGATTGTTTCCATGAAAGGTGATATAACAATTTAATGATAAATAAATAAAAGCAAAAGTGAAACACAAAACACGATGTTATATGTTCTGGATGATACTGACCAGGAGCTTTCCCAGACAGCAGGCTGTACTGTGCGTTTACTGCAATGCTTTACTGTGAGTTTTAATTTGCCCCCCCAATTTTTTAATCAAAAAAAACCCCACACAAAAAGTTGATGTTTTACCCTGGACATAAATTGGGCTAGGCTCTAACATGCAATGAAAAACCCGAATTGTGTGTGAAGTGTTCCCCAATATCTTGCACAGACTTGGGTGCAAATCCGGCCCATGTGCAAATGCACACCCTCCATTCCAGCGGAGAAGCGAGCTAAAAGCCCAGTCTGGGAATGCTCCTGGTGAAGCGGAGGATAAAGTTAAATTAATTGTCTGACTGATTTGATTTGATTTATATCAGGAGATTTGGTGCAGGGTGTTATTAGTAGGCTGATGACACCCAAATCTATTTCTCCATGTCAGCATAATCAGGAGAAGGCATAACCTCCCTAAATGCCTGTCTGGGAGTTTTTATCACAGGGCTTTTAGCTCATATCTCCTCTGGAATGGAGGGCTTTTAATTAGACATACAATTTTTAACATTGTGTTAGAATTTAAATTATTTTAATGTTTTAACATTTTAATTTTGTTTTTATTGGTACTGTTTTATTGTAAACTGCCCAGAGACACAAGTTTTGGGCAGTTTATAAATATATTAAATAAATAAATACCCTGCTTTTCCACCATCATGTCTTCAAAGCTGTTGTCATAACTTAAAAATACATTTAAAACTTCCTCTTAAGCTCTCCATTCCCAATAACTTAGCTCTCACTGTGGGGTATGGTTCTGTTGTAGCCTACCCTTCAAATATCTTATAATATTATATAAGGTTTTCAACTTTTAAAAAACAAGTTACCCCATCTATCTCAAAGTTTCAGCTTAGGTACCCTATAAATGTTGCCAAGCATTGTGAGCCCCCCCTCCCCCAAACAAAATATTTCCAAAGTTGGTGGGAAATAAATTAAAGCTAAATGAATGTGCCCTGGAATCAGGCAACAAAACCAAAAGCAAAAAACAACACACATACCCGAACCCTTAGCCCTGTGCTGTGGCTTCTTCATTCTTCCTCCTGCCCTCTGGAACCTCATAGTGAGAACTCCACAGCTCACCCTGACCTGACCTTGCCTCTCCCTCCCTCCCTCCTCTCTATGTGACTGCATTGCTAGGTGCTCGGATTTAAGGATGTGCACAAAATGGATTTTGTGTTTTGTTTTGAGCTTGAAACGAAACACAAAATCCTCTAAACGTTTTGTCGAAACACTCAATACAATTCAGGTCCATTTCATGTATTTTGAGTGTTTCAGCTGTAGGGAACACTGCGGAACTCAAAACACCTCATTGTTTCTGATGGGTAGCTTCTAGGGACACCAAAGTGGGTTGGTAGGTAGGGCATGATGGGTGCTACTTACCACCCAAACTAACAAAAGAAATGGACAAGCAAACCATTTTTAATTTTTTAAAAACATTTTCCCCCAAACCCCATAGCACCCTATGGGGAAAGCTTTCAAAATTTGTTTAAAATTGTCTGCTTGCCCATTTCTTTTGTGGGTTGGGAGGTAGGTAGCACCCATCATGCCCTACCACACAACCCACTTTGGTGTCCCTAGGAGCTACCCATTGGTAATGATGGGGTGTTTCAAATTCCCCATAGTTCCCTATGTCCATGCACACATTTTGCAACCCTGTCTGGAAAAACACAGCAAGCACACAGTAAAAAGCAATCTCCCTCCTGACACAAAACACAAATTTCAAAGACAATCCAAAAATGGCCAAAAAAGAATCACTGACCCAGAATCCACTGCCAGCGGCAGTGCATGCGCTGCAGTAACATCATTGGCACAAGTTGCTTTCTCACACACAATTATGACTCCTTACATTCCTAGCATTGCTACAGCTGCCACAGCAACACCCTTAGCATCAATCATAGCCATACACTCAAACAGAGCAACTTCAGCCCATTTTTGACTGATTACACCTTGCAGTGGATGCAGATTGCAGAGTAGTAAGTGAAGCACAAGTTAGTCTCAAGGCCAGACATGGAGCTCATCACAGCACACACCAAGAAATATCACACACACTATCCATTTCTCGCCACAACACAATCTCATAAACCAAACTACAACTCAAGGAAGGCAGGCAGGCACCCAAGTTCTGCCTTTGTCAATCTGAGATCTAGCAAAACCACAAAGTTATTGCAGCAATAGGTAGCACAGCATATACTCAGTGATGAGAAAATAAAACCACAAAATCAAACCTACCTACCTCCTGTCGATGTGTAGTCTTCTTCAACAGAAGCCTAAGGGCTCTCTCCTTGCCTCCCAGTCTCTTTGAATACATTTTGAAATTCCCTCCAAAAGTGCTCCCCCTCCCCCCAACATTGGGGGCATAGTTGCCCATGACAACACTTGATTTGGATGTTAACAAGCCAACCAAGAATAAAGGAGATTGCAAGCCAATTGGAAGCCAAAGCCAGAAAACCAGTCAGGAAGGGAAAAACAGCCTACCAAAATGGTGCTCAAAGCACTTGAAACATTGCGAGTTGAAATGGGGTTGTTCCATTTTGAGTTCGAAACAGACTCTTTATTTTATGGGTGTTTTGTTTCAGGCTTGAAATACTCGAAATGGCCCATTTTGAGTTTAAAACATTTTGAGCTCAAAATGCAAGTCCCTACTCAGATTTCCTTGTTTTGCACATCCCTACTCAGATTTAGCTCAACTCTCCCTCAGCCTGACTGACAAGCTCGGCAGCAAGGACACTGAGCAGCAGCATTTCCCTCACTGTCAAGACTGTCAGTCAGGCTGAGGGAAGGGTGGACTGACCCCAAGCATGGTCATGAAATGGGTTATCTAAACCCATTTCAAACTGGCTTTAAAGTGGGCTATGGGATTGAGACAGCCTTGGTCAGCCTGATGGATGACCTCTACCAGGGAATCGACAGAGGGAGTGTTACTCTGTTGGTTCTTTTGGCTCTCTTGAGTCACCTGGGGGATTTGGGGATAGGGGGCACTGCCTTGGGCAGATTCCTGGGGATAGGGGGCACTGCCTTGGGCAATCTCTCGGGCAGATTCCAGATGGTGGAGCTTGATGACAGTTGCTCCTCAAAACAGGAGCTGTTATATGGAGTCCCTCAGGGCTCCATTCTGTCACCAATACTTTTTAATATCTACATGAAACTGCTGGGTGAGGTCATCAGGAGATTTGGTGCTGGGTGTTATCTGTATGCTGATGACACACAAATCTATTTTTCCTTTTCATCTGTATCATCAGGAAAAGGTGTTCATTCCCTAAATGCCTGCCTACAGGCAGTAATGCGCTAGATGAGGGATAACAAGTTATCCCTTTTGGACTCACGCCTCCTGCTTGAACAGCAGGTGGAGGCTGCGGCCAGAAGTGCTTTTGCCCAGCTTCATCTGATTCACCGATTACGCCCTTACCTTGATCGACAGGCATTAATGACAATGACCCATGCCCTTGTTATCTCCCACTTAGATTATTGTAACGCTCTCTATCTAAGGTTACCTTTGAGGATGATCGAACAGCTACAATGGGTCCAGAATGCAGTGGCTCGCCTACCCATGGGTGCCAGAAAAAATGACAGGGTAACAACTCTACTGCAGTCATTGCACTGGTTGCCTATTCACTACCGAGTTCCTGGTTCCTGGTTTTGACCTTCAAAGCCTTGTGGGGTTTGGCGCCTGTTTACCTACAAACCCACCTTCCCTATCCAGTTACATCCTGTCCGGTCAGATCTTCTCAAATGGCCCTTTTGTCGGTCCCTAATTTCCGAGAGGTTTGGGGTGCTAGGACCCATGAAAGGGCCTTTTCGGTTGCTGCCCCACTTCTCTGGAACTCCCTTCCCCTTCAGATTCATTTAGCTCCTTCCTTATTGATTTTTAAATCTCTATTGAAGACTTTTCTTTTTCGCCACGCTTTTACCCTGTAGTTTACCTATTTGTTTTTTTTCTTTTTGTTAGTTACTTTAGTTTTTAATTTAGAATGTAATTTCAATGCTGTCTTGCTCTGTATGTTTTTGTACACCGCCCAGAGTCTTTGGAATGGGCGGTATATTAAATGTTTCTAATAAACAAACAAACAAACTGAAACTGAATCCAAGCAAGACAGAGATGCTCATTGTAGGGGCTCAGAATCTGGGGGATGAGTTAGATCTCTCTGTTCTGGGTGGGGTTACACTCTCCTGGAAGGAACAGGTACACAGCATGGGAATATTCCTGGACCCAGGACTCACCCTGGTATCTCAGCGGGAGGCCAAGGCCAGGAGTGCTTTCTATCAGCTTTGGCTGGTTTGACAGCTGCGTCCATTCCTTGAAGAGGATGGCCTCAAAACAGTGGTGCACCAGCAAGTAACCTCCAGACTTGACTACTGCAATGCTATCTACGTGGGGCTGCCTTTGTACGTAGTTTGGAAACTTCAGTTAGTTCAAAATGCTGGTTATTACCTTTAAAGCCCTGAATGACTTAGGTCCAGGTTACCTTAGAAAGAGCCTTCTTCTGCATGATCCCCACCGCACTTTAAGGTCATCTGAGGAGGTCCATATCCACTTATCACTGGTACATCTGGTGGCGACTCAGAGGTGGACCTTCTCTGTAGCCGCTCCTGGACTGTGGAATGTACTCCCTGCAAAAATCTGTAATTTGAACTCTTTATTGGCTTTTAGGAGAGCCCTTAAAACCTGTCTGTTTAGCCTGGCCTTCCAGGGTTTTAAAACGGTTCTAAACGGTTTTTAATGTTGTAACCTGGTTTTTCAGGCTTTTAAAATTGTTTTCATTGTTTAATTGTTGTTTTATGGTGTTTTTTATGATCTCTGTTTTAATTGTTAATTAATTTTAATTTATTTTTTATAATTGTAAGCCTTCCTGAGCCATTTTGGAAGGGCGGTATAGAAATTGAATGAATGAATGAATGAATGAGCGCCTAGCAAGCCAGTCATATAGAGAAAAGGAGGGAGGAATGCTGCCTGCTACTCCTCCTCCTCCTCCACTCCTGAAAAATGAGCCAACAGTGTAACTTGGAAGCGATTCAGGAAGGTGGGAGGGTTCTATCTACCCTGTTTACCTCCTACAAGGCTTCAAAGTAACCCCAGGGGTGCAAGTATCCCTGTTTGAAAACTCTCTTAGAAACTAACCCTCTTCCACTATTTTGCAATCGATGAATGAAAATCCAAACATTATCTTTTTGGACTGAAGGCACTATCTATATACTTAATTCTCTTGGGACATTCGTGCCCAGGATTTGGTGGCGGAACTCTCGCGACATGCTGCGAGAGTTCTGAAGTGAGGACTGAGGAGAAGAGGTGGAAGAAAGTGCTGGCTGTGGACACCGGCTGGCTGGCGGGTGGAGGAGGGGGGAAAGAAAGGCGGTGGCATGCAGCAGGCAGGGGGAGAGAAAGGCGGCTGCTGGCAGTGGGTGCGGGGAGAGAAAGGTGGCAGGCGGGGGGAAGAGAAAGGTGGTGGCGGGCAGAGGGTGGGGGAGAGAAAGGTGGCGGGGGGCAGTGGGTGTGGGAGAGAAAGGCGGAGGAGGGCAGCGGGTGGGGAGAGAGAAAGGCGGCGGCAGAGAGAAAGGCGGCGGCGGGCAGGGGGAGAGAAAGGTGGCAGTGGGAAGTGGGTGGGGGAGAGAAAGGCGGCAGCGGGCAGGGGGAGAGAAAGGCAGCAACAGGCAGCGGGTGGACGGGAGGGAGAAAAACCGGCAGTGGCAGGGCCCTTCTTGGCCGCCTGCCCCGGCTCTGTGTGGGGGAAGAAACGTGAGGGGAGGAGGGCTGGAGAGCGCGGGCTGGAGGGAAGGGGAAGAGAGGAGAGACCGGGGCAGGAGGAAGTGGGAGAGGGAAACAGCCGGCCCCAAAGCGCCGCACAGATGCTCTGTGCGGGGTTGGCTAGTATCTATATCACTTAACAGTTCATAAATTTATTTACAGTTCTTAAGCCATTAATTTATTTCCAAAAGAGCCTATACTACAACCTGTGTAAGTATTATGGGCTAGGACTGGGGTCAGGGGGCTGTATTAGCTGTATTAGTGTGAAATACACTGTGGGAGCTGTATTAGTGTGAAGAGGCATAACATTAGATAAATACATTAAAAGAAAAAAGTCATTTTATATAGCACTTGGAGGTGAGGCCATACATAGTAAATTTGAATCTGAGAAAGATCTTCTGCTTCTCTTAGAAGTGGTATTTTGGAATTACTGGTCTGATTATTGAGTGTTAAAAATCTGTTTAAAACAGTTAAAATATTATCATTGTATGCAGAATTTGTTCTGCATTGTATGCAGGTTTTGTTCTAAAAAATGCACACAAAATTATTTAAACCTTTCACCCAGCATATTTTCACCCAGTTTTGGGCAGGATATAATTATATAAAATAAAATAAATAAATATTTCGGGGGTGGGGAGTAATGCATTCATCTAATTTAAGTGGCAGGATTGTGTGTGCAAAATGTGGTATCTGTATGTAATCAGGAAGACTCTGGAATGAACTCGCTGTTGTAAGAGCTTACCTATCACGTGTAGCCTTTAAAAGAGCTCTTAAGACACATTTATTTAATCAAGCCCTTGACCAGCTCTAAGTTGGTTTTGTTGCTGTTTTTTAATTAGTTTTAATTGCTTGGTTTTAACTGTGGTTTTATAGTTTTATTTGATGTAAATCAACATGAGACACTTGTTACATTTTTATTACATAAAAATGTATGGTTTTATTTTGCACAAACAAATCCACAAATGAATGAACCACACACACACACACAATCATATAGTTGTATAACATATCCTCCCTTCTCTTCCAAATACAGATGGTAAAACACTGGAAAATGAAAAGTATATTGCAAGATTTTGTATGCCACGGAGTTTATTCTGCAATAGATATGCTTGTAAGTAAGCTGACAGCACACGTTTTGGCTTTGATATTTGATGTCATTATTTGACAATATTTGATAGCTGACATGCAATGGAATTAGCATTTGACAGTAAGCCTGGGGAAAATTGGGGTGGGGGGGTGTCAATTACAGCTCAGTATACCCTGTAGTTATGATCCTGATCCTAAAGCACTCACATTTTGAAATTGACATTCAAATGTGGAATTTAAATTTTAAATGTGAAATTCAAAATTTCATTTCTCCTCTTTTAAAAAAAATCAGCACAATTTACACCCATGAAACATGTGATTCAGATGAATTTCAAATAGTCCCACAGCAATAAAGCAGAAGTAATTAATTTGTCTTAATAAGACTGATGTGCCTATTATCCCTATGTTATTGTAATTAAATCAGACTGGTAAGAATGACAGATTTATAAACTAGCCAAAGATTTTATCCTAGCCAAAAGATTCATGCACATGCTTACCTTATATGACTGACTGGTTGTATTAGCGATATTTTCCCTGAATAGAACAGTTGGTGTTTACATATTCCTGGTGAATATTGTGAAGATATAAATAGATTTATAAATTATTCATCTAAAATGTTTAATAACTTTGGACCTAGGATTCTCTTTGCAAATTAAAAAAAGAATCCTCTTGGGAAATTATTAAGCCTTATCTTTTTCCTTTAAAAAAAATGTAATTACTGCAGTTCTTTCTATGAGAGAGGGGGTGGAGGGGGAGAGAGAGAGAGAGAGAGAGCACAATTTAGGAGGGAAATATTGGCTTTCAGACAGGCTGATCCACATCCTAGTAAAACTAAAATAATTGGATTGATTTGATTTAGTATTGAGTTGATTAGAGTATCCAAAGTCACTTTAGATTGTAGATGTGGAATCTGAGCTGTTGTCAGGTTGGTGCAATTGCTTGCTGTGGTGGGAGGGAATTTCTCAAATATTATTTTGACGTTGGATATCCTAGACTGCAAAATGGAGCTTGGAACACATTTGCATGGAGGCCTCCGATAAGTTGCCCAGGATGGCTCTTCTTTCCTGTTCCAGCACCTGTTGGTTGCAATTCCATTCAAAGAAGTTAGTAAGTACAGGAGGTCCTCAAATATTGCGGGTTCATTTCCTGCTGTTCCACCCATTCACGGACAACCTCAGTGCATATCAATTCAGATATTGTGGGTGTAGTATCAGTCATTCACGGTTTTCCAGTTAGGAAAAACCCTTTAACTGAACTGGTATAGATCTGAACTGAACTGAACTGGTATATATCACTGAGCTGCAGCCTAACACACAACATATATTTGCACACATCCTGATCTCCCATCCAGGGCCAGCCAGCCTGTCCACTAGGCAGACCTAGGTGGTTGTCTAGGGCAGTAGTTCTTGTGGGGGACATAACCAGTGCCGGAATAGGGAGCAAGCAGTTCCTCAACCCTGTTTTCCAGATTGTCTGTTAGTCATGGCTGCAAGCTGCTGAGGCTAGCAGACCTGGGGAAAGGGGAAATCCCCATAATGCACTGTGCACTTGCACGGTGCATTATTGTAGCTCCGGGGGTGGGGGTGGACAACATGTCCCAGCCCCCTGACCCTTGGAGCTGCCAGCAGGAGCTGGTGCTTTTCTGGGCGGGCGATCCGCCTGCCCAGGGACATTGCAAGAATTATCTGTGGGGAGGTAAGTGCTTTCGGGCTTCCTCCCCATAGAAACGGATAGCCCTTTTTCACGTACAGTGAGAAAGGGCTCCTAGTCTCATAAGCTGCACCTGTTTTCTTGAAGACGAATTGTCTGCCTCAGCATTCATTTCCAAAAAGAGATAGTCTCAGACTGGATTTCCACATTAAGAGAAGCAGCTTTTCATCTCTGAATTCCCCCCCCCCCATTATAAACTGGAAACTCTCCCACTGGATCCTCAAACCAGTGTGGGCTAGTCATTTGCTGGTCATTCGCATGGGCTGGTCATTCGACCTCGTGAATGAGCAGCCTGTGCAGCTCAAGTTAAAGCCAAGGCTCTATGCTTCTTGACTGGGGAAGGCACCAAAATCAAACTTCGTCTAGGGTGCCCAATACCCTAGGCCTGGCCTGCCCCCATGCCTTGTTGGCAACTTCTCACTAATCTGGAGATAAGACGAATCCATGTTGCTTTTGAAAAAGCTCCATGGTTGCCTAGCCTGATCATAAAGCTGATGCTTCTTCTTTGGCCAAGAGATATTCCCACCTCCTGTTCCCCCATCGTCTTTCAGTAGGTCTGTAAGTCACATGTATAGTACTAGTACACAAACTGCTGATTTATCTTCATCTTATCACATCTGTTTCAAAAACTGTTTCTTGTGTTATGATTGGACATAGGTTATTAATTATTATTTTTTAAGATGAAAAGTTTTGTAGCACCCTGAGGCCTGATTTTATGAACCAGAACATTTATTGCTGGAGCAGATTCAGGGAGAATCCCTTCTGTTTTGCTGCCCATTATGCCCAAAGCATCTTCCTTAACCAGCTATGTGGTGTCAACTTTCTTACTTCTAATCCGTCTTGAAAAGCTGATTTTCTAAATGGAGCCTTCACTGGACCTATCTATATCCAAGAATGGAAGCATGACTTGTTGGCAGAGCATATGTTTTCCATGTAGATGATTCCAAGTTCAATCCTCAGTATTTCTAGGTAAGGCTAGGAAGAATCCCTACCTAGAACCCCAGAGTGCCTCTGCCAGTCATCAGAGACAATACTGAGATAGATAGACCAGTGGGATGCATCAGCATAAGACAGCTTGATATATCTGTATATAGATGTGAACTGCTTAGAGCCATTTGCCTTAGGTGGTATAGATTTTTTTTAAATAAATTAAATAAATTAAATAATATAGATATATGTGGAGGATATTGAATGGTGGTAACCTAAAGCATACTGTACTTTAACTCTACCATTTCCCCGTAGAGTTGGTGGCTGACCAATGGAAAGTAGAAGACCTGGAATGGATATTGGAGGGCCTGAAAGCAGGTCTTGCCTGATATTGGAAGACCTGAAAGCAGAAGACCTGGAACTGATATTGGATTGAGACTTATCAAACATCTCATCTGCTTCCCATAGGTCAGAATCATGGTATTTGGGAAAGCGGCAGGTACTGGTTCAGACAACATGCCTGCTAACCTCTCCTAATCATGTGAGAGAAGAACACAGGCATGCACCTGGCATGCTGACCCATCATCACCTAATCACCTAGTAGGGCACATATTCCAAACCACCATTCAATGCTAGCATTTTATCTGCATGCACTATTGGTAACAGTCAGACAGCAGGGTGGGGAAAGGTGGCCAGAACCTCAGGGGTATACTTGTGAGTCAAATGGGCCGTAACCCAAAATTTGGCTTTAAAAAAGCCAAATCTGGCAACAGAGGCCCGGGGATGGAAGATGTGCACACTCAGCTGGGCTGTGCAAAGCAGTCCTGCTTTGATTTGGGGACTGCCTCAGTGCTTCATGAAGCCCCTGACTCTAAAGGGATCCCACCTTGCTTCTGCTTGAATCAAAGCAGTTGCTGCGATTTTGGGCCAAAATTTCACTCCCTGCCCTCCCCTCTTCTCACCACTCCCCCAATTTCTGTAAGTGCATTCCAGGCATGGGCAAGAGAGAGACAGAGTGACTCTATTCATTTCCCCCCCCCCCCCCGCCAGGTGAAAAAACGTGAAAAAAGAGAGCAGCATGGCTTCACATTTTAAAGAAATCCCAGAAGACTTTTAAAAAATATCTTCACCTGGTCCCCTGGGGAGGGTATGGGGTTTCTTGGGAGCTGTAGTCTTTTCCACAGCTGACAGGCATAAAATAGTAGAAACTACAGCCACCTTGACTGTTGCATATACCTGGTAAGTCTCCCTAGATGTCAGGGAGAATGCAGTGGTGGGGGAGGGGACAACACAGTGGGATTGCTTTGCAGGCAAATTGA
This sequence comes from Hemicordylus capensis, assembly GCF_027244095.1. Taxonomy (NCBI): domain Eukaryota; kingdom Metazoa; phylum Chordata; class Lepidosauria; order Squamata; family Cordylidae; genus Hemicordylus; species Hemicordylus capensis. Next base: position 243,844,166 of record NC_069661.1, on the reverse strand, counting down.
TTCTGTTCAGCCAATGGTTGTGTTGATTCAACCAAACTGGTGGTCTACCACTTCAGGTTTTTTTTATTGACACTTCAGCAATGGAATCTGGCCAAATTGTTTCATCAAATTGGCCACTGAAACTTCCTGCAGTCGTGGTATAACGTGTGTGTGTGTGTGTGTGTGTGGTGTTCTCTATTGGCTGGGGAGTGAGTTTTAATTTTTTATTTTTACTTATTTTTTGCTCTGGAGGGTTGCTGCAGAAAAGAGACTGAGAGAGAGTTTTCTGAGGAGAGATTTTCTGAAGGAGAAAACGAGGATCTTGAGAAGAAGATGGATTCTGAAGAAGAGGAGTGTATGAAGTTATTGAGGTGGGGAAATCCGAGAAGGGACAGGATCTGGAAGACTGGAAGGAGAAGAAAGGGGCAGCTTTCTACTGTCAAGCAGCTGTAGGATCAGCACTACTGACCAAGGCCAGAAGCTGCAGACACACCTGAAGATCTGCTTCATTGTCCATTTTGTGGAATACAAAACCTTGTGAGACTCCTCCTTCTGGTCCAACTTACTTTCGCTCTTATGAACAACAACCTTCTAAGTGAACTGATATCCAGGGTCCAGGGCTGGCCTGGGCACTAGGGTGGCACAGGTGCGGGTGCTGCTGCTCTGTGCAGGTGCTGCAGCAATGAATAGCCACAGAGGGGGTGTCCGCTGGGGCAAGGAGGTTGGTGAAGAAGTGCCCCCTGCTCCTGTCTCCAGCTGACTGATATGCATGCTCAGTGGCCCTTTGAGAAGTCAGCCCAGTGAAAAAACTTTGTCAGACTGACTCCTCAGATGTCTGCCGCACATGTGTCTGCTCCTACTAGCTGAGCGGTAGGAGCAGGCTGTGCAGTGGGGCGGAGTCTGCATGTAGCTGGGTAGTGGCAGGCAACAGTAGCAGGACCGTGGACACCTAGCACGTATTTATTTATTTATCAAATTTGTACACCGCCCCAAACTTTCGTCTCTGGGCGGTTAACAATAGCATAAAACAAGTTAAAAACATTTACAAAAATTTAACAAATTAATTAACAAGAGATTAAAACCTAAACAATTTAGGAAGCTGAGAAAGCTTGGGTGAAAAGATGGGTTTTCAGGTGTTTTTTGAAAATTGCCAGAGATGGGGAGGATCATATCTCAGCAGGGAGCGCATTCCACAATCTTGGGACAGTGACCGAGAAGGCCCGTCTCTGTGTAGCCACCAGACGAGTTGGCAGTAACTGGAGACGGACCTCCTCAGATGACCTCAATGGGCGGTGGGGCTCGTAGTGAAGAAGACGCTCTCTTAGATACCCAGGGCCTAAGCTGTTTAGGGCTTTGTAAGTTCTAACTAGCACTTTGTATTTTGTCTGGAAACCTATTGACAGCCAGTGTAGCTCCATCAGTAAAGGAGTAATGTGGTCTTTCTGCATTACAGTATAATCTGCTTCCTCATCACTCCCCCTGCCCCAGCCCGCCCCAGCCACCAAGTATGAGTTTGGTACCACCCCCCCCCCCACCATTAACATTATATTCTGTATGGTATGGAATGTGGCAGGGACATAAAAGTCATATTTCACCTAGCGTGCCAAAAACCCTGCCAGCCCTGCCAGTATCTGTGTATGTGAGAGAGATACTGTATTTACCTGAATCCAAAACTATTTGATTTTGATAAAATTCCCTTTTTTGCCCATACTCTTTCTGCTAAATATGACGGAATCTTACATCCCCATTAAGTTTACTGAGTTATCCTTATACATGATTACGGCAGCTAGGATTTTATATGCTTCTAATTGGCACTCTTAGGTGATTCCATCTTTAAACGATTGGTTTTTTAAATTAAGGGACTATGCTTCTATCTCCAAGGTTACTGCTTATATGAACAGCGCCTCAACAGAGTCATTATGCTTGTTTGGGAACTTTTTATAAACTTTTAATGTTCGACAAGTTCATCATTTGTTCCCGAGATCTGTGTTTGATCTGTAAACTATTTTGTATATCTATGGTAATTATGCTTCCATTGAGACCAGCAGGTGGAAGTAATCTTTTCTTTTTTCTTCTCTTTTAGTACTCCCCCCACCATGTTTCAGACGTTTTCTTGTCCCTGATCTCTGATCCACTTTAAAGGTCTTACCTTATTCAAGAGATGTAATCAAGAGATGTTTCAAGAGATGTAATCAAGCTTTGCTCTTTTACTATTTTAATTAATAAATAAATTTTCAAAGAAAAAAAATAAAGCTAAAATATAAAAACATGAAATCTGACTAAAAGGATTTAAAATACAAGCATAAAATAACCATACAAAATACAATAAACAAAGAAGCAGCAGTAGAGACAATCATATAAAAGCCTGGGTAAAAAGCCAAGATTTCACACGCTTTCTAAAAACTGTGATGGAGACTGAGGAGTGAATCCAGAGCAACAGCAACAGAGAAGCTTCTGACCATTTTTGTGTGGGTGTCTGGAGTGTGAATTCTGGAGAAAAACAGGGGAAAGTTACAGCTGCACTCTTGCTCCTCCCTCAAGCCCTGAGGACAGGTTGGTGAACATATCCAAATAGTCCCAGGCAACTCCCTAGCCTAGGTGGTAGGTTCAAGGCTCAGGCCATAACATTGTCAGTTCATATCCCAGAGTCTGTGCCTAACTGGACTAAACTACCTAGTTTAAAAACCCTAGGGCTACTTAGAAAGCTAGGAGATTAAAATGATGCCGTTTTACTTCTAAGTGAAGTTGATCAATATTTGCCAACTAGAATAATAATCCCTTCTTTTGACAGGTACTGAGCAAACAGTCATCCCACAGATGCAAACAGCTAAGCCTGTGAACCATGGCTATGATATGGTTGGTATGTGGGAACCAAATGTTAGACTTCATTTGTGGCTGCAACCTTTCAATTGAGTGGATTGGGAAGTACCTGCTGTTTGTTTAACTAGGGCTTTTGTCTGACATTTAGTTAGAGAGATGTTTAACTTTTTATGATCAGCGGTTCAGATAAGTGAGAGCAGGTAGGGGCCGTAGCTTGGTGGCAGAACACCTGCCTTGCATGCAGAGGATCTCAGGTTCAATCCCTGGCATCATCTCCAGGTTGGACGGGGAAAGCTCTGTGTTTGAAACCCTGGAGAGCTGCTGCCAGTCAGGGAACCAGATGGACCAATGGCCTATGTTCAAATTCAGCAGCCAAGGAAACCAATGTGCATCGTACCGTTTTCCTTCATGTCTTCTGTTACCTTTGCTTTCTGGAGAAGTTATGAATTAGGGGTGTGCAATTTGGATTTTCGGTGTTTCTATTCGGATCCGAACTGAAACACACCTGTTCTGTATCCGAATATGGCCCATCCGAATCACCCCTGATTCAATTCGGATCTGAATTAATCCGAATCCGGATCTGAATTGATTCAGATTAAAAAAATGGGTCCCAGGGGCAAAATAGTGGGGTGGGGTGGTAGTGCCCAATGGGTGGAGGCTACCACCCAAATTTCAGGGGGATTGGGCAAAGGGCTGATTTTTGGTGAATTTTTGAAGTTTTAGTGTCTTTGGGGCAGATCGGGGGCATAACGTGGGATCTGGGCCAAAAGAGTGGGGTGGGGTGGTAGTGCCTAATGGGTGGAGGCTGCCACCCCAATTTCAGAGTGATTGGGCAGAGGGCTGATTTTTGATGAATTTCTGAATTTTACGTGTTTTTAAGGTTTTTCCCCATTAGGTATAATGGAGGGTGTATCGCTTCATGTCAGGGGGAAAGGGGTGGCCTAGAGTGGTGTGGGGTTGGTGGTAGTGCCGGGTAGGGGCAAGGAAGCTACCTGAATTTTTTTCAAAGGATTTGGGCAGAGGGCTGATTTTTGGTTAATTGTTGAAGTTTACGCATCTTTAAGGTTTTTCCTCATAAGTTATAATATAATGGAGCTTTCAGCAGCCCCATAAGTGCACTTGTGGGGTGATGGGGTGGCCCAGAGCGAGTGGTGGTGTAGTGCACATAGGGTGCCAACCACCCCCATGGGTTTCTAACCCATGGCATACAGGGTTCTGTTGTTTCTGAGGTATTCTGAGTGTGGATTCTATGATAGCAAATGAGATTTTCAATGAGACCATGAATCCACTCTTATTTGCTATCATAGAATCCACACTCAGAACACCTCAGAAACAACAGAACCAAGTACCCCATGGGTTAGAAACCCATGGGGATGGTTGGCACCCTATGTGCACTACACCACCACTCGCTCTGGGCCACCCCAGCACCCCACAAGTGCACTTATGGGGCTGCTGAAAGCTCCATTATTATACCTTATGAGGAAAAACCTTAAAGACGCATAAACTTCAACAATTCACCAAAAATCAGCCCTCTGCACAAATCCTTTGAAAAAATTCAGGTAGCTTCCTTGCCCCTACCCAGCACTACCACCAACCCCACACCGCTCTAGGCCACCCCTTTCCCCCCGACGTGAAGCGATACACCCTCCAATATACCTAATGGGGGAAAACCTTAAAGATGCATAAACTTCAACAATTCACCAAAAATCAGCCCTTTGCCCAATCCCTCTGCAATTGGGGTGGCAGCCTCCACCCATTAGGCACTACCACCCCACCCCACCATTTTGCCCCTGGGACCCGAAATTCGAGTAGAAGAATTTCAGACCTTTTTGCATTGAAGTCAATGGGAGTCAAAAAGGCGGGAAATAGATGTCAAAATCTGAAAATCCGAATATTCGGAGCCGGAATGGAGGTGATTTGGTTCAGCTACGAAAAATTTCGGAGGGCCAGAAGGGTGATTCGGTTCGGATCCGTATCACCCAAAATTGGCTGTTTCGGGTACAGATCGTTCTATACCCGAAACGTTTCGCACATCCCTATTATGAATGCCAATTAAGTTTTTCCATAACTATGTTCTAGCTGGAGTTTAAGGAGCAGCGGGTGGGGGCTGGGAGTGATTATATGCAAAGGAGGACATGACTCCTGGGCGCTTTCCAGACCAGCTGCTCATCAGCAGCCAAATGCCTCCGTTCGGGCAAGTCGCATTCAGATCGTAAACAGCAGGGGGAGCAGTCTCGCAGCAACTCACAAGAACAGGTACGCAGTCTGGAGGTGCTTCTGGATCCAAGTCTCTCCCTGGTGTCCCAGGTTGAGGCAGTGGCCAGAGGTGCCTTCTATCAGCTTCAGCTGATACGCCAGCTGCGTCCGTATCTTGAGATAGATGACCTCAAAACAGTGGTATATCTGTTGGTAACCTCCAGACTGGATTACTGTAATGCGCTCTATGTGGGGCTGCCCTTGTACGCAATCTGGAAAGTACAGTTGGCCCAGAATGCGGCAGCCAGGCTGGTCTCTGGGTCATCTCGGAGAGACCATATCACTCCTGTATTGAAGGAGCTACACTGGCTGCCGATATGTTTCTGGGCAAAATACCTATAAAGTATAGGGCCCTGGGTATTTACGAAAATGTCTTCTTTGCTATGAACCCCACAGCCCATTGAGATCACCAGGAGAGGTCCATCTGCATTTGCCACTGCTCGTCTGGTGGCTACTCAGGGACGGGTCTTCTCTGTTGCTGCCCCGAGGCTTTGGAATGTGCTCCCTAGTGAAATAAGAGCCTCCCCATCTCTGACAATTTTTAAAAAGTCTTTAAAGACGCATCTGTTCACCCAGGCTTTTAACTGATACTGTTTTGATTGTTTTTAATGTTGTTTTAGAATATTGTTTTAAAAATTTTAAATTGTTATGTTCTAAATTTTTTGTTTTTGTTTTTAACTAATGTTTTACTTTTACTTTTATCTTCTTGTAAACTGCCCAGAGACGTATGTTTTGGGTGGTATAAAAATATGTTAAATAAATAAATAAATAAACCGAAAAAACAGCAACTTTTTCACGCCGGATATACGACGCTCTTGCTCTATAACACAGTGATTAAATTTGCAACAAGGCACTGGAAATGTGAATGGCACCCTGCTGTCCGTGTAGGGACAGCGGTGTCACGACACAGGAAATGTGGAAGCACACTTCCGAGATATGTCTTGACCCCATTGTAGGGTCTAGTCTGGAAAGTGCCCCGTACACAGTATTGTCTGCTGTGACTGGCAGCAGCTTCTCCAAGGCTTCAGGCAAAAGTCTTCCCCAGCCTGATCTGGAGATGCTAGAGATTGAACCTGGGACCTTCTCCATCCAAAGCAGATGCTCTACCTCTGAGCCACAGCTTCATCCCCATTGTTTTACTTGGAACACCTCTCTCCCAGAACGCCTCTTCTGTGGTGTCACCTCTCTCTCCGCTCAAGACCTTCCTCAAAAGCCACCTCTCCTATAACATGTTAGCTTAACCCCTCCATCCTCATCCCTAAGTAAAATGAAGTACCCATAACTGGTACTGATAGATTGTAATGTAATGTAATTAATAATCTGGTCCTCAAGTCCAGGGATTGGGAGGTATGATAGTAGCAGTAATAAAAGGCAATATAATGGCCCAGTGGTCCATTTGTTCACAATGTATGTTCAGAGGACTTTTAAAATTCATTGGTACTTTTAGGGAGGGGGTGATTTACTGCTAGAGACACATTTGCTTCTCATTTTGCTGACAAGTGTAAAATATGAGAGCAAAGGTCTTGACCACACTTCTTATGCTTGGTATATCAGTTTCTGAGTTTTAAGTTGACATAGGTTTGAATCACTCCCCTGTTGCAATTTTAGTACTGTATTTACCTAAATACAAGACAACTCTGAATTTAAGACGAGCCCCTTTAAAAATAGATGTTAAATACAGGTTATACCTATATTTTCTCAAAAGGAAGAGGACTCTTAATTTAAGATGACCCCCTGATTTCTAACATCAAAGACTTTGGGGGAAAATCTGGTCTTGGATTCAAGTAAATACAGTAATATTTCTTTGTGGAAATACTCTTCTAATTCTCACACACGCTCCACTGTTGGCCAATCCCAGTTGTAATTTACCATTCAAATGATGTATGGATTACAGTTATTCAGGGATTAGATACAGTCTTTGCACAAGAACAAAAGGGAACAGAATGTGTACTTGCATTGTTTAGCTAAGGTTTGAAAAGATTAGACACACGAACAGACCCTGTTTGTTTGGGTTAGATTTACTTTCTCTGCCATCACCCAGAATTTCAGCAATTATTTGATTTCATGGTTGTCACTATTACCTGTTATAAAATGCCATTATTATGTTGTTCCATCTGAAAATTATTAATTAAAAATAACATCATGAGATTTACCCAATGTTCTACTTTGGCTTTTCTTTTGCCTTGAGCCACAGCAAACACCTTGACTCCTGGCAGAGGAAAGAAGTGACATGCTTCTTGCCCACTTGTGTGGAATTTCCTCCAAAAGGTGGGAAGACTGTTGCAGCCCATATGGTGCCCTGGTGTAAGGGTTCCCAGACTCAGCAGCCAGAAGCCAGCAGTTCCTCTTCAATGGTGAGTAGCACTCAGAAATGAGATTTCCTTACAGCAACAAAATGTACACAGCAAGACAGAGCAGTCCCAGGACACAGATCCACTATGTACCTTCTGATGGGAACTCTTATATAGAAATGCCTCCTCTCTTGATTCCACTTACTAGAGCTCCTCATGGGGAGGTTTATAGATGAGCCTCAACCTGAAGGGATGGGTGATCCTCCCCATCAGTATCATTCACCAGCTCCTCAAAGTTGGCTCTATTTGGGACCTTTATATGGGGATAGCTTAGGACACCATACTCCATACCACTATATCCATGCTTTACCTCTAGGTTGAATAGAGCCATCCACTCACTTTGGGAGGTGGAAGTTCAGGGGACCAATATACATATTAGCTGAAGTTTGGAATTGAGGAATGTGGGTTAAGTGTGGACTGTTTCTGCAGCATCTAGAGCCAAACTGAGGTTGCAGCAGCTTTTCTTGTTGCTGCCATCACTGGGTGAGTTTTTTGGGGGGAAAGAAGGGGGCAATAAGGGGCTTTGGGGATGACAATATTGGGGAGGTCTGGAGCTCAAAACGGACCACAGTTAAAATTTGTTAATTTCAGATTTGATACAAATTGATCCTAAAACTGCTCATTTTAGGTAAGCTCACTCCAGATTAGGGTTGGAGAATCTTGTTCATCATTCTCTCTCTCTCTCTCCCCCCCACGTGGAATTGGAGTGAAACATTATCCTCACTCTGATTTAGCTTCACGATATATCAGTACAATGTAGCGAATGAGATTTGGCTATATAATGCTGTCTGAAGCCAAATTGGAGTGAGGGCATGGAGGGCTGGGTCTTACCTGCATGGCACAATTGGTAATACTTCCAAACCTCTTTCTGGTGTCTTGGGTTAAATAACAATTTTAAAAAATTGAGACCCAGCAACAGTGGAAAGAATGATTCCTGTCACTGTAAGTGGGGCAAACACTGCAACTGTGTTCTCGGGGGCCCTTGGAAAAAATAATTGAGGGGGAGGTTCGGTTTGCAGCAAATAATGCAGCAAACTTTGGGACCTATTCTGGCTCCGTTTGAAAACCCTAGTTCTTACCTCTTCTTTCCATCAAGATTCAGCAGGAGAATTTCATGCCGTCTCAAGTTAACTGCAATAATTATTGGTTCTTGTGGGGTGGGGAGAAAGTCGAGACCTCCCACTTGCTCACTGCGGTTCCCTGGCAATGTTAGCACAGAGTGTGAGGGAGTCGCACATACAAAAATGGAGCTGCCTCATTAGCATTACTTGAATGAAGCAGGATAAGATTTTAAACAAATCCATGTGTTTTGGGGGCTGCTTTGTTTACCATTTCTAGTGCTGGGTCACAGCCACTGTTTATTCATCAGAGCTGTTGCGTATCCACTCATCTAGCCACAGAATTTTAAGTAGGGGCATTCGCCTGCCTAGTCAAAGCCCCTTTTTGCATATTCACTGATTATGAGTGCCAAAGATTTATTTGCAAGGCAAAAAAGAAAAGAAAAGAAAAGAAAAAATGGCAGGGGGTCACACTGAGACGAAGGATCAGAAAGAAGAATCTGGACCTAATGAGCTTATCGCCCGCCCTGCCTCCTCCCCCCTGCCCTAAATAAGCATCCTCTCTGTATAGATACATTTCACCACAAACCCACAGGTCTGGGCCAGGTGCATTTGGGGAGCAGGGGAAAGGACTACACAAACCTTAAAGGATCCATACATCTTCTTGATCATTCATCATAAACTCACAGGTCTAGGCCTCAGTGCATTTGCCCCAATCCCCCAAAAGACTACTATTAATATATTTAAAATATTTATACCCCACCCCCCCAGTACACTACTGCTCAGGGCGGCTCACAACATCAACAAAATAGATACAACACAGATGCAATGTAAAGATTAATAAAGTCAAACAAGTTAAAAGACCAGGCTAAAACCACATTTAAAATTACAAGTTTTTTTAAAAAAACTTTCATATTAAAAGTTATTAATAAAAAGCTAAAAACTGAGAACTAAAAAAACCCTAAAGAACCTCCCAGATATAAGCAGCAGACAAAACATTTAAAAGCCTCTTTTAAAAGATGTATTTTTAATTGGTGGTGTTTTGGGGTTGTTTTTTTAGAAACACTGAGGGACTGAGCATGGTGAAAGAACAACCACTCCTATGGATGGCATGAGTGCATTTCCCCCTTTCTAGAGTAGGTGGAATGAGAGAAGAAGAAAAACTTGAGTTGGTCACGTGAAGCATGCATATATTTATAACTGAGAAAGTGGTTGTGAAGGTTATACAAGTGGAAATGAGTTAACAAAGCAATAAAAATGGTCTTTAAATACCTACTAAAGCATCACTATTAACATGTGTGCAATTCGACAAAGCAGACAACGGGATACTTTTTATGGGCAAAATAATGTTGAATCTGAAAATTGTGCAATCTCTCGCACTTCTTTTCTCTTCCAGTATATCATGTAAAAGGCAAGGTGAATTATTTTGGTTACAATAAAAGGTATTGTGTTTATGAGTCATACTTTCCATTATTTTGTGTAAACACACTGCTTTTAAAACAAATTTTTAATACATGGTGGCAGAGTGTTCCAAGATGCAACTTAATGCCAGGATTCTTGTGCTCCCACTTGTCTAACTACCTGATTCTCTCTCTCTCTCCATGTTCCTTCTTGCTCTCTTGTTACAAAGGACCCTTGTCCTTTGTAAATCCAAAGCTGCATCCTATGTTCCTCTGCTGCAGTGATCTTCACTGTTTTTCAAGCGGGGGGCACTTTAGGAAAAAACTTTCCACGCGAGAGCCATTTCCCCCTGTGCTGACCTCCACACAGAACTGTATTTTTCTCGGTGCTGGGAGGACCTTTAAAAAGAGACCGTCTCTTAAGAGCTCTATGAGGGAAATGCAGGGAAGGGCCAGCACACTGTGCATGCCTTCCAGGATGGTGCAGGGGCTCAAAAGGGCTCCGTTTCTCTTAAAAGACCCCCCTACCACCACTGGGCAAAGTGAAGAATTGTACAGTGGGAATGGGCGCCTCCTTTGGCCAGAGCTTCACACAGGCCCAAGAAACAATCAGTCGGAGAGAATTAGGAACATAGGAAGCTGCCATATACTGAGCCAGACCATTGGTCTATCTAGCTCAGTATCTATTGTCTTCACAGACTGGTAGCGGCTTCTCCAAGGTTGCAGGCAGGAATCTCACTCAGCCCTATCTTGGAGATGCCAGGGTGGGAACTTGGAACCAAGATGCTCTTCCTAGAGCAGCTCCACCTCCTAAGGGGAATATCTTACAGTGCTCACACTTCTAGTCTCCCATTCAAATGCAACCAGGGTGGATCCTGCTTAGCAAAGGGGACAAATCATGCTTGCTACCACGAGACCAGCTCTCCCTCAGTTGCATTTAGGGTTGATGGGGGCTTCCACGGGCCCCCAGGTGTTTCTCTGGAGTGCCCTTTCAATGAAAGTGAGCAGGAGTGCCTTTTACCAGCTACAGCTGGTACGCCCCGCTGCGCCCCTACTTGGAGAAGTCAGACTCGACCTCAGTCACTCATGCAGATTGGATTGCTGCATTCAGATTGCTGCATCCAGATTGCTGCATCCAGATTGCTACATCCAGATTGGATTGCTGCAGTGTCATCTGTGTGGGGCTGCCCTTGAAGATGGTTTGGAAGCTTAAGCTGGTCCAGAATGCTACCGCAAAGATGCTTGGAGGCACTAGTAGCTTCTTGAGTATTACACCCATACTCCAGCAGCTTCACTGATTTCCAGTTTGCTCCCGGGCTAGATTCAAAGTGGTGGTTTTGCTCTTTAAAGCTCTACATGACTTGGGGCTGGGGTATCTGTTGGGCCACATTCACCCATATGAACCTGCCAGGGCTCTTTGCTCATCATCTTGAGCCCTGCTCACGGCCCCCACCATTGATTGAGACTCAGTTGGTGGGCACAAGAGACAGTGCCTTCTCGGTTGTGGCCCCTCAGCTCCCAGAAGAGCTTCGCTATGCTCCCACACTTAAGGTTTTAGAGTGGCTTTTTCAATGTTGTTTTTTTTTTTAACTACAGCCTGATGTGTTGTTTTTTAAATATTTGGGGGGGGGTTGTTTCTACTTTGTGCTTTGTGCTTTAATTTGTTTTATTGCTCTAAATTTTATATTACTTGTATTGTTTTACTGTTGTGAATCGTTGTGAGCAGCATTGTATTGGATGGGCGAGATATACATATTATGGATGGATGGATGGATGGATGGATGGATGGAGAGCACTGCTCTACTGTGACCTATCATCCTTGCTTCTCCCTACCATGGGAACTCTCCCTCCTGACATCTAGTTGGCTCCTTCCATTGCTACACTTAAATATCTGTTAAGACTCTAACTTTGACCCTAGCTTTTTCAAATTGATCTCCCTTCTCTATCTTCTCCTCCCTTCTTCTTCCCTTTTTGTTCTAATTCTTAGTCTGCAAGCCTGAAGGTAAGGTCTACTTTTTCTTTTCTTTTATGTACAGCATCCAGCCGCAGTAGGCACTCTAGAAATAATTCTTCAACATTTTGTATTGCCTTTCCCGAAATAGGGCTGTGGCCACAGCAAAACATATTGTGGGGCTGGCTTCCTCCAGACAAATCTTCCACCTGAAGTTTCAGCTTTCATTTAAAAAAGCACATCTGGAGCATCACAAGGTTAGGGTAGACCCTGGGGGGTGGGGAATGGTGAAGATGAGAACCTGTCCCTCCCCCCAACCTCCTCCATGTGCTTCTTCTGAGAGGCAGGAAGGGGAGGACTAAGAGCAAACTGTCAATCAGCTGGGGGGGCAGGGATGCTTGTCGTCCCCCCTCCAACTATAGTTGCACCCTTGAGCAAGTCTCTTTATGGGAATATAAGGGGAAATGTGCAGCTGTATTCTACCCAATTGCTTACTACCAGTAGTAGTAATTAATGTAGTAGTAGTAAGTAATACGTCTTTAAAGACGCATCTGTTCACCCAGGCTTTTAATTAATATTGTTTTAATGGTTTTAATGCTGTTTTAAAATATTCTTTTAAAAATCTTAAATTGTTGTAATGTTTCAAACTTTTCATTTTTGTTTTAACTAATGTTTTACTTTGTTTTTATTTTGTTGTAAACCACCCAGAGATGTAAGTTTTGGGCGGTATTAAAATGTGTTAATATAAAATAAATAAACATTTAAAAAACAATAAAAACAATAGTAGTAGTAGTAGTAGTAGTAGTAGTAGTAGTAGTAGTAGTGGTAGTAGTACTACTACTGCTACTGTTTATATACAACTAGGAAGTAATACAACTAAATAACTTAAACATACTAGGGGCAAAATCCTATACTTTAAGAAAACCAGTTTGAGTGGCATATAATATAATCCAGAATCAGATCCCTTTTGCCAGCAGAACCTGAGATATGCCTCAGATGTCTCTGCTACCCCAGAAGAACACAATGTGTATCTGTACTGCTGACATAATTTCAGCAGGTAGAGGCCCCTAAATGATCAGGAGATGTGGACATGATGGGATGTAAACCAAATTCTATAACCCTTTAGACCCTCTCCTTTAGACCCTCTCAGCACAAAATTTCCAGCTACAAGCCTGGGCATTGGGGTTGCCAACTCTTTGTACCATCCCCTGCTCTTGTGCCTTTAATGGCAGCTTGATTGATTAACCGCACGTTCTTCTCAATGGCCTTTGGCCATTGTGGCTGGTGATGATGAGAGTTGTCATCCATTAACATCTGGGGATCCAAGTTTGAGAACCCCTGGCAGTCATTTAAAAGGTAGATGATTGATCTGCAAATTATTTCATCAGTGGACTGCCTTACCTAGAACCTTGCAGGAAAAAACAAGAGTTGGAACAATCTGAACACCTCAAGATGAAGAAGTTATATATTTAAAACACAAATTGCCAAGCTTCTGTGATTAAAAGCCAGGACAAGGAAGGCTAGTGACTGGAAAGACAACAGAAGCTTTGCACCAAATGGGACAAAGGTGAATTGTTGTGTAATTCCCTTCAGTTAATATTGTAAATGTTTTTGTTCTCTATCGAAGAGGAATTACCACATCCATGGTGCAGGTTCAGGAAGTTTCTTTCCTAGTCACTTGGTGCAAAGCTCCCAGAAGCATACTTTATGCATCAGAGGATATGCACACCAAGGGACAGAAAGCTCTCTGACATCCAGAAAGGACAATAGCAGCACATAAGGTCCCATCAGAGAAGCTGTGGGTGTGACAGTGTTAACAGTATGCCCTTATTTATACTTAAGTACCATGATAGCAATTATGATTTATAGGAAGGAGTGGAAACCTTTCATAATTTTGTTCATACCAGCTAGAGGTGATGCAATAGAAACCTGTGTTTTTAATGTGAAGTAATCACATACCCTCATAGCCATCAATTTTAGAGAGGTAAAAATACACTTTTCCCCTTCACGAGTAGATAAATATAGGTATGTTTACATTTGTACCTAGAAAACCAACTGTCTAGGAGACAGGTGTATGTGGTGGCTACTTAAGTCCAATGAGGAGATGTATAGGGGCGCATTCAGGTATTTGCTTTTTGCACTCCTGGTTCAGTACTTTTGGGACAGTCCCTACTCACTCTTGGAAGCCAGCCACATAGACAGAACAGGCTGCTCTGGTCCTGTGCTAATCCATTGCCAGCTACTACCAGTGCCGGATTTAGGCGCAAGCTAAGTCAGCTACAGCTTAGGACAGTGTAAGGCCCAAGACCCAGTGGTGGGCCCCCATCAACCCTAACTGCAGCCCTGACTAATTGTTTACTGGGCCTGTGCAAAGCTTTGTCTGAAGCGGAATACTCTGCACAGTTCCCCTAGCACCACACAAAAGTGACTATTATCATCATGCAGTGCTGTGTTTTGCTTAGCACTTAAGGGAAACAGAGCCCACTTGAGCCCCAGTACCATGTTGGAAACCGCTGCACATCCCCACAGGGAGTGCTGGGAAGTGTAGCCTTTCCCAGTGCTTTACGTTTTCCACAGAGCTCTCAAGAGAGGGCTTCATCTCTCGTTAAGGGCCCTTCCAGCACTGAGAAAAGCACAGTACTATGCAGAGGTCAGCACAATGAGAAATGGCTCTCGCTGAAGGTTGGTTTTGTGTTTTTTTTTTAAAGCAAAAGTGGCCCACCCCTTAAAAAATAGTGGCTTAGGGCCTCACATTATTAAGTTAAAATTAACTAGTTATTTTAGGCCCGTTAAATTAACGGGCACTAGGAGAGTTTTGCACTCTGCCCCCCCCGCCGCCATTCCCCCTCCCACCGCTGCCAGCCTCCATGCCGCGGCTGGTCTCCCCGGCCGGGCAAGGGCCCCCCGCCACCGCCGGCCTCCCCTTTCCAGCTTCCCCCGCAGCTTCCTCACCCCATGTGGCGGTGGCGGCTCTGCCGCCGCCTCGCCCGGCTTCTTCCTCTGCCTCCTTTTTCGGCGGGCCAGACCCGCCGCCGCCTCTCCTCTCCCTGCGGCCAGGCTGGACCCGCTGCCTCCACCTCTGCCCTCCCCGTAGGCCGTTCTCGGCCTGCCGCTCTCCTCTGTGGCTGTATCTTCCTCCGTTCCCCCCGCTGCCCCCTCTGCCCTCCCGGTCCCCTCGCAGCCGCCTCTGCCCTCCCGGTCCCCCCGCTGCCGCCTCTGTCCTCCCCATAGCCCGTTCTTCGACCGCCGCTCTCTTCAACATGGCCGCTGTGTCTCTGCGGCCGTATCTTTCTCGGACATTCTGGGCATGCGCTCCACGTATGCCCAGAACGGCCAAGAAAGACACGGGCAGAGAGACACGGGATCACACCTAAGCCTTTTATTATAGAGGATAATCAAATAGTCAATTTAAACAAAGTAATAACAAAATAATAGTTAATGATAGTCAGTTTTTAAAAGACTGAATTTCAACTTCTAAATAATGTATTTTCATTTAGTAGTATTTCTAATGCAAATCATTTTATTGCAAGATAACAGTTTTTGTTAGAATATAGTTTTTTTTTCTTTGCATCTTTGTCAAGAGAAAAATAAAACTTTATTATTGCTATTTTCACTGTCCTTTTTGTTAGAATAATATCTTTTTGGTAATCCTATGCGGACTGTTAATCTTGACATAGTTTAGGGCAGGGCCACTCAATTTAGGCCCCCCCCGCTGTTTTTGAACTACAGCTCCCATAATCCCCAGACACAGTGGCCAATAGCCAGGGATTATGGGAATTGTAGGCCAACATCTGCAGGAGGGCTGAAGTTGAGCAGCCCTGGTATGGGACCTCAGGATGTCATAACTTTGGCAAGTTAGCAACCCCTGCTAACTTGGCAAAGAGGCACCTTTTAACATGGTGATTCTCTTTTATTGAGCAGGGGGAGAGTAACTGGCCCTATCCACCCCCAGCACAGCACCTCCAGTGACTGTTGCTGGTGTCATGTTTCTTTTTAGACTGTGAACCCTTTGGGGACAGAGATCCATCTTATTTATTTGTTATTTCTCTGTGTAAACTTCCATGAGCCATTTTTGGAAGGGCGGTATAGAAATTGAATGAATAAATAAAATAAAATAAAATAAAATATTTAGCGAGCCAACTCTTAGCTACCAACAGTTTCTTTATTTTCTCCAGGGGTCATTAAACCCCACTTGCCAAATCATAAAGTAGGCTTATGATCCAGATCAAGATGGCTGCCAGCTGGAGCTCAGAGTTATAACTAGTTGGTGTCCTACACAAGGGATTCTCAATATAGGGTCCCCAGATGTTATTGGACTTCAACTCCCATAATCCCCAGCCCCAGTGGCCTTTGGTTGGGGATTATGGGAGTTGAAGCCCAACAACATCTGGAGACTCAAGGTTGAGAACCCCTGTCCTACACTCCTTTGTTATTATGCTGGCGGAGTGGGAAGAAATGGGGGCAGCCATCTTTAACTCTCTATTGAGTCAAGGTGTGTGTGTTGTTACTTAACAACAGCCTTTTTATTTGGCTGTCACAACTTTATGACAGTGGAGAAGGTCACTCCCCTGATCATCCCCCATCATGAGCCATCCACTCCTTCCCACTTAACACCCACTTAGCTACAACAACACCAAGCTTCTACGGATTAAAAATTAAGCCTTAATGATGCCATAACTTGCCTGCAATTACATAACTTGGAGTTTTGCCAACGTAAAGGGGGCTTAGTAGCAATCCTGATTTCATCCAGCCCACTTAACTTGAGGATAAGATTGCATTGTTATTTACATAAAAGATATTACTCTTGATATAATATGTACATATGGTATGTGGTGGTTTGTAAAGCTAGTATAGTTAAATAGAAAAGAATGCATAGTTTTATGTCTGAATTCCTCCTGACTGATAAACCACAAACCTATAACCCTAGCTGTAACAAAAGAAATAAGGTAATGCCAGCTACCCTGAATTACACCCAGTATGAGATCTCATAGGAATATAGAAAGCTGCCTTATACCAAGTCAGTAATCACAATCATATTTATTTATTTATATTTATAAAATATCACCAACATTCAACAAATATATAGTTCTAACATTCCAAAAGAAATTTCATCATAACTTTGGATATTGATGAGACTGGATCTTGGACATACTTTGCTGGTATTTACATGACCCACCCATAAAGGGAGTTTGTATGATTTTATTGCTTTCTTGTTTACTAAGTTTTAGTGATTAACACTGTATATTTTAGATTTTCAAGTGATAGTAGTTATAGGGTTCATATTAAAGATTGTACTACATATTTGTGGAATTTTTGATTACGACCCCCAACAATGAGCACCTCTGTCTTGCTTGGATTCAGCTTCAGTTTATTATCCCTCATCCAGCCCATTACTGCCTAGGCGCTAATTCCATTTCCTGATATCGATGACAAGGAGAAATAGATTTGGGTGTCATCAGTATATTTATTATTTATTTATTTATCATATTTTTATACTGCCTGATATGTACTTCTCATTGCCTTTCTGCCACACAGAGAGAGCCTTTTCCATGATGGCACCCTGGTATGATGCAGGGAAATTGTCCTGGTGCCATCATACTTACCATTTAAACATCCATCTTGAGTCCATCCTAGTTTCCTAAGCCTTTAGCAACAATGGCTGACATGATAAGGAAAATTACTCAAAGCAGCCCCATTGAAATTAAAAGCGTAAGTTAGGCACTGGTTTACCTGTCCATTTCATTTCAATGGGACTACTTTGAGTAATTTTCCTCCATGTCAGCCAATGGCTTTTATGTCTATATAATTCTGCTGGTTGTTACTTTGTGCTAATTCTTGTATTATTGCGATGGTATTATATTGTATGAGTTTTGCTTGTTTAATAGGTTAACAATAACAATCTTAAGCTTTTAAAAAAGGAAATGGAAAGGTGGAGTATATATATATATCCTTTATAATAAAGCCCTTAGCTGTAAATTTAAATAAATTAGTGTATAGAAGTTACAACTCCTCATTTAACTCATGGAAGTCTGTTCATAACTCTTAGGACAAAGAGCACTCAGCTAAGGACTAATCACTTTTTCAGTACATCACTGATACCCGTATTCAACAAGCCATATAATGAAAGAGTTAAAATATCTGCTTAGCTCATTTCAGCTGAAACAATGGGATTTAGAAGTGCTTGATTTGGCTACATCATTCTCAACATATCTACAATTCTTCCATTGTTTCTTAGAAGAGCTTTCCAGGGCATTTTCTGAGTAATGATCCATTTGAACAAGAAACAAACAACTACTACTCAGTTAAGCTGAACTGCTTCAACTTAGTTTCCATTTATTCCTACACACCTACACCTGTGTTCTTGCTTTTGAAATGACAGGCCTGAAGGTTCTGAAAATGCATGCAATCTACTCTTTGTCTATTTGGTCTGTACATATTAGCTGCATAGCAAAGCAAAAAAACAAAAACAAAAAACGGAGAAAAGTCTCATTAAATCTCACACCCAAACCAGTTTGCTCCTTAATTTTGGAATGTCATGGTCCCATAAAGAGTGAGAAGTCTTAAGCCAACCCATGACCAACTTTCCCACGATGTGGTGAAAGAATCTGCCACACATCTGTCCCCTTGCCAATGAACCGTGGGCAGTTTGGCATTTCTGAGGAATATTCGTTCTCTCCACCAATTCACAAAAAAACAAAGAGACATAATTAAGGCTGTTCCCATTAATAGGGTAGGACAAACATCCTAACCAGAATTGGGAGCTGGTTAGGAAGTACATTCATGTGCTAGTGAAAACCTACTAAAGGTAAATTGTGCCGTCAAGTCAGTGTCGACTCCTGGTGCCCAGAAAGCCATGTGGTTTTCTTTGGTAGAATAGAGGAGGGGTTTACCATTGCCTCCTCATGCACAGTATGAGATGATGCTTCCTATATCACTGCTGCCCAATATAGTACCGGCAGGGATTCAAACCGGCAACCTTCTGTTTGTTAGTCAAGCATTTCCCCGCTGTGCCACTTAAGGTGGCATAGCTCACTGAAATAAGAGAATCCTAAGAGTCATTTACAAGTGGGTAAAGCAGGGAGCAGCAGAATTGCACATTCCGGTCACACATCTCTTTTCTACCGGTTATACATAAGAACAGAAGAAGAGCCATGTGGGATCAAGCCCAAGGCCTATCTTATCCAGCATCCTGTTTCGCACAGATGCCTCTGGGGAGCCCACAGGCAAGAGGTGAGCGCATGCCCTCTCTCTTGCTGTGGCTCCCCTGCATCTGGTATTTAGAGGCATCTTGCCTCTGAGGCTGGAGGTGGCCTTTATTTGTTTGTTTATTTGATTTCTATACCGCCCTTCCAAAAGTGGCTCAGGGTGGTATACATTAAAATAAAAACAACTAAAATCTGTTAAAATCAGAAACTATAAAAACGTAAAACCATGAACAATTAAAACAATTTTTAAAAACCCTGGAAAACCAGGCCAAATATTTATAGTTTAAAAAAAAAACAGTTTTAAAAGCTTGGAAGGCCAGGCCAAACAGATAGGTCTTAAGGGCTCTCCTAAAGACCAGTTATGAACTCAGATTATGGATTTCTGCTGGGGGTACATTCCACAGCCCAGGAATGGCTACAGAGAAGGCTACAGAGAATGGCTACAGAAGAAGGCCCTGAGTCGCCACCAGACGTGCTGGTGGTAACTGAAAATGGACCTCCTTAGATGACCTTAACATGCAGTGGGGATTGTGCAGAAGAAGGCACTCTCTAAGCTGGCAGCAGCAGCAGCTCTGTAAAGATCTTTCCCATCACCTGCTATTGGAGATATTTTTAACAGGTCAGGAATTGAAGCAGGGATCGTAACAATGCTTCAAAATGCTTTGAGGAGGCTGTTCACTGCCTGATATTGCCTGTTCACTGTGGAATTCATTCCCTATGGACAGGGCTCTCCTTAGAGGTCCATGGTAGGTGCAGGGTCTGGGACAAATCAGCCAGTACAGGGCTTCCTTCCAGTTCATTTTAATGGGGGTTAAAGCACGGGGCCCAGGGCAGTTGCCCTGCTTGCTCCACCCTAAGGACAGCCCTGCCTACGGAAGCCCTCCAGGGTAACTCTTTAATGACATTAAGGAAGCCGGTGACAACGTGGTGGTTCAGAAAAGCATTCCCTACTCAAGGTAGGGCTGCTGTGACGGATTGGTTGAAATCCTGCCTTTGAACTGACTGTGATTATTGTTTGTCTTTTTAGTGTTTATTGTCGTAATTTTTAATATATGGGTCAGCTGCCTTGAGAGGCCTCTGGGATTGGAGAAGGACTCAAAATGTTTACAGAAATAAATGATTTGTTTAATGGCATCAATGTAATGTTGCAGCCATGCCATTTCACTTGAGATGGACAGCCAACTCAGGATATTGGCAGTTGCAAATGATTGGCTTAGCTCAATAGATCCGCAACACACAAAGAGAGGAAGTATGCATGATGTATCTGTATTTGTTTAGCTAAATCTGAAAAATTGGTAGAAAGTTAAAACTGTCTGCATCCCTTCCAAATTCTTCACACCCAGTGGTGCAGAAAATGTACCATATGCCGTTCAACAAATGCACCCTTGCGTATTGTTCGGAGACTGTAGAGAAGTCATCTTCTGCCAAACAATGGTGCAGTCAAATTAGTAATGGCAGAATAACAGGATTTGAAAGGAAGCAAGAAAGCTGAGACTCTTGCAACTGTAAACAATCATTTTCCAAGTGTAGTTTGTTTCTACCATTCCAGCACTGAACTCTTGATAGGGCTTGTCATTGTTTGGGTTATGCATGTGTTTTCAAGCTGGAGATACTTATTTTGTTTTATTGAACATAATGGGCTGATCAATGCATAACTAAAAAAGCTCACGTGATGGTGCGCACCAACAGTGTTTATGCTTTTTTGAGCTGGAACATGGATATCCTTTTCTCTTCTGTTTTTGACAGAACTGAGCAATGAAAATTTGGTCCACTGAAGTCTTTTCAAATGCAAGCTTGAATAAGTGGGTGGCTCAGCTTAATAGGCAGAAGGAGAGACTATATTTTATTAGCTGTTTGTTTGGACCAGATTCTTGAACATTTTGATGCAGAAGACTGTTCCATACACACAAATGCTGCTGCGCATGGGCAAAAAGGACGGATCCAACATCTGCTTGCCATGCATATAGGCCAGAACTGAATGCTGCTGTGTGTGAATCCATCCTTATCCATCCCGCATAAGATGGATGTTCATGTGCATTACCTTCTGCCTCTTTATATGGATGGGAATGCATGTTTATATGTTGGTAGGTACCTCTGTGATTGGTTGCTTGCCGCCACATGGTACTAGTTGCATGCAGTGATGGTAATAGCAGACAGATATTTGTATGCTGCTGTGCATTGTGTGCAGGTGGGGACAGGCATGTTTGGACCCATGTCCGTAGCACTAGAAAAACTAAAATTCCCAGTGCTCTTTGCATCTGGCACTCAGCCATTGCAGTGTGCCATGCAGCCGGGCAGGAAGGGGAGAGAGGTGGCGTTCCATTCTCCTTTTGCTGCTGCCTGAGCCAAAAACGGTGAGTGGGTTTGGAGGCAGGGAGTAGGTGGGTGGGTGGACGAGATGGGTGAGAAGAGGGAGGGTAGGAGGCAAGCCTTAAGTTCCTCTCCAGCTTGAATTGAAATGCAAACTAGGAAAAAACATTTGGGTGGTAATCCAGGCAAACATTATAAATATACCAGATTTGGTCTCTGAGTTGTTCTCTGATAAAGTTTGGCAGCATCACTAACACTAACCCACCAATTGTCATATGGCAACTGTTAGCCTTAGTTTTGTCACATCTATAAAACGGGAATGCTAATCTACAGAGCTTTTGTAAGCATGGACAGATGAGTTGGCGCCTGTCCTGAGCTTCGGCAGTTTATATAAGACTTCCTCCCCCTGCAAAAATAAAAATAAAAATTGGCATCTATTGGTGATGGGAATTGAATTCCAGATGTAGGTGGCTGAGTTGATATATCAACAGCTGAATTCCTGGAATATTAAAACATTGCTCTGCTTCTTACACCAGGAACTTCTCATTAGCATCCTAGAGAACTGTAGCTTTCATCTTGCATAATCCTTAAATATTTTGATCTCATCCAACTTTGACTGGAAAGAAAGGCCAACATCCTGACTAAAGCTGCATGTATGCAGCCAGAGGACTCATGCCTGCAACAATAGCATAGTATCTCCACTTCTGAAGCATGGTTGTTTGCTCATGTAAGGAGGGCAATTTCTGTCAACCACCCCTTCCCCCAGAAGCACTCTGAGCAATTCACAGTTACGTCCCTGAGAGTCAGGCCGAAAGGATACAAAGAGGCATTTTTGCATCATGTAACTCCCTCCTGCTATTTATTTATTTATTTATTTATTATTCAATTTCTATACCGCCCTTCCAAAAATGGCTCAGGGTGGTTTACACAGAGAAATAACAAATAAATAAGATGGATCCCTGTCCCCAAAGGGCTCGTGAGCTATAAAGAAACATAAGATAGACACCAGCAACAGTCACTGGAGGTACTGTGTTGGGGGTGGAAAGGGCCATTTACTCTCCCCCTGCTAAATAAAGAGAATTACCACATTAAAAGATGCCTCTTTGCCAAGTTGGCAGGGATACCTCCTCTCCAAAGTCCAAGCCCAACTACTTTCTGGAAGCATTGTAAAATTATTTATTTATTATTTCTCTGTGTAAACCGCCCTGAGCCATTTTTGGAAGGGCGGTATAGAAATCGAATTATTAATAATAATAATAATAATAATAATTAATAATAATAATAAAAATACCAGGGGATAGCAGAATAGAAGAAAAAGAAATAGAAAAAAATCACCAAATACAAAGATCTACAAATTGAAATTGAAAGGCTGTGGCAGAAAAAGACCAAAATAATCCCAGTGGTAATTGGCGCCCTGGGTGCAGTTCCAAAAGACCTTGAAGAGCACCTCAACACCATAGGGGCCACAGAAATCACCTTCAGCCAATTACGAAAAGCAACTTTACTGGGAACAGCCTATATTCTGCGACGATATCTATAACAACAGCAACAACATTGACAATAAAATTCAGCCATCCCAGGTCCTTGGGAAGGACTCGATGTCTGGATAAAACAAACCAGTCAATAACACCTGTCTGACTGTGTAAATAAATAATAATAATAAAACCTTCCTGTTTGAACTAGCATTGTTGGAAACAGGGCAGGAAAGTATAATTGATTATTTTGTTTTGCTTTGTTACCCATCCCAAGATGGGGCAGTCTATCAATAATAGGGCTGTCACCTAATAAAATAAAAATAAAAAAAGACAGGCTAGTACTCAGACAATACTGCTAAAAGCAAGATGTAATGAGTACTAAAAATAAAGTCTTTATAAAAACCCACTTTGATGCAGTGTATCAAACATATATTATACCACTTGGTATAAACAATGAAAGACATGAAAACACTCAAATACAAATAAATTGAGAAAATAAAAGATGAGAATATAATCAGAAGGAGAGAATACTATAAGGAAGAGAATGTGTAGCACTAAAACAACATTTCCATTCTCTTCATCAGTCTCTGTTAAGATTTCCCCTAAGCTTGTAACAAATCTTCAAAAACTTCAAACTCCAGACTCACTAAATTGTGTAAACGTTTCACTTAGGAAGATCTAGAGAAACAATTTATCAACAAAACGAATATGCAATAAAGTACTTACAACCAGAACAATTCTCCTTACACAATTGGAGCAAAATCAAGATAAATACATTGAAATACTGGAATGAATCTCTCTCTCTCTCTCTCTCTCTCTCTCTCTCTCTCTCTCTCTCTCTCTCTCTCTCTCTCTCTATCTGAATAATAATAATATATGTGTTATATATATATATATATATATAATCCCCCCTCAAAATGACTTGTTTTTCTCAAAATGATATAATCCACCCTAAAAGGAATAGATAAAAGAAAACTTAGTTGATTAATCTTGCATATTTCAGTCAATTAAACCATTTGTTGATTAAATTTCAATTTGAGTAAAAACAATAGTTCAGAAGCCACAAGCTTCTGTTATCATTTCTTTATCTTTATATATAATTTCCTAAGGCATACCCGTGGCTAATCCCATTCATGGCAGCTCTTGTGAGAATTTGGAGAGCTGCCAGGTAGCAACAGGGATGGGTGTGGGGAAGAAAATGGCGGCGATGGTGGTGGTAGCCATCGGGCCGGTAGTCTTGGAAAGAATGGTGGTGGCAGGCAAATGATGGCACCAGTGG
Source organism: Hemicordylus capensis (assembly GCF_027244095.1). NCBI lineage: Eukaryota > Metazoa > Chordata > Lepidosauria > Squamata > Cordylidae > Hemicordylus > Hemicordylus capensis. The sequence goes on along the minus strand of NC_069661.1, from coordinate 243,820,082 downwards.
GCGCAAGGAGAAGGCGGGGCACCCAGTGGCTGGAGAAGATGCTGGTGGGTGGGAGAAAATGGCGGAGGAGAGGGCGGGTGGGTGAGGGAGGAAAGGGTGGCAGGGAGAACTAGAGAGCCCCGGCCAGGCTGGCTGGCGAGAGAAAGCACCGGCCGGTAAGAAAAAGCGGACTAGGAGGGGGAGAGCAGACTGGGGCTGAAGCGGGGCGAGAATGAAGATAGAGAGGAGAGACAGGGAGAACAAGGGGCGTGGATGCTCTGCACCAGATTGGTTAGTTTATCATATTTATATACTGCCTGATATGTGTATCTCTAGGCAGTATAAAGATAATTTCATTGTCTTTAGGCAATAAGGTCATCCACACGGCCATTGTCGGGCTTGGGAGAGAGGGCAAGGGGAAGGCAGGGTTTGACCGACCTTCCCCACAGATGATCTGGGACAGCCCAAGCAGCACCGTGCTGCCATGCACACGATCGCCACAGCAGTGACTAGTGTCGCATTCCAGAGGCTGGGGAAGCACCCCCCAGCCTCCAGGAATCCCACAATGCACTGACTGCACTGCATTGGGGGATTCCCCCATCAGAATGGCACACTAGGCGCCCATCACTGTGTGTCCTCATGCTGTGTGCAGCCCAAGGAGACACACAATCCCACTTGTGCCCTTAACTTTGGCTAAGAGCCAGGCTTAACAGTCGGGTTAGTCTGGGTGGGAGTGCCGGGATCCACACGGATCCTGGCACTCCACACAAGCAGCCTGTGCCCGTGGCTGGACTGCTCATTTGTGAAACGGCATTCAGGGCTGACTCTAGACCAATCGGCAGCCCAGAAACAGAGCATCTTTGGTATCCGCCCCACGCCCCCCATCTCCACTCTATTTATTCAACTTGTTTTTATTGTCTTTGTAGCCCCTTTCATGACATGAATGCAGAATTTGCATGCAGAATTTTTTCCATATCATATAGGGCAATGTTTGCACACATAGATCTGCCAATCTGCACTGTATTTACCCAAATCTAAGACATGGTTTCGCCCCAGTTCTTTCCTGTTTAATTTGTGGGGTGGCGGCATTCATCATCTTAGATTCAGATTCCTCTTTCTTTGGGGTAAATACAAGTACAACCTACAAGTACAGGTACAACCTGTATTTAGCTCCTGTCTTTTAAGGCATCGCCTTACATTCAGAGTCGCTTTCTGTTTGGGTAAATACAGTATTTACTCATGTCATCTGTAAGAAAATAAGACATACAGGTGAAACTCGGAAAATTAGAATATCGTGCAAAAGTCCATTAATTTCAGTAATGCAAATTAAAAGGTGAAACTGATATATGAGACAGACGCATTACATGCAAAGCGAGATAAGTCAAGCCTTAATTTGTTATAATTGTGATGATCATGGCATACAGCTCATGAGAACCCCAAATCCACAATCCCAGAAAATTAGAATATTACATGGAACCAAGAAAACAAGGATTGAAGAATAGAACAATATCGGACCTCTGAAAAGTATAAAGTGTACTGTGCTTGATTGGCCAGCAAACTCGCCTGACCTGACCCCATAGAGAATCTATGGGGCATTGCCAAGAGAAGGATGAGAGACATGAGACCAAACAATGCAGAAGAGCTGAAGTCCGCTAATGAAGCATCCTGGTCTTCCATAATACCTCATCAGTGCCACAGGCTGATAGCATCCACGCCACGCCACATTGAGGCAGTAATTGCTGCAAAAGGGGCCCAAACCAACTACTGAATACATTTGCATGCTTATACTTTTCAGAGGTCCGATATTGTTCTATTCTACAATCCCTGTCTTCTTGGTTCCATGTAATATTCTAATTTTCTGGGATTGTGGATTTGGGGTTTTCATGAGCTGTACGCCATGATCATCACAATTATAACAAATTAAGGCTTGACTTATCTCGCTTTGCATGTAATGCGTCTGCCTCATATATCAGTTTCACCTTTTAATTTGCATTACTGAAATTAATGGACTTTTGCACGATATTCACCTGTACATTTGTTCCGTCTATAGACTTAAATTTGTTCCATCTTATAGACTTAATGTTTTGGCTTTTTCAAGAATAACTGATCCAGAATGTTGCTTGGGTCACCTGGTCATATACTTGGGCCTAGAAGCATCCTCTCCAGTGTGAGGGAGAAGCGGAAATGCCTCTGTTAAGACAGATTTGCCATCTCTAGCTCTCTAGCTTTTATAAGCACTTGTATGAATTACACACACACACACACACACACACACACACACACACACACACACACACACTTTACCTGAATCCAAGGTTAACCTCTTCAGGTTTTTTGATGTTAGAAATGCAGGGGAGGGGGCTTTTAAATTCAGAGTCTTCTTTCTATCAGGTAAACACAGGTATAACCTCAGGTTATTTATCTGTATTAAACCTGTACTTTTTAAGGGAGTCATCTTAAATTCAGAGTCATCCTCTATTCAGGCAAGTGTGTGTGTGTGTGTTTGTGTGTAGTACATACATAAAGGAGGTCCTATGTACAGGAGGCCCTTCATTATCATGAGTTCTGCATTTGTGGATTGGGCTGTTTGTGGTTCAGCTATAACTAAAGTGTGCCGTCAAGTCGATTTTGACTCCTGGTGCCCACAGAGCCATGTGGCTTTCTTTGGTAGAATACAGGAGGGGTTTACCATTGCCTCCTCCTGCGTAGTATGAGATGATGCCTTTCAGCATCTTCCTATATCGCTGCCGCCCTATATAGTACCAGCCAGGATTCGAACCGGCAACCTTCTGCTTGTTAGTCAAGTATTTCCCCACTGCGCCACTTAAGGTGACTCAGCTATATATACCCAATTTCAATTATCGCGGGGAGGGATTCCAGCCATTCACGGTTTCTGTGCACACATTTTACACTCCCAGTGGCATTTCCAGTGGCATTTCTGGCTTGGAGGCACTTCTGGAGGGAGTTTGGAGCCATGTTGGGATGTGTTTTTTCAGGAATATGGAGGATTTTGGAGTGTGGGCATTACTGGAGGACCCGAATAACTGAAGAGCTGGAGTGCCCAAGATATAGAGCTCTTCTCTTCTCTTATAAATGGTCCCCCACCCCCCTTTTTGGTAATTTTTGGTACTTTTTAATGTACCAAGGAGCACAGAACTCTATCCCCACGATAATAGAGGGCCTCCTGTGCAAATATGAAAATCTGCCCAGTTATTAAGGGGCGCTCTTTGGTCAATCCAAAGTTTTAGCTCTAGCTATTTCACTGATTGAGAAACAAAACCCTACATGTGGATCCCTGTGTATTGAAGACACAGCAATGGCTGGACCAAAGGTTACTCCTGAATATGATTAATTTCCAATTTGTTCTCATATCAGCCCACTAAACAGACAGGTCTCAATACTTCTAAAACCACAGAAAGCATATCCCCTTAGGTCTTGTGTATACCTTCAGCTGCTGTTTGACTCATCACAACTCATGTGATTTCTTAGTTGTCTGAAAAATGCTATCAAAACCCAATGCTATCGTAAACCAAATGCTTTTTTGAGATTTCATTGCTCTGTGTCCCACTCCCACCAGACAACATTTCTCCCTGCTTGGTTTCTGAATCTCAGCTCCAAAGGATTTCAAGTCCAGTCCAAATGTTCATTTTCATTTTGAAATAATCAATTATGCATTCGCAGGAACTGAATGTGGACTTAAATGTATAATTCACTGTATGCTGTAAAATATAGAGGCTGCTCTTATGATCAGCCAAAGCTGGGCTAAGGAAGCCAAGCCCTGTCTTGGCTGATTGGAAAAACTGTCAGGATCATGCCCAATCCTAGTGGTGCTTCAGCATCAAACCCGCCAAAGAGGCCAGCCAATTGGGGTTAAGGGAGTGGACTTAATGGAGCTTTAGCCCCATTTTTTCAGTCATCTGCCTGCACCGGCTACTTGCAGCCAGGGCTGGGAGACTATGGGGCTCTGGCAGGATACCCAGAATCATGGGATTTCTCTGAAATCATGGGATTTTCGGGGGCTGGGACAATGCATCCAGGCTGCCAATCCTCCACGCTGCCTGGGGCAGTGGAGGGTCGTCTGAGTGTGCGATTTCCCCAACCAGCTCCAACAGATCATCTGCAGGGAAGGGAAGGTTAGTGAAGGTTAGGCTCCCCACCTGCCCGCCAAGCCCTTCTGACAGATAGGGTACATTGATTTGGATAGAAATTTATCTAACAGCTTCCATACAAACACAGGACATATATGCACACAAGACAACAGGACATATTTGCATACAGGATAACAAGATAATAACCCAGGAAATGAGAGATGACATAGGAACATAGGAAGCTGCCATATACTGAGTCAGACCATTGGTCTATCAAGCTCAGTATTGTCTTCACAAACTGGCAGTGGCTTCTCCAAGGTTGCAGGCAGAAATCTCTCTCAGCCCTATCTTGGGAAGAACTAACCTCGGGTTTGAGTGATAGAACCTCTTTTTGAGGTCCCAGAAAGAAACCTTCCAGGACTCAGGACGGAATGGGTGCCCTCATACTAGAGAATTGGAACTTTCCCCTTCTTGTAATCAGGTTAGTAAACCTGTATGTCATTTATGCAATGTTCCTGCATAGGAATAGGGAGGGAAGATGCGACCAAGAGGTTCACATGGATGAGACAGTAAATCTCTTCTGGAAAAGTTTGTATGGTTATGTGCAAAAAGACAAGAGTATCTCTTCTAAACAGCAATGGGACAAATTGTGGAAATGGACGTTGGATGTAACCCCCCTGATTACCTGATGTGCCTTGAAATCCCCCTCCCACGAGTTACAGTAATGCCTGCATATACTTCATAACCTTGTGTGTTTCCAAATCCTTGTTTGTAAATCTTTGGAGATATATGATGTACAAACAACCACTTTGTATATAATTGTGCTTTGGTAATGTACTGTATGCTTTGGTAGTTTGTTGGTTCAATAAAAAAATCTTGTCCTAAAAAACAACAACCTTGTCCTATCTTGGGGATGCCAGGGAGGGAACTTGGAACCTAGATGCTCTTCCTAGAGTGGCTAAATCCGCGGAGGAGAATATCTTCCAGTGAGGAATATCTTCCAGTGCTCACACTCCTAGTCTCCCATTCATATGCAACCAGGGCGGACCTTGCTTAGCTATGGGGACCAGTCATGCTTGCTGCCACAAGACCAGCTCTCCTCTCCTAGAGCAGCTCTCCTCTCCTGCAATCTATAATCTATACACGGTTTCCCAAAGAGTGGGAAATGTTACAATCCTCATAGGTGGAGAACTGGGGCACCTGCAGGCAAATGAGAGATATCAGTAGACTCAGGGTCACCCACCGATATGTCACTTTCACAAACAGCTGAAGAAAAAACCCCAAGGGGTCCAGCCCCCTGCCCCCAACTGCCCCCATGTTAGTCAATGGGATAGAATGTTTGTGAGCACAGCCACTTAACTGATGTTTGGAGCTAATGGAACTCAGTGAGGAGGAGCAGGGGAGGAGGGCTTCAGCAGAAAAGATAGCCCCCGCTTCTGCTTCTGAGGGCGAAAGCGGTGTCATAGTCTCCGCAGAAGAAAAGGCTGAAACACTGTGGCTCCTTTACTGGTCAGGTAACCCTCTTCTGCTTCTGAAGGGGAAAGGAGTTGGACACAGTTAATCTCTTGGTGTTACTTGAAGTTCTGTCCTCCCAGATGCTGGTGGGCAAGTTTTGAGGTCTTATTGTGGTTATCTGGACCTCCAGAGTGTTCCCATAAAGCTGGGGAGTTGTTGAGGAGGGAACTTCCTCAAAACGCCCCAGCTTTATGGGAACACTCTGGAGGTTCAGGTAACTACAATAAGACCTAACATAAGAGACGTTCCTAGCCCAATGTGTAGGAGTTATACAAAACTGAAGAGACCTGTTTACTTACATTAACCCTTGAAGTTTTGGAGCTGTATGAACAGAAGGCTGGACTGAGCCCCAGTGTCCCCCGCTACACACACAAAACCCCAGAAAATGTGGAGGGAGGCTGCACAATCCCAGTTCGAGTAGGGACTCCTGCCTTTGTTGCTAACTTTTGTGTTTTTCATCAGGCTCGGCCACAGGCCCAGTGGGTAACATGCATACTAGGGATGTGTGCAACCTTTTGTTGTGAGTCCATCCTTGTCTTTAACTATTGGATTAAAAGCTGCCATTTATGTAAAAACGCACTCTGAAAATTCTCTTCCATTTCAACCCAACTGCAATTCAGTGCTATCTAAGGGGCAAAGCAGACGTGAAATTAATCATATCTTTTGGCCTGGTAAGTGTAATTTTTGTTTTTTAGACAGCGGGGGTGATCAGGATTAGGTTCATGATTGGGTGGAGGGAGGCTGCATTACTTTCCCTACAGCATGGTCCTGATCCATATTAAGATCCTCTGCAGCTGCTGATGGAGGCTTCATGGGGGTGAATGGCAGCCAAGGCAAATCACAACTGCATGGATCCTGATCTGGATGGGTGGCAATGTGGCTGGGAACCCAACTTTTCTGGGTTCAGATGTCACAAAATGCACAGAACTTGAACTGGTGGTTGGAGGTATTGGACCTGCTGCCATTATGTGTGAAGCTTCCTGTTGAATCTGTTTGGAAGAAGCAAGGATGGAACTAGGCTCCTTGGTTTCCCCACTTACATTTTTACAAGGGAAGGCTGTGATGACAGCTTTGGTGATACAGCTACGCACTCATGCAAACTGGCCCAATGATTTCAAGAAAGCGTCATCATCAAGAAAAAATGTGGTGATTGAGAGGAAAGGAAGTGGAGATGAAAGACAGATTGGTAACTGATTAACATCTCAAAGGAAAGCTGGAACATAACAGTTAAACAGACTCTCAGGCATGATAACTTCATCAGAAGCGGTGAATGGTAAATGATAAATATTTAATAATCATAAAACACCAAGGCAAACATCTGCCAATTGTGTATTTTGAAAAGCCATGTGTGATGAAGGAAAACTCTGAATGACCCTTTTGCAATTGTCTTGCACTTGAGTTAATTTGTAATGGGGAGATAACGCTAATAAATTAGTCAGTAAAAGAATTGCACTCTTAGGTGCAACGGATTTCTAAAAAATGGTAAGGATTAGGAGAGACCTCACATTTAGACTCAGGCTGTCCAACTATTTAGAATCCTTTCAAGAGAAGCACTTAATAGATGCTTTCTTGCCTCCATCCATATAAACATCTATGGACACAAATTTGGGGCAATTAGATAAAAATCAATGAGATTTACAAGTAATGATTTCATTGAGACACACATTTCCTGACCCAGAAATATGAGTCTCAGGAGCTTTTAATGCTAACCTCAAATTGCGAAGAATGCATTAAAATTCTTGCATTCTTCTCTGGCTTGCGTGTTAATCTAAACTAGAGAATAATTCTATTTCTCTCTCCTCCCAGCTTCTCACTCAGCCCCCAATGTTACCCAGCCCCAAGCCATACTGACATTCATTCATTCGTGCAATACATTTGTATACCACCTACTACAAAAGTCTCAAGGTGGTTAACAAACAAATGAAAACAGCCAACAATTTAAAACAGACATCAAAACATATACTATAAAATTCCAACTAAAAGCCTGGCTGAACAGGTGCGTCTTCAGTTATTTCCTAAAAGCCATCGGGGATGACATCATAGTAGCTCTTAGCATACTGCATCGCCCTCCCTCTTTCTCATTTATTTAGTACTGCCTCTGCCAAAAGCAGCAGCAACAGTCAGGCAACTGGATGGGAAGGAATGAGGGGAGTGCGAGCCGGTTCGGTTTGAGCTGGGCTCGACATCAAATTGGGTCAGTTCAACAGGTTCAGGGTCGAATCGTTCGAACCGAACAGGACCCAGTTCAAACTGAACAGGTTTGGAGCTCTACTGGTAAAGAAGAATTTGGTGAAGAGTCCCCTTTACCAGTAAAGGGGCAGGGGGACTTCCCTAAGCCTAGCAGCTATGGGAGGGGAGTCAGTTAGTACTTACATGTACTATCATCTGTGCTGGCCGACGGTGACTCTCCCCAACTGGCCTCCCCCAGAGTAGCCAGGGCCACCACCGCCAGCCCAGTTCAGGCATGTGGAGGCCATTTTAGTGGCTGCTGTGCACGTGTGGAGGCCTTTTTAGTAACTTCTGTTCATGAATGGAGGTGACTAAAATGGCCTTGACGCGTGCATGGAGGCCCGAACCGGGCCGGAGAAGTCCTGAACTGGGCAGCTGCCAGCCCCAGCTACTCTGGGGAAGACCAGCAGGGGTAGGGAGAGACTCTGCTGCCCCGCCCCTGTGGCCGCCAACAATGATAGTACTTGTTAGTATTAACTGTCTCCCTTCCTGCCCCCTCTAGGCTTAGGGAAGCCCCCTGCCCCTTTACTGGTCAAGTGTGAATCCTCACTGGATTCCCTTTTACCAGTAGAGCACCAAACCAGTTTGATATGGTTCAACTGGAACCAAAACTGAACCAGGCCAGGTCAGTTCGAATCTGGTTCAGATTTTAATCGGACCGGCAAAACCGGTTTTGTGCACATCCCTAGAAGGAACGAGGAGAAAAGGATCAATATGCAGACTGGCCCTGTGAAGGTGCGGTTATCCTGAGTTCCATACTACTGCTGAGTTGTCACATGAGCAGGGGAAAGGGTGATTTTCACCCATCTTCCCTTCTGTCTGGAGCCCATTGTGCTTCAGAAAAATATGTCCCTGAGGATCGTGTTACTGTCAGGGAATAGTTTTGTGATGCGCAGAAGGCTCCAATCACCCCTTCACCCACTCGTGCAACACCACAGTGGTAATCTGGAATTCAGCACATGCAGTGCTAGTTGGGATGTCAGCCAAGACTGGGCAGATCATTATTGCATAAGTGAGGTTGGGGGCTGACCAGGTGAGGAGCAGGCTCATAAATAAATCCATTTGGCTTTATACACTGAGTGTTCCCAATTTTTTAATGTAAAATAAGAGAGCCAGTGTTGTGTAGTGGTTAGAGCAGGGTTTCTTAACCTTGGGCGCTCAGATGTTGTTGGACTACAACTCCCATCACCCCCAGACATGGCCTTTGTGGCTGAGGATGATGGGAGTTGTAGTCCAACAACATCTGGAGGCCCAAGGTTAAGAAACCCTGGGTTAGAATGTTGGACTAGGACTGGGGAGATCCAAGTTCAAATCCCAGTTCATCCATGAAACCCACTCGTGACTCTGGGCCAGTCACTTATCTTTCAGCCTAATCTACCAGTCAGAGGGTTATGTTTATAACTGTCTACACTGCTCTGGGCTGCTCGGAGGAAGAGCAGAATATAAATGTTTTTAAATACATAAAATAGATTAATAGCTTGGTTTATTCTGAGCAAAATGGATGTGAGCTTAGGAGAGCTTGCGCATGAATACTTACAAGTGCTTCACTTTGTGCAGATCTTGCCCACTGACGGTAACTATGAACATGAACATAAGGGAGTCCAAACTGCCCAACTTGTGTGAATAGGGTGCACCCAGCCACACAGTTCCCACTTCTACAGTAACAGTATTTTGGTTTTTTTTCAGTTGTAGAAAATGAAGATTTTGCTTATTTTCTGTTAAATTCTCACTGCATGACAGAAATCCGTGTTCTGGTGTTTAACTATCCTCTTCTCCTTGGAGTAGAAAAATAAGGAATGAAACATTGAATGTGGCGGGGGGGGGGGACGGGGACTGTGTAACCAAATCAGTCTGAGTCACGTACTGTATATGTTTTTTATTTACTGCTGCATTTTGGTTTTATATTGGGTGTGGTAAAGTCCCTTCGGGCTATGCATGCATAATGAGCTTGAAAAGCATTTAACAATGGCAGAAATTCATGGAAAACAAGCACGAAATTGGAACAATATTGATTATAAGGGAGGATATATTTATCACCCAATTCAACTCTAGTTACCTTTTTAAAAAGGTTATTTGTGTTCTAACGTTAAATCTTTTTTAGCGCATAACACAAATGAAGCTAACCTGACTATTTTAAAAACTAATTTAGAATTGGAAATTGGCCATTGTATAAGGATTATACAATTAATTCCCCTGCTAACTGAGCAAAGAGGCATCTTTTACAGTGGTTATCCTTATATTATGCAGGGAGAGAGCAACTGGTCTTATGCAGTCCCAGCACAGCATCCCTTCAGGGGCTGTTGCTGGTGTCCACCTTATTTTATTTTATTTAAAGATTGCAAGCTCTTTGGGGACAGGGAGCTATCTTATTTATTTGTTTTGTTTTTCGATGTAAACCACTTTGATAGCGTTTGCTGAAAAGCAATATATAAATTTTCTTAGTAGTAGTAGTAGTAGTAGTAGTAGTAGTCCCAGAATACAATGGCCTGTAATTTAAGTGACACACAGTACAGATTAGGGATGTGTCTGAAACATGATTCGACATCAGCCCCTTAAACACGGAGGAGAGCAGGTCATAGGAACATAGGAAGCTGCCATATACCTTGGAGCTGCTTGGAGCGGTGAGGCCTACCACTTGTTCTCTTGACCCTTGTCCAACATGGCTTGTTCGATCTAGCAGGGAGGTTGTTGTAAACAGCCTGGTGGGAATCATAAATGCTTCTCTGAGGGAGGGCAGGATGACTCCTTGTCTTAAGGAGGCAATCATTAGACCTCTTCTAAAGAAGTCTGCATTAGATCCCTCTGAGTTGAGCAATTATAGGCCTGTTTCCAACCTCCCATGGCTGGGCAAGGTCATTTAGAGGGTGGTGGCCTCTCAGCTCCAGGCGGTCTTGGAGGAAACTGATTATCTAGACCCGTTTCAAACTGGTTTTCAGGTGGGCTATGGGGTGGAGACTGCTTTGGTCAGCCTGATGGATGATCTCCAATTGGCAACTGACAGAGGAAGTGTGACTCTGTTGGTCCTTTTGGATCTCTTGGCGGCTTTCGATACTATCGGCCATAGTATCCTTCTGGAACATCTGAGGGAGTTGGGGGTGGGAGGCACTGTTTTACAGTGGTTCCGCTCCTACCTCTCGGGCAGGTTCCAGATGGTGTCAATTGGAGACTGTTGCTCTTCAAAATCTGAGCTTAAGTATGGTGTCCCTCAAGGCTCTGTACTTTCTCCAATGCTCTTTAATATCTACATGAAACTGCTAGGAGAGATCATCAGGGGATTTGGAGCTGGGTGTTACCAGTACTCTGATGACACCCAGATCTACTTCTCCATGTCAACCTCTTCAGGAGCTGGCATATCCTCCCAAAATGCCTGCTTGGAAGCAGTAATGGGCTGGATGAGGGGGAATAAACTGAAGCTGAATCCAGATAAGACGGAGGTACTTATTGTGCAGGGTCAGAACTCTAGAGATGATTTTGATCTGCCTGTTCTAGATGGGGGTCACACTTCCCCAAAAGGAACAGATTCGTAGTCTGGGAGTACTTCTGGATTCACACCTCTCCGTGGTTTCTCAGGTTGAGGCGGTGGCCAGGGGTGCTTTCTATCAGCTCCGGCTGATACGCCAGCTGCGCCCATTTCTTGAGATCAATGACCTCAAAACTGTGGTACATCTATCGGTAACCTCCAGACTTGACTTTTGCGCTCTGCGTGGGGCTGCCTTTGTACGTCACCCGGAAACTTCAGTTGGTTCAGAACGCGGCAGCCAGGTTGGTCTCTGGGTCATCTCGGAGAGACTATGTTACCCCTTTACTGATGGAGTTACACTGGCTGCCAATAGGTTCCCGGACAAAATACAAAGTGCTAGTTATAACTTATAAAGCCCTAAATGGCTTAGGCCCTGGGTATCTAAGAGAGCGTCTTCTTCATTATGAGCCCCACCGCCCATTGAGGTCATCTGAGGAGGTCCATCTCCAGTTACTGCCAACTCGTTTGGTGGCTACACAGAGATGAGAACTTCTCGGTCGATGCCCTGAGATTGTGGAATGCGCTCCCTTCCCTGCTGAGATACAATCCTCCCCATCTCTGGCAATTTTCAAAAAACACCTGAAAACCCATCTTTTCACCCAAGCTTTCTCAGCTACCTAAATTGTGAGGGTTTTAATATCTGGTATATTTTAAAATTCAAAACCCGATTTCAGGGTTTTTAATCACTGTAATTGCTTAATTGTTGTTTTAAAATGTTTTTAAATTGTTAATTGTTATGTTGTTTTTAAATTTTTACTGTTTTAGTGGTTTGTTTTAATTGTAAAGCCATTTTGGAAGGGCGGTATACAAATCAAATCAAATCAAATCAATAAAAATAATAAATAAATAAATACCGAGTCAGACCGATGGTCCATCTAGCTCAGCATTGTCTACACAGACGGGCAGTGCCTTCTCCAAGGTTGCAGGCAGGAATCTCTCTCAGCCCTATCTTGGAGATGCTGCCAGCGAGGGAACTTGGAACCTCGATGCTCTTCCCAGAGCGGCTCCATCCCCTGAGGGGAATCTCTTCCAGTGCTCACACTTCTAGTCTCCCATTCATATGCAACCAGGGTGGACCCTGCTTAGCTAAGGGGACAAGTCATGCTTGCTGCCACAAGACCAGCTCTCCTCCTGACCATACTTGCTCCTTCTCTTGCTCCCATTGCCGTAATCCCGGTGCTCCCCACCCAGCTATGCCCGCATGTTGGCTGACCATCTCCCAGCTGTCCCTGCACGATGCCAGCACACATATGGCCTCTGTACATGTGCAGTGGCCATTTGTGTGCTCAGCATGGTTTGTGCAGTCATCATGCGTGGAGGCCATGTGCGTGCTGGTGTCGTGCAGGGGCAGCCTGGCCCGTAGCCAGCTGGTGGCATGGTGCGTACCTGCCACACCAAAACAGTCTCTTCCTTCCCCAGCCTTACCAACTGTTTTCACTGAACATTTTATAACCTGCCTCCCCGGACTTCTGCAAAAAAACAAACCATTTTTTTGAGGCTGGCTACAGGCCTGGGGGCAGCTGGGAGATGCCCCGCTGGCACGCAGGCATAGCTAATGGGAACACTGGGGTTACGGCAATGGTGGAGACTGGAGGGGAGCAGATATGGGCCGTCTGCCCTCTTTGTTAAAGGGTCTGTGTAAGCCCTCGGTTTTAAAGGGACGTGCTCAAAATTTGGATGCCGAATCACGTTTTGGCACATTCCTAATACTCCACTTTAATCTTGAATTTATATGTTATGCTATTGTCTCCTACACGCATCAGAATAGGACAAGATTCTATGGTGGATGGAAGCTTCAATATAAATGCTATTTCCTATACTTAATCCAGTCATTGGTGCATTTCTTGTTCAGTAGTGTCTTTGACTGATAGTGTAGCTCCTGGGTCTCAGCCAGAGGTCTTTCTCATCACCTGCTACCTGATCTGTTAACTGGAAGTCCTGGGACTTTACCTGTATGGAAGACGTATGCTCTGCTGCTAAAGCATATGTAGATAATGTGTGTGTGGGGGGGACTTCTCCCCCATGATCTACTCTAAAGTTTATTAAACTAATTCTCCTTCATTTGGGTATTTAAATAAAGCCACTGTGTTACTTTTGAATTATTTCCTTCCCATATAAACTTGATGGCTGACATCATATGCAGCTTCAATGGGGATGGGATGGTATTGTGGCATGTGGTAGCAGTGGCACTGCTAGGGAGGTCGGCGGTCACGCTATCTGTATTACCATAGTTTCTTCCATTGTGGCAAATGGGGAAAACTACAGTAATACTGATAGTGCAACCACTGCCCTCCTCAATCCACAGCAGCATCCACAGCAGCGGCTCTGCAATACTTCCAGTCCCTGCTGAGGCTGCTCATCATGTCAGCGATTGATTATGGAATGGTGGAGCAGAGATGGATGGGGCAGGAAAGGTATTAGAATCACTTCCTGCTGCTCCGTTGCCTAACCTCATCTCCCCCTGCCTTTTTGACACAGCAGGGGGAGATGAGGAGCAGGAGCAGGCTGCCGCCACCACAACAATCAGGTTAAGGGAGATGAGGTGGGAAATCAGACATGGGGATTGGCAGGGATATTGGGCTGGTGTGGGTGGAATTGGCCGGTGGCACACTTGATGTGCGCTGAAGTAGGGATGGGGATCAGGGGGAGATCTGGGGTGGAAGTTCTACGGCAGGGAGCGAGAAGCTGTGGGAAGTGGGGGAGATCTGGGGTGGAGGGGAATCATGGGGAGATCTGGGGTGGAGGTTCTAAGGCAGGGACGGAGATGCTGTGGGAAGTGGGGGAGATTAGGGGAATCAATGGGGAGACAGGGATGGGGGAATAGGTGTACAGTGTAGAAAATGGGTTAGAGGAGGAGATTGGGGTGGGGCAAATCAGTTAGAAGATTGAGCAAGGTGGCAGTGATCAGGGCAATCAGCAGATGGGGACTGGCACAGAGAAATGGGGAGGAGATTGGGGGAATCAGGAAGATGTGGAGATACTGGTGAAACTGGCTGGGAGTGAGGGTGCACAGTGCTTCCCACTGAGGGGTGGGAGCGATGGCAGTTCTCTATACCCCCACAGGCACTTGGTGGGCTTGGGCAAAACCTACAGATCAATGTGAAGAAGCCCGACCCTCACCCTAAGCCTGTTCATCCAAATACCTGAAAAGAGCCCTGTGCGTCCAGCTGTATACCTGCTGAAACAGCCACATCCTTGCTGCTCACAAGTATGGAGCCAGGTGAGCAGTGGAGCCTCCTATCTCAAGTGGACATTCCACAGCGTATCTGCCATAACCAAAGGTGGGTAGAAGGAACCTGAGTTCTGAATGGACCAATAGGAACCAAGGGAGCTTAGCCTGGCAGGGTCCTCTTCAGTGAGTTAAGTTGGTCAAACTGAAGAACAAGCTTATTAAATGTCTGTTTAGCATGCTTCGTCCTTGCAATCGGCTGACTTAATGCTAAACTAGCTGGCAGAGCTAGTATTGCAGGCTACATAGTGCTCTTGAGAAACACAGAGGTCATTCATACAACTGAAAACTGGATAAGACAAGTGTCCTACCCAGGTTTGGGAGCTGTGTGTGTTGTCCTACCCTGCTTTCATACCCAGCATTTGACCAAGGTAGGAGAAAAAGCTGTCCTACCCAGCACTGTTCCCTCTAAGGCGTGCGCACGTGTGCACGCACACAAGTTTTCTGATGTCCACTCAATTAATTTTAGATCCTGCTCAGGTTGAATCAGGAAGGCCCTGCTCTGAATGCAGGTGCACACACAGTGCCTTGATACTGCCACCCAGAACAAAACTCATTCTGCACAGAAATGAAAAAAAATAGAGGGACCACTGCTACCCAGTTTTTCCTCCTACCTTGATTCCACACAATCACTTCTCCCTCCTGCTACCTAGTTGTTTGCTCCCACTCAACCGAAAATTGGTAGCACACCCAGCTCCCAAACCTGGATATGACACTTACCCAGTTTTCAGTTGTGTGCATGACCTCACAGTCTTGAGAAACATGGCAAAATGCCATCCTAGTGACACAGGGCCATAGCTCTCTGGCAAAGCATATGCAGAAGCTTGCAGTTTCAGTCCCATCTGGGAAAGGGCTGCTTTGGGATCCCCATGGTGCTCTGGTAGGACCCACCAACTTCTTTGCACACTCTTTATGCCCACTGCACTAACCATAGTAAGCAGGAAAGGAATTACTCCTGGGTTAAGCTTGGAAATGTTGGCTTCAGTTTCTTTTCCAGATGTTCCTCAGAATGCTGCTTGTGCACAGAGCAGCATCGTAAAAAGTTATTTTTTCAGCGATACATCTTCAGCAGTGTTTATTTTGCTTCCTCTAGTTTTACAAGAACAGCATCAGGTGCCTATCCCAAGCACTAAAAGTGCCATTGAAACCACAAATAAAAACAGAGGCAGAAAACAGCACTGTAAAGGAAACGAGGGAAAACACAGATGAGAGCTGAAAAGGACTGGCTATGAAAAGGGACTCAAGTGAATGTTGCTGGCATGTGGATAATAGGCACCTGCCTGTTCTCTGGGCATGTGGATATTTGGTAGGTATTTGGTGAATATTTGAAATTTGGCATCCACATTTTGCAAAGATTTTGTCATAGGAGTCAGCAGGCTTGTCTGCACAATCCAAACTAGGGGAGGAAAAGCCTCCTATGCTAGTTTGGGAGCTGTGCACTTAAATCAGCAGCAGCTGCACATGGCCTGGAAAGTGAGAGGAGAGGCTAGGTTTTGAGAGAAGGAGAATGCGAGGGGGAATACTCCTGGCACACTATAATTTAGGTGGTTAGTAGAGGAGGTTACGATGGGTAATTTTAGAAAAGTTAGTTGAGCGCATAGTTGGAGAAGTCTATTCACAAATATGGATCTCCCCAGTGCTTCCGTGTGTCAGCCAGGGAGAGACCATGGACGGGTTTTTGCTCCCAAAGAGACAGCGGCTTATATGCTGCTACTTTGTATTTTTGAATTGTTACATTGTGCTTGTATTTTTAACTCTTTTTGTCAGATCTATCTTTTTATATTTTAATTGTATAATTTTGATAAGTCTTTTTTAATTTTTTGGTGTGAACTGCCTTGGGATTGTTTTAATGAAAGGCGGTATACAAACTCAACAATAAATAAATAAATAAAAATATGCCTAGAGAATAATGATGATGATGATGATGATGATGATGATGATGATGATGATGTAGTCGAGAAGAAAGAAAAACAAGTCAAAATAATCAACATAGCAATACCAGGGGATAGCAGAATAGAAGACCTTGAAGAGCACCTCAACACCATAGGGGTCACAGAAATCACCATCAGCCAATTACAAAAAGCAGCTTTACTGGGAACAGCCTATAACAATTGACAATAAAATTCTGGCATCCCAGGTCCTTGGGAAGGACTCGATGTCTGGATAAAACAAACCAGTCAATAACACCTGTCTGATTGTGTAAACAAGATAATAATAAAGAATTCAGTCATCCCAGGTCCTTGGGAAGGACTCGATGTCGGGATAAAACAAACCAGTCAATAACATCTGTCTGACTGTGTAAATAAATAAATAATTGGACTGCAGCAGGCGACGATGAACTGCATGGCTTTTGGCTTAAACACCTAACAAGCCTTCATAAACAACTATCAAAACAGTTCAATCACATTTTGCAAGGAGGTGATATTGAACAATGGCTAACAACTGGGAAAACTCATCTCATCATGAAAGACCCAGCAAAAGGTGCAGTTCCAAGTAATTATAGACTGATAACCTGCCTGCCAACCATATTCAAATTATTAACTGGAATAATAGCAGATGAAGTGATGCAACACTTATTAACTAGCAAACAGCTTCCAGTTGAACAGAAAGGAAATTGCCCGAACACCAGAGGCACAAAAGACCAGCTGCTGATTGACAAAATGATTTTAGAAAATTGCAAGAGAAGAAAAACAAATCTAAGTGTTGCATGGATTGACTCCAAGAAAGCCTTCGATTCATTGCCTCACACATGGATACTAAAATGTTTAGAAACAACTGGTGTCAGCAAAAACATTCAAATATTTATTTAAAAAAAGCCATGAGCATGTGGAGTACACAGTTAACAATCAATGGCGAGACACTTGGACAGGTTAGCATTAGAAGAGGCATTTTCCAAGGGGACTCACTATCCCCTCTGTTGTTTGTAATCACTATGACCCCGCTTTCACAAATACTAAACAAAACAGGCCTCGGATACCAAACATCTAAAACATCAAGTCAAATCAACCATCTGCTGTACATGGATGATCTGAAGTTGTATGGAACGTCCCAGTCAGAAATCAAATCACTGCTAAACACTGTCCGTATATTCAGTAGCGATATAGCAATGGAGTTTGGACTAGACAAGTGTGCTGCATTAATAATGAACAGAGGGAAAATAAGAAAAACAGAAGGAATAGAACTGCCGAATGGAAGCAACATCAAGAACCTGGAAGAGAAAAACATTACAAATACTTGGGCATTCTCCAGGCTGATAATATTGCACACACTGAAGTTAAAAGAAAAATTGAAAGTGAATACATCAGGCGAGTTAGAAAAATCCTAAAGTCCAAACTCAATGGCGGGGACACCATACAAACCATCAACACCTGGGCTATACCTATTATCAGATACACTGCAGGAATAATAGACTGGACCCAGGCAGAGCTAGAGACGCTAGATCGTTAGACCAGGACCAGATCAATCATGCTCTGCACCCCCGCAGTGATGTAGATAGGCTCTACCTCCCTCGCAGCTCAAGTGGAAGAGGAATGCTGCAAGTCCATCAAACAGTAGAGGAGGAGAAAAGAGGCCTTGAAGAATATATCAAGGACAGTGAAGAAGATGCACTTCAAATGGTCAAGAACGAGAAACTTCAACACCAATGAAACAAAGCAGGCCTACAAGAAAGAACAAGTCAAGAACCGAGCAGAAAAATGGAGAAATAAGCCCCTGCATGGTCAATATTTGCACAGTATAAGTGGAAAATCAGACATCACCAAGACCTGGCAATGGCTTAAGAATGGCAACTTGAAGAAAGAAAAGAGGGTTTAATACTGGCTGCACAAGAACAGGCACTAAGAACAAATGCAATAAGAGCAAAAGTAGAAAAATCAACCACAAACAGCAAGTGCCGCCTTTGTAAAGAAGCAGATGAAACAGTGGACCACCTAATCAGCTGTTGTAAAAAGATCGCACAGACTGACTACAAAGACATGACAAGGTAGCAGGCATGAAACACTGAAACATCTGCAAAAAATACAAGCTACCTGTAGCCAAAAATGACTGACCAATTTAGCTCCCAAATGGGGCTGCGAGGCTGATGTCAGATGTGGGGGCATGTCTGGGGAGCGAGGCATGGCCCCTGAGGGGCGGCAGCCCGGGTTCTTTGAACCCATTTGCTTAATGGTGGATCTGCACCTGGGCAGTAAGTGAAAGGAAAGACCTTGGCATGAGCCGTGGAGAGGCGAGGAGTGAGGCTGGTGGTGGCCTATGTTCAGCCACCACTGTGGCCCGCTGCCCCTCCCCCATGTCTGACACCAGGCACTGGGGCCCGGCTAGCCATGCCCCACGTCTGATGTCACATGTGGGGGTGTGGTCATCCTCCCAAACGGGGGCTGTGTGGCTCAGTTTGGGAAGGAGACCAGCCCCGCTGTATTTGCAGCTAGGCCAGGAGCAGCTCTCCCTGCCTTTAAAGCAAAATACCACCACCCCCATGTCTGACGTCAGACGTGGGGGGCGTATCGGGGCTGCGAGGTACGGCCCGTGATTGGTGGCGGCCCAGTTTCTTTGAACCCGTTCGCCCAATGGTGGCTCCGCCTTGGCCGTGGAGAGCCACTGCCATCAGAGTAGACAACACTGGGCTGGATGGACCAACAGTTTGACCCAAAATAAGGTAGCCTCATATGTTCCTCATAGTGGAGGGAACAGCATTGTTTAGCTTCCCCAGCACCACCCTTTGTTTCCACGTGGCCTGCTTACAAACATTTCCTGGATCAAGCCTGGATCTTTGTCTGGGCAAAAACCAGATTCTGGCCTTGCTCATGTGGCCTCCCAGCCTTCAAAAGGCTCGTTCACACAACCCTCATCTTGGTAGAGCTGGGCATGCTCCCAACTGGTGGTTGTGTGAACTTCAAAAATAAGGTAGGAGGAGCAGAGAGTGATAGTTTGGGAGCTGGGAGCAGAGCTGAACAGGCACGCCCTACCCAGAATTTCTTCCTAGCATTTTACTGAGGCTGGACAAAGAGCTGTCTGGCCCAGTTCTGGCTTCCCATGGGATCACTCTCCCCTTCTCATACCTTTCTTCTGGAGTTCACACAACCACTGATTGGGTGTGCACCTGGCTCTCCTACCATCGCTGGGCACTCCTTCTACCCAGATAAAGATTCTGTGGACAGGCTGATTGCTTTTCTGCAAGCCCATTGCTTCCAAACAACCTTAAAAAATGGCAGTAAGACCTTCCCCCAAGAGGAACCTTGCAATTCATCTTTCAGTGTCGCTTTAGGTGTAATTTGGTGGCAGCTCTAAATCAACATTTTAAAAGGAAGAAAACTTTGGACAAACATCAGGCTGACAAAAGCTTGCCCATAATGCCTGGTTTCCTTTCCTCCTTTCTGCTCCCTCAGTGCATCTAACTCATCTTCACATCCCTCCTTCATCTCAAGAGACTGACAAAAACCCGAAATGATCTTATGCAAATGCTGCCTCTTCGTAATGCCGTACAGCTGTTCGTTTTCAGGGTGTGAGGCAGAGCGTGCCGTTGACAGAGATAAGTCTCGGCAAAATAGAAAACTATTTCTTTTCTTATTCATCGAGCGTTGCAATAGCAGGCCTTACATGTAAGTTCCTTGCCGGGGGTGGGGGGAGGTTTTGTTTAGCTTTGAAGTGGCCTTGCCTTACCTTATATGTCAGTGAAAAAGCACTCTGGGTTTAGATTTGTACAGATAGAAATTACGTGTTGTATAATATCTGGAAGTGTCTTGAGGCATAATAGCTTTTCTTCAACCGATGAATCCGCTAGACAAATCTCATCTGCTCTCAAAATGAATGGATGGCAAAATGTTTCAAACTCACCCATAAACTGAGGAAGGACTTCAGATACCTCATCTAAAACAGTGGCTCTCAAATTTGGGTCATCAGATGTTATTGGACTACAATTCCCATCACCCCCAGCCACAATGGTCTCTGGGGATGATTGTAATTGTAGTCCAACAACTTCTGGGTACCCAAGTTTGAGAAGCCTGGTTATCAAAAAGTCTCTTCAAACAAGGACAGTGAAATGCACACAGTTCTCAACTATGGATGAAGAGAGGCAGATCGCTAGTCACTGTTGAGTCTAAATGAATATGGCTTTCAGGCAGCCCTGATGCTACTGAGAATGTGCAACTGCGTGAAAACTGCTAGCACAGTTATTGCCATTCACCACTGTGGTAGTGCTGCTTGCCAGGCAATGAACATAGGAACATAGGAAGCTGCCATATACTGAGTCAGACCATTGGTCTATCTAGCTCAGTATTGTCTTCACAGACTGGCAGCGGCTTCTCCGAGGCTGCAGGCAGGAATCTCTCTCAGTCTTATCTTGGTGAAGCCAGGGAGGGAACTTGGAACCTGTATGTTCTTCCCAGAGCAGCTTCATCCCCTAAGGGGAATATGTTCCAGTGCTCACACTTCTAGTCTCCCATTCATATGCAACCAGGGCAGACCCTGCTAAGCTAAGGGGACAAGTCACGCTTCTTACCACAAGACCAGCTCTCCTCTCCCACGAATAAACATGACACAAATGACCCATCCCCAAAGCACTGTTGATAGCCTGGCATAATGTCAGTCAAATATCACTAGCTGAATATCAGTTTTGGTCACAGTTTTTTCTGTCTATCCATTGCTGTTGCTTTGTATTCACTCAGTAGCCCCATTCATATATTATGCTCTATGCACACACAACAGTAGTACATTTCCTGTCTGTACCCTGCATTTGAGGGCCCTGTCCCCAGGTTCAGTTTTAAAATGAATGTATGCGTGTACAGTCATTCACACAAACTCATGCACATGTCTACAGGCACATGTATGCAAGTACAACATATCTAAATAGGGCAGTGTTCTTCACTGTAAGCCCCTGGAGTCAGTGCTGCCCCCAGCAACCTCAAATGTGGCTTCCTGACTAATTCTTATCGGGCCAATGTGAAATATTGAAAATCACTGAAATAGGGCTAATGGCTGACATGACGTGTAGCCAACCGTCACTGTATGGTTGGGGATGCTGCAAACTTATCAACAGCCCTAATGCTGTTCAGAAGTAGCAGCTGTACAAGCTGCACTACTCTGGTTTTTCACACTCACCATTGTGGGGGAAATTGTTATAGTGTTGTTTGTGCAACCACTAGAATCAGGGCTGCTCACGAGTGCACAACAGTTCCAGGGTGGAGCCTTACGGTGACTGAAGGCTGTGAATCATGTCAGCCTATGTTTTTAAAGCCAGCTTTGTGCGGGTTTGCATAAGCAATGGCCAGCACACGCAATCAGTACTGGGCTGTACCAAGAGTGCACCCACTCTGATGTCACTGCAGGACATTAGGGGCAGTGTTCCCTCTAATAGGGATTCCCAGAGGTTGTTGACTACAACTCCCAGGATCCCCAGCTGCAATGGCTTTTGCTTGGGGATTATGGGAGTTGTAGTCAACAGCATCTGGGAATTCCTGTTAGAGGGAACACTGATTGGAGAAATCCTTTAATTGCATGAGGGGGTACTCATCTGACTTGCCACTCTGTGCGTGCTCCAAACCCTTGTTATGACTATAGGGGAGACATGATAGAGGTCTATACAATCATGCATGGTGTGGAGAAAGCTGATAAAGAGATGCCCCCCCCTCACCTAACACTAGCACCAGGGGTCCTCCCATGAAACTGCCAAGAAATTTAGGACTGAGAAAAGAAAGTAATTTTTCACATAGCATGTAATCAACCTATGGAATTCTCAGGAGGACAGGTCTATCAATGGCTACTAGTGTGAGGGCTATAGGCCACCTCCAGCCTCAGAGGCAAGATGTCTCTAAATACCAGTTGCAGGGGAGTAAAAGCAGGAGAGAGGGCATGCCCACAGCTCTTGCTTGTGGGCTTCCCAGAGGCATCTGGTAGACCACTATGTGAAACAAGATGCTGGACTAGATAGGCCTTGGGCCTGATCCAGCAGGACTGTTCTTATGTTCCTAAGGACACCTTGACAGCATGTGATATCAGGCTGGGCACATTCTCAGCATGACCCAGTCCTGATCCTATGAGCTAGCTGGTGCTTGTGCCAACCAGCCCTTTAAGTTTTTTACATGAGTAAAGGGCTCACAAAGCTTTCTCAGCCTGTGGCCTCTCTTTTCTCAGGCCAGAGGAAGTTTGTGTGCTTATGTGAATGTGTCTTTTTCTTCATTTTAGAAGTGAATCTGGGTACAGGCCCTTTCAAATGCAGGGTACAGATAGAAGTACCACTGTTTGTGAGTTGAACATCATTGGCTGGTTTAGATTATACTAGCTTAACCCGCACAGAGCATCTGCACGCTAGTACTTGATTGCTCCCCTCACCCCCTGCCACAGCTCCCCTCACCTCAGAGATCTCTTCACCCTCACCTGAGCTGCACTCCTGCTCCTCCTCCTCCATCCGGTTGCTTCCATCCCCTTCACCCCTCTCGGTCACTCCTCCATCCCTCTACTCCATTCCCCTCACCTCTCTTGGTCATGGCTGCAGTGTTGCTGGTATCTATTGGCCAAGCTGCAGCCCCCTATCCCCAGAGATCTCCTCTCTTGAGCCCCGCTCCTGCTCCTCCCCACAGGAGCAGGTGCAGCAGCAGTTGACCGGGCCCTTCCTTGCTGCCACCACTGCCATGGCCGCTTGTTCCCCTCTGGCCACTGACAGGCTTGGGCCCATCCCTCACTCTTCCTTCTTTCTGTCTTCCCCTCCCTTCTTTTTCCTCTTTCTCTCTCCTCCACTCACTCTTCCCCTCTGTCCTTCCTTCCTCCCCCCCCCCCGCTCACACAAACACACTCTCTCTCTCTCTCTCTCTTTCTCTTTTTCCCTTCCTGAGTTAACAGATCTTGTTCATCTTGTTTCTTCATCTAATTCACACAGTGGTAGCCTTCTCCTGAAGAGGCTCTTTCCCCCCTCACAACCCCGCTCTTTGCAGACCCCTGCCAACATGTTTGTGTGTGTGTGTGTATTCCTCTCCTCTATAATCAAGAACATCCTCCGACCAGTAACAATTGCATTCCAACTGACCTTAACCATCACAGGCTCCTCTTCCCTATCTGGATATGGAATCCCCACTGCCCAATCAAGATGGTGTTTCTGCTTGCAAACTCTCATGAGAGCTGCCACACACGGATTAGCCACGGGTATGCCTTAGAGAATTATATATATATAGATTTTGCCCACCAACTCAGTAGCCACACATGATAAGGACATGTGTGTGCCATGAGCACATCTTTTCCCCTCTTGGCACAGAGGGGCACCTTTCCCTAATCATGTATATGATTACATTGAGCATTTGGGATGTTTGTGTTTAAATAAATAAAAAAAAGATTATGTAAGCAATGTTTACTGTGAGCTAGTAGTAATAGCCTTGCACGAGATAGCAAAGAGGCAAGAAGGAACAGAGACTGCATCTGGAGGCAATCTTAAATCTCAGACTTTTGCTGCTAGGAACTAAGAAAGCATGTTCAGTGCTGAGGGCATGCGGGAATCTAATTGGACCTGGCGATCTCATTTCCTGCGTGGACTATGCTTCAAGCAGAGTTCCCTTCAGGGTCCAGAGTTATACCAGGAACCACTTAATTTAGCCCAAAGGACAACACTAAATTATGAAAGCTCCGCATTATAGGATGACCTGAACTGGCCGCATCTAACTTGTAGAATCAGATCCTATATTGGAACCCAGAGATTTGTGTCTTTTTGGGGGGAAATTGATATGGTAAATAGGGTTGCCAGTTCTTAGAAGCAAACATCATCATACCAGAATCAAACACAGGGGCAAATCCCCCTGGCTCATAATGTGGATGGAAAAGTGAATGCAGAGGTGAAGCTCCGTGTTTTGTCTTGTTGTTTTTGGCAGATCTGGGAGCAGAATCCCAGTAGGTTGTGGTGGATCTGGATGGAGCTCCATGCAAACGCTTTACTTTAGGTTTGGGAGAGTACAGGCCACAGGGAGGTCATTTTGCTAGTCCCAGAGAGGGTAGCAGGAAGCTGAGCCATAGTCCAACATGCTCCCAGGCATGTCCATCAGTTTAGCCTTCTTTTCCTCTCTCTGAAGATGCAGTTTCCCTTCCATCTTCAGAGGGAGAAAAAGACTGTAAGCACCCCAGAGCAGGATCCTGTTTTCTTGTTTGCACATCAAATGCACATTGATGGCACAATATAAATTAAGTAAGTAAGTAGGGATGTGCTGAATATTCCGAGCTCGGAATGTTCCGACTTGAAAAGGGACGTTTCAAGTGTTCTGAGCTTGGAACAGAATGCCATTCAAATGAAGGGCCTGTTCTGAGCTCAGAATGGAATGACCCATTCCAAGTGCTCTGAGCGCAATTTTGGATTTCAAAATGGAAGAAGGTCTTCTGGCCTCTGTGCACACACGGCAGCCATTTGCATGGTCAGCACCACCATGCAAATGGCTGCCACGCATGCACAGAGGCCAGAAGAACACCGTTTTGGAGTCCAGAACTTCAAGTGTTCCAAGCTCATTCCATCAGAACAACCGGCCATTTGTTCCCCATCACCCACCTACCCTCCTTTCTGCTGCTATGAAAGTGTGAACATAGGGCAGTGACACTGGATCCCACGTGACCCAGGCTTCTGTCGTCCATGCCAGCTTTGTTCCCAAAGTGGATGCTTAATTTGCTTAATGGGTGGACTGGCCCTCACTGTTCCACTGTCTAGGAAACCTCTGTAGGGGTCTTCAAGCAGAGGCTGAGTGGTCATCTGTCAGGGGTGCTGTATCAGTTTCCTGCAGTGAACTGGGGGCTGAAATAGAAAACTTCCACAATCCCTTTCCACTCGAAAATTCTATGGTTCTTTGAGATGTACCCAGTGTTCTGCCTATCATAATGGAAGAATGAGAAAGATGAGAGGGGGAAAGGTGTTCACTCATGTCCCCTTTTCCTGCCATCACAGGTCAAATTCTAAGACAACCATTTGTTTTAATGGTTGTTTGATATAACTTTATACTCCAGTTTCCTCTTCTGTAAGAGTGGCAAATGAAGCCTGTATTATTCATGCTCCAGTGCACTAATCCCTTCATTGAATGAGCTAATCCTTTGCTTATAAGCAAAGGATGCTCAGGGTTATTTCAGAAAGGAAGCCTCTCCCTCTCCACTTCTAAACAGCATTTAAGCATGATACTGGGCAATAGAGTTACCTCGGGTGAAGAAAAAGATATGTTGTATAACCATTCAAGGGTCTTTGGTAATTAGAGCTCAAGGTACAATACAGGGATGAGCATTTTATAAGACCAGCAGCTAAATGAGAAGCCATTATTATGTAAGATTTTGCATGCCACTAAAAAAAAAAGTCAAGGTAGTACAATGCATAGAATGAAACATTTGAAGCTGAGATATCTGGTTAGAAATCTAAGGGTACAATTAGGTGTTCACTGTGGCACCCAATCCCAGCCTTGTCAATGCTCTACAGCAAGCCTGCTCGACTTAGGCCACCCAGCTGTTTTTGTACTACAACTCCCACAATCCCCAGCTACAGTGGCCACTAGCCAGGGATTATGGGAGTCGTATTCCCATAATCCCTGGCTTTATGTGAATTGTACTACCATATTTCCTAAAACTGACCCTATCCACAGTGGCGTAGCAAAGTTGGAGTGGAGCCTAGAAACAAAATTTTAAAATGGGCCCCCCACTCACTGAAGTAAAATTTATAGATATAGATATAGATATAGATATAGATATAGATATAGATATAGATATAGATATAGATATAGATATAGATAACCTATGTGCCACAATAGAACATCCTCCTAAATTATTTTTTTAAAGGTTTTGTATGTTGTGGACGATGCAAGTCATTTAATGGTCCTAGAGAAAGACATGCTGTTTTGGTAGCTCTAGGTCTTAACACTCACATCGGTTTCGGAGGATGAATACAACTGAAGGAAGCCCAGGCAGGTGTGCGGCTGGGGGAGTCAGTCATGTGACTTGCCTCTGTGGGGCCCCCCAAGGCAGTGGGCCCCCAGAAAACTGTCTCCCCTTGCCCTATTATAGTTTCGCCCCTGCCTATGCAACCCCAGCACTGCATCCCTCCAGTGGCTGTTGCTGGTTTCTGCCTTATGTTTCTTTTTAGAATGTGCGCCCTTTGAGGACAGGGAACCACCTTATTGATGTATTATTTATTTTTCTATGTAAACCACTTTGAGAACTTTGGTTGAAGGGCAGTATTTACATATCTGTAGTAGAAGTAGTAGTAGTTGGTTGTTCTACACCAACATCTGCGGGAGGGCCAAAGTTGAGCAGCCCTGCTCTACAGAGTGGATGAGGGTTATTCACAGGAGCGACTCCCCCATGAGGCCAAGAGAAATGACAACCTCAAGTGGCAAATGCACTACAGAACAGTGAGCATGGTTCCCCTCCCAACCAGCACTCTGGGTGTCCCCCCACCTGCCTGCTGCTGCCCCCACCTCTGCGCTTCCCCCTCCCTTACTGGTCCCACCTCCTGACTTGCTGATCTCACCCCCAGCCATTCGACTCACCATTCTGCCCAAAGCCCAGCACTGATCATCACCCCTTCTCCGCTCTCTGGCCTCGTTCAGGTGCAGAGTGCTCTGCTCTCTGACTGTCACTGCTGTTTGCTGTAGCAGGCAATGGGCATCCGGCATTGCCATTCATTCTCTTTCATTGCTATTTGCCACCAGTGCACTGCCGCTCCAGCCCTCTCCCCCTCTCCCCTCTCCAGTTCTCCATCCATCCATAAGGATCACAATATTTCCAGCTCTTTGGCAATAGTATATAGCCAGTGGTCTGAAGGTGAAGACAAACATGACTGTTGTGATCAGTCAGGAACAGTCCTTTTTCCCTAAGGAGTGAACCGGAAGTGAACCCTGTCCTGTCCATCAGGCAGTGACCTCTAGGGATCAGCCACTCAGCACATGGTGACTGGGACATAGAGGGCCTGGTGGCAAGAAGTGAAGGCGGCCTATGTGCTCAGAAGCAGCTAGGCAGAAGATGAGGGAGGATGGGCAGAAGGCTTAGTGGGGAGCAATGGAGTTTGCGCCTCATGGCAAAAGCTAGCCTGAAGAACTTTCTCATGGAAGGACATCTGCAGATCCTTGGGAGGCAGGATTGCAGGAAGCTTGAATTATCTCCTGGAGGTTGGGGTGAGTTTCAAGGCGGAAGGAACCTAGGGCTTCTGGGCTTCTGAAGGGTTTAGCGAGGGAACAGTTTGTTAGCTTACTTGTGTTAGATTTCATTCTTTTTGTGCTACTGCAAATCTTTACAACTGGTTTATTGTGTTTTTATCTGTAATGTAACAAGCTAAGAGCAATGCTAGCCTGAGATCTCTGTACCCTGTAAAGGTGCTTTTAAAGGTTCCTTGCAATTGAGGGTGCTTCTTGAATTATCTTTGCAACTGGGTAACCATGATTTTAAAGTGTATCACTCCCACTATCAACTGGAATGCTTTTTGAAGTAATCTTGCAAGTACTGAGTGTCTCTGTTACCTGTAACTGAAGCTGCTTGAGCCTCAGACTGAAGCAGTCTGTAGTCTTTTGAATAAAGTTTTCTCTTTTTATTCTTTGTAATTTCACCTGCATCTGAGTGGATCAGGAAAAAGGGGGTTTACTCTTGTACAGACACGCCTCAAGGTTAATTGTTCAGCAACCTACCAAGTTTTCTCACCACATGTAGGCTGCATGAGAGAGGTTTTTGTATTTTTCCATTTGGTAAAAGATAGAGAGTTTTCCTGGAATTTCGCTCACACCAGGGAGGGATTAAACTCTGTTAAAAAGTGGGCATGGTGGCAGCAGTACCAGAGGAACAACCTTTGTTGAACAAACATGGAGGGAATGATGCAGCATTTGTCTTTCCCCCACATGTGCTTGCTTTGAGACAAAGGCTGGGCTTAAATCCCCCAATCGCTATTTGCACTATTCGCTACAATGACTTTTACAGAGCCGATTTTGAAGCACTTTCACTGCTTTTTATTCACGTGGGTTCTCCCTCTGCTTTGCTGAGCTCTGAAGACACTGGTAATAGCTGTCGGGGTGGAGATTGCTGATTGCCTGGAGCCAGAATTCCTCTCACAGGGATTCCCAGATGTTGTTGACTACAACTCCCAGCATCCCCAGCTGCAGTGGACTTTGGTGGGGATTATGGGAGTTGTAGTCAACAACATCTGGGAATCCCTGTTAGAGGGAACACCGGCTGGAGCCTGTCACAAGCTTTCCTCCTGCCCCCCATCACAGTGCAGATTTGCACATGGGGGTCACTAACTCACATCAAATTCTAGCAACACTTCTGTTTTCATCTGAAAATTGCCATGTGTGGATCAGGGCCATTACGAAGAATGTGAAAGTCTTCTGCATGGCCATATTCAGCTGGGAACTAGAAGTGGCACAGAGCTTCATTGAGTCTGTGACCCTCTTGACAGAACCAGTGTTTGGTATGTCTGCTGTGTACATTTCAAAGGTAGGCTTGCACCTGGAGTGTGTGAATGACTTCTGCTGTGATTTTTGGTTTGTTTGTTTTAGTTGCTGAAAGCACTTACTTGCAACATATTCACAATACTGTACAGCTCTTTAAATAAGCGGTTTTCTGGAATGTGTTTCCGTACGCTGAAAACTTGTTGGTTCAGGGAGAAATTCCCATCTGACACAGTACACGAGGCAGAGAAGTTTGCCACTGCAGCCGTTGAATTAGGCACCAGTGCTTTTTTAGGCAGCTCAAGTTGTTTGTTTAAACTAACAATGTAACTGCAAACCATACTTTATCACTGTTGAGGAGTACAGCTCTCTTTTGTAGTGCTAGTGAACTGTTTTTCACCTTCCAATTTCTCAGCTTTATCTTGACTTCTCTTTTAATATTACATCTATCTTCACCAAGGAAAAGAACAAGCAATTCCCTCCCCACATTCAATACTCTCTCGCTCCACCAGAATAATCAAGTTTCCTATCTTATTTTCTCAACAGCTGTTAAAACAAAATCCCCCTTATAGATAACTAGGGTATATTTAGTGATGATTCCTTGTTGGTTAATTATTTTGTTTGTTCATTTTGGGAGTCTCTGAATCTTGGATTTCCAGATGTGGTTGGACAACAACTTCCTTCATTCCCAGCCTTAATGGCCTTTGCAAGTGGTGGGAGTTAGCAGCTAACAAAGTCTGGGGACCCAAGGCTGGGAACCTGTCTGTGTATTTCACAATTGAATACACAGAGCACAACATCCATGATGTGACTGAGGGTCACAGCATTAATTCAGTTGATCAAGTCCAAGAGGTCCCAAGACAGGAGGAAATCAGGGAGGTGTCAAGGAGAGGCAGGGCAGTAATAATGGGTGACTTCAATTACCCACACATAGACTGGGTAAATGCACAGAGGAGGTTAAATTTCTAGATACTCTGAATGACTGTGCCCTAGAACAGTTGGTCTTGGAACCAACCAGAGAGAAGGCAACCTTGGACTTAATCCTGAGTGGTACCCAGGACCTGGTGCGTGATGTCAGTGTTATCGACCCTTTAGGGAACAGTGACCATAGTGCGATCAAATTCAGTATACATGTGGGGAAAGAATCACCAAGGACGTCCAACAAGGACATTTTGAATTTCAGAAAAGGAAACTTCACTAAAATGAGGAGTATGGTGAAAAGGAAGCTGAAAGGGAAAATCAGGAAGGTCACTTCACTCCAGAATGCATGGCGTTTACTCAAAACCACAATACTAGAAGCTCAGTTAGATTGTATACCTAAAAGGAGGAAATGTACCACTAAGTCAAGGAGGATGCCAGCATGGCTAACAGGTAATGTCAAGGAAGCCATAAAAGGGAAGAAAAATTCCTTCAGAAATTGGAAAGCCTGTCCAAATGAAGAGAACAGAAAGGAACACAAACTCTGGCAAAAGAAATGCAAGGTGACATAGGAACACAGGAAACTGCCATATACTGAGTCAGACCATTGGTCTATCTAGCTCAGTATTGTCTTCACAGACTGGCAGTGGCTTCTCCAAGGTTGCAGGCAGGAATCTCTCTCAGCCCTGTCTTGGAGAAGCCAGGGAGGGAACTTGAAACCTTCTGCTCTTCCCAGAGTGGCTTCATCCCCTGAGGGGAATATCTTACAGTGCTCACACTTCTAGTCTCCCATTCGTATGCAACCAGGGCAGACCCTGCTTAGCTATGGGGACAAGTCATGCTTGCTACCACAAGACCAGCTCTCCTCTCCTCTCCAATAAGTGGGGGGGGGAGAGGCAAAAAGAGAGTTTGAGGAACATTTAGCTAAAAGCATCAAGGAGAATAACAAAAGTTTCTTTAAATACATCAGAAGCAGGAAACCTGCCAGGGAGGCGATTGGACCATTAGACAATGTGGGAGTGAAAGGGATTATTAAGGAGGATATGGAGGTTGCAGAGAAGCTGAATGAGTTCCTTGCGTCTGTCTTCCCGGCAGAGGATACTGAGCATATACTTGTTCCTGAACCTGGCTTTTCAGGGATGGAGGTTAAAGACCAGAGTCAGATAGAAGTGACAAGAGACGATGTTCTGAACTGTCTGAAAAAAACTGAAAACTAGCAAATCGCCCAGGCCGGATGGCATCCATCCAAGAGTCCTCAAAGAACTCAAATGTGAAAATGCTGACCTCCTTGCTAAAATATATAACTTATCCCTGCAATCAGGCTCTGTACCTGAGGACTGGAAAGTAGCCAATGTAACACTGATTTTCAAAAAGGGATCCAGGGGCGATCCGGAAAATTACAGGCCAGTTAGCTTAACATCCGTTCCAGGCAAATTGATGGAAAGCATCCTCAAGGATAAAATTGTAAAGCACATAGAACAACAGACCCTACTGGGAGAGAACCAGCATGGCTTCTGCAAAGGTAAATCTTACCTCACAAACCATTTGGAGTTCTTTGAGAGTGTTAACAAGTGTGTGGATCAAAGTGATCCAGTTGACATAGTATACCTGGACTTCCAAAAAGCTTTTGACAAGTTTCCTCATCAAAGGCTTCTGAGGAAACTTAGCAGTCATGGGATAAGGGGACAAGGACATGTGTGGATTGCTAACTGGTTGAAAGACAGGAAACAGAGGGTAGAGATAAATGGAAAGTTTTCACAATAGAGGGAAGTAAGAATTGGGGTCCCCCAGAGATCTGTACTGGGACCGGTGCTTTTTAATTTATTCGTACATGATCTAGAAGTAGGGGTAAGCAGTGAGGTGGCCCAATTTGCAGATGATACCAAACTCTTTTGGGAAGTAAAATCCAAACCAGTTGTGAGGAGCTCCAAAAGGATTTCTCCAAACTGGGGGAGTGGGCGACAAAATGGCAAATGCGGTTCAATGTTGGCAAGTGTAAAGTGATGCACATAGGGATGAAAATCCCAACTTCAAGTATATGCTGATGGGATCTGAGCTATCGGTGACTGACCAGGAGAGGGATCTTTGGGTCGTGGTGGACAGCTCGTTGAAAGTGTTGACTCAATGTACGGCAGCTGTGAAAAAGGCAAATTCCATGCTAGGGATCATTAGGAAGGGGATTGAAAATAAAACTGCTAATATTATAATGCCCTTATACAAAACTATGGTGCGACCACACTTGGAGTACTGTGTACAATTCTGGTCACCACATCTAAAAAAGGACATTGTAGAACTGGAAAAGGTGCAGAAGAGGGCAACCAAGATGATCAGGGGCCTAGAGCACCTTCCTTATGAGGCAAGGATACAACACCTGGGGCTTTTTAGTTTAGAAAAAAGACGACTGCGGGGAGACATGATAGAGGTCTATAAAATCATGCATGGTGTGGAGAAAGTAGATAGAAGAAATTCTTCGCCCTCTCACATAACACTAGAACCAGGGGTCATATCATGAAATTGATTGCCAGGAAATCTAGGACCAGCAAACGGAAGTACTTTTTCACACAATGCATGATTAACTTGTGGAATTCTCTGCCACAGGATGTGGTGACAGCCAACAACCTGGATGGCTTTAAGAGGGGTTTGGATAACTTCATGGAGGAGAGGTCTATAAACGGCTACTAGCTGGAGGGCTATAGGCCAGCCTCAGAGGCAGGATACCTCTGAGTACCAGTTGCAGGGGAGTAACAGCAGGAGGGAGGGCATGCCCTCAACTCCGGCCTGTAGGCTGGATGGGCCTTAGGCCTGATTCAGCAGGCTGTTCTTATGACAGAAAAATATGTTATGTTTAATGTATATATTTTGCTTCATCTGTTTGTTTTTTATTTTCATAAAAAATAAACTCTGCATCATCACATAAGATCATAACTGCCTTAGGTCTGAGTTATCTTAGAGAGCACCTTCTTCTGCATGATACCAACAGCACATTAAGGTCATCTGAGGAGGTCCGTCTCCAGTTACCAGCAGTTCATCTGGTGGTGGCTCAGAGGCGGGCCTTCTCTGTAGCTGCTCCTAGGCTCTGGAATGCGGCAGCAATCCATAACCTGAGTTCATTGCTGGCCTTCAGGAGAGCCCTTAAAATCTGTTTGGCCTGGCCTTCCAGGGTTTGTAATTTGTTTTTAACTTCTGCAAATGTTCGGCCTGGTCCTCCAGAGTTTTAACTGTTTAAATGTTTTAACTGTTAATTAGTTTAATGCTGTTTTTATAGTTTGGATTTTAATTGTTAATTGATTTTAATTGTTGTAAATCGCCCTGAGCCATTTTTGGAAGGGCGGTATATACATAGAATAAATAAAATAATAAGATAAATAAGAACAATCCTGCTGGATCAGACCCTAGGCCTATCTAGTCCAGCATCCTGTTTCCAATAGTGGCCCACCACATGCTGCTGGAAGCCTACAGGCAGGAGTTGAGGGCATGCCCTCTCTTCTGCTGTTACTCTTTTGCAACTGGGGAGGCGGCAATCAGCTTTAATTAGTACAGGAAATGCTAGGTGATGTGACACTTAAGCTACTCCATACCCTGTTGGTCTGGTTCTTGTGCAGACCAATACTCATAGCAGCACATTGGGTGGCTTTTTGAAAAAAAAAATTGAGAAAAGTTATAAAGACACAAAATCAAAATGTACCAGACTGTCATTAGCTATATACAAATGCATCCATCAAATTGTCATTTAATTGTAACAAACCAGCACAAAGTGAATTTTAAAAAATCCTCATACATATGTGACAATTGATTTTGAGTCAGGAGTGAATGGCAGTCAAGTCTGTGGATGATTTCAAATGATTCGGGATGGTGAAATCCGAAAGAGCCTGTGGAACTCTACAGACAAATTTCGAATGGCAACAAAATGGCAGATGATACTGACTGAAAACCTGACTAAATTATTATTATTTATTTATTACATTTTATATCCCGCTCTTCCTCCAAGGAGCCCAGAGTGGTGTACTACATGCTTAAGTTTCTCCTCACAACAACCCTGTGAAGTAGGTTAGGCTAAGAGAGAAGTGACTGGCCCAAGGTCACCCAGCTAGTTTTCATGGCTGAATGGGGATTTGAACTTGGGTCTCCCCGGTCCTAGTCCAGCACTCTAACCACTACACCATGATGGCTCTCCAAATTACTCAGTGGTACTACTCAGGAGCTGCTCTAAAGGGATACTACATTTCAATAGGACTTCTAGTAAATTTAGTTTGGATGTCTGCCAGTTGATGTAAGTGTAAAGTGATGCACACTGGAACAAATAAATAGGGATGTGCAGACCCGGTCCAGCGGTCCGGAGGTCTGGTTCAGGGGTTCAGGGTCGAACCGAACCACCACCACCCCCAGTTTCATCAGACCGGAACCAGACTGCTGGGTCCGGTCTGGCCGGTCCACGAATTTTTTAAAAAAATTCAAGTAGATTTTAAGTACCTTTAGCCCCTTTGGTGGGCTTGCTGAAGCCACGCTGGGGTGTGTGTGTCCACACGGGTTCCCTCTCCCCCCGCCGGCCTTCCTCATCACCTCTACAACCTGCTGTGGCCAGGTAACTGAGCATTTTCGGCCCTTTCGGGCCTCCATATGAGCGTGCAGCCACCATTTTGGCAGCTGCCGTGCATGTGCCAATGCCCTCTGCGAGGCCACGGCAGGACCAGATCGGGTCCATCGGACTGGACCGGGAGGGGTTCGATGGGGGCTGGACCTAACTGGCCCAGTTCCGTTCGAGGCCGGTCCGGCCTCGAACTGAACCGGGCCAGACGGTTCCATGCACACCCCTACAAATAAATCCTAATTTTACATATGCATTGCTGAGGGATAAACAGATTGCCACTACCCAGAAAGCAAATCTTGAAGTTGTGGTGGGCATTCAACTCATTATCCTGCGATGAAAAAGGCAAAGTCAGAATTTGGAATTATTAGAATAGAGACTGGAGCGGGGGATACTAGAGTCATCATAAAGTGTGCCATCAAGTCGATTTCAACTCCTGGCACCCACAGAGCCATGTGGTTTTCTTGGTTTTGTGGTTTTCTTTCCATTGCCTCCTCCCATGCAGTATGAGATTATGCTTTTCAGCATCTTCCTATATCACTGCTGCTTGATACAGTAGCAGCAGGGATTTGAACTGGCAACCTTCTGCTTGTTAGTCAAGCATTTCCCCACTGCTCCACTTAAGGTGACCAGAGTCATCATGCCATTGTCTAAATCTGTGTTGCTGTCCTGTTTAGAAGGCTGTGTACCATTCTGGTCACTCCCATCTCAAAGAAGAAATCATAAGCTACCACAAATGTCTTCAACTTGGCTGAACTGAAAAGGGCATCTAAACTTACTCTGATAATCTTACAGTCACATTTTTGAAGCGTTTCACACTTTCTGTTGGTGAACAACACTGAGGATGAATGCACACACCCTATATTTTAGTCCTTGAAAGGTTTTCATATAACAGTGCAAAATTGGATACCAAATTAGAATTGCAAAAATCTGTCACAGAAGCCTGGTTCACATGAATTGTGGGTGGTATAAAATTTAAAAGTTAGAAGTTTTGCATCTGTTATTTGGCAGCTTCTCCCTGGGGGTACTTGAGTAGTGGGTGGTGGTAGGTGGTAGCTAGCTAGCTATGAGGTTGACTGTCACCCATTGACTTTATTAGCAGTGCCTGTTTTTGCAACAAGTACTGTCGGATTCATAAATACCAAAGAACATAAGAAGAATCCTGATCCATCAGAGCACAGATCCACCTAGTCCAGCATCCTGTGGTTAGGCAGATGCCTCCAGGAAGCTTACAAGCAAGGTATGAAGATAATAGGAGAACTGGTCTTGTGTAGCAAGCATGACTTGTCCCCTTAGCTAAGCAGAGTCCACCCTGGTTGCATATGAATGGGAGACTAGAAGTGTGAGCAATGGAAGATATTCCCCTGAGGGGATGGAGCCGCTCTGGGAAGAACAGAAAGTTCCCAGTTCCCTCCCTGGCTTCTCCAAGATAGGGTTGAGAGAGATTCCTGCCTGTAACCTTGGAGAAGCCGCTGCTAGTCTGTGTAGACAATACTGAACTAGATGGACCTATGGTCTGACTCAGTATATGGCAGCTTCCTATGTTCCTAATAGGTTTTCCCTGCTGTCACTCCCCAATAACAGGTTTTAAGTGACATATTACGTCAGACCACCCACTCAGCCCAAACTACACTGGGGGGTCTCCCAGACTTTGGGTCCAGATTGGTACCAGCAGAGACCAAAGAGGAAAGGCATTTTGAAATGGAATATGGGTGAGGGTTGGCATGCCACACTCCTGTCACTTGCTTTCGAGGAGAGCTGGTCTTGTGGTAGCAAGCATGAATTATCCCCCTTTGCTAAGCAAGATCTACTCTGGTTTGCATTTAAGTGGGAGACTACATGTGAGCTCTGTGAGATATTCTCCTTAGGGGATGGTGTTGCTCTGGGAGAAACATGTGCATGCAGAAAGTTCCCAGTTCCCTCCCTGGCATCTGCAAGATAGGGCTGAGAGAGACTCCTGGCTGCAGCTTTGGAAAAGTCACTGCCAGTCTGTGTAGAAAATGCTGAGCTAGATGGACCAATGGCCTGACTTGGTATATGGCAGCTTATGTTCCTATG
Source organism: Hemicordylus capensis (assembly GCF_027244095.1). NCBI lineage: Eukaryota > Metazoa > Chordata > Lepidosauria > Squamata > Cordylidae > Hemicordylus > Hemicordylus capensis. The sequence goes on along the minus strand of NC_069661.1, from coordinate 243,783,589 downwards.
TTCCTTGCTAATACTGGGATGGAACAGTGAGGAATCAGTTACCTTGGAAGACCCACAAGAAGCCACAGGCAGCAGCACCTGAGGCTGGTATGCATATGTTAAAGCAGCTTTCCTCAAATTGAACAGAACTATAGAAAACATTCACCAAACAGAGCAATCCCCTTGGTGTTCATGAGATTTCCCCTCTCTGAATTTGTGAAGGAAACCAGAAACTGGTTATTGAATCATGGCCAGAGCCCACAGGTTAGAAACCAGGGTTAGAAACTATGACCAGCTTCTACTATTCTCAGCAGTAGAATGGTTGCCCCCCTCTCTGCCTGCGTTTGAGACTACAGACATATGGGTCTCACTTTTGCCATGCTCAGGAGCCTCACAGCATCATGAGCTCTCCGTTTGTTGGCCTATTGGGGAACAGTCACTCAGTAGGCAGTTGGACAGTTACCCTAGATTTAGCAGCTGCAAAAGAGCCTTACACCTTCCTCATGCTGGGACACCAGCGTAGACTCCCAAACTTAACTCCCAACAGTTAACTCTCCGTTCAAGGTCTCTCTGCACGATTGACTCTCCTTTGGTGTACCTCTCCTCCACAGATGCTTCAAATGAGCTAAAAGCCAATTATCTCAGCAGGGAAGTCAGATAAGACTCCACAATGTGCACTCCCTCATCAAAAGAAGGCTGGAGTGGGCGATAGAGATGTACCCGTTAAAATGGTGATTAGTTTACTAGGCGTTTCGACTGAAAAAGAGTCCCTGTGTTTTGCACGTTCAGTCACTCTATTTGTATCATCCTGTTCACTCATTGTGTTGCAGTGCAGCACGGAAAACAAAACAATGGGATCTTATGAGATTTCCCAGAACTGACCTAGCCAAGAAAGAAGGTCAATTGGAATGTCCCCTCAGGACATGTTTTGGGCTTTATTTGCCCCTGGATTCTTGAGCCAGTGTGCTCCCCTTGGTCTCCAGTGCTACCCACTTGGTTACCACCTTGTGGAGTCATCCGTTACTTTGACGCTGCAGTGAACACTTGCTATACCACTTAGCCGTGTTTTGCTTAGCGGTGTTTGCTTGCTTCTAGGCCCTAGATCAGTTCTCTTGCTGGATCCGATCTGCACTGCCCTTGCTAATACCCGGAGCTGGCTTCATGAGAGCAGACACCCTTTGGATCCATCCTTGCTACCTAACTCCCTTGATTCTTCACTACTTGCTGTTTCCTGGTCTACCCCTGAGGCAAGAGGTCTGTCAGTTGCTCCCGAGCTATAAGGATCCACCCATCACTGAAGGAAGAACTGAGGTTGCATGATAACTGCTGTGCCCCAACCTGGGCTCCCTTGATCCCTGTCTCTTATCTCCTAAATCCAGGAGCCTGTCTCTCTGAGCCTCTTTTCTCTGGCCAGCCTAGAAGCTACTTTAATTCGGATATAATGCTAAATTTCCATTCATTCATTCAATTTCTATACTGCCCTTCTCAAAAATGGCAGTTGTTTAGTTGTTTGGTTGATCTTGTAATGTATTTTAGTAATAATATTGCTTTTTTTGTGACTCTCTTATTCCACTGTACCCCTTACCCTCAAATAAAACCTTCTCTGCATTTGAACACCTTAAGTGGCCACCTTAAGTGGCGCAGTGGGGAAATGCTTGCCTAACAAGCAGAAGGTTGCCAGTTCGAATCCCTGCTGGCCAGCAGCATTATAGGAAGATGCTGAAAGGCCATCGTCTCATATTGTGTGGGAGGAGGCAATGGTAAACTCCTCCTGTATTTTACCAAAGAAAACCACAGGGTTCTGTGGGCGCCAGGAGTTGAAATCAACTTGATGGCACACTACTTTTCTTTACTGTTTTTGAACATCTCTCTCTCAGCCAGTAATTTTCTTGTAACCAACACTTTTCATTAAATTTAATATAACGCGGAACTGCTCCACTCTGAGCTAATCTCCCCACACAGAGCCTGAACGCAATTTGGGGGGGGGTATTTACCAATCGCCCCGAGGCAGTGCCATTAACACTATCCATCCCATTGCAAAGCCCAGAGAAAAAGTGTGGCTACTAGTCTGATGGCTATAGGCTACCTTCTCCAGCCTCAGAAGCAAGGTGCCTATAAATACCAGTTGCAGGGGAGCAACAACAGGAGAGAGGACAGTTTCTCTCTCTCTCTCCCCACCACCCCCCGTGAGCTTCTCAGAGGCATCTGGCGGTCCACTGTGGGAAACAGGCTGCTGGACTGGATAGGCTGTAGACCCAATCCCACAGGACTGTTCTTAAAGTGTTATGTGGATGAGTCTCTCCAGAGATGCACAAATCTCTTCTCCTAAAGAGCTAATTCTCCTCCTGTGGGTCTTTCAACCTAGCTGATCTGAGTTCACCTCACCAAGGAGATCTCTGATTCCCCTGTTGGTCCAGGAAAAGATATGCTGACAGGACAATTATATCCCTCCTTCTTGGTGTCTACAGGAACCAGTTTTGCCTGATCTCCCCTGCCCCCCTCATCTCTGCCCTTTGTCCCTAAGATAGAGATCACTCCTCGTCATCCTCTTCCTCAAGATCCCTCCTACTCTTTTCTATTCTTTTACTAGTAAAGTCAGTGACTCATGCCTTGTGAGTCTTTAAGTTCCAGGGTACCACTAGCAGATTACCTGTTGAAGGCATTGGCCTGGCTGTTGGTTTTTGGTGTGTCTGATCTGTAGACATCCTGGCCTATCTACCTGTATTAGCATTATTTGTTTCTTATTTACATGTATAACCAGCCAGAAAGGCCCCCAAAGTGTCATACCAAAAAATAGGATAAAAGAATAAAGCAGAATAATAATGCTGAACTGGAGCCAATAACTAAGTTTATTAAACAACATTTAAACTTTTTCTGCCCAAAAGCTAATATTGCAAGAAAAAGATAGGATTAAATGAAATTAGATGAGGTAGCTCAGTGCAGACTTTGAGTGATATTGCAAGATAAGCAAACAGAATCAGAAGAGCTTAAATAACATTATTTGGTCAAATAGGATTTCAAAGAAAATAACCTGAGGATACACAGAGTGAGCATTGTAATAACACAAAAACTTCTATTTTTGTTATATCTATTAAACACACATTTCCATAAAATAGTATTTAAAATCATATCCACAATGCGCAGGAAAAGCAACAATCTTCCTTGGAAGCCTTCAGGAGAGCCTTAAACACCAACCTTTTAGCCTGACTCTTAATTTAGTTTTAATTTTAATCTGGTTCAAAAGAAATTATTGTTTTATTATGTGTTTTTGATTTTAATATAAGCCACCTTATGCCACTTTAGGAAGTGTGAAAATCAACTCAATCAATCAATCAATCAAACAAACAAACACACACACACACACAAACACACAAACAAATACTGTATTTAAAAAAAACAGCAACACTCTCACCCTCCATCGTGCTATATACAGGTAACTATCCCTTCAAATCACACATCCATTTTTTAATAGAACTCCCATATTCGGAATATGATATTCCATATTGAATATTCTATATTGAAGATCCACTGGACAAGATGCATAAAAAGCAAAGCTCTTCAAGTCCAATTTGCTTCAATGGAAGTGTTAAGCACATGCTTCCTGCAAAAACATAATGCCCAGGAAATACCAAACACAGAGCTATGCTCTCTTGTTTGCCTCCAGGGACTTTAAAAACATTTTAAAATAGTTTTCATACCTAAATGACACCAAAAGATATGTCCCTTCAATTTGTAATGTTTCATTTTGATTGAGAGCAAACCGCCAAGGGATTGTTGGCTTTCCTGGAAAGGATGTGAAATGCAGGAAGAACATATCAACACCACAGGCTTGTTTCTGGTTTAAGAGGCTCCTTAAACCAAGAGACTCTGGTTTCTGGTTTTACAGTCCACTTATTGATTTCTGGTTTGGTGAGGGAGGCCATGGATCTATGGGGCACAGAATTCCCAAAATCATCACCAAACCACAGTTCTCAGGATTCTTTGTTGAAAGTCATAACAGTCAAACTGATATGAAAACTCATACAAATTAAAAGTGTGGATATGTCATAAGACTGCAGTCCAACAGTGTCTGTGATACGGACAAGTACCATATTTGCCCGAATCTCAGACTAGGCTTTTTCCAAGTTCTTTGATGTGAGAAATTGGAGGGTTGTCTGAAATTCAGGGTTCTCTTCCTTTCAGGTAAATTCATGTATAACCTGGATTTAACCTGGCCCTAGATTCAATCCCTGGCAGCTCAGATAGGGCTAGGGACAGCTCGGGACTGACTCACAACTAAGCAGATTCATACACGCTCAACACAATGGCTGAGATCCTGACAAATGAAACACTTGTGTAACAAGCAAAGCAGCGCTAGAGCAAATAGATCACACTGTTACACTAAAAAATGGTGACTTGCAGAACTGAACAATTCTGCTTTTGCGCAAAAGTTCCCTTTAAGATAAATGAGGTTGCTGCAGGTTGTGCATCTGTTGAACAGGTGCAAGGATGCTTGTGGCAGACCTACACGTAGCATATGTAGTTAGTGCAACAGCAACCTTTGTGCTAGCACAACATCCTTCTATAAGTGCTTCAATAGGATGTCAGCCATTGGGTCTACATTCTGAATAAATATACACAGGATCAAACAGAGTAAACTAACAAGTAGCAAGTATGAGTTTATCCTGAATACTGAAACATATACATTAAAATAATAATAATAATAATGGGTAATAGTCTGATTTTGAATGTCTGGACAAATCTTTAGCTTTGTCCTTGGCACTTTTTTTTTTTTTTTGGAAAAATACAAATATGACAAATATTTATATACCACTTTTCAACAAAAGTTCCCAAAATGAACTTTCACATAGATATAAATGAAATGACTCCCTTTCTCCAAAGGGCTCACAATCCAAAAATGAAACACAAGGTAGACACCAGCAACAGCCACTGGAGGTGGATACGGTCAGTTGCTCTCCCCTTGCTAAATAAAGAGAACCACCACTTTTAAAAGGTGCCTCTTTGCTCAGTTACAAGTGTGCCATCATGTCGATTAGTTAGCAGGGGATAAAACGGCTTCTCCAGTCCATTTTTCAAACTTCTCCCCATTCTCCATTTATGTGTAACTCTCTACCCACTATCCCACAAATGCTCTCATAGCATATTAATGTTTTCAATATATAGCCTAGTGGAGAAATATCCCTATACCATTCAAAACCGATGGAGGGCATTTTGTTTTAATTCCTGAACGTGAGCTGAGTCATCGCTGTCGCTTTCTGAAAGGTGTCTGAAATATTAATTTTTCAATTAGCAGGAGGTGATAACTCACGGAGTGTGGTTAAAGCAGCGAGGCAGATGGTTTAGCCCTGCCCCACTGGTTTCAATTAACATTCATCAAAACTTTATATTTGATATGAGAAGATATATTCTATATCAGGTTTTTTTTAAGCTAGAAAAAATTAATGTAATCAGCAACTCAGTGCGATCCCAATCTTTGCTGCAGTCACCCCACTCAGCACTCTATAAATGTGTGAGGCACTTTCTATAAATGCAATTTAGGACTCAGGTTGCTGTTTTGGATCCTGGGGATCTGAACCATACATTCAAATCATTGGATGTAATGGGAAATGACTAGAGAGCAGCTGCTTCGACCCAGTCCCTGCCCCAGCCTGGGTTGCTGATCCCCCCCTCCTGTCTTGCCTTACTTGAATGAAGCCCACAGAGTGAGACTTAGAGCCACGCAGAGGCTGGCAGGAGGCAATAGTAACTAGAGATGGAGTTTTTTCCATTAAAGCTGACAGAGGTTTGGTCCAGGGCTGCAGGACTTGGACAGCTGCCAGGCACATAATGGTGCCGGGGGTGCTGGTGGTGTTGGTGTTCACACATAGCATCAAACCTGAGGTTCGGCAGAGGGGCCAAAGTTCCAGGAACCCACACATGCCCTACTTCTGGGCTTGGAAAGGATATGCCGAGATTGGGTGTGTTGTATGAAATCACCAGTCTTAGCATATCCTACCCTAACTGAGGCAGGAAACCGTATGTTTGTCTTGTTGGAACAAGCCTGTCTTGCCCGGCTACCTGGCGGGGCTTTGGGGCAGGGGGCTCAGAAGTAACAAGGGGAGGGGGTTGTTCAGCACCCAGGTCATCCTCCTTGGTGTTTAAGATCCTTGCCACAGCCCCTCTCTGGAGGCCTGGAGCTCTCTCTCTGCCTGCCTCATCACTGGCCCAGGCCCTCCTTACTGTATAAGCCATTGCGCAGGCTGCACAAGTCCAGCCCCCTCCCAATGAGACCCCACCCCCATTTTATTAGGGCCCATAAGTGCTGATTGACCCCCACTGTGCTCTCCCTCATCCTCTCCCCGACCCTCCCTCTGATGACCCTCTCCCTTCAGAATGAGGGACATCATTTACATCATCAAGATGAGCCTCCACCTATTCCCTATGGCCAGTTCTCCCTATGGTGGGCAGTCCGGCTGGACATGTCCCTCACTTCAAATCTAAGTTACAGAGGTCAGATTCCATACCACATATCGTGTAGAAGATGCTGAGGATTGGAGCCTCCACCTATTCCCTATGGCCAGTTCTCCCTGCCTCAGGAGCCTCCCAGCCAGATGCCTCTCCCTTCCCTCTCCTGGCTCTCTTTCCACCTCGGGCCTTGGAGCCCATCCTCGGCCCGGCATTGGCCCCACGTGTTGCTGTGGCAGCCCCAAGGACACCAGTAAGGCTGGTAGGTGGTCCTGCTAGACATGTCCCTCACTTCAAATCTAAGTTACAGTGGTCGGATTCCATACCACATGTCGTGTAGAAGATGCTGAGACTGGCGGTTTCGTATGGTGTGCCAAATGTTGGAATATCTTTCTTGAGACTAGAAGCAGGGTACATGCACATTCCCAGGATTCCAGCCATTCTGCTGAACCGCAGGTTGAGTGCTACGTGTGAATCCACCCTCTGGCCGCATTTTCTCCCCACTTCCCCCGCTCTGTCATCTGAATTCAGATGTTCGGGAGAGCTCCCTCTCTGCAGTCTCACTGACTGAAGAGAGGAGGGGAAAACTAGCTGGCTGGGCTTCCTTCTTTACTGATGGACAGGCCTGGCAGCCAACAGCAGCCAGAGCGAGGCAGGAGCTTCCTCCCTCAACCCCAGTTGCAAAACAACCAGCCTGTGGTGCCAGCGGTCGGACATAACACTGGCACCACAGAACCAGAGGTCCATGTGGCAGATCTCACTACTAACCCAAAGTGCAAATCACTGTCTGGGGAGGGAAACTTTAGCTCCATTTTCTGGCGAAACTGTGATTGCCCACATTCAGACAGATTTTGAAACCAGAGGTCCCTTCACCTACAGTTTTGTGTTATGTGTGAACGCAGCCCCTATGTTGCGGTAACCTTCCAAGCAGAACAGAACCTTGCAGGATGCCTCAAGTCCCATGCCCTCAATGAGGAGAGTATCTCTTAAAGGGGCTTCTGCTTTGACATATTTAAGGGAAAGAAAAACTTTAAAGGATTTGCTTTGAAATCTTTAAAGGATTTCTGCTTTGAAAGCTAGCACTCCTTTGGCATACTGTGTTCTCTTTGTGGGCCTGTTGGTGTTCCAGGCAAGGGAATAGAGGTGAAACAGGGCTCTTGGACAATTGGCAAGGCAAGTTTTCAAAATATGCCCTCTAGTTAGCATTGTCCCCTGTCAACCCAGAGGCCTTGCTTGCCCCTATAGAAGTTCCAAAACAAAAAGAAAAGGTGTACCTGCTTTGTATCCCACCTTTTCTCTCCTTCTGCTCCTTCATCCCCTTAGGAACATAGGAAGCTTCCTTCTACTTCCTTCTACTGAGTCAGACTATTGGTCCATCTTGTTCAGTATTGTTTACACAGACTGGCAGCAGCTTCTCCAAGGTTATGGGCAGGAGTCTCAGCCCTATCTGGAGCTACCAGGGAGGAAACTTTGAACCTTCTGCATGCAAGCATGCAGATGCTCTTCCCAGAGTGGCCCTATCCCCTAAGGGGAATATCTTACAGTGCTCATACATGTAGTCTCTCATTCATTCTAAGACCATGCTAAGCTTAGCAAAGAGGACAATTCATGCTTGCTATGACAAGACCATCTCCCCTTGTCTAGGCCCAGGTGGTGTTTAATGCTTCAGTCAGGTTCTGGAGCTTGCTGGAGCAAGTTATTCACTTCAGGTTATCTGAGGTTCTGGAAGTCTGGTCTGCCTTGCTGCCTTCCACACATCCTGTTGTGTCTCATAAGTTCCTGCTTTTGGACAGGGCAGGACAGGACACCCTTTCCCTTTCCCCAGATCATCACTGTATGAAGGAGTTGGAGACAGCTGAGGGAAACACACATCTTCTAAAGTGCTGATTATATTTAGTAGAAGGGGAGAGCAACTGAACCTATTCAACTCCAGCACAGTGTTCCTCCAGAGACTGTTACTGGTGTCTACCTTGTGTGTCTTTTTAGATTGTGAGCACTTTGGGGATGGGGGACCTCCTCCTCCTCCTCCTTTGAGAATGTTTTTTAATGGAAAAGTGGTATATAAGAAATACTGGCTGACATCCAGACTACGTTACACAATATTACTACTCTGGAGTTCTTCTAAAGGGCTAGTAAATTTCAACAGAACTTCCTTTAGTAAATTTAGTAAGGATATTAAAATGATGAAGAAGAAGAAGAAGAAGAAGAAGAAGAAGAAGAAGAAGAAGAAGAAGAAGAAGAAGAAGAAGAAGAAGAAGAAGAGGAAGAAGAAGAAGAAGAAGAAGAAGAATAGGCCAGGTGATGATGAAGTTATGTCTTTCCCTCCAAAAACAGGCAGTCATTGAAATGGGATGGAGGCACCTGAGCAGTAAGTGAAGGGTCAAGGTTGCTTCCTCTGAAGCAAAGGTGGCCTGAGGCTGAACCGATGAAGAGCATGTTAAACCACAGCTGAAATACCTGCCTTCAGCACAAGCTGATTGGGAAGAGATGAAGTCAGAGGTGCGAATTGTGCAGAGATGCAAAGGTCAGTCTCCTCTGTGGATGGAGTGCACTGGAGCTTTTAATTCATTGATTTCTCATGGCACACTATTTTGCCTCAGCACGGTTGGGAATTATTGCCCTGGACGGAAGCCACAAGCAGTCTTTGGATATGCCAGGCCTAAATTTTATGGTACTCATTCACCTCTTCCCGTTTAATGTCCCTTTTCCAATTGGGGCCCATAACTCAAGGCTCCTATTCTCACATCATTAGCAAAGCAGTAGGGATCAGAGGAAGGAGGATAAGAGTGCTGGATCATTTCCCTTTTTTACCAATTCAAAGGGTGAGGACATACCCTTGGTCCAATTTTAAGCAAGGTTTTCACAGGAAATAACTGCTTTCATTCTGCAATATTATGATGCCATCTTTGCTTCCCAGTTTTATGAGCAAAACAGAGCATGGTTAGTCTGTTGCCACATGGCACCAAGTCTTAACCTTATAAAATGTACTCCGAATCCTACATTTTAGGCTAATAGAGTATGAGGACCCAGGCCTTCCTGGTTTACAAGGTGGAAATTTGATTGGCAGTGAAACATCTTGAGTTTTATTGGCAATGAATTGCATCTGAGGAATGTTAGACCTCTCATTTTCTCAATCCTGGATCCAGGAAAGGAAGTTCTCATGATTCAGCAAAATACCAGCAGGATTAAAGAGAGGAGCTAAATACAGTTCAAATAAAGCCCCTCTCCCTTCTGGATTTATATAAGGGAGTAGCCTCTATTGGATCTGTATCACAGTTTAGGAAGTGGCTTCCACCCACCATATGGATCATCCTGTGCTTTAAGACCTGAAGAGTAGGGATGTGCAAATAGATTCAAATCAATTTGATTCGAATCTGGGTAATTCGAGTTACTTGCATTTGAATCGAATCACCCCTTAAAAGGGCAATTCCGTTCAAATCTGAACAGAGTTTTCAAAATTCGGTCATTCAATTCTAGAGCAATTTGGCACCATGCATGCCCCCTGATTGGTTAAAAAGGTGCCAAAACAGTGTTGAATTGAATTGATATGAATTCAATTTGAATTCAAATCAAATTTTCAGACCAGATTTGAATTTGATTTGAATTCAAAACAAATTTTTGAAATTTGATTTGAATTCAAAACGAATCAAAAAATTCATCTCTACTGAAGAGGCCCTGCTCCATGTTCAATATCCATGGAAAGTGAAATCTGGGCCTGCTTGAAGCAAGACTTTCATACCTGCCAATATTTCAGAATGAGAAAAAGGGACATTGCACTTGAAAATTTTTTTTTACCCCCCACCCTCAGGCAGGCATTCTGTGTGTGTAAACACACACACACACACACCCCTGGCAAATTTCTTTTTTGAAGACCTACCGGGATATGTACAGCACAATGAGATATTATCGAAGCACCTGCAGAATAAACAAAGTTTTGCAAACAAGATCTCAGAGGACATTTGTTTCCTGCTTTTTCACCAGCTATATAGTCTTTAGAACACCTGACAATATAGATAGTTAAATAAGCAGATAACTATAAAAATCAAATCAAATATGTACTGTAGTCATGCTAGCAGGGGAATCAGCAAGAACTTTTAATTCCATTCTGTCTTTAGCCCCTTGTTATGCTGTTATCTGAACTTCATTGTGGCCTTGAAATTTATATCATAACATCATATCATTGTATGATACCATTATAGCATACCCCAGGAACCATGAATATTACAATCCCCAAGTTTTTATAAAAACAGAGGCATTAACCGTAATTATCTCTGCAAATATGTAAGTAGAAGTGACACACACAGATTCAATCCTGCTACTGAAATTAGCTGAATGCACTATTTCTTACACCAGGCATGCTCATGGGAAGGCTGGTTTTGGGGTTTTTTTTGCAGGGTGGGGGTACTTTTTTTAGAAGAAACTCTGAATAAGATATTTCCCATTAACCTGCAGAAACCAAATTGTGAAGGGAGTGGGTGGCTGCTGCTGGACTCTTCCCCACTTGTGGCAGCTGTGCCATGTCACCAAGGAGGCTCTGGGAAGCTGTAAGCTTCCTTCTCCTCCCTCCTCATCTGGCTTCATCTGTGGAACTTGTCGGAAGTCTCATGAGAGGGGACTTTGCACTCTCACAAGACTTCCAATGAGATCCGCAAATGGAACCGCTGGATGAGGAGGAAGCCCAACCAGGAGGGGAGGGGAAGAGGGGAAGGAAGACGTGACGGTGAAACCGGGATTTTGGTAGGCCTCCACAGGACACTGGGAATCACTAAAAAAAAGTGGCTGTCCGGGGTAAAATGAGACAGTTGGCAGGTATGAGACCTTTTGTATGGTAGTGCCACGGCTATGGCCACACCTCCCCAGGAAGGCCTCCCTGACGCCTTCTATTGATGGTTTCAGCCAAGCTGGCCTTTGGAGCCCTACTGGTTCTTCTTCAAATAGTTATGGAAACTACTACAGATATATTTTTAAAAAACTGCCTAAATGTAGAACTATTTGGTTTGGATTTGCTGTGATTTAAGGGGTATTTTTAATGTAACCCAAATTGGTTTGTCCATCCCTCCAACTACTATCAGACCCCCCCACCCAGTGTCAACCCACACAAACAGAAAGCATGTTTCACAATAATTGTGTTTGCTGGCTGGCGGGGGGGGGCACACTGGTAAGTCTGTTAATTTTTGTAACAGTGTTACAAAAAATTACGCTGTTGATTTATGTCACCGTGAATAGCATCGCAGACGTTTGTCCAACCGCAGCCTGGCAGCCTCCAGTTTCAGGTTAAGGGAGCCCTTCCTCTTCCTGGTCCGCTGAGGCTGCATTGCAGCAAGCTCTGTAGCACTCGCATCACCAGACTGTGGGGGTGTCCGAACATCTGGAGTGCAGCAGCCATTGGTCAGGATCTGCAAGGGGGTGTACTGAGCCTGGTCATGCCTTTTCGGAATGGTCCGCCCACCCTCAGCAGAGAAAGGACATTTCAATCGCTTTAAATGCCATGCAAGCCCTTCTCCTAACAGCAGTTGCACTGCCACCCTCATAAGAGCCCCGCAACAAAACAGTCTCTCACAAGCACAATTTCTGGCACCAGGGGATTCTGAGGGGCACTATGTTTCTGTTACTCCGGGAAGGGAACATGGTGACTTCGTAGTAGGGGATATGTATATGAGGGAGAGCAAATTATCCTGGGGTCTGACCCACTGTGACCAAGGATGCTCTTGCGATGACTCACCCCGGCAAAGCAGTCCAAGGAGACTAAACCACACTCCTGCCCCCATGTCAGCTTGCCAGCCAGGGATTAGCCCTCTCATGAGGGGGCCAGTCCACTGGGGAAGATCTGGGGCTCCAAGACCTTCAGTCCTTCGTCGGACTGCGCTCTTATGAGTTGAGCCATCCACATAAAGGAACCTAATTGGGTTGCCCTGTTTATGGCGCCACCATGACTGCATGTGCTTGTGAACAAATTTCTTTATCGATTCTTTTTTGGAGAGCAAAGCACATAATGCCCATCTTGCCATTCCGTCCCTTTTCGCTCCTGATTGCCTGGAGAGGGAACAAAGGACATAATGGCAAGAGGACATCCCCCTATGTGACTTTCCCATTTGACAGGCTTAGATACTTGGGATGTGGCAGCATCCCTGTTGCTGGGCAACAGCTTGAGTAGCTCGGAAATAGGGCGGGGCAAATGCACAGAGAGGCGCCATCAAGAAGCATGGCAGGCATGGAGTGGGCGTGTTCCCAAACAGGTCTGGCCTGCTCTCTCTATTATTTTGGTTCCATAAACAGCACAAAACTGTGGTTATTGTGGCATCTGCATTCAGGCCTAATGCTGTAGCCCCAAACCTCAGGTTGGAGTGGCGAAATTCACTACAAACCGAAGGTTCAAACTGGATTTGTTGAGGAAAACTACAGGTTACCTTTGCCACAAAAGCATGATTTCAAACATTCAGACATACAGGAATTCCATTCCGCCGCATTCAACTGCGGTTTTGCGTTACATGTGAATGCGGCCAATATGTCTGTAGCACAGCAGGGCATAACAATAAATAGTTAAGACTATCCCTTTCTCTGCCATTGCTCAGGGAAAAACGTATTTTAATTTTGATTTTTAAAAGCTATTTCTTCAAATGTAATGGACTGCATGTAAGATCGTACTTTGGATAAGTTAGCAAACATTTCCCGAAACCTGGGAAATAGTGCTGACTGTAGAGAAAGAATTTCCCTCTGGCACCAAAAGAGGAGACTATATTGTGCATCCATACAGAAGTCTGTACACATGCACATTTTGTGTGTGTGAATGACTGTTCATACATTCACTTTAAAAATGAATCTGGATACAGGGCAGGCAGGCCCCCTTAAACGCAGGGTATGGATAGAAAGTGTACTTCTGTATTTGTAATGAATGTAATGTGTGAATTGTACATGTGTACAGATCTGTATGTGTGCTCGCTGTACACAGATTGCAGTGTATTAAATATAATGTGTGAACAGAGCAGGAGTCTTTCAGAAGTGGTGTACCTCTATTTATTCATGCTTTAATGTTTTGCGCACCAGTAATACATTTTAATATAGATGCGCTCACTCTCTCTCTCGCTCTCGCTCTCGCTCTCTCATTAAGTATCATTATCTCTTTCATGGGGCTGCATAATGTACCAACAAGGTAGGATGGTTGCTGTGGGATGGGAGGAGCCAGAAGGCTAGTTGCCCCACCCAGCTGAGCTACTGAAAGGGCCTTGCTCTCTCATCCCTGCTTCTGATGCAGCCAAGTGGCTGCTGAGGAAGACCATCCTAGGAAGGGAGGTGTCAGTATGGTGTAGTGGTCAGAGCATTGGACTAGTACTGGGGAGACCCGGGTTAAAATGTCCATTCAGCCATGATACTCACTTTTCGCTCAGCCTAACCTACCCCACAGGGTTGTTGTGAGGATAAACATAACCATGTGCACTGCTCTGGGCTCCTTCAAAGAAGAGCTGGATATAAATGTAGTAAATAAATAAGTCATAAGTAAATAATAAAAGGCTCTTGATCCCAGTCAGGCTGATGATAGGGGCCTTGTTGTTTCACCCCCTGCCCTCATGCATGATGGCAAAGCCCCATCTCTGGCAGTTTCCCATAAGAGCTGCAAGGCTTTTTTTATCTTGGCAGGCATTTGATTGATTTAGTAGTCTGGGGGCTGTTTTTATAATCATTGTTTTGCTATTTTCTTTTATGATTTCATTTTACACAGTGCTTTTGAAATAGTGCACACTACAAACACTAGAAATGTTCGCCGACATACTGCGCAATGTTCTGTGCCTTGTAACCAGTGTTCCCTCTAACAGGGATTCCCAGGTGTTGTTGACTACCACTCCCATAATCCCCAAGCAAAAGCCATTGCAGCTGGGAATTCTGGGAGTTGTAGTCAACAACATCTGGGAATCCCTGTTAGAGGGAAGACAGCTTGTAACAGAATGTGGGCGCCAGGGGCGTAACAAGGCTGGAGTGGGCCCAGAGACAAAATTTTAAAATGGGCCCCTTGCTGATACACACACACACTCTTCACATGTGACTTGCTTCTGGGGGGCCCCTCGAGGTGTGGGGGCCCCCAGGCAGCCGCCTCCCCTTGCCTAATAGTAGTTACGCCCCTGGTGGGCGCAGTTGCATGCACAACTGTACTGTGTAGTTTCACACAGATTTGGGCAAATGCTGTTGCATGATGTACAGCTGAATGCAGAATTCTGTGCAGGTTCACACAGAATTGTGCAAATGCAGTTGCATGTTGGATGGCCATTGGGAATAAGAGCTGTCCATCACACAACTGTGTTTGTGCAGTTCTTGCATCTTGTACAAGAACACTCTTAAGAACATAACAACATAAGAACAGCCCTGCTGGATCAGGCCCAAGACCTAGTCCAGCATCCTGTTTCCCACAGTGGCCCACCAGATGACTCTGAGAAGCCCACAGGAAAGAGATGGTCATGCCCTCTCTCCTGTTGTTGCTCCTCTGCAACTGGTATTTATAGGCATCTTGCCTCTGAGGCTGGAATCGAGATGGCAAAGTATGTTTTATTATACTGCTTATTTTATAAGGAAATAGGTGAAAATTTTATCTCTCCTTTTATATCAAAGTTTCCTGGCTGTTCTGAGGATTTTTATGTTTCTTTTCTTTTATCGGACCAAAATCAAATAACCACTTATAATGTTGCCAGTGTGGGGAAATATTACGCACACAGGTAGATCGCTCAGTTCCTAGCATTGTCACATTCCCCCTGCCCGCCAGGACATACAAAAAGTTAAACGCAGACTGGACGCCAAGTACCGGGAAGGCGAGACCTTAAAAAACATTGTTTGACGGGCTCGAAGGGGGGGATTGTGGGAAAATATGGAAAATGTGCTTAAGCAGCAAAAAGTAGTTTGATTAAGTAGCAAGCTAGCCGAGATAGATGGCGCTTTTCGTATCGGGTACATTTTGTTCCTTGCCTTGAAGGTGCTTGATTATGTCTGTGTGAATGAGAGAAGTCATACTTGAAACCATATGGGACGTTTTGAGTTAAAAGGGGATGTATTGGCCTGTATGAAATGCGCAAATGTGGAAGGTACTGTTATCTCATTATAAAAGAGACATAGAACCTGCTAGAAGGCGCGGCCGCCCCAATGAGCTTTGATTGCTAGCAAAAACTTTAATAAAGCTCTGTTTGGAAATGTGATACTGGTGTCTGGTGTAAATTACCCAACCAAGGGACGAACGTAGGGGAAATCCCTGACCTACAACACCAGATTTTGTGCATTGGCAAACAGAGTCTGTTGTGCGATTATTCAAAATTCTTGCTGAATTTCAGTGTAGCAGTATATTTGAGTTATGGGTTTGTTTGTTTTGTTGTTTCTTTTTGTTTAAATTCTGAGGTTGATACCATGTTGTTCTGTTTTGAATAGTTGTCACAACTATGTAAATAGGTATTGGTGTATTTTCTTTTTGCTGGTTGATGACCAAAACAAAGTTTGGTCTAATTTGAAGAGGTGAGGGCATGCCCTCTCTCATGCTGTTACTCCCTTGCAACTGGTATTCAGGGGCATCTTGCCTCTGATGCTGGAGGTGGCCTACACCCACCAGACCAGTAGCCATCAATTGACCTGTCCTCCATGAATTTGTCTAAGCCCCTTTTAAAGCCATCCAAGCTAGTGGCCATCATCACATCCCATGGCATAAAATTCCATAGATTAATTGTGTGCTGTGTGAAAAAGTACTTACTTTTGTTGAGCCTAAATTTCCTGGCCATCAGTTTCATAGGATGACCCTTTGGAACATAGGTAGCTCCCATATTCTGAGTCAGACCATTGTCTACATCGTCTGGCAGTGGCTTCTCCAAGGTTGCAGGCAGGAGTCTCTCTCAGCCCTATATGGCGATGCCAGAGAAGGAACTTGAAACCTTCTGCAGCAAGCATGCAGATGCTCTTCCCAGAGCAGCCCCATCCCCCAACGGGAATATCTTACAGTGCTCACATGTAGACTCCCATTCAAATGCAAACCAGGGCATACCCTGCTTAGCAAAGGGGACCATGCTTGCTACCACAAGACCAGCTCCCCTCCTTGCCTCAACAGTGCACATATTCCATTACAAGGCAGACAGAACATTGCACAGTATGTTAGCCATAGTCTACAAGAAACTAGTAACATCCCATTCAGTGCTTAGACAACATGCATCCTTTGAATGGGAGACAGCAGTCCTGGTGGAAGTACATAGAAAAGCAGAAGTGATCTACATACCTCCAGCTCCTTCCTGATTTTTGCAGTATCTGTCTTTTTCCCATAACATTCCTTGAAATACGGTTCCCCAGGGCCTGAGATGTGGAATGCTAGTGTAATTGCTCAAACATCGACAGCAGTCAACATGCATCAGTTTCTCTATCCCCCTTGAGAATGAAAGGCCAAGAGCACCAGGAGTGAGGCAAAAGACAGGAGGAATCTGAAAAGCAGATATTAAGTATATAGCAATTGAGAATATTAAAGAACAACTTTAAAAGAAAAACCATTGGTATTTTCATTACACTGCTTTTTGCCCAGCGCTTCTGTCACCCGTCCAAAAGTGTAGGAATGGAAAGATTTCTCTTTTTCCCACAGTCCACAGCTCAGTATCAGTGTGGATAAGGCTTAGATTGGGTGAAGAAGGGGGAGGGAGGGGGAGGGAGAGAGGGAGGGAGGGAAGAAGGGAAGGAAGGAAGAAGGAAGGAAGGAAAGAAGGGAGGGAGGGAGGTTGGTTAAGTAGCAGGGGCCAGCCTTCCATCTTCACTCTTCATCAGTCTGGAAGTAGTGGAAGAGAAGTATTTCCAAAACAGAGGGTCTGAAATGAGCTCCCCCTAGTTCAGGAATTGGAATCGGCAAGGCCTCTTTTCCTTGCAAGCTTAGAAAGTGCATGGGGAGCAGGGAGGAGGGAAGGTTTCCAGCAACCTCCTCTTCTCTCCTGGTGCTTCTTGCAATTTTTGTAAGAAGTGTGAGGAGAGGCACTCCTGGCAAAGTATGCAAGAATCAGATCAGTCCCAGAGAGGCACTCCAATGATGACATCTTGTTGCCCTCTGGGCACCCCAAGAATCACCCTCCAGTGATGACATCTTGTTGCCCTCTTGGCACCCCAATAATCACCCTCTGGAGGTGACTGCCTCAGTTTGCCTCATGAAAGGTCTGCCTCTGGTCACTATGAGCTGAGCTCAGCCCGCCTCTGAATTCGAGCTTGGAATGCCTCGGCCTACAGCGCTGTAACACACATAATCAGAATTCCATCAGATGTGTAGTCCTCTTCCATCAGGAGCTTATCACATATGTTCTCACTGCTGAAATCTGGTCTTGGTCTGAATCGCCAGAGGTAGTTGTCTTCTGTCCTGCAGGTCAAGTGATCTCGAAAGACGACCCGGAGACATTTTCTGATAGCTAACCTATGAATGAGCAACATTGTATAAGTATGTATATAATGTGAGCCTGGTGTTCAGCAAGCTGGAGCAAAAGTAACCCGAGTAACCTGAATCTGGAAGTGTTTAATGAAAAGACCTCTCTGAAATTTGGCTCAGTGAAGATACTCAAAATATTTATACTATCTAAATGAAAATAGCCAAGAATAGATGAAACACCAATCATGGCGTTCCGCAAAGATAAATTTTGCCCTCAGAATTCATTACTTTTATGACATTTTTATTAAAACTGCTAATGGTTTCCTAGAAAGTTAAAAAGGAGGTCTTTTAATGTACACAGGGATATGTTCTTTTCTAAAGGGGTTGCATCATGAAACAGGACATTCATTTTGAGTACATCGTTTATTAAGAGCTTTCCAGTACAATATAATGGCTCCTTCTGAGGATAAAGGAAGCATGCAACACACAATCCCGAATCTTCCTCTCTATACACACTTGTTTTTGCTTCTCTCCCTGCCCCACAGAAGCGCTGTTTGTTGCCAGGTAGATTCTGTGGAGGCTACGGAGTCCTCCCTGCACGCCGTCCCGCTCTGAAGACTCCCTGCCTTAAGACAGTTCTGATTGTATCAATGGATCCCTGCCACTCATGTCAGCTATCATGAGGATTATTAGAAATACTTTTCAACAAAACCATTCTCAAAGCAGTTGACACAGCAAAATGAATGAGAAAATGGCTTCTTGTCCCAAAAGTGTTTGCAGTTTAAAAATATCCAGCAACTAGCACTATCTTAAAAAACTAGCTTTTTGCTGCTTTCCAAATGGTTAGAGGGGCCCCTTGCAGAGGCCCTGCATCTTGTGTTCCTTAATATGAAGAACAGCCTGTAAATGCATGAAGATCAGAGCAGGGCCATCTGCCATCTGCATGAAGGCCTGCCACAATCTTGCTGCCCCCTCCATGAGGTCATTCACATCATCAACAACTGTGTTCTACCCGGGTTTTGGAGCTGTGTGTGCTCCCAATTTTTGGTTGTGTGGAAGCAAGATTAGAGGGAAACTTGGGTAGAAGTGATTGTGTGGAAGCAAGATAGGAGGAAAAGCTACTACCTTGCTTCCACATAGTCACCTCTACCCAGGTTGTCCTCCTACCTTGCTTCCAAACAACCAAAGGTTGGGAGCACACACAGCTCCCAAACCTGGGTAGAACACAGTTTTTGATGGTGTGAATGACCTCCATGTGTTCAGCTTCCTCTGTTTGGTTGCATGGACAAGGCCTTAGTTGGTTCCAGAATAAGGATCACTTCTACACATTTGTGACCCATAGCTGTTTTCTAAAGTAGAAAGAGCTGCTACCAGTCAGAGTAGACAAGACTGAGCTGGATGGATGGAAGGTGTGATATAAGGCAGTTTCCTGTGTTCCAGTTCAAATTTTGTCTATGCCAAACAGCCTTAAGTCTCCTCTCCCAGCCTCAGCAGCAATATGGAGATGATAATATGTACTTACCATACAGAGTTGTTGATACAGCTAGATGTGAAGTTCGCTGAACATTCAAAAAGTAGAGGGGGATAAGACCACCTTTCACTGAAACAGATGCCACATCTGTTTCACTGTATATAATATTAACATTAAATATTAACATATATTAACATAATATAAAATATAATGAAGCTACCTTATACTGAGTCAGATCATTGGTCCATCCAGTACTGTCTACACCGGGGTTTCACATCTATGCACATCCAGCAGTTTTTGGACTATAACTCCCATAATTCCTGACCACAGAGGGCAATAGCCAGGGATTATGGGAGCTGTAGGCTAACTGCTGCAGAAGGGCCAAAGTTGTGCAGCCCTGGTCTACAGTAATCGACAGAGGCTCTCCAGGAAGGAGACTCTCAAACTCTACCTGGGCAGGCTGTATGCAGCCCTGAGCTCTATAAAGGACAAATGGGTTAAATTTCATTAATACTAGAAGATGGGCCTTCTCACTTATTCCCCGAGATTGTGGAATGCGCTCCCTTTTGAGATACGATCCTCCCCATCTCTGGCAATTTTTTTTTTAAAAAATCTGAAAACCCATCTTTTCATCCAAGCTTTCCCAACTTTTTAAAATTGTCTGTTTTAATTTTATGGTTGATTTTAAATTGCTGAATTGTTTTAAATTTTTATATGTGTTTTAATTGTTTTATGTTAACCGCCCAGAGATGAAGGTTTGGGCTGTATAGAAGTTTGATAGATAGATAGATCGATAGATAGATAGATATTTCAAATTTTTGTGATCTGAGGGAAGTATTTATTCAGTATTTCTGTCATCCAAAGATTCATTTCTATGGAAACAAAAAAGTCCTTTATATCTCAGTGCCTCTGACTGTCACCACAAATCTCTTACTACCTTAATGTGCATCAGATAGAGACATAATTTCTGTTTGTGACTCTTCTGGGGTGAATACACAGTTGAGAAAATAATACCACAAATGCTACTCTCTGTTCTCCAATGATCCTTAAGAACATAAGAACAGCCCTGCTGGATCAGGCCCAAGGTCTATCTAGTCCAGTATCCTGTTTCACACAGTGGCCCACTAGAAGCCTCTGAGAAGCGCACAGGCAAGAGGTATGTGTATGACCTCTCTTCTGCTGCTGCTCCTCTGCAACTGGTATTTTGAGGCATCTTGCCTCTGAGGCTGGAGGTGGGCTACGGTCACCAGACTAGTAGCCATTGATAGATCTGTCCTCCGTGAATTTGTTTTCTTTTCAATCCCTTTCCTAATGATCCCTAGCATGGAATTGGCCCTTTTCACAGCTGCTGCACACTGAGTTGACACTTTCAATGAGCTATCCACCACATCCCCAAGATCTCCGTCCAGGAAGTTTTCCACAACGGCTTTTAGACCGCATCTGCGGTCTAAAATGGAGCGGACGTGTTCACATATTGGGCAAATTTACCTTGAAGTCCCTGGAAGCTATCGGGGAGTGCTTTACACAATTTGGGTTTTTCACTGCTTGTTAGAGTGCAACCCAATTTATATCCGAGGTTAAAAAAATCCAGTTTTTGCATTTGGTTTTTTGGACAGCATTGAGTTCTCAATAAAGCCTTGCAGAAAACTCACAGTAAAGCCTGCTGTGTGGAGAACTCCCTGGTCAGTCACCAACAGCTCAGACTCCATCAGTGTATAAGTGAAGTTGGGGTTGTTGGTTTTTCCTCTCAATATGCATCACTTCACTTACATTGAACCGCATTTGCCATTTTGTCGCCCACTCCCCCAGTTTGGAGAGATCCTTTTGGAGCTCCTCACAATCTGTTTTGGATTTGAATACCTTAAATAGTTTAGTGCCATCTGCACGTTTGGCCACCTTGCTGCTTACTCCAACTTCTACATCATTTATGAACAAGTTAAAGAGCACTGGTCCCAGTACAGATCCCTAGGAAACCCTACATCTTACTTCCCTCCATTGTGAAAACTGTCCATTTATTCCTGCCCTCTGTTTCCTGTCCTTCAGTTACCAACCTGTCCCCTTATCCTGTGACTGCTATGTTTTGTAATCCCTGGTTGTGTAGATGGAGCTGTTCAAGTCTTGAACATCTGTGCAAATTCTGTTTTTGGCCAGCAGCGATGATCAGGCCCCCTGAAAGCAAGGTTGGGCCCTGGGGAAAATCCATAGGCTCTTTCCTAGCTGCTCCCCCTTCCAAGTTCTCAGGCCCCCTTCAGCTTCCCCTCCTCTTGCTTTGAGCTCTGCAGGGGAGGGTAAAGCATGCAGGAATTCATTTCACCAGATTACAGCTCCCTAGGGTGTGATCCATCATGGAGAAACCGCTCCCCCTCTCCTTGTCTTTCCCCCACTCCTCCCTTCCTTGATTGCTCAGCAAGAGGAAGAGGCAACCTCTTGGCATTTGGACAGGCCCCCTGGAGAGGTAGCTCTGGAATTCTTACTGCCTAGGGTGTCCCAGAATGGACAGAACTTCCTCTCTTCTGCAAGACAGCCAACCCTGATGAAAAGCCTCAGAGCCAACCTCTGATCACCTGTTATATTAGTTTTCAATAAATCTGACCAGCACAACTTGCAACTACATCAAACATGCTACCCATTGGCATGTGCTATGATGACATGTTGCTCTGCTTCACAGCTTTCCAAGGGATAAACTGGCAAGGTGCCATTCTGAAATCAGTGCTGGGTGGGTGGATAAAGAGAGCTCTACACAAAGCTTTAAGACTGGCTTTGGGGTACATTCAGAATTTAATGTTCTGTTTTGTTAATTGTGGGTTTTCTGTTTTTGGTAGCCTATCTGTTGGGGTGTGTTTTTCTATTCTGACATTGTCATATTATTAACACAGAACAAAGAGCGATCACCGCTTTTCGGCGGCCATGTGCTGCAACAGGAGCTGTGTGGCTCCCAGCAGCAAACCCTGCTAATTCCCCCTCCCCTTAGCCCAGGTTAGCAGAGCGAGTGCTCCGCTAACCCTGTCTTTTAGATCGTGTATTGCTGTGGCGCGGCTCCATGCCGCAGCAACACACAAAGAGACCTCCCCCGGGAGGATGCAAGCAGGGGGTCTCTCCAGGATGCGCTCGTGTGGGGCTTTCTGAAACTTCCGGGGGCCATGTGGCCCCCGATCCCCACAGCCCCCATCAGCTGGCAGTTGTGTGGGCAGCCAATCCGGCCACCTAGGATGAGCCCCTGGTGGCACAGTGGTAAAACTGCCGCCCTGTAACCAGAAGGTTACAAGTTCGAGCCTGACCAGGGGCTCAAGGTTGACTCAGCCTTCCATCCTTCCGAGGTCGGTAAAATGAGTACCCAGAATGTTGGGGGCAATATGCTAAAATCATTGTAAACCGCTTAGAGAGCTCCGGCTATAGAGCGGTATATAAATGTAAGTGCTATTGCTATTGCTGTTGCTAGGGCTTCCTGCCTGCTCGTCTGCGGAGAGAGTGGGCTAAGCCCGCTCTCTCTGCAAACCTCTTCCCAGTGAGTCTCACGATCAGTGAGACTTGCCTCATGGTCATATTATTAACACAGAAAAAAGAGTGATCACGGTTCCTTGTCCCAAAGGGGACCACAGTCCAAAAAGACACCAGCAAAGACCCACTCAAAAAGATCCTGTGCTGGGAGGAATCGGGACAATTGCTTCTCCTCTGCTAAATATAAGAGAGTTTACCACTTAATCTCAGTTAGCAGAAATGCCTCTGGGAAGCCCATAAGTGGGTCATATAGGCAAATAACCCTCCTACACTGCTGCTTCTCAGCTACAGGCATTCAGAAAGATCCTTTCTACCTCTGAATGTGGATGTAGCATCTAGCCACTGATAGACCTGTGTCCTCCATGGATCTGTCTAATTCCCTTTTAAAGCTGTCATGGATAGTTAAATAAAATCACTCCTCCTGTCCCTTTTTCATTTGATTCCACTCTGACCTAGAGGAATAATGACCTATTTGTTGATAACCTCCTCACCTGAAACTTTGTGTGTGTTTTTCAGGAAGGTCTTAAGATAAAATAAAATTAATCTAATTTAGCTAATCAAAATTGGCTCTCTGCTCTTCCAATATAAGGATTAGGAAAGTTCATATGACATATGACATATAACACATAACATGTAACATATAACATAACGAAAGTTAAGTCTACACAAAAGAGGTTAATTAATTACATATCTGCGTTAAACTAACTATAGAACAATAGAAGATGTCCACGGGTGAACTAGTTTTCTATTAAGGTCTGGGAAAGGACATGTTTTTCTTAGAATTTTTGACTTGCTCATGAGACATTATAGGGTAAAACAAAAACAAAAAAACCAATAAATCCAAATGCTGATTTAGGTTGCCTTTGGGCATCTTACTGACTCTTCCATTTCATTGTTAAGTATGGCTCTGCTTCTTGTACCAACGCTCCTTTCAATTACTTCTCATGTAAAGCCCTTGGTAATCAATTCTATTTTGACATTTGACATCTTATGGTTTGCCTTCACTTTAAGATCTATATATGCTGGAAGTTATGTCAGTAATGTTGTAGCTCTGCCTCTCAAATTCTTTTCATGTATTAATTATTGTTAGTACAATGTCCTCATGAGGAACAGGAGGCTTCATGGCGGTGTGCCCTTTGGATCAGAACTTTGCAGACTACAGTTTCTTGATATAGCTTACAGCTGTTCTAAATATGAAGGTGTGAGAGATCATCTAGCCAGAGGCAATATGTGGCAATATCATCTAGGGTAGTGGCATCCCTCAGGCCCCCATCCCTTTAAGAATATGGTCACCAGTTTCTTCCCAACGTAAAGACCTATTTGACCTGAAGAGGGGATGGAAGAGGTGAGATCAACTCTGCAGGTTGATTATTTTATCTGCTGTGACTTTTGTTTTTAGCGTTTGAAATCTCAAGCTACCTTGCATGTCCTGGAAGAAGAGTGATATTAAATGTAATACGTAAGTCTTAGAAAACCTTTTGCCCCGTCATTGATGCTGGCTGTGTGGTCTAAGAAACGGCAGGTGATATTGTTTGGGGACATGGTCTAATTTGTTAATGAACAAGAAATTTGTTAATGAGCAATGTAAAACCTGCAAGGAGGAGCTACCTGATGACTCAAAGTCCTGTGTTTGCCTCCCTGCCAGTTCAATTAAATAACAATTTCTGCCTTTGATAAATGTTTCCTGGACACAATTTCTAGTGCCAGGTTGGGATCTGGCTTTCAAAATGAAGTGTGCGTAATTCCATGGAAAAAGTGGAATCAAAAACTAGCCGGCAGTAATTACATTGCTGCGTTTCCACTTGATTTCCATCTCTGACAAATGGTTTCTCTCAGGCTCTTGTAATTTCACATTGAAAAAGTCCTGTAAGGAAATTGCCACTGAAGTTTGTTTATGTTATACGTACTTATTACTGCCGGCCAGCGACAATAGGGTGTGTGGCAGTTCCATTGTACTGGGTGAACACACTACAGCAGGAGCACGCAGCATGGGCAAGCCGTTGCTTCCTCTAAGAGAATTGCACAAAGGGCTTTCCCCCCAAATGGCAGCTTTTACTACATACTCTACGGCTCCTGTTCCGAACAGCACAAGGTGGTTTTACTTCATTACTGGATGCTCTGAACTTTGCTGGATGGGATTAAATGCCCATCTAATCCCCCACACCCTGTTTCCCATCATGTGGATGCTCCTGAGAAGCCAGCAAGCCGGCCAGAAAGGAAAGAACTCTTGCATGGCGTTTGCTCCAAGCATCTGTTATTCAAACTTGCAACTGAACATGAGGTCCCATTTAGCTGTCTTGGCTCACAGCCATCTCTAGACCTGTCCTCCATGATATTGTCCAATCCGCCTTTAAGGGCATCTAAGTTAGTGGCTGTTATTATTTATTTTATTTTAGTTATTTATCACATTTATATACCGCCCAAACTTTCGTCTCTGGGCAGTGTTATGTCAGTGAATTCCAATGTTGTGTAAAGGAGTATTTTCTTTTCTTGGTTATTGACCATAAATGTCATTGGGGGACTTTGAGGCTGTTCTGATGGGCAGCCAAGACCAGGCTTGACTGTTAGTGAGAAGCGCCAGGATCCATGTGGATCTCGGCAGCAGCACAGCGGAGAATCTCCTACAGACCCTGCCAGTTAGCCAAAGTTAAGGGCACAATCAGGTTCTTAACTCAGGCTAACGGCTCATGTGCAACCACCGGAGCAGCCGGTGCTGGCATAGGAGCGGACTCCTGGCCATTGCCGGGGGGGATCCTCACAATGCACCACACACTTGCATGTTGCATTCTGTGTGTGATTCTTGGAGGCCGAGACAATGAGTCCCCGCCTCAGAGCGATCGGCCCTGCTCTGCTCTGCACAGGGCAGGGCTGATCATGTGGGAGCTCCTACCAGGCTTCCGAGGATTGTCTGGCAGGAAGGATAATCATATAATCATGTACTCCACTCTCGGTTCTTTGGAGGAAGAGCAGGATATGAATGTAGGGGTCGGGGAGGAGAGCTGGTCTCGTAGCAAAGTGGCCAGAACCTAAGGGGTATACTCGTGGGTCAAATGGGCCGTAAGCTAGAATTTGGCTTTTAAAAAGCCAAATCTGGCCACCTAGTCTCGTAGTAGAAAGCGTGACTTGTCCCCTTAGCAGGAAAGCAAGGTTTGGGAAGCCTCTCTCTGCCCGCCGACCCACCCACTGACCCGCCTGCCTGGTCATGAGAACAACCTCCTTGCATTTTAGTGTTGTGAGAAAATGGTGGAATACGGATAGGGATATTTCTTCCTGTTCCCTTTCTCCACATCA
This sequence comes from Hemicordylus capensis, assembly GCF_027244095.1. Lineage (NCBI taxonomy): Eukaryota > Metazoa > Chordata > Lepidosauria > Squamata > Cordylidae > Hemicordylus > Hemicordylus capensis. The sequence continues at coordinate 243,757,556 of NC_069661.1, read as the reverse complement.
TGCATCCTATACATCTGTACCATGTCTCCTCCCCCACCCATCTTTTGCCCACCCCCTGCTTTTGATGGACACTCCCAGTATCTGATGTGTGGCAGGCTTGCTGCAAATCATGTTCCAAATAGAAAACCTATTTACATGCTCCCACAGGAATCAAAAGGAGCCATTGCATCCTCCTTCCCTCCCTGGGTTTCGTTCCTTCACCGCATTAGATTGTGGCGCTAGCGTATGCCACAAACCAGTAACGATCTTTTATATTTATAAAAGGTAGGGGACAGCGATAGATATGTAGCTGTAGTTGTGTGCTGCTTAGAAAAACCATTAACACGTCTGCAGATCCTCACAGCAAATACTCATAGAAGCTTCCCATGCACTTCAATAAGACTTTTACTCCCACGAACACGGCAGGAGTTAGGAGGCAGGTTTGCATACGCCTTGTGATGGGTACGTGCTATGCCATCTAGCGGTCACAAAAAACAGTACAACAAGGAGCAGTTCACCAGGTAGGGCTGCAATCAATGAAGACGCTTCTGTATCAGCCAGCAATCAAAATTTTGACGTTTTAGGCAAATATTTGCACACTGTGAGTCTCTGGTTCTTTAACAATATGGTCCTCCTTGGTTTTATTTGCCCTTGTGCCTCATGCCTTCCCAGCCCTATGCCAGCAGTCTGTCACAATTTATCTAAATAGGTTTTTTATGAAGTTAAGCAAACAGGTTCAAAATGACATTTGTTTTGGTTGCGGTGCATTGTGTTGTGTTACGCTTCAAGTCAGAGGCTTTGATCAAGCCGAAGAAAAGCATGCATAAGTGGTGGCAGTGGGAAGCGTGTTTCTTGGACTGAAAAAGGCGATCCGGGAGCTGGATCCTCGTTTTGGATGGTGGTAGAGGAGCAACAAGTTGGATGCCTGCATGATGTGGCAAGCAGAGGTATCCTGCCTAGTGGACACATTATTTGAATACTCTGCACAATGCCCCTAGCACTGTGTGGAGAGGACCATTCCCACCAGGCAGTTCCATGCTTTGCCCAGTGCTGGTAAGGCTCCTTTAAGGGAAGTAGAACCCTTTTACATAAGAACTTAAGAACAGTCTAGTCCAGCATCCTGTTTCACACAGTGGCCCACCAGATGCCACTGGAAGCCACAGGCAGGAGTTGAGGGCACGCCCTCTCTCCTGCTGTTACTCCCCTGCAACTGGTACTCAGAGACATCCTGCCTTGAGGCTGGAGGTGGAGACCTCTCTTCCATGATAGACCTTTCCTCCATGAAGCCTTTGTTAGACCTCTCCTCCATGAAGTTATACAAGCCCTCTTTAAGCCATCCAGGTTGTTGGCTGTCACCACATCTTGTCCAGAGAACTCCACAAGTTGATTATGCATTGTTGTGCTACCCCTGCACCATCTTGGAAGGCCTGCACACTGAGGGCTGGGAAGTATGGCCCTTCCCATTATCTGTCAGTCCCAGGTGCAGTCCAGTCACCGCAAGTGCAGGTGCAGGTGCAGGGAGGGACACAGGGGGCAGCAAATACTGGGCCACCATCCACTGCCACCAGCCTCCTTCACCCCATTGAACACACTGTTCATTTTCTCTTTCTCCCCTGCTGGGGCACACCTCTTCTTCTTTCCCACCCAACTTAAGCCAAGAACACCCCTATCACCATGGGTACCAGCCCCACCATCCATGGGTGCCACCCCTATCACCCCACCACCCCATATTATTTACCTCACTGAGACACACTCATTTCCCCTTCCTCACCCTGCTGCAGCACACCTCTGAGGAATATAGGAAGATGCTGCTACTGCTACTACTGCTACTACTACTACTACTACTACTATGGATATTTATATACTGCCCTTCAACCAAAGTTCTCAAAGCGGTTTACATAGAAAAATAAATAATACATAAATAAGATGGTCCCCTGTCCCCAAAGGGCTCACGATCTAAAAAGAAACATCAGGTTGACACCAGCAACAATCACTGGAGGTACTGTGCTGGGGATGGAGAGGGCCAGTTACCCTATCCCTGCTCAAGAAAGAGAATCCCCACTTTTAAAAGATGCCTCTTTGCTCAGTTAGCAGGGGTGGCTGATACTGATATGGCAGTATCAGCTACCATATACTGAGTCAGTCCATTGGTCCATCTAGTTCGGTATTGTCTACACCAATTGGCAGCGGCTTCTCTAAGGCTGCAGGCAGAAATCTCTGTTAGCCCTATCTTGGAGATGCTGCCAGGGAGGGAACTTGGAACCTGGATGCTCTTCCCAGAGCAGCTTCATCTCCTAATGAGAATATCTTACAGTGCTCACATTCATAAGAACATAAACATAAGAACAGCCCTGCTGGATCAGGCCCAAGGCCCATCTAGTCCAGCATCCCATTTTGCACAGTGGCCCACCAGATGCGGCTGGAAGCCACAGGCAGGAGTTGAGGGCATGCCTCCCCCGCAACTGGTACCCAGAGGCACCCCACCCCCAAGGCTGGAGGTGGCCTAGAGCCCTCTGACTAGTAGCCTTCAATAGACCTCTCCTACATTCATATGTAACCAGGGTGGACCTTGCTTAGCTAAGGGGACAAGTCATGCTTGCTACCACAAGACCAGCTCTCCTCCTCTTCTTCTCCCCCACCTGACTATTTTAAAAAGATGTCACAATTTTAATTATGCATTAATTTAAAATTAAAATCAATACATCAATATACCATTTAATATAAAGTGATTCATCTGGTAAGAGGGAGGTTAATCCTCTAGTCATATTTTATCAACTACAGCCTTATCAAATATTAGAAACTGGCTAATATACCTAAGAAGCTAGATTTCACGTGACGTTTGGATGGGTTTAATAGATTTATGATGAAACCTTAGACCAATAGCCAAGTATTGTGGTAAGATGCTTATTGAAACTTGTTTCAGCAGCAGGGCGTTTTTCACACAGGGCTTTTAGCTTGCATCTCCTCTGGAATGGAGGGTGTGCATTCACATTTCAGCCAGATTTCACCCAAAGTCCCTGCGAGCTATCGGGGAGCATTTCACACACGATTCAGAGTTTTCATTGCATGTTAGAGTGTAGCCCGATTTATACCCAGGGTAAAAAAAAAATCCACTCTTTGCTTTGGTTTTTTGGGGCAACTTAGAACCTCGCAGTAAATTTGCAGTAAAGCCTGCTGTGCGAAAAACGCCCAGGAAGGGAACTGAGAATGAGCTAGGCCCCCATCAACCCTAAGTGTGGGCCTCCCTGAATAAATGAGTGAAGATTCGGCCAAAGCTGTATAATCTGCACAATTCATGTGGAGCACCATGTGGAGATGACCATTCCCAGCATGTAGTGCTATGCTTTGCCTAGTGCTGGTAAGGCTCCTTTAAGGGAAATGGAGCCTTTTTCAGCCCCTGCCAGGGGCGGAGCCACCATTAGGTGAACGGGTTCAAAGAACCTGGGCCACCACCAATCAGGGGCCACGGGGAGGCCCCCGCTTTATTTCAGTCCCAAACGGGGAATCAGCCCGCGCTGAGATGGCAGCACAGCCGGAGTGACTCTTCCTGCCTTAAAGGCAGGGAAAGCCGCTCCTGGTCTCACTGCCAACGCAGTGGGGCTGATTGTTCTCCCTCCCAAATGGGGCTACGCAGCCCTGTTTAGGAGAGAGATCAGCCCACGCTGCATTGGCGGTGCAGCTGGAACAGCTCTCCCTGCCTTTAAGGCAGGGAGAGTCACTCCAGCCCAGGCCATACAACGCAGCACGGGCTGATCTCCCTTTCAAATGGGGCCGCGTGGCCACGTTTGAGAGGGAGACCACATCTCCCGGGTCTGATGTCAGACCTGGTGGACGGGGCCAGGGGGCCGCGGCGGCGGCCACACATGGGCCGCCAACAGCCTCCCTACGCTGCTGGACCCTGCAGCATCTTGGAAGGTGTGCACAGAGTGTTGGGAAGTAGCTCCTAAGAGAGGGCCCAGTCTACCTTAAAGGGCTCTCCTGGCACTGAGAAAGGTGCAGTATTGTGCAGAGGTCAGCACAGTGGGAAATGACTCTCACATAGAAGGGTGGTTTTTGGTTTCTTTTGCCAAAGCCTTCCCCGCTTGAAAGACAGTGAAGATCTCTGAGCGAGTTTATAGAACAACAAATATTTATATAGCACTTTTCAACAAAAGTTTCCAAAGCAGTTTACATAGACAAATAATAAATAAATAAGATGGCTCCCTGTCCCCAAAGGGCTCACAATCTCAAAAGAAACATAAGATAAGACACCGGCAACAGTCACTGGAGGTACTGTGCTGGGGGTGGATAGGGCCAGTTACTCTCCCCCTGCTAAATAAAGAGAATCACCACATTAAAAAGGTGCCTCTTTGTCCAGTTAGCAGGGGACAAGCATTTACCAACTGCAATTGCAAAGACTGTGTTCTTGAATCAAGATCATCCTCATCTGGTCCTTGACATCCCATCTGGTGAGTTCTGAAGAAGCTTCCCTTCCTGCTACCGTTTGGCATCGCCGCTGCCTGTGCTCAGCCAAGTTCTAAAAAGCTCAGATTCCAGATCTAACGTCTAGCTAGACACTGATGGGGAAATGTCTTCTATTTATAGAAGTCATGGGCAGCCTTTGAGCAGCACATTCCGTTGTCCAGCTTGGGCTCTTTGCAGCAGCATTCGATTTGTGAATTATGCCACTCCGAAGTTTTGTTGTCATTTTCAGTGTGTTTCCACCCACTCTCCCTGCGTGCTAGAGTGGTTTCATTAAACAAGCACGAGAATGAAAATAACAGCTGCTGAATGAAAGGGGGAAAACATCCAATGTATTCTCAAGGATGAATGACGTTCATAAAGGCTTTGCGTCCAGACCTCCACGTAGCAATGGTGGCTGGAAGGACTTTACGTCATCTCCATCTGCGGCCTTCCGTTCCATTGTCACATCTATGAGTAATCATTTGTACTCTTTTTGACCTTTAACCTTGACCACTGCAATATACTTTCTGTGGGCTTAACTGAAAGGCAGTTCAAGAGTTTCAAGGCTAGTTCATGGAATACTTCCCTGTTGGTTCTGCTGGACCTCTCGGCAACTTTTGATACCATCAACTATGGTATCCTTCTGAACTTTCTTGTGGAGATGATGGTAGGAGGCACTGTTCTGCAGTTTTTGAGGGATGAGGCTACAGTTCAGTGGGCATGCAGCGGGTTCCAGGTCCAAACCAGGGGTGTAGCTATAACTCAGTGGATGTGTTCAAAGAACCCAGGCTGCCCCACTCCTGAGGGCCTACAACCGCTTCCTGTTTTCTTCATTATCTCCCTCACTTGGGGCTGAGTGGGGCTGGGTGGAGTGTTTCCAAGTGTGCAGCCTTAAAATATCCCTTAATAACTCTGTGTTGTCAAGAAAAGAAAAGAAAAAGAGATCTGTGCTACTAAAATGGGGGCGGTATTTTCTGTGAGTTTGAAGGTCAATTATGTGCACTCCCTGTTGAGATGAGAGCCTCCCCATCTCTGGCAAATTTTAAAAAGGCACTGAAGACATATTTGTTCACCCAGGCTTTTAATTAGATTCATAGCTTTAATACTTTTAATGTTGGGTTTTGAATGATTTTAATGTTTGTTTATATGATTTTAATTGTAAACTGCCCAGAGATTCAAGTTTTGGGCGGTATAGAAATACGTTGAATAATAAATAATAAATAATAAATATAATGATATTAGTTTGGAGAGGCATGGGTAGTAACTTCTGTCAAACAAGACTTCAGATACTGCAGTACCCTCCAAAGAATACTGATCAAAATCATCATTTTTTTTCAACAGAAAGGAACATTTATCCTCCAGTTACAGAGAGAGCTTCTTTGGTGGAGAAAACTCCTACCAAAGAACCTTTCCTTATGTCACAGTTTTGTTAATATAATTAAGATGGGGAAGTTGTTTCAGCATTTTAACATGATAAGCCCTGAATATTCTTTTGGTGATAAAAATTTAAATTTTATCTGCCTGAAAGTTTGCAGGCATCAACTAGAGGACACCCCCCTTTCGGATCTGGTGCAGAAAGTGGCTAAGATGTAGCAATTAATAATTGACCCTTAACTCTAGAAAACAAGTGCAGGCTGCTAGGGCTGTTCACTGGGCATGGCAACCCACATGAACCTGTAGCATCACCCCCCTGGTGCAGTTGCTTCCACCATGGCCATTTCTGGGGGAGCTCATTACATTCCCAGTCCTGGGAGGACCTCTTCTACAGGAAGCAGAGCCTATGGGGCTGAGAATTCATGGGAACTGGACATTGGGAAAGCACATGGGGACCTCTGGGAGGTGTACATCCTCCCAGAACTATTTCCGTGGCTGCAGTGGAGTTGTGTATGAATTTGTGAGGGAATGTAAGGAGATGGCAATGGCTTGTAGAAGAGCATTCAAGCTAGGGTGAATCCTTATGAGGAAGCACAAGCTGGTGGCAAAGTAACAGGGCAGGGGTCATAGGAACATAGGGAGCTGCCTTATACTGAGTCAGATTATTGGTCCATCTAGCTCAGTATTGTCTACACAGACTCGCAGTGGCTTCTCCAAGGTTGCAGGCAGGGATCTCTCTCAACCCTATCTTAGAGATGCCAGGGAGGGAACCTGGAACCTTCCAGTATGCAGATGCTTCTCCCAGAGCAGCCCCATCTCCTAGGGAATATCTTACTGTGCTTACACAGGTAGTCTCTCATTCAAATGCAAACCAGGGTAGACCCTGCTTAGCAAAGGGGACAATTCATGTTTGCTGCCACAGGTTTCAGAGACGTAAGTTTTGGCCGGTATAAACATATGTTAAATAAATAAATAAAATAAGTGGAGGCAGGGTGGTGAATGGACCCGTGAAGGCACGTATGGCAGCAATGAGGTGGCAGTTGTACTTACCAGGGAATGCAAGGCAGAGGCAAGATGATCAGGGCCTTGTGGTAGCATAAAAGGTGGTGGCAGACTGCCTTTGAATCCAGGGGTTTGGCATCAGAGGTATACTGCCTAAGAATGGCAAGACTCCTCCATTTAACCAGCATGAGTAAGCTCTTCTCCATAGTGTCTAACCAGATTTCCCTTTTAAAACTCTGTCTTTTGTTCTGCGCTGTTCAACATTTTCATAAATGATTTGGAGGATGGAGTAAAAGGAGTGCTTTTAAAATTTGCAGATGACACTAATCTGGTGGGTCGGGTGGGGTGGGGAGAAAGCTAACTGTACAAGACAGAATCAAGATTCAATCCAATTTGCACAGACTCAAATATTGAGCCAAAGCCAACAAGATGAAGTTCAGTGGAGACTAGCGTAAAGACCTCCATTTGGGTAAGGAAACTCAAATTACTACTACAACTACTACAAATATGTATATACAACTTTCCAACAAATGTTCTCAAGGCGGTTTACATAGGAAAATGAATCATAGGTAGGTAGGTAGGTAGGTAGGTAGGTAGATAGGATAGATAGATTATAAAATAAAATAATATAAAATAAAATAAGATGGTTCCCTGTCCCCAGTGGGCTCACACTCTAAAGATAGATAGATACCAGCAACAGCCACTGGAGGGATGCTGTGCTGGGGATGGATAAGGCTAGTTGCTATCTACCTGCTCAATAAAGAGAATCACCACTTTTAAAAGGTGCCTCTTTGTTCAGGTAGCAGAGGAGAGAGAAATCAAATGCACAAGTATAGGATAGTATAGGCAGCAGTATATGTTAAAGGTCCTAGTGCCAAGGTGCAAAATAAGTTGAATGTGAGCCAGCAATGTGGTGAAGCTGCTAAAACAGTGAATGCAATCTTAGGTTGCATCAGCAGAGACAAGGAGGCTGCATGTGTGGAGCACCAGGATCTTGCCCAGCCTAACTCTTGCTCTTGCCCAGCCTAACTATGCTCCTAAGCCCAGCTCTTAGCTGAGGTTAAGGGAGCAAGTGCTCCCTTAACCCGGCTGCTGGGCTCATCGGTCTCCACGACTCCATGGAGCCGAGGAGATACAGAGACGGTCACCTAGAGCACTCATCTGGTGGGGGAAATCCCCCACGTCACCGCACTCATCACACAGTGCCTTGTGTCATATCCTGGGATAATGAGTCCCTTCCTCTGTTGATACGCACTGCTCCCAGCATTGCAGGTCATGTGGGCACATGGCTTGCACGCCACTGGCACTACAGGCACCAAGAGTGATCATCTTGGGGAAGGTAGGTTGAACCCTGCCTTCCCACCTGCCCACTTGCCCTCATGTGTGGTTGTGTGCAGAGGTGCACCTAGGTAATTTTGGAGTCTGGACATAAAGGCCTTGGAAGGCCACACACACACACACACACACACACACACACACACACACACTCACACTCACACTCACACTCACACACACACTATGCTGGAGCCCCCCCCTCAAATTAAGCATCATCCCCCTACACACACCATGACATATGCAGTATTTTTAACACATGGGTTCACAGCAACTGAACTCACAAGAATATACCCTATAAAACAGGTATGTTTATGCAATTATGCATTAGCAGAAACATTTCAACACATAACTCAACATATTCCCGTCCCACATGTTTCTTTCTCCACTCCCCCCTCTGTCTCTAAAGAGGATTTGGGGTCCCTCGGGGTGTGTGGAGGCCCTGGACTTTGACCCCGAAGTCCAGGGGTAAGAGTGCCTCTGGTTGTGTGAAGAGCCCCAGAGTGTCCAGATCACAAGAAATAGTCATTCCACTCTGTTCTGTGCTGTTCAGACCTCACTTTTGTAATGCTGTGTCCAAATCTGGGCCCTACATTTTAAGAAGGATGTTGACGAACTGGAATGGATTCAGAAGAAGCTAACAAAAATGGCATGGGGTCTGGAAACCAAGTCCAATGAGGATAGGGTTGCCATATTCTGGCTTTCCAAATCCGGGTGCCTAATTATTTGCAAATATTATGTAAATTGGCTTGAAAATAACTTTTGAGCAGAATAGTGACTGCATGTTTTGCTCCATAACTCCACTACTACAAGTGGAAAAAAGCTTTTTAAAAAATGAAAGTTGAAATCCGGGTGAATCTAGGTGGGCTAAGCAATCTGGGTGAGATGCTTAGAATCTGGGTGAAACCTGGAATTCCAGGGGATATGGCAACTCTAAATGAGGGATGATCAAAGGAGCTAGGTATGTTTAGCCTGGAAGAGAAGACTAAGGGGGGATATGATAGCTGTTGCCAAATATTTGAAGGGCTGTTGCATAGAAGGGGAAGGGGAATTGTTTTGCATTGCTCCTGAGGGCAGAACTAGAACTAATGGGTTGAAAGACTAGACTTTAGGAAGAATTTCCTAACTGTGTAAGCTGTGTGACCGTAGAATCGTCTGTCCCATGCTTTGGTGGGCTTTCCTTCATTAGGAGTTTTCAGAGGGTAGATGGCCATCTGTCAGGGAGGCTGTAGCAGATTCCTGCATGAAGCAGGCATTTAGACTAGAAGACCTCCAGTGTCCCACAACTCTATTTATTTTATTTGTATTTATTTAACACATTTTAATACCTCCCAAAATGTAAGTTCTCTGGGCAGTTTACAAGACAGTAAATAACCAATAAAAAGATTAAAAACATTTCAACAATTAAAATTTAAAACGTTAAAAATATTAAAACACAATTAAAACAAAATTAAAACAATATCTAATTAAAAGCCTAGGAGGACAAATGTGTCTTGACTGCCCTTTTAAAAGCTGTAAGAGATGGAGAGGCTCTTATTTCAGCAGGAAGTGTGTTCCAAAGCCTCAGGGCAGCAATGGAGAAGGTCCGTCCCTGAGTAGCCACCAGATGAGCTGGTGGCCACTGCAGACAAACCTCTCCAGATGATCTCAATGGGTGGCATGGTTAATAGCAAAGAAGACATTCTCTTAAATACCCTCTACAATTTCAAACCCTTCCAACTCTATAATTCTTGTGCCCACCTCTTGCCACATATCTGAAAGCAATGGTATATGTAGCCTCTACTAATCTCAATGTTGAGGTGAATGTCCACAATGTGGTAAATTTTGACATTTACATGTAATTGTTAATAACTCTAAACAAACACCTGAAATGTCTGAAAACAGATATACTCCCCCCTACTTTTGGACACATACACCAGTGATTGCACCAGCATTCCTTGGTGCATATTTGCTCACCAAATAATCCACTCCTGCATCCTACCAAACTCATAGGAACTCAGGCACAACTCAGTTTAATCTCCCAAACTTTGGGAAAACTGTTTGTGCAACCAGTTCATTTCTCAGAAATGTCTTATTCACAACATTATAAATTATGTTCCCCCCCCATTGAACTGGCATTCCAAGAAACAGAAATCAGTTTCAAATCTTCCAGCAGCTGATGAAGACTGGTCCTGTGCAGACAAAACATTCAGCCTTATCTCAGTGGGGTAGAAAAAACAGACGTTTATTTTTTATTGCTTACAATAATATTGCTAAAAGAAGGGAGGAAAATCATGTGACCATGTAGCAGGGAAGAGATCAGTCGATTTGTCATTCTTATTTGAAATAGTAAGGATGGGGAGGGGGACACTTTCACGTTCTAACACCAAGCTTAAATAGTCATATCTTCTTACACTAGCAAGCAGGATTGATATAGTTCTGTTTGGTTTAATGTGATAGGCACCCTAATCTTACGAGTTGCTAGAACAAAGACTGCTTATGAGAAGGTTGCATGTATACAGGTATATTCTCAGAACCTGAGGGGGCAGAGTCTAGGATCTAAGGGGTGGAGTCTAGTGAGATGAAGGAAGAGATTTTCACATATTGTGAAATGTTGCATAGCAGAAACCTCTCTCTCTCTCTCTCTCTCTCTCTCTCTCTCTCTCTCTCTCTCTCTCGTATGTGTATGTATGTGTATGTATATGTGTGTGTGTATATATATATATTCCACCCATCTGTTGCCTAAAACAGTTTTCTAAGATAGCTTACAATCAAAATATTTTCAAAACATGATAAAATAGTCAGAAAATAAAGAGCAACTTACACAAAAGATAGGTTAGCGGATGAGACCAGGACCTCTGGAATAAATCCTACCACGCTGAGATGATGTATTGGTTAGAGTATTGGACTCAATGGCATGTTTAGGCATGGACCATGGGGCGGAGGTCCATGGCCTCCTACCTTGTCCCCCCCCCAATGCTCTGAGCCCAGAGCCCCAATGCCCCGATGCCGCCGCACGGCCCCTGCCACTATTTCCCCCTCGCCGCCACTTGCCGATATTTCCTCTGGCCACCACCTCAACCTGGGACACCAGGGAGAGGTTCGGATCCAGAAGCAACTCCCCCCTGTTCCTTATGGGGGAGCGTGACCCCATCCAGAACCGGCAGATCAAAATCCTATTTCTCAGGCTTATCAACCTCACAAGGTTGATGTGAGGATAATAATATAATCATGTACTCCACTCTCGGTTCTTTGGAGGAAGAGCAAGATATGAATGTAGGGGTAGGGGAGGAGAGCTGGTCTTGTGGTAGCAAGCATGACTTGTCCCCTTAGCTAAGCAGGGTCCACCCTGTTTGCATATGAATGGGAGACTACATGTGTGAGCCCTGTAAGACATTCCCCCTTAGGGGATGGAGCCACTTTGGGAAGAGCATCTGAGGTTCCAAGTTCCCTCCCTGGCAGCATCGCCAAGATAGGGCTGAGAGAAATTCCTGCCTGCACCCTTGGAGAAGACCCATTGTTTTAGCCTGGTGTTTAAAAATGATATTTAGATTTAATTTTAATATGCTTTTAAATGGTTTTTTATTTAAATTTGTATGTGTTTTTTATATTAATGTAAACTGCCCAGAGTCACTTTAGGAAGGTAAAGAGTGCCTTCAAGTTGATTTCGACTCCTGACACCCACAGAGCCCTGTGGTTTTCTTTGGTAGAATACAGGAGGGGTTTACCATTGCCTCCTCCAGCGCAGTATGAGATGATGCCTTTCAGCATCTTCCTATATCACTGCTGCCTGATATAGTACCAGTGGGGATTTGAACTGGCAACCTTCTGCTATTTATTTATTTATTTATTTATTTATTTATTTATTTATTTATTTATTTATTTATTTGTCAGTCAAGCATTTCCCACCATGCCACTTAAGGTGGTCTTCCGTTAGGAAGAGTGGTATATAAATTGAATGAATGAATGAATGAATGAATGAATTTCCAAGTGGTCCAGTGCCTGAGTTGTTAATTTTCAAAATGAATGCACATTCAGTTATTCACACAAAAATGTGTACCCACACCTGTACTTCCATGCAACATAATATGTGAAGAAGTAAAACCATTGGTCCATCTACTCCAGGCCTGCGCAACATAAGTCCCGGGGGGGGGGGCAGATCTGGCCTGTGGGGACTTTTTTGTTGGTCCACAGGAAGGAAAACCCTGTGGCAAAAGCAGGAGCCGTGAAGAGCTCTTGGCCTGTCCTGTGACAAGCAGCAGCAGCCCAATACATTTGTCTGCTTGAGACCCGATGTTCCTCACCTGCTAGACCCACTAGACCCGCCCTGGGCCCGGAGCCCACTGACACCACCCTTCGTCCCTCTTCCCCCTCACCTTTCCCCTGACCCTCACTTTCATTAATGTTTTAATCATTACCGCCTACTGCTGGACCCCTTTTTAACTGGAGAGGCCAGGGATTGAACCTGTGACCTTCTGCATGCAAGGCATGATCTTCACCACTGAAGTAACCCCCCTCTAGGTTAATTCTGGCAGGAATGAGTGCTTGCCACTCGCACCATTCATTGTACGGGAGCCTCTCTGCAGTCTTTAGTATCAAGCATTGTATTCCCAATGGGGAGCCTTAGGCGGTTCCAAATGAATTAAGAGGAATAGGTACATCGCAGAGGAGAAGCAATTCTGCATCTTCTCATTTTGTCCCACAACTGCTTTTCACAGATGGTGAAGCTCATTTCCTGAGACATGGAGCATAAGCAATGGCACGCTGATGACGTTCTTTCCTGCTACCCTGGACTTGTACTTTCTGCTTCAATAACTTTCAGAACTTTGCAAATGAATGCGGAATATGAAACCCCCTGAGCCTAAACCTTGCTTTCCTTTCCTTGGTTTTTCTTTCTCTCAGCCTTGGAAATGTGTTGAAAAAAAGATATTGCAAGGCGCAGCGGGGAAATGCTTGACTAACAAGCAGAAGGTTGCCGGTTCGAATCCCCACTGGTACTATTTCGGGCAGCAGGAAGATGCAGAAAGGAATCATAGGAAGCTGCCATATACTGAGTCAGACCATTGGTCCATCCATCATCTCATACTGTGCAGGAGGAGGCAATGGTAACCCCCTCCTGTATTCTACCAAAGAAAACCACAGGGCTCTGTGGGTGCCAGGAGTCAAAATTGACTCAATGGCACACTTTACTTAACTTTACCTCCACTTACCAAGGGAAGAACTGGTAACCGGGTTCAAAATGTCGGAAATCAAAAGTTTGTCATTGCCAAGCCTCCAGGCCAAACCAGAAGAGGTGGCAGGAGATTCGAGACTGGGACCTCTTGCAGTTATTTTCACAGCTAAGAGATACTGATTCAACTGGAATCAGTCTTCCTCGGGTCCTTGTGTACCCTGGTCCCAGTTTCAAAAGCAGTATGCAGCTTGGAAGATTGCTGTAAGAGAAAAGAAAGCCAATTGGGTGTGCCAAAAGAATGGGAGAGGAGAGCTGGTCTTGTGGTAACAAGCATGAATTGTCCTCTTTGCTAAGCAGGGAGGCTGTTCGCACAACTAAAAACTGAGTAGGACAGGTGTTCTACCCAAGTTTGGGAGCTGTGCACACTTCCAGTTTTTGGTTGTGTGGGAGCAAACAACTGGGTAGGAGGAGGGAGAAGTGATTGTGTGGGAGACAGGAGCTGGGTAGGACAGCATTTCCTCCTACCTTGGTCAAATGCTGGGTATGGAAGCTGGGTAGGATGGTGCTATCCTATCTAGCTCCTGTCTCCTACCCAATCACTTCTCCCTCTTCCTACCCAGTTGTTTGCTCCCGCACAACCAGAAACTGGGAGTGTGCGCAGTTCCCAAACTTGGGTAGGACCTGTCTGCTCTGGTTTGCATTTGAATGGGAGACTACATGTGAGCACTGTAAGATATTCCCCTTAGGGGATGGGGCTGCTCTGGGAAGAACTAGAAGATTCTGAGTTCCAGCACTGGCATCTCCATCACTTCCATCACTGGCCCACTCAGCTGAGAATCACACCAGCCAGCACATGTGGCTATCCACGTTTAGCCTCATGACAACCCTGCAAAGGTAATGTAGACCGAAAAGTGGTTTGCACAGGACCACTAACCGAGCTTTATTTATTTACATATTCAGTGTATTTGCCCCAAACCCACGTCTCTGGGCGACTTACAATAAAACAACACAGACGGAAAACAAAGCCCTTACATTTAAACAATGATCGATGTATAACTGAGCAGAGATTTATACCCCCATCTATCTTAACTGAAGCCTGAGACTCATCAGTGCACTGCCCTGCTTTTCACTTATACCAAAGGAAAACCTAGGGAATGGCTCCAAACCATCGACATCCTGATTTGGGTTTTATCCCTGGGTGACAATAAAGTTTCCCTATATCCACCAAACTGAAGTGAGGAATAATGCCCAACTTCATCTCGACTTTGTGTTTTGGAAAAATAAACTAAATAATTAAGGCCTAAGAGCTCAGGGCAGGGCTTTCAGATGAAAGCCGTGTTTACTCAAGCAAAAGTGTTTTGCTTTTCGCTGGATGCTTATCTCATTCCAGATGATGGATTTGTACAAAGGGAAGCTGCATGCTACAGCTCTGGGATGGGGTTGCTGCATTGAACTGATTTCTGTCGAACTTCCGTGGCCTTAATGATGATTAACCGTTTGATTTGGGCCTGGCTTAAGTGCATAAATCTCTCCTGACAGTTTCATGATCAGCTGCAAGGTCAACCGGCAGCCTCATCCATCCATTTATTGTGGATAAAACAAGCCAGGAATGGGCCAAAGGTCTGCTGTGATAGTGAGAGCCAAATTTAGGCAATGGCTTCAAAGTAGAAACTGGGTTCCTAAAAGAAAGGCAATAGACTGATCTGCAAACATTTCTAAACAACTCCCTACTTCTAAGTGGGGACAGAAAACATAGTGCTTGATGAGCCAACGTTTATGGTGCAATAAACAGTCATGGTTAATGTGCTGGTTTTGGACTACAACTCCCATAATCCCCACAGTGGCCAAAGGTTAGGGATGATGGGAGTTGTAGTCCAAAGTCATCCAAGACTGGATGTAGATGAGAATGGGTGATGCTGCCCTCGACTCACTATGCATACAAGATAATGTGACTTTCCCATGCTCTAGCATAGCTGGGCCACATCACAGGATTTATACATAATGATGTCGCCAAATTCATCATTACCTGGTTTGGAATATGCATTTGTCCCCTGCTAACCTGGCAAAGAGGCACCTTTTAACATGGTGATTCTCTTTATTTAGCAGGGGGAGAGTAACTGGCCCTATCCAACCCCAGCACAGGACCTCCAGTGACTGTTGCTGGTGTCTATTTTATGTTTCTTTTTAGACTGCGAGCCCTTTGGGGACAGGGTTCCATCTTATTTATTTATTATTTCTCTGTGTAAAATGCCCTGAGCCATTTTTGGAAGAAGGGCAGTATAGAAATCAAAGAAAGAAAGGAAGGAAGGAAGGAAGGAAGGAAGGAAGCAAGCAAGCTCAACAGGATTACAAAGTGAGCAAAATTTCCTCCCTTAAAGTTTTTCTTTGGCTTGGAAAGAAACTAGATTCGCTGCAAACCCAGAGTTAAGCAGACCAAGATACAGGATTTTGTTCTGAGAACTACTGTGGTATGGAAGAGTGTTGATCTTAAACTGGGAAGGCTTGGGATTGATTCCCCGCTTGGAGCACAAAGCTCATTGGATGAGCCTGGTCTAATTGCTCTCCTTAGGAACATACGGAGCTGCCTTATGCTGAGTGAGACCATTGGTCCATCTAGATCAGTACTGTCTGTGTTGACCGGCAGCGGCTTTCCAAGGTTCCAGGCAGGAGCTTTCTCCAGCCCTATCTGGAGATGCCGTCAGGGACTGAACCTGGGCCCTTCTGCATGCAAAGCAGATGCTCTACCACTGCTCTATGGCCTCTTCACCAGCCCATCTCTCATCCTTCAGCCCAACCCATTTCTCAGGTTTGTTGTGAAAATAAAGGGGTGTAACCACTCTGAACTCCATGGAGGAAGAGTAGACTATAAATTTTATTAATCAAGTGGAGTCCTTACTCTTGCCAGTTGCTGTGAAACGGTGTAAACTATGAAACCAGCTGCTTCACTGGCAGATGTCGAGCAGTTCATCAGTGTTAACCCCTTACTCTCAATAAAATTCACTGATTGCCGTAAACCAGTGATTCCCAACCTGTGGTCCTCCAGGTATTGCTGAACTACAACTCCCGTCATCCCAGCTACAACTTATTGTGGTTGGGGGTGGTAAGAGGTGTAGTTCAGCAGCATCGGGAGTACCACAGGTTGGGAACTCCTGCAGTAAACCATGTGAGCAGACCAAGCAGCTTTTTTGCTTGGGATCTTCTTTATTTAGGTCACTTCTCTTGATAGTTTCTCGAATGGCTGTGCACTGCTCAGAGCCTTTGGACTGGGAAGTACATAGGAACATAGGGACCTGCCATATACAGAGTCAGACCATTGGTCCATCAGAGTCAATATTGTCTGCACAGAAGACTGGCAGCGGCTTCTCCAAGGTTGCAAGCAGAAGTCTCTCTCAGCCCTATCTTGGAGATGCTGCCAGGGAGGGAACTTGGAACCTGGATGCTCTTCCCAGAGCAGCTCCATCCCCTAAGGGGAATATGAATATGACACATATTTATATACTGCTTTTCAACCAAAGTTACCAAAGCAGTTTACATACAGAAATTAATTAATTGATTGATTGATTGATTAAATGCAAATATCTTACAGTGCTCACACATCAAGTCTCCCATTCATATGCAATCAGGGTGGACCCTGCTTAGCTAAGGGGACAAGTCATGCTTGCTACCACAAGACCAGCTCTCCTCGGTATATACAGGTAATAAATAAATAAATAACGAAACATTTTATGTCATCATTGTCCCCTGTTGAGTTAAAAAACCTGCTCTGATTCCCAGATGTGGTTGGTTTTTTGGTTGGGGTGGTGTGGCAGAGGTGGAAGGGACCTGAATTGCTATACTACTCCCCATGTATGGTATGTGTACATGGCACCATTGGTGTACATGTGCCAATAGTACAATCTAGGTGATTACTCTAAAAAAACACACCACCCAACTATTTTTTTCTGGACACTGGCCAGGAGATCTCATTATTATCAAGTCATTCTGAATTCAGCAGGGGTGGGGGTGGGGTTTGCTCATTCGTACTTATAAATTATGGGGCAGAACTGGTGATATCATTTGGGTGTCCAATCTGTGCAACAGGCAGTGGGGTATTCTGGCACACTTGGACAGGAGGAGGAGGATCAGTAGGCCTGACTCTGTCATGTTTGCTCTCTTGCCTGGCTCACCCAAACTGTCAGAGAAAAAGAGGAGCTGTCTTCAACCAAGTCAGACCCTTGGTCCATCTCACTCAGTATTATTTACATTGACTGGCAGTGACCTTCCAAGGTTGCAGGCTCAGCAGACTGTCCCAGCCCTACCCGGAGATGCCGGGGATTGAACCGGGGACCTTCTGCACGCAAAGCAGATGCTCTCCCACTGAGCTATGGCACCTTCCTGTCCTACTGCCAGCACCCTAGCTCAGTAGGCCACCGGCAAAACCATCTCTAGGCATCGGAGGCATCATAGGTACCACAGTGAGCTATCAGTGGGCACTGTTTGGACTTGACTCAGGGGTGTAACTATAATAGGGCAAGGGGAGACAGTTGTCTGGTGGCCCACTGCCTTGGGGGCCCTCCAGAGGCAAGTCACACGACTGACTCCCCCAGCCACGCACCTGCCTGGGCTTCCTTCAGTTGTATTCATCTTCCGAAATTGATGAGAGTGTTAAGACCTGGAGCTACCAGAACAGCATGTCTCTCTCTAGTACCATTAAATGACTTGCGTCATCCACTATTTACAAAACCTTTCTAAAAATAATTTAGGATGATGTTATATTGTGGCAGATAGACAGATAGATAGATAGATAGATAGATAGTATATAAAATTTTACTATGCTTTTTGTTGCCACTATTCAGCCTCATTTAAGATTTCTTTACTTCATGAGCTGAGCTTAGGTGAGGGTGGGCCCATTTTAAAATCTTTTCTCTGGACCCACTCCAACCTTGCTATGTCCCTGACTTGACTAGGGACACACTGGCCAACAACCCTGCCAAATGCCAGGAAAACCTGCTCAAGGAACTGTCAGTAGAATCCTAGGATAAGTTAAGATGACCTTGTAGCCCCAGCCCTACACATCTCTGATGCTTTGTATAATTGGCAACGTATCAGTGTTCCTTCCTTTTAAAAATGATTGTGTCTGAAAACAATATATAGTGCTAATGGCCCATAACTCCCATAGTTCTGCCTCTGGAGTTCTTATTTGCTTTATTTCTGGCCAGGACGGCTACTATTATATGTATACTTATTTATGAAGTCACCTTGTGATTTATACTGCTCAGCTCAGGGTCATGTCAGGTTAGCCTCGGAGAAATGCATGTCACGTGAAGTAGGGTGCAAACACCATTGTCTTGAAAAACGCAAAGGCAACCAAGAAAATGGAAGTGTATGAGGTATGATATGGTGATTGGAGCCTGCATTTAAATTGACCTAACAATAGTAAATGCATTGCAAAAGATGCAGGAGGGGGGCTTTAATAATGCACAAGCTGCGAGTTAAAGCCAAAAGGCTTAAAACAGAAAGTTGCAGATTCTCCATAAAGGTGGTTCCATTGGAATGCATTCATTTTGTTCTGCCACTTTGGAATGGTTCGTTATTTTAGGATTTAAAAAGTGTTATCTTAGGAAAATGTTATCTTAGTATTTAAAAAAACCACACCTCACATGACTGAGTAGGAATCAGATGATGAATCTCATAGGAAGCTGGCTCTGCCTTAAACCAGACCCTTGGCCCACTTTGCTCAGTATTGTCTACACAAGGGATTCTCAGTGTTGGGTCCCCAGGTGTCATTGGACTTCAACTCCCATAATCCCCAGCCCTAGTGGCCTTTGGTTGGGGATTATGGGAGCTGAAGTCCAATAACATCTTGGGACCCAACGTTGAGAATCCCTTGTCTACACTGAGTGGCAGCTCTGAGGCAGGAGCCTCTCCCAGCCCTACCTGGAGATGCCAGGGATTGAATCTGGGGACTTCTGCACTGCAAAGCACTGAGCTATGCCCCCCACCCCCACTGCATAGTCCCTACTGGCGCATGGTTGTGACCAGAAGAAGCTGCATCAGGCAGATGTGCAGAAGGGAGGTTTTATCAATCACCATGATAGCCAAAATGGAATCTATAGGTTCTAAGACAGTTTATCTCTGAATACTAGTTGCTGGGGAACAAACCACTGGAGAGAAGGGTTATCTTTATGTCCTGCTTCTAAGCATCTGGAGGCATTCCATCCCCCCACATTGGAAACAATGCTGGATTAGATGCAACTTGGGTCAAAGCCAGCAAGGCAGGTGGTTATCCATTTAGCTTTTCCCACTACATTTCCATGTTTTCCAGTCCTATTCACCCACAAGATCATTTCAAAATATTTCTGGGGGAAAGAATAATGCAGCGGGATGTGTCCTAAAACACAATTACCTATAAGTCTGAGGAGCTATGAGAATATAAGTCAAGGGAGCCACATTTGCACCAATCTACCTAATCGGCACAGCCCATTTGGGTTGGAGGGAGGGTTGATTTTAATGTATGGCTAATTGAGTAATTATTAATTTATTATTAATTGTGTTTCATTTGTGTGTGTGGGGGGGGGGAATTGACATATTTTCCCAAAGAGGTGGGACTTACATTATTCTGTGAGTCACTGGTGTATAGCTGGAAGAGGCTTTGGAGACGGCCTGAAAACAGTGCCAGGTGAATATGGAAGTGTCACCAAAACCCCGTCCGAGCTTTAAGTGTTGAGCAGAAACTGGCCACATATTTTCATTTTTTTGCAAACCACATGAAGCAGAAAAATGCATCCTGATTGAAGCCACAGAAACTCAGTTGCATATATTGCATTTTTTAATTGTAAAGTGCCCAGAGGCATAAGTTTTGGGTGGTAAATAAATATGTTAAATAACATAATACATCAATAAACAGAGAGAAAGAGCTCCTCTGCCTCCAAGGCTCTCCCTGCTCTCTGTTTGCAAGGGGCCGCTTCACCCACATCATGCACACAGAACTGGTTACGCTGTTGAAGTAAATGGAGACACTTGGCCCAGCAGGAGCTCCACATGTGCACTGGAGCAAACGAGGGACTCCAAACTGGGGCTGTGGCCACTGCTTGCCTTCACTCAGAAGAATTAGAAAAGCTTCTTGTGCCTGTTGGGATTTTGCCTGGGTAATAATAGACCTTACAGCCCCTGGCCTGATTCTGTCTTTTGGATTACTCTTTGCCCCTGTCTACTCACACCCCAGCCTGGGGCTCCTGGTTTCTGATTGATGGCTTCTGCCTGCTCTGACACTAGGTGACCTTGGGTCAGTCACTATTTCTCAGCCTAACTTAGTTCACATGGTAGTTGCAAGGATAAAATGGATTGGAGACAACTCCGCAGACCATCCAATCCAGCATCCTGCCTTGTGCAGTGACCAACCAGGTATATCTGGGAAACTCACAAGTGGGCGGGGCTAAGACAACCGCTCCCTCCTGTTAGTGTTCCCCAGCACCTGGGTGCCCCCACCCAATACAATGGCTAGTCGTCATTGATAGCCTAATTCTCCATGAATTTGTACCATCCCCTTTTAAAACTGTCTACATTGGTGGCCATCACCACATCTGGCGGCAGCGGATTCCATAGTTTAATTACAGTTTGTGTAAAGAAGTTTTGTCTGTCTTGACGCTCCCAGCATTTAGCTTCAATGGATTACCCCAAGTTCTAATATTATAAGAGAGGGAGGGAAAAAAAGAATGGCATACAGAAGTAATTAAAAATAATAAAGATGTAGGATGGGGGAGGGTTGTATTTGTTGTTGTTGAGCAAATTGTATCATCCGCCAGAAGAAAAAAGAAAAAAAAAATCCAGCCACCATCCAATCTGATGTGCAGTGAAAATTCCTCCCAGGCTCCAATCAGTTAGATTTTGATATACTCCCTAATTCTTTTTTTCTAAAAACAAAAACAAAAACTGCATCAAAATTATGCTAGGCATAGGAACACACAAACCTAGAGTCATGTGACAGAAATCTAAATTGCTGTTTGGATTACACAAAACAGACGCAAAGCCATCCAGCAATGAAGAATTCCACAGCTGTACATTTTCCTCCTCCAGATAAACGATCACTGGCAGAAAGCGGGTTGCGATACAGCCGCCAGCTGGGAAGACTCACTTTTAGCCTAAGTTGCCATGTTAACTGCTGATGCACCACAGTTACCTCCAGTGTATGGAGACAACAGAATGGAAGCCAGACCTCACAAGTTCATGGAAGTCACTGGCGTACATCTATGGTCAAAGAAAAGCATTCCATGGCCCCTCAAATTTGGATAAGAAAGAGAAGAAAGGTAACTCCTTTTGTAATCACCAGTCATGGGAGGGAAGTCTCAAAAAATAAACAGGACCAACTTTATAGTACTTGCTGTGGTCTGAAAGTACATGCTGGAGTAACCTTGCTGAAGCTAAGCACTTCTGAGTCTGGTCAGTAGATGGAATGCTGCCTAGTCAACCTACATATGTCCCCTTGAACTCGACTGAAGAAAAGTGGGATACAAACATAGGGTTTGGGTTTTTTAAAAAGTGTAATGGGGAACAACATGTAATCCAAGCACAGGGTCAGTTTGGATGATATAGTTCCTGTGCACGCAATTAGTGTTGGAGGTGGTGTTCCAGTGCATCGACCTTTTGCGCCAACTATCCTAATGACCACTAGGGGCATTGGGAGTAGAGATAGTGAGTAAGGGTCTCCTTATCTGTTCTACCTGTCTCCACACTATGAACCCTGATATTACTCTTCAAGTATTTCCTGTTGAGCCCCATAATCCTTCCTTTCCTCTTAGAGAGTAGATAGAAACATCTCTCTCCCTCCTTACCCAGGGGCGTAACTACTATTAGGCAAGGGGAGGCGGCTGCCTAGGGCACCCCACGCCTCGAGGGGCCCCCCAAAGGCAAGTCACATGACTATATATTGTGAAGTGTGTGTGTGTGTGTGTGTGTGTGTGTGTGTGTGTGTGTATATCAGCGAGGGGCCCATTTTAAAATTTTGTCTCTGGGCCCACTCCAGCCTTGTTATGCCCCTGTCCTTACCTGTTCATTATGTAGCCCTTTAGATTAGGATTAGGTCTTTCCTATCCAAGTGTACTTAACCATTAAATACTTAGCATTTAGTTCTACAAGAATCTTCATGTCTTTTCTATAAATAGCTGCAACAATTAAATTCTGTGCGACCTACTCTGTAACTGGAGTGTGTGCTCTTCCCTAGTGCTCTGCTGTTTACCTACTGGGGTAAAATTAATAACCCCCAACAATTAGGCAGGGGAATGTACTGAGAATGTGCCCATTAGGACGTCCTCCATGGGTGTCCTGACACCCTCCTGGCATCTCCATTTATCACGCTGGGGGGGGTGGCTTTTCATCTGAATGGCTGCTCTACACACTCTGCAAATATTTGTTCAAACAGGCATCTGGGGTACATGTGGAGGATCCATTCAGATGAACAGTTCCCCATATGCAATAAAGCGACAAACCAAGAGGGCATCAGTATGTCCATGGAGGATCTCCCGAAAGGCATTCTCTCAGAACATCTCTTCACATGAAAATATGAACATTTGTATTCTGGGGAGGCACAGAGGAGGGCTTCCTGGGAACACAAGGACAAAGGAAGCTGGCATATACCGAGCCAGACTATTGGTCCATCTAGCTCAGTATTTTCTTCACAGACTGGCAGCGGCTTCTCCAAGGTTGCAGGCAGGAATCTCTCTCATCCCTATCTTGGAGATTCCAGAGAAGGAACTTGGAGCCTAGATGATCTTCCCAGAGCAGCTTCATCTCCTAAGGAGAATATCTTAAAGTGCTCACATTCATATACAACCAGTCTCCCATTCAGATGCAACCAGGGTAGACCCTGCTTAGCTAAGGGGACAAGTCATTCTTGCTACCACAAGACCAGTTCTCCTCTCCTCTCCAGGAAAGGGTGCCAAAAATAGCCACTTCCCTGGAACAGTTAGTTTGAAAGTTCTGTTCAGCTGCTTTCCCATTGCACCAGTGCTTTCGTGCTCTGTATGTCCGCCATTTTTATTCCAGAACATAACACTGAGCAACGTGTTTGCATATATTGTGTTACATTAGAGTAACCCCATTATTTCAAATGGGCTTATGCTTATGTAAGGCAATTTGAGCAAATTGTACAAACGCAAGGTTACTAGGCTGACTGCTTGTGCGCAGGATGTCAATCATGGCTTTTACTGCCTTCTGTAGGTTTTTAATGTTGCGGCGTATGGGTAGTGTTTGAGTTTTAAAGTGAATTGTATTGTTTAAGTGTGTGTGTACTTAATGTAAGCCACTTTAGAAAACTGGTTTGAAAGACAGGGTATAGATATCTTGAAGAAATAAATTATTATTTTTGTTGTTGTTGTTATAATTAATTATATTATTGTTATTATTATTAGTTTAGCTTTGTTATTAACTGAGACCAGGCTGCATGGCTTCTGGGTGTGTGCAGACGTCACAATGCAAGCTTTTGTTTTCTGAACTGAACTTAAGACCTAAGAGATGCCTAGGCAGTGAGAAACAGCAGTAATAGGGGTGTTGGGCTTGTCGCAGAGGAGGTGGACAGAGGATCTAATGAATTTAGAAAAAGGACATGATTTCCTAGTTTGGGAGACACTGATCCAGTGGGAAAGTCTGGACTTGGGTTGGCCGCATCTCAATAACATATGAATCTCACTAAATGACGAGCTGCCTGAAAATCTGATGAAGAATTAAATTATTCATTGGATTATATTATTATATTGAATATATAATATATATAATATATGATATTGAAGGGAAAATAGTAGCATCATGTGAACAAACTGAGAGTTCATAAAGGAGTTTGGAGAAGGGGGGAGGTATAGCCTGCCATTAATACTGATGAGAGAGGGAGTGCCGATTTATAGGTTGCAGGGGGGTGCCAGAACCCCTAGCACTGGCCCTGAATAATTATGGACCAATCAACCATAGGGCCAGATGGCTTTATGATAACCTGAACGTAAGCTCCATTGCAACCACTGCAAAAGATTCCAATGGAAATTAAATATAAGGGCAATCAATAGAACTCAGGGTTGATCAGATTCAAACAAATGACACAGCAGTTCTTCCTAGGCTGTATTACTCCACACTGTACGTGGGAGACTGCACTTTTTAATGTTCCCCATGCAAAAACAAATACTGGGTGGAAAATACTAGTGCATTAGAGAGAGAGCTAGGCTAGAAGCTTTCTCCGTGATGTCCTAGATTCCGTCTGCAAAGAGGTTTTCACATGACAAAGCATTCATAATTTAGACATGCAATTCTTCCCTCTCCTGCTATATGGAGTAGAAGAGTCCAGGAAGGATATTCCCACTTGATGCTGCTGAATATGTAGGTTGGAAGGTGAAGTGTCAAACCAGTATCCACAAGATGTGTTGAAAACACAGGTGTATGGGCGCACTGAATGGACAAACTGCTCTTTCAACCTATGTTTCATTCTTCTAAAACCTTATGCCTATTTCCGAAAGATCTGTAAATGCTATGGATGTATAACTGGAATACTTGCAGGCAAGAGGGAGATACCAGCAAACCCAGGGTAACCTGCAGAGTTGGTTTCACAGAAATCTAGAAGGGTAAACCCTAGGAGAAGCTACCTAATGGTGCAGTGGGGAAATGACTTGATTAGCAAGCCAGAGGTTGCCGGTTCGAATCCCAGCTGGTATGTTTCCCAGACTATGGGAAACACCTATATCGGACAGCAGTGATATAGGAAGATGCTGAAAGGCATCATCTCATACTGCACAGGAGATGGCAATGGTAAACCCCTCCTGTATTCTACCAAAGACAACCACAGGGCTCTGTGGCTGCCAGGAGTCGACACCGACTCAACGGTAGAACCTTACCTGTACCTTTAAGCCCTAGGAGGCCAACCCCACCCCAACTGCCCTATTGTAACTCAATGGAGTGGAATGTTCATAGATTCAGACGGCACTTAACAGACAACTAGGAGGGCTAATGGAACTCAGTGTTGAGGAGTGGAGCAGGAGGGCTTGGACAAAAAGAGCGGGAAGTTTCTCAGCTTGAAGAATACTCCCTCAAGACAGTCACAACAGGATGAAAGGAGTTGGGAGTTGACTGAGCACCAGTACCCTCTCCACACACACCCCAAAGCCCAGGAAACAGGAAAAATAAAAATTTCAGATGAAGTAGGACCCAAGTAACAGCAACAAAGACAGGAGTCACTGCCAACTCCCCCTTCTGCCCCCACTATGCCAAGCCACAGGCACAGGTAACACAGGCACACCGCAGGGACCTATGACAACATTTTGTTGTGGGTCCATACTTATGGTGGCATATTTCCAAGTAAAAGTGTTTCAAACCATGTGGTAGGACATCTTCACAGAAACTGAGACTTTTGTGTCATGTCGAACTCCTAAGTTACTTCCCCCCCGCCATCTAATAAGATATCAGTTTCCAAGAAATGGGAAGGACTCCCGTTTAAAATGAGCCCAATCACTCTTCATTCCAGAGCACTGGTAGGGAATCTCTTGAGTTCAACAGGCAGCTATTGCTTCTGATAGAAAAGTTATCTCTCCAGAAAAAGCATATGAAAGAAGAAGTAGATAACGTTGATGAATTCTGGATGTACCCTTCATGGCAGAAACATGAAACACATCTCTGCTTCTTGCTTTGCATTTTTGTTCTTTCATTTCACTACCAAATTCACAGAAACAGAGGATCTTTCGCCAGAATGGTTCAAAGGGTCATCTTTCCTGTATTACATTTTCAAACATGGGAGTGACCTGTAGAAACACTCTTGGATCATTAACATAATGCAGAAAGACCATAATACTACTTAATGGCCAATGACTGTCATGAAATCATCATCATCATCTCATCATCATCTTTATAGCCACCCCATACCAGTTGGTCTCTGAGAGGCTCATAGAGTAAAACAATAAAGCAAAACATACAATTCAAAACATAAACTACAATAAGGTACAACAAAACAAAATCATTGTTTAAAGCCTGCCTGAACTAAAAGGTCTTCACCTAGCACCTAAAAGAACACAGTGATGGTGTCAGGGACTTTTATGCACAGCAGGTTTTACCGTGAGTTTATGAGGAGGCTTTACTGCAAACTCAAAGTTGTCTCCTCAAAATGCCACAAATAGTGGATTTTTAACCTTGGATTTAAATCAGAATACACTTTAACGCACAGTGAAAACCCCAAATTGTGTGTGAACTGCACCCCGATAACTCACAGGGACCTTGGGGTAAATCTAGCCGATATGTGAACGCACTGCCTCCATTCTGGAAGTGATATGAATTAAAGGCCTTCAAAAGCCCCATGTGAAAAGGCAAGCCCCACGAGGGAGACTATTCCATGAAATGGGTGCCAACACCAACAAAGCCCTGAATGATTTATTGTGTTTATCTTGTAAGCTTCTACCAAGCAATCTTACACATTCTTATTATTTCATCAGTAGACATGAATGCACCGGGTTCCCCTTCATGATCCAAGCATATCACTATCTCAGTGACCTCCTGTATTAATGCCATGTTTCTTATAACCAGTCTTTTAGTTTTGAGTGTTAGTTTGATTGTAAACCCCTTGGGGCAGGGACCTGTTCTCTCATTTCCCCACAAGTGCCTCTAGCAACAGAAGCTCAGTTATTCCCACCATTTCCCATTGGATTAGCTGCTAGTGAGGCTGGCCTCACTATTTCCACCTTTCTGTGGGTCCCAAATGGTGGTGGTGGGCAATTTGCTTGGTGCAGCTGGTCCCCCACAAATCACTATAGGATAATCACACTTACTTATCTTACAGAGTGGTTGCAAACATTGCAACAAGATAGAAGGTTTGTTCACAAAACCATTTGGGAGTGGGTTGGAGGGCAGGAGAGCTCCTATCCCATTAGAAGCGCATGATCAAACACTCTATTTGGCTTCACAAGCCCGGGGAAGCATTCAGGCAAGGCATCCTCAGCGTCTATTGTTGAAACTGGCAGCTGCAAGACCTACCCTTCCATAGAAAGTCCTCTGAAGGCCCCTCTGCCTTCCCAGCATGCTTTGCCGTGCCAGCCGACTGGAAAGCTTCATGATGTCAGAGGCTGCCATCTTATTGGCCATGAAGAAGTGGGAGGCAGATGCAGTCCGGCTAAAGTGGCTCCAGCTTCAGGATCATAGAGCATGCCTTAGAGAG
Organism: Hemicordylus capensis; assembly: GCF_027244095.1. Taxonomy (NCBI): domain Eukaryota; kingdom Metazoa; phylum Chordata; class Lepidosauria; order Squamata; family Cordylidae; genus Hemicordylus; species Hemicordylus capensis. Next base: position 243,730,122 of record NC_069661.1, on the reverse strand, counting down.
TGGCACCCCCATGGATGGCAGCCGCTGCAGCCACGGCTCTCTATGGTTCCCATGCTCTGTGTGATGGCTGGATAGAAGAGCTACATGTTCTTACGACAGAGAATCAGGGTAGGAGAGCTCTCCCCTCCTCCACCCTAGTTAAAAGCAGGGTAGAGAAGCTGGGTTACCCTGCTTGGAAAATCTTGGGCTCAAGGGATTTGTGTGAGATCTCATGACCATGCAGAACCCTGAGCCTACCCTGGTTTTAATGGTGATGTGAACCAGGCTAATTAATCTGAAGTGCTTTAAACACTCAAAAGTGCTGTGCAAATGGTAAGCATTAAGAAAGCAACAGTCATGGCTAGCTGAGCGGAAAAAATGTTTGGAGCCCCACCCTCCCTGCCCCTGCCAAAAAATCCCTGCAGCAATGAAAGGACTGTAAGCAATGTAGAGGAGAGCTGGTCTTGTGGTAGCAAGCATGACTTGTCCCCTCAGCTAAGCAGGGTCTGCCCTGGTTGCATTTGAATGGGAGACTACATGTGTGTGCACTGCAAGATATTCCCCTTAGGGGATGGAGCCGCTCTGGGAATTTCATCTAGGGTCCAAGTTCCCTCCCTGGCTTCTCCAAGATAAGGCTGAGAGAGATTCCTGCCTGCAACCTTGAAGAAGCCGCTGCCAGTCTGAGAAGACAATACTGAGCTAGGTGGACCAATGGTCTGACTCAGTATATGGCAGCTTCCTATGTTCCTATGACTGCCCAGCTAAATTATGTGACATAAAGATGCTTGTTTACTATCCAAGCAAAGAGACACCTTTTAAAGTGGGGATTCTCTTATATTTAGCAGGGGGAGAGCAACTGGCCCTATCCAAACCCAGCACAGCGTCCCTCCAGTGGCTGTTGCTGCCGGTGTCTCCTTTGTGCTTCTTCTTAGACTGTGAGCCCTTTGGGGACAAGAGACCATCTTATTTATGTATTTTTCTGTGTAAACCACTTTGAGAACTTTAGTTGACGAGTGGTATATTAATATCCGTACTCAGTAGTAGTAGCACTGTTAGGGTTGCCAACTCTAACTGAAGCTATTTCTGGGGTCAACCCCCACCCCTATATTTTTCACAATACCAAGCCATTAACACCGCCAGGAGTGCTTTCAGTAGTCACTTGGAGATTCAAGCTGATTCCTGGAGACCCCAGGCCAATCCTGGAGGAGGGTTCACAGTACTGAATCCTCCAGTACCAATCTGTATTGTTCAGGTGAAATCGACCATGTTCCCACTTGTGTCTCCTTTGAATGTGTTTCCTTTCAAGTCTTTGTTGTTGTTATTCTTTCTTTCGGCTCTTCTTTTAAACAGAAGGCCACTAACAGTGAGCATCTCCAGAGACTGTCTTTCCAAGAGAGACATGTCTAAAAATGGGCAGAAGCCGCTTCAAGGACTTTCCTTTTAAAAGGTAGGTTGGCAAGAAGGAAGCCTGAACGGCCCCTGAGTCAACAGTTTCTTTTGCTATCAGATCTTACCAAGGAGGAGGCCCCGGCATGCTTTGAGCTACTGGCAAAATCACAAAGCGCAGTCAAAGGAAATGCAGTAATAGTATCTAAAGCACACCAAGGGTGTGAACTGATAGGGAGAAGGTCAAGCACGCTGTGTAAATAATCTTAAGGTATTGTTAGAAGCCACCTGCTTTGTGCCTGCGCAGTGAAATGTGTGATACACACTATTCACTATTATTGTATCATTTCCCTTCAGATGAGGGCAGAACTGTGTCTGATAACATGAGGACCCCAGTGAAAACGGCAGCCCCAAGCTGAACTCTGGCTCCTGCCCTGTAGCAGGGGAGAGATCTGGAGACAGGGAAACCCAGCCTGGTTAAGGCTGCCTGTGAGAACCACTGGGATTGGGCCCAATCCTGGCAGGACAGCGCTGCTTAGCCCAGCTTTGAAACCCAGCTCTTTGCTGGGGTTAAAGGCTTGAGCCAGCCCTTAGCCCAGGCTCTGAGATTGTGTGTTCACTGGAGCTATGTTCAGCCCCAGCGGAAACAGAGACGGGCACCTAGAGTGCCCATCTCCTGCGGGAATCTCCCTATACACGGCACCCCGCCTGCGCAGCGCATCCTGGAGAGACTACCGAGCCTGGGAAACTGCTTGTAGCCTCCCGATCGGGGTCTACTTGTGTGTCGCCACGCACTATGGCAACACACGAGCAAAAAGACGAGGTTAACGGAGCACTCGCTCCGTTAACCTCATCTGAGGGGAGGGGTATTTAGGGCGGTTACCTGCCACAAGCCATGCAGCTCCCATTGCAGCACACGATCGCCCATACATGGGCTTGGGTCCCTTAGTCCGCTTTGGGGAGATAGTGAGAATCAGCTCAATGAGCCGGGTCTCACAATCAGTGAGACCCGGTTTCTGCAGCAGAGCGGGGAGAGTGGGCTAAGCCTTTGTGAAATGTTAGAGGGTCTGGTTTAGGGCCTCTTACAGGTTTGATTCCTGAGCATCTTGCATGTGTATGCAGCCAAGGAGATTGCCGTAGAAGACATCTGGAAGCTGAAAAATGTTATGTCAGAACTGGCCCCAAGTGATGAGCTGGTGAGGAAGCCATCAAAAATAAGCTCCAGCCGCTGTTTCTGTGATTCATATCACTAAACTACTGCTGCTTCTGGTGCTTTTGCTGTTGAATGGAGGCTTGTTCTGTTCCAACTCTGCTCATGTTTTCTCTTGGGAAAGAAAAGGGCCTGCAAGAGTTCCATTAGTCTAAAAGAGAAACATCTGCTTGGATAACAGATCTGTTTATTGGCTACATTCAGCCAGAGGCTAGCAGCAGCCAATCAACCCTCCCTTGTCCAGTGTCCTTCCAATGTGCCATGTTTGCCTTCCGTAACTTTTTAGAAAAGGAGACAGGATTTGAGTGTATATAGAACTATTTGCATTTGTTTCAGGTGTGATATAATGTGATGTTGCTGCATGTCCACCTGCACTGGTTCTGTTTCTGGGGAAGGCTACAGATCGGTAGCTGAGCACCAGCTTTGCCTAGCAAATCCCTTGCATCGAGGTTTTTAGGCAGGCTTTCGCTGTCTAGTGCGCTGCTGGAAAGGTATAGAAGAGGCGGTTCTATTAGGCATGTTGAGGTACTGAGCCTGAACACAGGAGCAGGAACAAGGGGAGTATGCCAGCTAGCCCCGCCCCTCATACCCACACACTCCCTGACCACACCCCCTCAACATCCCTGCACTCAGGGCTCATCTGCAGAGCGCTTTCCAGTCTAGCTGCTCATCAGCAGCAAAATGCCTCCATTCGGGCAAGTCACATTAAGAACAGCAGAGGGAGCAGTCACGCAGCAACTGACAACCCGAAAAACAGCAACGTTTTCACGCCGGATATATGACGTCCTAGCGAAATATTGCAGCAATTTAATTTGCAACAAGGCATGGGCAATGTGAACGGCACCCTGCTGTCTGCGTATGGGACTGCGGTGTCATGACGCAGGAAGTGTGGAAGCACCCTTCTGAGATACGTCCGGACCCCATTGTAGGGTCTAGTCTGGAAATTGCCCAGAGGCAAACACAAAATGTGGAGACACCGGGGGGCATGGCCAGCGAATTTGTTGACATGGGGTGTGTGGCTAGTTGAAATGTTCCTGTTCCCCTTCTCCCCATGTTCAGGCTGAATACAAGGAGAACGTTTGCAAAGGCAACTGAATTTACCACTTAAGGGACCAATGGAAGCAAAAGGAGGGGGCCCTTCACATGACCTGCTCTCCCTTGGCGTGCTACCATAGAGGCCAGGGAAAGGAGCGTCCCAGACTCTAGAATGGTTGCACTCAACCACTTGAGCAACTGCATGGCCTTCCTTCAGCCTCTCTCTCACCACGCTGCTCGATTGTGTGGGGGAAGATAGACCCATCATTGCCTTCCCGCCCACCCTCCCTAGCCCCAACCCAGACGGTCATGAGAACGACCTCAATATCTTACTAATAGTGGTGAAAGTTTTCAGTCGGAGTTCTGCACCTCTCTGATGGTAGCTTTCTGAGTTGTGTTTCTATATCCCCAGCTCTATCTGGGTTTCACAGAACCCTTTGAAATAAGAAACTAGACCAGCTGTTGTTACATTAACCAAGCTAGAGAATGCAACATATGCTCTAACTCAGTCCCTCCAGAATTCAGGCTAGTAAGAAACCTGGATGGATCTGCTCACGCCACAGATTTCTTTTTTGCTCTGAGGCAGGGAAATTGTCAACATTCATAGAGCACAGAGAACACTGCCAGCTAGTCAGGTGGCATTCTCCATGTGAACTGGAAACTTCTCAGTATCACAAGCTCATTCAGGGGCGGTTCCAGGCATTCCGGTTCATGAAAACATATGGCAAACGCTCCAAGAAAACACACAGTTCTTGACAGCTGAAATGAACAGTGCTTTCAGATTCGTATATCAGCACATTTATGTTTGTTTACTTGGATGATCTCTGCTGTTACTAATTTTATGAGATTTAGTGGCAGGACTGCACTGTGTCTTCTATAGGGTTGTTCTTCAGCTGGTGGATTGGGGCTGACCTAATTTAGGCGGCACCAGGAGCAGAAGCACCATTTCCTTTTGACTGTGTACATGGTTTTCCCAAGAGAGGGAAAACTAGGGGATGGAGAGAGGTGGGGAAAGAGTAGCGGTGGGGAGAAGAGAGAGAGAAAAACATGCTCCCATATAAACCGCACTGCTTGGACTGTGACGGGCACCAAATCCCCCAATGAGTTTGGCAAGGGACCCATGGCTGGGCTGACCAGAGTACCTGGGAGTCATCTGGGGCCAGCGGGAGCTACAGTGGCTAAGCTGCACAGAGACAGGGGTGGGGATGTATTTGGGAGGGGGACCCAGCAATGTATTCCTATATAGACACAGGGCAAAGGAAGTCCTGGTGCCAGAAGGTTCCACAGAGAAGCTGCAGAAGGAGATCACCTGTCACTTCAGGGGGATCCTGAAAAGAGAAAGGGAGGAAGAAAAAAAAGAAAAAGGGGGAGAAGAAAAGCCATCTTGTTGAGAGCAACACCATAATCTTTCTAAAGGTATGAGCTAGTCAAAATCCTTATTTCATTGAGTTACAAACCTGCTTCCAGGTAACCAAATGGTTTCTATATTTACTAACACTTTCTCTCCCTTCATGGACACTTATCAAATGAGTAGTAGTAGTGGTAGTAGTAAAGTTTATTACCGTCATTGACCAGCAAATAAAATAACATAAGGGCCCAGTTCGGACGATGTGCCCACCCTCAGTTACACTTACCTGAAGTTGGTGTTTCTTATTGTCTGAATGTGCGGAAACCCATTGCCACCTTCAAACCGCAGATTGAACCCTTGGTTTGAAGTTCAGTAGGTTGTCGTTTGAATGCAGTAACCTAGGGTTTCGTACTGAAGCTCCTCCCACAAGCACACCTGCTCTCATATCAGAGCCAATGGTTGCCAGGCAACTTGGTGGAAGAGGAAGGGTGGGGGGGTTGCAGGTGGAGGCAATGGAACCACAGGTGCTGGATTGTCTGCAGTAAGATTCTTGGCTTCCGAGGTTAACCTCCGGTAAGCCTACCTGCTGTTTTGTTTGTCGTTCACATGGGTGCAGAATATCAGAGCATGCAATAGATTCAGAGTACAGAGCCCTCAGACAAATCATTAACATAATCAGCCTTAACAACCAATCAACCAATCAGATTTTTTAGTCCGCTTGCTTGCTTGCTTGCTTATTTATTTATTTATTTAGCAAATTTATTGTCCGCCTGACTTCCTTAGACTCAAGGTGGTTTACATAAATTAAAACAACAACAACCAAGTTAAGAGAAGAAGGGGGGAGAACCCTCCCCACACACACACGTTAAAAACTAAAAGCCTGGCAAAAGGACAGAAGGGTCTAGGGAAGGGGGATTACGAATCTCATGAGGCATAGTGTTCCATAGGGAGGGGGCAGCAACAGAGAAGGCCCTCCCATGAGCCCGGGCCCCATGTACCTCCCCATGACTTGTCTCCATAGCTAAGCAGGGTCTGCGCTGGTTGCATCTGAATGGGAGACTTGATGTGTGAACACGGCAAGATATTCCCCTCAGGGGATGAAGCCGCTCTGGGAAGAGCAGAAAGTTTCAAGTTCCCTCCCTGGCTTCTCCAAGATAGGGCTGAGAGAGATTCCTGCCTGCAACCTTGGAGAAGCCGCTGCCAGTCTGTGAAGACAATACTTAGCTAGATAGACCAATGGTCTGACTCAGTATATGGCAGTTTCCTATGTTTCCTATGTAACTCTGAGAAGGCCCACCTGAGACAACCTCACAGGGTCCATTGAAGTTGGACAGGAGAGGCGGTCCTGAAGGTACACAGGCACCAAACCCTGAAGGGTTTTATAGGGGATAACCAGCAACTTGAATTGGACCCAGAAGCAAACTGGCAGCCAATGCAGCGATCTCAGCAAAGGTGAAACATGATCATGTTTTCTGCTGCCCATAAGCAGCTGGGCTGCAGCATTTGGGGCCAGCTGAACCTTCTGAGTTGACTTCAAAGGCTACCTCAGGTAGAGCACATTGCAGTAGTCCAACCAAGAGGAGATGAGGGCATGAGTTACGGTTGCCAGGGCCTGCTGGTAGAGGTAAGGCCAAAGTTGGCGCACCAGATGAACTTTTGTCGGGTACTGCAGGCTGCAGAACAAAACTTAGCAGCAATATGAGCTAGAACTGCGCTCTGGCCTAATAGGAGGAGAGCAACATAAGAACATAATAAAATTCCTCAGACCTGCCTGGCAATCTCACTTTAAAAGGTGTGATAAAAATAGAGCGAATGTCTCGATAATAAATGCAGTACAAAGGAACATGACCCACTGTTTAAAGTTCACCTGAGCCACAAAGACCGGTACGCTCACAATGTGGGATGTGCCAGTATCTCGAGCAAAGCCAAACGTAAAACATTGAAGTTTACCATTGTAAAAGCCCTACCAAATGACTACATATCTCTGTATGCCACGTTCTTTGTGATAATTTCCCATACGAGCACCTCACTTTATAGACCACCTCCATTACAGCTGTTAGTGTCAAATGTGTAACATTTCCCACACATTCTTGAAATATGTTTGAACAGAAGCAGAAGGGGAAGCCAGAACAGGTCTGCTGGTGCCTCCCTTGTCCCCCCCACACACCTGGCAGAAAATCTGAAAGAACCCAGGCATACAAACTGCGTGTGTAGGCTCTGTCCACATAACTGTGGACCCTTGATTAGGCACCGTCTGTGACTACTTGGGCAGAGCCAACACACACCCAGTCTGTATTGTGCAAGGTCTTCTGAACATTTTATCAAATGCATTTAGGAGAGGTGGGCCTCCATGTGCAAGCAGGCACAGTTGTACTCCCTTCTCTCCCCACATTCAGACACTCTGAACAGTATTTATGTCCAGGGCAGGCTCAATGTTGGAGGGTACCCTTAGGAAAGTGCCTTCTGTGTGTCTCCAGCATCTTCAGAGAGAGCTGGGAGAGACTCCTGCCCGAAACTTTGGAGAGCTGCTGCCGGTCAGTGTAGACCAGGCCTGCTCAACTTAGCCCCCCACAGCTGTTTTTGAACTACAACTCCCATAAACCCCAGCCACAATGGCCAGTGGCCGGGGATTATGGGGATTGTAGGCCAACATCTGCAGGAGGGCTGAAGTTGAGCAGGCCTGGTGTAGACAGTACTAAGTGAGCTAGATGGACCAGAGGAGAGCTGGTCTGGTGGTAGCAAGCATGACTTGTCCCCTTAGCTAAGCAGGGTCTGCCCTGGTTGCATTTGAATGGGAGACCACATGTGAGCACTGTAAGATATTCCCCTCAGGGGATGGAGCTGCTCTAGGAAGAGCAGAAGGTTCAAAGTTCCCTCCTTGGCATCTCCAAAATAGGGCTGAGAGTGATTCCTGCCTGCAACCTTGGAGAAACCACTGCCAGTCTGTGTAGACAATACTGAGCTAGATGGACCAATGGTCTGACTCAGTATATGGCAGCTTCCTATGTTTCTATGTCTGACTCAGTATAAGACAGCTTCCTATGTAAGATTCAGCCAAATCATTGTTTCCAGACTGGATTAGTTCAAACCCTCTATCAAGCTGGTCTGCTGCTGGGAAGATAATATTATTTTTGTTTATTATATTGCTTATAGGGTAGGCGGATAATCAGCTTCTTTTGATATTTACCCGCAGTCTGTCCAGTCTCAAATAAAAGCCATACAATTCGATGCTGGTGGAAGGACAAACTATATCAACCTCATTCTCTTGAAATCAAATTGGCATCACAAACTCAATTGATGGTGCTCTCCAGTTTTTGTTTTCTTTTTACTTTGGACAGTGTCTGGGGAGTAAACGGAATTTAATTTGTTCACAGTGAGCAGAGAGGCCTCCAACTCACTTCACTCTGGAGGAGAAAGGGGGGGCATGTTTTTCCCCCATGCGTGAGAAGGGGACTGAAGAATATTTACAAAGATAGACTGTCGGTTAAGTATGTAATGTAATTGGGAGGTATCGTGGGAGGTAAAGGAGAAACCCGTGCAAGATAATATGCAGCTCCCCTTTTGGGCTGCTTCTCGCTTAGGCTAAACAACTGAGAAAGTGGAAGGGAAGCTTCATAAGACTAGTGAAATGTCCTGAGGCAGGGTGGGGAGTTGCCCATCTTTAGAGTGCCACTGGATTCTGCCTAAAACAAAGGCTCAACTAGAAACTGAAGGCCACCCTGGTTGGCATTTAAATGGGAGACAACGAGGCTATTCTCAAGACCAGGAGAAACCGGGCCCAGTTCCTCCTGGTAGTGTGCTGCAACGGGAACCACATGGGTCCTGGCAGCAAACCCTCATAAATGCCCCCCAAACGAGGTTAGCGGAGCTTGCGCTCTGCTAACCCCATTCATCTGATCGTGATTCACCACTGTGCGGCTCTGCACCACAGCGACTAATGAGGAGACCCCCTCCGGGTGGATAAAACAAGCCTCCCGGCATTGGGGGGGGGTCTCCCCAGAATTCCCTGCGCACTCACGTGGGGCATTTTGGGACTTCCGGGGGCCGGCTGGCCCTTGATCCCCGACGGAGCCAGTAATCGTGTGGGAAGCCGATCCAGCTGCCCAGGGCTAAGCACCTGCTCATGTGCGGGCCGCACTCCCCGCAGAGCCCAGTTGGGCTCTATACACAGATTGCGTGTCGAGCCTCCATATGTGAGTACCTTTAGATATTCCCTGTAGGGGATGGGGCCACTCTGGGAACAGCACCTACATGCTTGCATGCAGAAGATTCCAAGTCCCCTCCCTGGCAGCATCTTCAAGATAGGGCTGAGAGAGACTCCTGCCTGCAACCTTGGAGAAGCCGCTACCAGCTTGTGTAGACAATACTGAGCTAGATGGACCAAGGGTTTGACTCGGTATAGGCATAGGCAGCTTCCTATGTTCTTATGTTCCTAAACCCTAGGTAGCCAGACTGGTCCATTAGAATGAAAATTCACAAGCCCAAGTGAGATAATGGCTGATATCCTGGAACTATTCCCTGAGGGCTGTGTGACCTTCAGGGACATATATCTAGAAGTCACAAAATGCTTTGGGGGGGGGAGGGGAGACTGCCAAATTTAACCCTCCCATGAATGCCAGTGCTGTAAGTATGGAATTCATCCTTAGCATTAATGCATCTCATGAAACACCCGTGATTCGTTAGGATGTCAACAAGCATCTTCGCTAAGACCAACTAAAATATGACAAAGTAGTGAACTTTTACAGAACTCTTCTTCCAGCTGAATGTTAATTTTGCAGGCCACATACCCTCCAACTTCTAGATAGTAGACAGCAGGCACTATGACTTTAAATGCTGCTGCTTCTGAGTGGCTTTAGCTGCTGGTAACACTGAAGTGCAGTGTATGGCGTTTATTAAAGAGATAGCAAGTACAGAGAAAATTTAGAAAAAGAACGTTGTAGGGCTTCTGTGCCTGTAGTCACTGAAAGGGTGAGAAACTGCAAGGCTGATAAAGGGTCAGTGCACATGTGTGACGCAAAGATTTCCCTTGGATGCTGTTCAATGCTCAGATTGGCTTGTTGGTACATCTTATCAAGCGAAGTGTTATCTTGTTGGGATTGCAAATGCCAGAACTGGAAAGCTAGGCATGTGCGTGTGCAGTCTTAAAAAGTGAATGATCTCATTGCTCTTTCAGAAGACTTCAGTTTAAATCTCCTTGGCTTCCCATGTCTGTCACAGGGAACACATTGGAATGAAAATAATGATGAGTGGCTTGGATTCTCATACTATTTTCTGTTCATGAATAATGTTTGTCTAGGAGCCAATCTACACATTTGCAGGGGTGGGGTATAAGCATTTATTACCGCTTGCTGGGACTGCTCTACAGCAGTTTGTAGATGAGGAATCACACAATTGCCATAAACCATTCAAAACAAAACCACTCCCCATACATGAAATGTGCAGCACATTATAACGTGGCATTCCAGGTAGAAGATGAAGAGCCAAATGGGACGATATGCAGATTGTCTACCTGAGGCCTATATATACATTAAATACATACATATATTGAATAGCAACAATGTAGGGCCTAGATAGCAACCATAGTAGAACCTTCCTTATGAGGCAAGACTACAGCATCTGGGGCTTTTTAGTTTGGAAAAGAAGCAACTACGAGGAGACATGATAGAGGTGTATAAAATTATGCATGGAATTGAGAGAGCGGACAGAGAGAGAGATTTCCCCCTCTCTCATAACACTAGAACAAAGGGTCATCCCATGGAAATGAAGGCCAAGAATTTTAGGACCAACAAAAGGAAGTACTTTTTCACACAGCACATAATTAATCTATGGAATTCACTGCCATGGGATGTGGTAATGGCCGCTAGCTTGGATGACTTTAAAAGGGGCTTGGACAAATTCATGGAGGACAAGTCTATCAATGGCTACTAGCCAGGTGGCTATAGGCCATCTCCAGTCTCGGAGGCAAGATGCCTCTAAATACCAGTTGCAGAGGAGCAACAGCAAGAGAGATAGCACCTCCTCAGGTCTTACCTGTGTGCTTCCCAGAGGCATCTGGTGGACATCTGTGTGAAACAGGATGCTGGAATGGATGGGCCTTGGGCCTGATCCAGCAGGGCTGTTTTTATTTTCTTAGGAAAGGGGTTTTTAACCCTTTGCCTTATGAAGGTCCCAATCTGGATCTCTCTGGAAGGGCCATAGTTCAGTGGCAGAACCTCTGCTTTGCATTCAGAAGGTTCAGTCCTTGGGAGTATGTCCAGGTAGGGCTGAGAAAGGCTTCTGTCTGAATCCTTGGAGACCCACTGCCGGTCATTGTAGATTGTACAGAGCTAGATGGATGAATGGTCTGACTCAGTGTAAAGGCAACTTTCTATGTTTCCCCACCCACCACACTCACAGCTGCTATTTGCCCCAGGAGAGAATCTTCCATTGACACCTGTGAGAATTCCCTTCCTAGGGAAAATAGCAACTGCAGGGATCTGTTCTAAGACAAGGTCACAGTGAAGAAACAGGGTTCAAGCCCCTCTCTACTGCCAGCCACTGTCTTGACTGCGAATGGAGCCTTACACTGCTGCTATTTACCTTTAGAATTGGTTAGACTGCTTCTTAAGAAGCCCACTCTGGATCATCTGGTGATGGATAATTATAGTCCAGTCTCCAACCTCCCATAACTGGGAAAGATGGTGGTGGCTGACCAGCTCCAAGTGGACCTGGAGGAAACTGATTATCTAGACCCATTTCAAACTGCCTCTAAGGTGGGCTATGCAGTTGAGACAGCCTTGGTCAGCCTGACAGATGATCTTTGCCAAGGAATTGATAGAGAAAGTGTGATGATGCTGGTTCTTTTGGGCCTTTCAGTGGCTTTCAGTACCATCAACTATGGTATCCTTCTGAATTGCCTGAGGGATTTGGGGATAGGAGCAGCAGCATAGTGAGACCCCTAGGGGCCAGGGGACAACATCTTATTAGGGGGCCTCCCCATCGCATGCAAGGTGCGCATGCCCACTAAGCCACATCCCCTGTGCCTGACATCAGAGGGTGGGGCAACAAAATCTCACTGTCCCTGCCCCAACGCCACTATTTGTGTTGGCCGGAGGGTGGAGGGGTGAGCCAAGCAGCATAACCACCACTATTACTGCAATGCTCTCTATGTAGGGCTGCCTTTGTTTGTAGTTTGGAAACTTCAGTTAGTCCAAAATGCTGCAGCTAGATTGGGGTATCCCAGAGAGACTACATCATGCCTGCTCTAAAACAGTTGCATTGGCTGCTATGTTTCCGGGCAAAGTACAAAGTGTTGGTTATTACCTTTCAAGCCTTGAATGGCTTAAGTCCAGGTTACCTGAGACAGCATCTTTCTCTACAAGATCCCCAAAGCTCATTAAGATCATCAGGAGGGGTCCATCTTTGGGTGCCACCAGTACATCTGGTGATGACCTGCAATTGGGCCTTCTCAGTTGTCACCGCTAGGTTGTGGAACATGCTCCTCATGGACATGAGAGGATGATCTTCCTTGGAGGCCTTCAAGAGAGCCTTCAAGAGGCATCTTTTTAGCCTGGCTTTTAGTGATATCGACAGCACACTTTACCTTTTAACTTTAGTTTTAATTCTAATTCTAATCTGGTTCAAATGGTTTTTATTTTATTTTAATTGTTTTATTATATGTATTTGATTTTAATGTAAACTGCCCTGAGCCACTTCAGGAAGGGCGTTATATAGATAGAGAGATAGAGAGATAGAGAGATAATCCTCATAACATCTAATCTGACCCGGATCCTGTGCCCGGCATGCTACGTGTTCTTTTTTTGTTATTCTTAAATGTGCCAGATATTTTGGACATGGAAAAGCATTCAGACAAATGGTCCTCCACATGTGCATTCTGCAATTGTTCAGTCCTGTCAGGGCTTTTTCTAAATCTGCTGATTTAAGCCTGGCCTTGGCTCTCTCCCTACCTTGATTTCTGAGCTGAGAGGAGGCAATGCATTTCTGACATACTAAGGTCTTTCACACAACCATCTGGGGGTGTTTGGGGGGAAGAAAGAACCCCTACCCTGATTCCTGCATACGATCAGAGCTTCCGTTTGGCTCTGGTCACTCACCATCCAGATGACTGCAGGGAGTTCTTTGTCCATGGAAAAGGAAACTAGGTCCTCCAAGTATCCCATGATGCATTGCACTCCCAGTAGAGAGGCAGCCTTCAGTGCAGCATCAGCTATGATCTCACTGGCCACTTGAGCCATAGAACGAGAGGCCAGTGAGAGGCCGCTGTTGTAGAGCCATTGTTGTAAACCACACAGAGATGTAAGTTTGGGGTGGTATAAAAATATGTTAGTTAAATAAATAAATAATAAACTCTATGATAAACATGGCTGCCAGCAGCTTGGAATATTTTAAAACAGCCAATTCAACTTGCAATCAAACAGGAAGGAGTATGGCAGCTCCTGTTTTTGTCCTACCTCAGTTAAAATCAAATTTAAAAAGTCAGGCTACCCACATTTCAGTGGGCTGAGTTGGAGGGCTTCCCATGAGTTCTCAGGAGCAGCAAAAGCTGGGTTTGCTGCCTTCTACCATTCTGTTGCTGATTGTGAGAATGAGCTCCTTGCCTCCTCCTCTCCCCAGAAACCACTTTCTTGGCCTCTATCTCTTTGTCATGCTTGAAGCATATGCACCTTCAGTGTAATATAGGGTAGGGGTATGTACAAAACCAGTTTTGCCAGTTCAACTTGAATCCAGATCGGATTCAAGCTGACCTGGCTGGTTCAATTTTGCCATGATCGAACTGGACCTGGTTCCAGTTCGAACCGAGTTGGCTTGACTGGCTTGGAGCTCTACTGGTAAAGGGGAATCGGGTGAGGATTCCCCTTTACCAGTAAAGGGACAGGGGGGCTGTCCTAATTGTAGAGGGGGCGGGAGGGAATTAAATAGATATTCACAAATGTTGCCACCAATGGTGGCTGCAGGGGAGCAGTGGGGTTGGCTCCACCCCACCTCCACCAGCCTCCCAAAAAGTAGCCCGGACCTCTTCAGCCTAGTTTGGGCCGCAGAGCATGCATGGAGGCCATTTTAGTGACCTCCAGGCATGCACAGAGGCCATTCCCGTGACCTCACAGCTATGAGATTCAGACATAGTGTGGAACCTCTGCTGAAATCAAGCTCTGTGTGACACCCGTCTGCCCCAGGAGCATATTCTCCCCACTCCCATTACCATGTGAGTGCCTACTTCCTTTCTAGGTTAGGATAAAGATTGACTGATAAGTCTGAAACTACCAATCTCAGCTTATTCTTTAAAAAACCCAAGATCCAAAACGAACTTCAACTCTTGGTTTGAGATCTAGCACCCGACGGACAACTGGGAGTGTAGGAGATGCCCCTAATAGATTGTGTGAGCTGCCCCAAAGTCTTTCTCTGCTCTGTTCGGCCACATAAGATCCTTTTAACTAGAGATGCCCAGATTTGATCCAGGGACCTTCTGCAAGCAAAACACTTGCTCTACCATTTGAGCTATGGCCTTTCCCTTCATTTTGTCCACCTCTACCACATTAGCTAATACAAGAGGCTCTCAGTTATTGCAGGAGTTACGTTCCACGCACGGGCGTAGCAAGGTTGGAGTGGGCCCAGAGACAAGATTTAAAAATGCCCCCCCCCCCCCGAAGCTCAGCTCATGAAGTAAAGAAATCTTAAATGAGGCTGAATAGTGGTAACAAAAAGCATAGTAAAAGTCTACACACACAAACACACACATATATATCCTATTTTTAAAGGGCTTTGAAAATTGTGGACGATGCAAGTCATTTAAATGGTCCTAGAGAAAGACATGCTGTTCTGCTAGCTCCAGGTCTTAACATTCACATCAGTTTCGGAGGATGAATACAACTGAATGAAGCCCGGGTGGGTGTGGGGCTGGGGGATTCAGTCATGTGACTTGCCTCTGGGGGGCCCCCAGACAACTGTCTCCCCTTGCCCTATTATAGTTACGCCCCTGGTTCCACGATACCACCACGGATGCCAAAACTGCAATAATTGAAACCTTGTACCAAGGGAACAATGGGTTAGGTTCCTCAGTACATAAGAAAGTACTAAAAATTACCCCAAAAGCCTCCCCCCAAACCCCAGAAATAATCAAGGAGTACAGCACTGTATCTTGACTACTTCAGCTCTCCAGCTACTCCAGTCATGGTCCCCAAAACATAAACAAAATCCTCTGAATTCCCCCCAAACACATTCCAACATGGCTCTATATTACCTCCAGAAGTGTCTACCGGCTGGAAATGCCAACATTGGAAGTATGGAGCACGCATACAGGAACTGCAAATGGCCGAAATTCACCCCTGCGATAATTGAAACTGGGCATATATAGCTGAACTAGCTGAAACCACATTGAAACCATGAATAGTTGAAACCACAAACGCAGAACCTGCACTCATTGACGGGGTCCTATAAATACCAGCTTCCCACTGTATTCTTCACTAGACAGACATATATGACCCCCAACCAGAAGGTACATTTGTGGATGGCATTAATGTTTTGTGTAAGCTTGGGAGCAGTAGGAAGACTACATTGCTTAACAAGTTGCCTGGAATTGATTCTGGACAATGACATTACTTTAAATGCACTTGCTTGATAGTGTATAATATATTGTGAAGGAAGTTTATTTTTGCAAGCTGCTACACTTGATAGAGCAAGTCTCAGTCGTTCATAAATCTCTGGACTTTTGCAAAGGCTTTTGTCCAGGCAATTGTTTCAGTTGAGGGGTTGCTGAAAAATGCCTGATTGCTATCGCCAAAGTGCTTGTTTACTCGAATGGGGGGTGGGGGGGAATTGGACAGTGTTGGCGGAGCCGTAATGCCTGGGGCAAGTTCCCATATCTATGCTGTCCTCTCCCTCAGGACCTAACATCAGGCAGATTAATTGCAAACATTTGGGAGATTCTTTGCAGAGATGAATAGATTCCCTCAGCTCTGTTCTCTAATGGTTACAAGAGCCTGATATCCCTTGGGTTCCATTTCATTCAACTCTAGTAACAATTCTGGATTGAAGAATGCTAGCAGATTCTGTGCATGCACTTTGACTGGAGGGACAAAATAAGAAATGCAAAAGAAATTAAAAAGACAATTCCTAGTTTTAAAAGAATGGCTGACGTTCTGTGCAGTGAAACACAGGTGGTACAGACCCACCCACACAGCTGTGCACGTCTAAAGCAATGCCTGCAGTGTTGTAGGACAGGGTTGGTGTGCTACGATTTAAATTGCAGAATGGCAGTTGTGAGACACCATGTCCACTGGAAATAATAAACTGTGATTGTGCCATTTTAATTAGGCTTGGGCCTGAAACGTTTCGGAGGCCATTGTAGAGGCCTCCGAAACATTTCAGCAGCTGAGGCTGTTTCGGCGGTGGGGGTGGGGGCAGTGTGTTCTCTTAAGGGTGGGGGAGGGTGCACTCACCCCTCCCTCCGCATTTCCCCCACCGGCACTAAGTTGTTTTAAAGCCCCTCAGGGTGGCAGCGTTCCTCCCTGTTGCCCTGTTTGCCATGCCCTCGCTCTCAGATAGCGAGGAGGAAGGGGATGCTGACATCCCTTCAGCTGATGCAGGGGTGCCTGAGGGGCAGAGCCTGGCTGTCGGTTCCCAAGAGACGGCTGAGGCAGGTCCGGGTGATGTCTCAGAGCAGGCACAGCAGTCTGAGGCAGCAGAGACAGGGACTGACGAACCGGAGGATGAGCTGTGCAGGCAACCCTCATTGACTCCACAGCAGAGACGGGTCACAAGGCGGCAGGCACAGCTAGAATCAATAAGGAGAAGTAAGCGCCATTTGCAGAGGGCTGATAAGCCTTGAATCCCTGCCAGCTGAGAGTTATCAGCTTGAACTATAAAGCATGTCTACAGCTTGCAGTTAGCCACTGGAAGGCAACGTATGTCATCCCTAGTGTCGACAGCTTTCAGCCTGAGCCAGAGAGAGAGAAAAATATTTCCGAGCCGTGTTTTGCTACTACTACCCAGTTTGGTCTTTTGTGAACTATCATCCTAGACTTCCCTACCAGGTGGCCAGATTACTGACACCGTTGCCCACGTCGGCTGGAAGTGGCCGGAAGTAGCATGCATGCCCAGTACTTCTGGCCACTTCCAGCTGAGGAGGGCAATGGGACGGCAGGGAGGAACGCTGCTGCCCCCAGGTGCTTTAAAACAACAGAGCGCCGGCGGGGGAAATGGGGCAGGAGGGGTGAGTGCCCCCTTCCCCGCCCTTAAGAGAACACCCCCGCTGTCGCAAAAATGTGGCAGAGCCGTTTCGGGCTCAAGCCTAATTTTAAGTAGTAGCACACCAGCCCTGTCCCACAACACGGCAAGAGTTGTTTTAGACATGCTCAACGGTGCGGCGGGGTCTGTACCATCTTCATTTAGGTGACATTCTGAGCAATGAATCAGTTTGAAAAACTTTCTGTATTTTACATACCAGGAATAAATTCCTTGAAGTCAAGGAAGGCTCACTAATATGCCATTCTAAAGGTCAAAGCAGTTGAGCTGTGGGGTATGGTTACTGTTAAGAGTAGCTGCCCTGTGATCTCTCTCTGAGTCTCCATGGTAACATCGAGCAAAAGGAGACACATGTCCCTTAAAACACTGCATTTGGCTTTAAGAGGAGCAGAATAAATGGCGTGGGCCCAGAATAGCTCAAGGACCATCTTCTCTTTCCCTTCTGCCCACTAATAAAATGTAGGGTCTTCTCCAGATTCCCCCACTTTCAGAGGCCAGGCAGGTGACTATTATAGATATGGGCTTTTTGGTGGTGGCCCCAAACAATAAAAATTCCTTCTCTAGACATTTTTGCCTGGCATCATTTTACTGTCTTTTAGCCACCAGCAAAGTCCATTCTATTCTCTCCTATAAGTCTTTACTGGTTGGTTAAAATTGTTGCTCTGATAATTGCCTGATTTGTGGTTTTTATCTGGTATTTGTTTTTGTTTTTGCATCTGTCTCATTGTCTTTGATCTACTACATGGATTTCTGCTTTGTTCATTGTGTTTTTAAGCTACTTTGAGTCTGTCATGAAAGTTGACATAGTATACTTGGACTTTCAAAAATGTTTTGACAATGTCCCCAGCCAAAGAGGCTCTTCTCACGATCCGTGAGAAAAGCCTCTAGGGGGTTTGCAGGGAGAGAAGGCTTAGCCTGCTCTCCCTGCAGAGCGCAGACAAACAGACAGTCTGCTCTTGGCAGCCACAGTGGCTGCCCACACAACTGCCAGCTCTGTCATGGAGCCGGCCGGGGCTGGGGAGTTTCGGGGCAGCGCAGCCCTCAGAAGCTCCAGCATGCCTTGTGCAAGTGCACAGGGCATGCTGGAGAGACCCCCAAGCCGGGAGGCTGCTTTTCAGCATCCCGGTCGAGGGCCTACTCGTGAGTAGCTGCGGCTACTCACAATTTAAAAAACTGGGTTTGCAGAGTGCTCGCTCTGCAAACCCGGTTTAAGGGGAGGGTTAATTTGGCAGGTTAACCGCCTGGAGGCCACCGGGCTCACCTGTGAGCCCGGTGGTTCTCGCAGTCAGGAGAAATCGGGCTAGGCTCCCCTAGCCCCACTTCTCCTGATCGTCGGAATAGCCTCAAAGTCTCTTGAGTAAGAGCAAGTGCTGGTAGCCTAAATGTAAAGTTTGAAATAACTGGTTATAACTTTTTTCAAAAAGACATCTTCTCTGCAAAAGCCAAAGAAGAATTGAACTTTGAGATTTCACTTTCGGCCAGAAATGGAAGAATGAATTCCTTAGTGCCTTATAGAGAGTTCGGTTTGTCTGTGTACTGTTTTGATCCAATGATGGATTGGTTTCATTCTTTGTTTTTTGTTTTGTTTTGTTTGTTTGTTTGTTCGTTCGTTCAATTTATATACCGCTCTTCCTAAAGTGGCTCAGGGTGGTTTATATTAAAATTTAAAAAGTAGCTCACATTTAGAAGAGCAAGTATCACCAAGCACCACCATCTCAAATCTACCCGAGACATAGGAGCGGCACCGCTGTAAAACAGTGCCTCATATCCCCAAATCCCTCAGGTGAGCCAGAAAGAGACCATGGTCAATGGTATCAAAAGCTGTTGAGAGATCCAAAAGAACCAGCAGAGTCATGCTCCTTCTGTCAGTTCCCTGGCAAAGGTCCAGAGGCGTAACTATAGGGGGGGCAGGGGGGGCATGTGCCCCAGGCGCCATCTTTTCTGGTCACGTGGGGGGCGCCGCCATGACCATTAAAAAATTTTTTTAAAAAAAATTTTTTTGTTAATACAAATATTTCCTGCTCAATGCAGCAGCACTGCAGCAGTCAAGGGAGCGCGTCGGTGCCCCCTTCCCCACGAGCGGTCCCTTCCGCGCTGCCTGCGCCCCCCCATTGCTTTGCTGGCGCCTGGTGGCCAGTCAGTGGCCTGGCTTGGCGGCGGGCGCTTGTGAGGAAAAACCTAAGTATAATGTAGTATGTTGGGGGGGCGGCGGGGGGCACGCGGTGGGGGGGCGCCATTTCAGTGCTTGCCCCAGGCGCCGTTTTCCCTAGTTACGCCTCTGCAAAGGTCATCTGTCAGGCAGACCAAGGCTATCTCATCCCCATAGCCCACCCTAGAGGCAGTTTGAAACGGGTCTAGATTATCAGTTTCCTCCAAGACTGCTTGGAGCTTGTCAGCCACCACACTCTCAATCATCTTACCCAACCATGGAAGATCGGAGACTGGCTGATAATTATCCATCACCAGGGGATTCAGAATGAGCTTCTTAAGAAAGGGTCTAACCTCTGCTTCCTTCAAACAAGATGGCATCCTGCCCTCCCTCAGTGAGGTATTAATGATATCAACTAGGCCAGCTCCAACCTCCCTGCAGGATGAAATCAGCCATGTTGGGCAAGGATCCAAAGAAGAGGTGGTAGGCTGTACCATTCCAAGCAGCTTGTCCAAATCCTCAGGAGTTACAAACTGAAACTGATCCAATCCAATCTTGCACGAGGGATTGCTGGACACCTCCCTAAGTAGACCTGCAGAAATACTGGAGTACAGATCAGCCTGAATGTGAGATATTTTATCTGAAAAGAAAGTGAGTCATTGTTTCTGGAAGCAGATTTTAAACAGAAGGGGCTTGAGTAAACCCCCTAACAATCCGGAACAGCTCTGCTGGATGAGAATTTGCAGACACAGTATGTGCAGAATGAAATTGCTTCCTTGCTGAACATATTGCCACAGCATAGGCTGTCAAATGGGCTCAATGATGTGTCTTATTGAGTTCAAGATGAGTCCTCCTCCACTTGAACTCCAGGCGTCTACCTTGCCACTTCAGCTCCCATAGCTCTTCTGCCAGGTTTTGTGCAGCGGTGATAGGCATCCGCTGGAGGTCAACGGACTATCAGCCCCCTTAGACATAATCTGATTTCTGGTTACTCTGTTTAGACTTCGTATTTGTCTCGTTTCCCTTTATTTTGAATTATATTGTTGCATTTTTATTACTGTCTTTTATAATTCTAACTTTTATTGCTTTTATTGTTATTACTGCCTTTGTAATGTCTATTTTGACTTGCCCACTTTTATTACCATTTTATGCTATTATCATTACCATTTTATGCTTTCCTATAATAAAAACAGTATTATGCTCTTTTAATCATTTATAGCTTTTTGCGCTTTTTAATAACAGAAATAGTGTTTTATCTTTCTTATTCTTAGTACTTTTAGTTCTATTATTACTAATGTGTATCTTAACCTGTTTTTAAATCGTATTTAGCCCTTCTATATGTAACATATTAGCAATCACCTTTACTTTCTCATACTTTTAGCAGGCAAATTTTAACTTGTATAATTTTATGCTGGTCTCTGACCGTAATAAAGGCTGATTGATTGATCGATCGATCACATAGCTCTTACGTATACCATGGAGCTGATTTTGAAATGGGTTGGAGAGGATGCTTAGGAGCAATTGTGTCTACTGCCTTGGTAAGTTCCCGTTACAGGTATCCACCAGGGCATTGACAGAAACCCTCCAAGGGCCTTTGGAATCCTCCTGGATCCAACATCCTTCTCGGGCGGACTGTACTAATAGGTCCACCACCCCTGCAGGGATCAGATGTGACTGTGAGACCAACCTTAACCAGGAAGTGGTCTGTCCATGATAATGGGGAAACTACAGGAGACCCCTCCCATGGAACACCCCCCTGATCTAAGCAAAATACAAAATCCAGCGTGTGACCAACAACATGCGTAGGTCCTAAGACTAATTGGGATAGGCCCATAGTTGTCATGGCCACTATGAACTCCTGGGTAGCACCAGAGAAGCCAGTCCCAAAGTAGATGTTGAAAGCACCCAGCACCAAAGGCCTGGGCAACTCTAGCACCAACTCAGTGGCCAGCTCCATCAGCAAAGTTAGGGAGTCTGTTAGGTACCTGGGTGGGCAGTACACGGACATAATCCCCAGTCCATCCTGAGTCTCCAACCTAAGGTACGCACGCTCAGTATAAGTCAATTCTCTCACAGGGATCCTGGTAAGGGAGATGTTATTGTAATGGACAAAGCCACTCCACCTCCTACTCCTCAGAATACCCCGGGGGAGATGTTGGGCCCACACAGGACCACTCGCCTCCCCCAGCCAGGTCTCATTTTACAAGCCAGGTTGGCTCCCTTGTCTACAATCAAATCATGGATGATTCCAATCTTATTTTTAACTGACCTGGGTGGCATTACAAAGGAGCATGGTTGGATTGAGTGGTTCAATACTCCCTGAGGTCTGAGAGCTGACAGGGCAACCAGAAGGGAAAACAGTAATTAAGTCACTGTCATTCCTCCCCCCTGTAACGTCATGCTGGCCTTCAACTTCCAATCCTCTATTCCCCACCACTACTGAAATAGCCGCCCCAGTCTCATCGAACGGGCCCCCTGTGCCATTCTTAACCCGAGAGCCCAGACACATCCCTGAGAGCAGCCTGGCACAAACTACACAAACAAAAAGAAAAAACCTGGAGGACATTCAACATCACTTCCCCTCATATCTCAGGCCTGGGACCAAAGACGGGCCCCCTTCTGGTGGCCGGCTTCAGCAGCAACCGGCCTACTGGCATCTGTGCCACCAACTACACCAGCAGCTGTGCCTCTGGCTTGCCCCAGTCCCTTTAAACCAAACTCTGCAGACCCCACCTCTCACGTGGACTCTGGAGCCTGGCTAATGAAACTGGCCCTTGCAGCTGCAGCTTGTCAGGACAAAGACAGTGGCTCAAGCTGGCAGAAGAAATTCCAGCAGATGGTCTTCTCTGCTGGTCAAGGCGGAAGGGAGGAGGCCGGGCTGGCTTGGCAAATCTCCCAGCTCAGGTTAGGGAGACTTAGGTGGAAAAAGAGTCCCCGGCTTCTCAGCTAGCCCCCCAGTCTTCCTAAGAAGGGGTGAGTTTAGCTTTCTGCTGTTGGCAAATAATAGAAGGAAATTCTCACAATTCTATTCCCCACAATAGCAGTTTCCGAAAGAGCGGCGTAGGCCTGTTGTGATATTTCAACTGGTTTCAGGCATTTCATTAATTGCTTCTATCAGCTTAGTAGCCCTAATTGTTGTGTAACAAAGAACAGGCTCCCAGTAGCTCAGGAAGGGCATCCAAATAGTCAGACGTTAATCATGAATACAGTACATTTCAGCATGTGCCATCATATTGTGAGGACATTCCAGACAAACGAAGGGAAGCATAAGAACACAGGAAGCTGCCTTATATGGAGTCAGACCACTGGTCTATCTAGCTCGGTGTCATCTACACTGACTGGCAGTGGGTCTGCAAGGTTTCAGAGGGGAGTCTTTCCCAGCCTTATCTGGAGATGCCAAGGACCAAACCTGGAACCTTCTGCATGCAAAAGTAGATTTTGCCTGACCTAGGGCTCCAACTCCAAAGGCGGCATAGACACATAGGAGACTGCCTTGTGGTCCGATCTAGCTCAAAGGAAATGCTCCACCCCTGAGCTACAGCCCCACCCCTCACCCTCAAAAAGCAAAACTTACCAAGAGCTTTGCAGTTCTACCTTCAAGATCAAGCTGGATCAAAATGATAATGTAGTGGAATCTAGTTGAGGGTCTACTACAGCCCTGAAGGTTTCTCTGACATCACAGGTCATGATTCCTGATCTGGCCAGTGTGGCAGTGACATTACACCTATGAATGCATGACACAGCCCACAAGAGAGGAGAGCTGGTCTTGTGGTAGTAGGCATGACTTGTCCCCTTAGCTAAGCAGGGTCTGCCCTGGTTGCATATGAATGGGAGGCAGTAAGTGAATGGGAGGCTGGAATGGGAGGCTGGAATGGGAGGCTGAATGGGAGGCTGGAAGCTCTGGAAAGAGCAGAAGGTTCCAAGTTCCCTCCATGACAGCATCTCCAAGACAGGGCTCTTCTGTGAGCCTTCTGGATTTGTTGGTCCTAGAGCATGCTCTGAGGGCATATGCTACAGCCACCTTGCAGAAGTTAAGCAGCTCAGTGCCTGTATGGGTATCTGCCTAGGAATGCCACATACACTATTTTGGGGGCATTCATATGACCAGGCATGCAGGGGGGCAGGCAGATGGGGGACAATGCTGGTCCAGTGCACCTACCCCCCATACAGTCTCTAGAATGTTGCTGGGAGCATGGACCATGCTCCCAGATGATCGACGCTACATAACTCCTGCCTGCAACCTTGGAGAAGCCATTGAGTCTGTGAAGACAATACTGAGCTAGATAAACCAATGGTCTGACTCAGTATATGGCAGCTTCCTATGTTCCTAATGCTAGAGAAGCCTGACTAGATGTATTTCTTATGTCCTAATCCATAGGAGGCCTCTGTGTATGCATGAAAAGACCCAAAATGCCAAAGCTTTCTGAAATGGACTTCCAAATTGTCTGGAAAGTGACTTGGGTGAGGGGAATCTAAATTCTGCTTATTTCAAGCTACCACCTTATTCTCAGGATCAGGGCTAGCACAAAAACCTGCTAAGAAATTGTAGCAAAAGAAAGTACTTCTTCACACAGTGCATAATTCAAATAATTTTTTTAGACCTCTTTAATGCGTAAAATAAAATAAAATAAACAATAGATCTTCCAAAATTGAGCAAACACGTTTCACTGTCCAAACACCAGTATCAATGCTCTCTTTCAAGCAGCTGGCAACATGTAAGATTAAATACAGTAACTACAGCTGAAGGAACCAATCCCAGTACAAGAGAAAAGGAAGCAGAATTAGTCAATGCATAATTGCTTTGTGGAATCTACTATTGCATAGTGTGGTGATGGCCACTAGCTCAGATGGCTTTAAAAGAGGATTAGCTAGATTCACAGAGAATGGATCCATCAGTGGTTTCATATAACCATCATGATGATTACATGAAACCTCTAGAATAGTATGCTACTGAATACCAGTTGTTGGTGGACAACAGCGGAGGAGATCTATTGCCTATAATGCTCTGATTGTAGGCTTTTTGGAAACATCTGATTGGCCGTTATGGGAAACAAGATGGTGTACTTGGTGGACCATTGATCTGACCCACCAGTGTGCTTCTTATGTTCTTAGGTTTTCACTTATTTGCCTTTGCTGCACAATTTTCTTGGAACTCCCTACTAGATGGCCTGTAATAAGTTGCTCGCTCGCTCTCCTGGAGCCTGGAGGTGGGGAGAGAGAGATACTTTCTCAATATTTGCGCTGTGCTAAATAGATCAAATTTTGATATTTACTTGGAAAGGACCAAATTCAATGTAGCCAGACAGCTTACTCACTCTGCAGAATATTCACATTTTTTAAATGCTTTTGTTCCCCCATTGCTGTTTCTCGCCACCATTTTCTTCCTTCTTCTTTGCCCTCCATTCTCATTCTCATTTGCCTACAGTGCTGTTTAATCAATTGCCTGTGGTAACCGATGATAACCATATGAGTCTCTGCGATGCCATTCCATCATACATAATGTCATAATGTCTTCAGCAAAATCTCAAGCTTGGCCACTGTCATAGAATTAAATGGCCACACGTGAGGGGAAAAATGAATACAAAAGAGGGGAAAAATGAATACAATGAATACTAGGCATCCCATCTCCTTCCATCATGAACTCACGGAGGCTGTTCTCACACACTCCCTAACCCAGGCTAGGGAAGCCCAACCTGGGTTAGGCTCCACGTGAGAACCACCGGAGTCGGACCCAATCCCAGCAGGGCAGTGCTGCCTAGCCTGGTTTTTAAGTCTGGCTTTTAGCTGAGGTTAAAAGCTTGAACCAGCCCTTAACCCAAGCTGCACGATCGTGTGTTCTCTCAGCCCCAACGGACACAGAGATGGGTGCCTAGAGTGCCTGTCTCTTGAGGGAATCCCCCAATGCACCGTGCATATCACGTGGTGCATTGTGGGATATCTGGAGGCTGGGATCTGTCATCTTGGCCTCCAGAGCTCTGTACTGTGCCACATAGCATTGATCATCTGGGAGCATGGTCCGTGCTCCCAGTAACATTCTAGTGACTGTCTGTTGGGTAGGTGAGTTGGACCAGCATTCTCCCCCATTTGCCTGCCCCCCTGCATGCCTGGTCATGTGAATGCCCCCAAAATGGTGTATGTGGCATTCCTAGGCAGATATCCATCCAGGCACTGAGCTGCTTAACTTCTGCAAGGTGGCTGTAGCATATGCCCTCAGAGCATGCTCTAGGACTAAAAAATCCAGAAGGCTCACAGAAGAGCATCAGACCCCACCTTTCTCTGAAGCTGATGGCTTAACGCCTTCATTCTTGTTTTCATCTGAAAGAGGCAGCATGCCACCGAATACAAATTTTCTGGATGATAACAGTGGGAAGGGATTATTATCCTGTTTATGGGCTTCCTGGCGTCATCTGTCTGGCCACTGTGGGAATTAGGATGCCAGACTAGAGGGACCTTTGGTCTGATCCGGCGAGGCTCTTCTTGTTTTCTCAAAGCAAAGTTAAGTGGCTTACATACTGAGCAGCACCCCTCCGATCCAAGAGTGGGATGCGTGCACTAGTTCCATTCAATTCCAAAGCCGTTGATGCTGCTAACAAGTGCAAAGGGGCTCCATGGCTACTAAGAATGGTGTCAGCACTGCAGTGATGATTCTCCCATTAGGAACAACAGGGGAAATTGTTGCTGCAGCACTGACAAAGTCCTTAGCAGCCATGGAGCCCCTCCAGTCTTGCTAGCAACATCATCAGGCTTTGGAATCAAATTGAACCCGCCTATGCACCCCACTCTTGGCCTTGAGAATCACTGCACAATATAAGCCTGTGTGTCTCTAAAACCCACCTCTTCACCCAAGCTTTTTCAGTTCTTTAAAATTTTAAGGTTTTAATTTGTGGGTGATTTTTAAAATGGTTTAACTTGTTTTAAGTTTTTGTATATGTTTTAACTTGTTTTATGCTATTGTTAACCGCTCAGAGACTAAAGTTTGGGGCGGTGTAAAAATTTGATTAATAATAATAATAATAATAATAATAATAATAATAATAATAATGCATTTGCTCCCATTAATCAATCCTGGTTAACCTAGATTCTAGCTTTCCTCACTTCTCTCTGGTACCCTTTGTTTCTTTTTGCAATCTGCACCCCCCACCCCCACACACAGTGGAAATTTCTATTGCAAGCTTCTTGGGGCAGGAACATTTATTTTGTGTTTATGTAAGTACAAAATTAACATTGGTGGTTCTGTATAAACAAACACTTTGGAAAGGCCCGGTAGTCTTTCAGTTATGACAGGATCTGATGGTTGCACATCCAGGGAGGGCCTCAGAGGCAAGGTTCCAAGTCCAGTTCTACAGAACTCCCAAGTGTGGGCTGAATTGCTAGCAAGATTGTTTAGCTTGATCCATTCGAGTTTGGCTTATTTGGTCCCATTCATTAAAGTCCTGGCTCCACTGACCTCTGAGTAAATGCCTCCGTGTCTTCTTTTGTGTCCCCCGAGGCAACACAGCTTTCACATTGCAGTCAGTCTGCTGATGTGAAAAATCTTTGTTATCACCTACTCATAGTGAGATAAAAACTTTCCCAGGACATTGTGGCATAAAGAATTAGAGAAATGATGTAGGCAAGGCCATAAATCCTGTCAGGGAATAACAATGTGCCCCCTGACTATGGACTATCAGAAAGAAACTGTCAAAAACAAGTATAATATAAATCCTACTTAGTCGCACATATTTGCAAGATGTGTTGTCATGGTCAAAGGATACAGTCGTGTTTGTGTTGTAGCTGAGGCCACAGCAATGACCGCTGGGATCAGCTCTGTGTAAAATGGCATGAAGCAGCCCTAAGAAAAGCTTCCATATTTACTCCCTTTCATTATTTATTTATTTATTTATTTATTTATTTATTTATTTATTTATTTTGATTTCTATATCACCCTTCCAAAATAGGCTCAGAGCGGTTTACACAGAGAAATAATAAATAAATAAGATGGCTCTTATTGGTATAAAGCAACAGGGAAAGTTTGCCTGGAGATGCTGAAGACCACATCTCCCTTGGAGAGATTTACAAAGGAGACGGAAAGCATTTTGCACCCACCGAACTGGCTTCTTTCAATGGGACATTTAATGCCAAGTGATGATGGGCAAACACCCCTCAATTCAATTTGAAATTAGCTCAGTATTTACTAGTCTGTTCAGAAAATCATTGGGGGAAAGTTTGACCTTTCCCGAAAATTCTCTTCTGGCTTATAATAATTGTAGTTTCTGTAGAGGAGAGCTGGTCTTGTGGTAGCAAATAGGAATGGTCCCCTTTTGCTAAGCAGGGTCTGCCTTGGTTTGCATTTGGATGGGTGACTACATGTGGACGCTATCTGCTGCAAGATACTCCTCTTAGGGGATAGGGCCAAAGCTTAGTGATACATCTGCTGATGTATCACTGTGATACATGCAAAGCATCTGCTTTGCATGCAGAAGGTGCCAAGCAGGGTTGGGAGAGGCTCCTCCCTGAAACCTTAGAGAGCCACTGCCTGTCAGTGTAGACAGTACTGATATAGATGGACCAATAGTCTGACTCGGTATAAGGCAGCTTCCTATGTCCCTGTATAATCAATTTATTTTTATATAACGCATGTTACACACACACAAGCAGTTTGTAATTTCCTGAAAATTACAGAAAAACTCTCTCATTTGAAACCCATGGGAAATGATACTTCCTGACAAACTTTGGCAGTTTTCTCGACCATTTCTTAAGAGTTGTTATTGAAAACTCATTTAGGAAAATTACCCATTATAGCTGTTACAAGAAACAGCTAGTGTAAAAGCTAGTAGAGAAACCAGCAACAGTGCTGAAAGCCATAAAAAAACAACATTGATCTACTATAGAAATTACAGGTGTTATAAAATGATTAGGTTTCTTGTCCCTTTTGATTAAGTTTCTTGTTCACTTGTTCCTTTTTAGAGGCAGAAAGTCCAAACTTTCACACAGTTATGAAGAGGCGAACAAGCTGTGTTTTTTTCAGTTCTCTGCATTTCAATCCATATTGAATTTCCATGAAAATTGCTTAAGAAAAAAAGAAGGGGAGGATATTGCAACACGATTACATCTTCAAAACCAAGTACTCTTCTGCTCACCAACTAGCAAGGAATGAAGGAACAGTTGTGGTCCAGGAGGATTTTTGTGGTACAGGAGGAATGCTGCAAGAAGCAAGCTGCTTTATTAGTATTCGTATAAACACGGGACTACGACTAAATGTAAAGAAGACTAAACTAATGACAACAAGTACAGCAACCAGCCTCAGAATTGATAATGTAGACCTTGAAGTGGTGGATAGCTTCTGCCTTTTAAGATCGACTGTCAACAGTAAAAGATCCAGCAGTCAAGAAATACACCGCAGACTAGCTCTTGGTAGGTTTGCAATGAAGGTCTTGGGAGGGATACTTAGATGCCGTTATGTGTCTATACGTACAAAGATTAGAATAGTTCAGACAATGGTTTTTCCTGTGACACTCGATGGATGTGAAAGCTGGACTTTAAGAACATAAGAACAGCCTTGCTGGATCAGGCCCAAAGCCCATCTAGTTCAGCATCCTGTTTCACACAGTGGCCCACCAGATGCTGCCGGAAGCCTACAGGAAGGAGTTGACGGCATGCCCTCTCTCCTGCTGTTGCTCCCCTGCAACTGGTACTCAGAGGCATCCTGCCTCTGAGGCTGGAGGTGGCCTATAGCCCACTGACTAGTAGCCATTGATAGACCTCCATGAAGTTATCCAAACCCCTCTTAAAGCCATCCAGGTTGTTGGCTATCATCACATCTTGTGGCAGATAATTCCACAGAGAATAGATAGAAAGAGTATTGACGCTTTTGAACTTTGGTGCTGGAGAAGGCTTTTGAGGATACCATGGACAGCCAGGAAGACAAAGCAATGGATCATAGAACAAATCAATCCAAAAATTTCACTCTTGGCACAATGACCAGGCTCAAACTATCATACTTCGGTCACATTATGCGAAGATCCAGCTCCCATGTAAAGTCCATAATGCTGGGGAAAGTTGAAGGAAAGAGAAGAAGAGGACGACCAGCAGCAAGGTGGATGGACTCAATTACGACAGCAGTGAATGCACCACTGAGAGAGCTTAAAGGCCAAGTTGAAGACAGATCATCCTGGAGAGAATCTATCTATGTGGTCGCTAAGAGTCAACACTGACTTGACGGCACTTAAACAATCAATCAATCAATAAACATGAGAATACATTACAATATCAAATGAATGGTTCAGCAATTCATTTTCATTTACAGTAGCTTACATACTGTCTAGTGCTTGTGCTATACAATTCCAAACTCCACACTGCTAGTGAGCTCCAAGCGGCTCTGGGGGGGACTAAGAATCACATCAGTGCTGAAGCGACAATTCTCCTATCATTCCTAATGGGAGAAGTGTTGCTGCCATGCTGATGCAATTCTTAGTCACCATTGAGCCTCTACGAGATCACTACCAGCACGAGTGGGGTCTGAAATCACACAGAACCAGTGTGTGGGTCCCACTCTTGGATGAGTGGGGCACTGAGCAGTATGTAAGCCACTGTCGGCAAAAATGTCAACATGCATGAAACAGCATGTCAGTAGACCAATGAACAGTATCTAATATCAATAACATGTTCAGGCATGCATGTGGATGATGATGCACGCAGATTGCTCCTTGGCAACTGTAGTATTCAATACACATACCCCTTCTAAAAAAAACACACCAGGGCATTTTTCAGATTAGCTGCTCAACAGAGGCAAAATGCTTCCGTTCCGGCAAATTGCATTCAAAACGGAAATAGCAAAGAGCCCAGCAGGGGGGAGCAGTCTCGCAAAAACTAACATCCCGGAAAAAACAGCAACCTTTTTATGCCGGACATACAACATTTTATTAATAAATCACAGTGATTAAATCTGAAACAAGGCATCAGAAATGTGAATGGCACCTTGCTGTAAGTGTAGGGACTACAGTGTCACAACACAGGAAGTGTGGAAGCACACTTCAGAGATATGCCATGGCCCCATTGCAGGGTCTAATCTGGAAAGAGCCCTGGGAGCAAAAGAGAGTTTTATATTGTTCTGGAGAACAGCAACACACAGTTTAAAAAATAGACCCAATAGAGAGGATTCTCACCAACCCAAAGCTGCTCAATCAGGCTCAGCCAGCAATCAGTGAGAGAAGTTCATAAAGAATGAGAGACTAAGGGCCAAAGTCGACAAGACTTTAATGACAGAAGTCCTCTGTGCCTTCCAATAATATGTGCTTGAAGGCTGAGCAACC
This sequence comes from Hemicordylus capensis, assembly GCF_027244095.1. NCBI lineage: Eukaryota > Metazoa > Chordata > Lepidosauria > Squamata > Cordylidae > Hemicordylus > Hemicordylus capensis. Next base: position 243,699,484 of record NC_069661.1, on the reverse strand, counting down.
CACAGGGACATAATTGTGGAAGGCACAGAGCACATCTGGCATCAGGGATCGCCATCGCTAGCTCGCTCACTTGCCCCCTCCCCGCTGCTCTCTCACTCACCCCTCCCCATCACTCACTTACTCACCCCCTCCCTGCCACACGCTTGCTCACTCGCCCCTCCCTGCAGCTCGCTTGCTCTTTTGCACCCTCACCACTATATGCTCGCTCACTCATCCCTCCCCACTGCATGCTTGCTCATTCAACCGCTTCCCGCTGGACACTCACTGACTCACCCCCTACTCTCTGCTCACTCACTTGCTCATCCCTCCCTGCTGCTCGCTTGCTCACTTGCCCCCTCCCCACTGCTCGCTCACTCACTCACCCTCCCGGCTCACTCGCTCACCCCCTCTCCACTCACATGCTCACCTCCTTCCTGCCCGCTCACTCACTCAGCCCCTCCCCACGGCATGCTGGCTCATTTTCCCCCTCCCCGCTGCATGCTCACTCACTCACCCCCTACTCTCTGCTCTCTCGCTCACTCGCCCCTTCTTGCTGCTTGCTTGCTCTCTTGCCCACTCCCCATTGCTTGCTCACTCACTTGTCCCCTCCCCACCGCTCACTCAGTCACTTACCCTCTCCCTGCCTCTCACCACTAATTCACTCACTTGCCCCCTCCACACCACTCACTCATTCGCTCGCCTTCTCCCCACTGCCTGCTCATTCGCTCTCCCCCTCCCCACTCACTCGCTCACACCCTCTCCACTCACTTGCTTGCCTCCTCCCTGCCTGCTCACTCACTCAGCCCTGCCCCACCACATGCTGGCTCATTTGCCCCCTCCCCACCACTTGCTCCCTCCCCACCATTCGCTCACACGCTCACCCCCTCCCTGCTCACTCATTCACTCACTCGCTCCCTCCCCACCTGCTCACTCAATCGCCCCCTCCCCACCTCTAACTCACTCATCGCCCCCTACCCGCTCCTCTTCCCTATCTTCATATGGAATCTCTACTGCCCAATCACCACAGTGCTTCTGTTCTGCTACCTCTGATTGGTAAAGCACTGTGTGGGTGGGGCTTGCCACATATGACCGTAATGTAGTATATGTATTCTGATCAGGGCCACCCACTACTGATATTTGCCTTTGGCACCAAGGATCGGTTCCTTCCCAGGGAATAGAGCAGCTGTGGTGGCCAATCCAGATAGGAATTGTGACAAGGGAAAGGGTTAAAACCTCCTCCATGCAGCAAGATGGTTCTAATCCTGAATTCCTCACATTGCTGCTATTTACACACACACACACACACACACACACACCCCACCAAAATGTAAACATGATCAAAGTCACATCTAGCTTGCTTCTATCTTTAAAGACCATTTGAACATTCACCTTGAAAGCAGCATGGTCAGATTGACCATTGACCATGCATGTTCAGAATCTCATTTTACGTTCTAAGTTGCAGGAGAAGAATTTCTGCAGGAAAAGAAACCCAGAATCATTGCCAGTCAGTGTAGACAATACTAAGCTACAGGGACCAATGGTCTGACTCAGAAAAAGGCAGTAACCATTCAGAAATGACCTCAGACACTTCTGCATATTGGTTTTTTTGTTGTTAATTTTAAATTGTTATTAAGAGCTTTTGTATCCACTTCTTATCCTTAATATACTTCCTGCAATGTGATAGATTTTTAAAAAAACAAATATGATGTATGTGTTTGCTGCTGCAGTTGCTGCATTGCTGTTATTATGGACTCTTCCAGGTGACAGTAAAATGTGGGATCTGCAAACCTTCCACACAAGTTCCAACACAGTTTTTTATTCACAGTCCACGCTCTCACAAAGACTTCCATGCTCCTTCCTAGCATGATCATAGTTTCTGGCCAAACACCAAGCAGGGATCTCACATGATTTTTGAAGGGCTACCCGATGTCCAGCTCTTGTGTTCTGAGAAAAACCATTCCCTTTCCTCATTTGCTACAAAAATTAGTTGGTTCTTCTCGGATTGCAAGAATTGGCCACCAGGTGGCACTGTGAAAATTGCATGAGGCCCTGCTTGCTGTGTGGCCAGAAGAAAAGATTGCGCTGGGAAGGAATATGTATACCTACTCAAACATGTGAATTGTGAGTAAGATGGCATTTGGAGCTTGAGCAGAAGGTTCACAGATCCTGAAATTTATTGTCATCTGGAAGAGCCCATATACAGTAGCTAGAATAAATTTGCTACCTGCTATTGACAAGAGAAAAGGACCTCCATGGGCTGGGAAGAGAAGAAAAGGGTCAGGTACATTTTGTCATTCTAAGTTGCTTCAGATGACCTTGGTGCATTAAAAAAAACTGTGAAAGTGTGAACAATGAGACATATGGTAAGATGTCTCTCAGCAAGAATCAGGTCCTCCAGACTTTTAAACAAAGGATATTTGATCTTCTGTAGAACTACCTTCCTTCATGAACTCTTCTGCACTGAGTTTTACAAAGACCATCTGTATAATTTTCATTTCATAATGATGATCATAATTTTATAATTGGCTTACTGGTCAGATCCACAGCAAAGGCAGAAGCGCTGACTGTTCAATGTTTTAGTATTTTTATGTTGTTTTGACTTCTACAAGAACACACAAAACTAAATGTTCCATTCACCAGGAAAGAGCTTGTAAAAACTCAAACCAATGGTTTTTCAGAGATGGGGGAAAAGTGATTGTTTGAGGCTATTGAAGCTTTTGCAGATGAAATATCTGGCATAGAAATAGTAATTCCCCATGGTCCATCATTTTCCTCTATTCAGGCGTGCATTTCTCGGTTACAAGAAGAAAGCCATAAAAATGTCTAAAGAGGTATGAAAATTGAGCATTGGCAGGTAGAATATAACTGCCTGTTGACACAAAGTGACTTATTAGAAAATCACTGTGGAAGAATGCTGTAATCTGCCCTGCGTGTTCTCCAAATCCCTTGCTGCCCAAATTCACTATAACTGCAATCCGCAAGCCAGTTAAGTACTAGTACTTGGGTTTACAGAGAATTATCTGTGTAATCAATTAGAAACAAGTCCCACTATGTTCCATTGAGCTTACTCTCAGGCAAGTGATTGTGACTTTACATTGGTTTATTCCATGGTTTATTCCAACCTGCAGTATGGCTTCTCTTACCCAAAAGTTCATGGCACTCCTGGGAAAGAGTAAAATGAGGAGGCTTTGGCATAAATCAGGCCCTTGCATTTCTTTCCCATAATGCAATGTTTCCTATTTCCCCTGCCCAGTAGGCTAAAGGCAAAACTACAACACGGAACAGCATATATTTTGTAGTGCATGCCACAAGGCTACACAACTTCAGCCTACCTGCAGATGCTGGACTATAACTTCCATCATTCCTGACTATTGGCCACCATGGCTGGGGATGATGGGAGTTGCAGTCCAACAGCAGCTGGAGAGCCGAAAACATGTATCCCTGGTGTTATCCCATTGCTGACTTTTAGCTCACTTACTCTATCCTCTGCTATATTATTCCTATTGGCCAACATCCTGATTTTGTGCTTGTGCAATGAACAAAGTTGTGATAGTGAGTGACAGAAGATTGTATCACTATGCAGTGTATCACTATGCTGTGCTACATTTTTCAAAATTGCACACAAGTTCCCTTTAAAACATATGTGGCATGCCACAGGTTATGCACCTCTTGCTCAAGCACAAACAGTGTAACACTAGTCTGGAATGCAAGTTCCAAACTCAGTGCAACTAGCTGGTGTAGTGCCTTTCACTAGCACAATATCGTTTCACAAGTGCAGCATTAGTAGCTTGGTCATTGACTTCTGTTTAGCAATTGGCTCTGCTTACCAATATTGGCATTTGTCTGTTCTAAATATCTATAAAGTGGGTTAAAACAAACAAACAAACAAACTCCTGCTTTCCCCTCTATTTCCCTACATGATTACATTATTGTTGGACTTCCTAAGGATGGGCAGCTAAAATTGCAAATCAATCATAGTAAAGTAAAGTTGTGCCATTGAGTTGGTGTTGACTCCGGGCGACCACAGAGCCCTGTGGTTGTCTTTGGGAATACAGGAGGGGTTTACCATTGCCTCTTCCCGTGCACTATGAGATGATGCCTTCAGAGGCACTCTTACCCCTGGACTTTGAAGTCCAGGGCCTCCGCAGTCCTGGGGCCCCCCAAATCCTCTTCAGCCTGTCCTGGGTGTGGTCACCGGGCTGAGCATGATGATGCTTAATTTGCAGGGGATGGGGGCCTTCAAAGGCCTTTGGGGCCAGGCTCCAAAATTACCTAGGTGCACCTCTGGATGCCTTTCAGCATCTTCCTATATCGTTGCTGCCCAATATAGGTGTTTCCCATCTGGGAAACATACCAGTGGGGATTCGAACCGGCAACCTCTTGCTCCCTAGGCAAGTTACTTCCCCACTGCGCCATTAGGTGGCTTTCTCATTCATAGTACTGAAGCTGAAACTAATTGAGTTTCGGTGATGCAACCAACTATGAGCCACACACAAACGAGACTCTGAAGCCAACAACCCAACCCAATGGATACAATCCAGAGTCATCCAGTCAACAGAAAGTTGGTCATACACTCCAGAGGGCTTTGCTTCTGAAAACATTCAAGCTGACAGGTTCGTGGTCCAATCCATGTATGTCCCCTAATACTAATAATAATCACCTTACCCGTAATTGAACCCAAATACCACCCCATTTGTCAGCACTTTAGATTTTCCAGTCTTTCTCTTTTTTGATATCCCCAAGACTTTAGAAAACATGGAGGTTCACTTACTTCCTGACTTCATGGTGCAGACTGCTATTGTACTGTCTTTTACCTGTCTGGCAAAAGGCTATTTCTAAGGTAGTAAAGTAAAGTAAAGTGTGCCATCAAGTCAATGTCAACTCCTGGCAACCTCAGAGCTCTGTGGTTTTCTTTGGTAGAATACAGGAAGGGTTTACCATTGCCTCCTCCTGCACAATATGAGATGATGCTTTTCAGCATTTTCCTATGTCGCTGCTGCCTGATATAGGTGTTATACCAGCAGGGATTTGAACTGGCAACCTCTGGCTTGCTAATCAAGTCATTTCCCCACTGTGCCATTAGGTGGCTCTCTAAGGTAATACATCCAACCATTTGGGCAATTGTACCACAAGTTGACTCCAAGGCACAATAACCATGGTGTGTTTGTTTGTTTGTTTGTTTGTTTGTTTGATTGAAAGTTGGGACAATTTTTTTAGAGGGTATGGTTTTTAAAAAAATATTTTGGGCCTATAGTGTACTCAGCAAGGATAATAAGCAACAATACAAAGCGGCAAGACCAACAGGACTGATTCTGTGTCATAGCCAGGTCTCTTGGTCTTTCTGCTTTGGTCCAGTTGCTCTATAAATACTCTGTTGACTATGTCACTTTTGGCTCCCATGTTGCTTTGGTTGGGATGATGGACCTACTGAGACAGAAGGAAGCTTCAGAGCAATGGGTTTCTCTTCCCAACAGCTTGGATAGAAAAGATGACACCTAGCAGATATGCTGGCCTTGGGCCGAAATAAACAAATACATACATACCTAGCAGAGGACACTCTGAATTTGTGGGGGTGACTGCATCCTCATCTCTGAGTGGAATTATGGGGGTGCTATGGATGCAGTCATCCTCATAATTTCAGTCCACATCCTCTGCTAAGAGCTATCTAATCCATCCAGGCTGTTGGGAAGAGAAACCCATTGCTCTAAGGTAGGGTTGCCAACTCTGAGAGAAGTTATTCTTGGAAACGTCTTTCCAGTATTCATAAGCCATTACATCTCCAGGACTGCTTTCAATGGTGACCTGGAGACTGAAGCTGATTCCTGGAGACTGCTGGCCAATCTTCAAGGTTTGGCAGCCCCCTCTAAAGCCTCCTTCGATTTCTCAGAGAACCCTGTTAGAAAGCAGGGAGGGAAATGTGAATTTGATTTTGGACAAATCTGCATTCCAACTGATCTAGGATTTTGTTTTTAAAAAGAAATATACACGCACAGAAAACATTAATACACTTCTAAGATAGAAGTGTAAAATAATAATAATAATAATAATAATAATAATAATAATAATAATAATAATAGTGTTTTTTATTTGTGTCCTACGACTAAGCATGGAAAATTAAGCATGGGTTACAGTCATTAATCTTTGTCTAAAGGAGAAAAAAAACCTGATTAAGAAGTGACATTTTTCTTGTTGAAAGGAACAGTTAATTGTATACTTGACGGTACACCCACTTTTGTTTTGTTTTGTTTTAAAAAGAGAGAGAGAGCTTGTTTTGAACTCTAACAAAGAGTAAAGAACATAGTGACAAGGTCAGGCAAAGAAATCATTCAAACCTCAAAGGATGCTGATTGCGACAAAACACCAAGGAACTGAGGGTGCAAGGAGCGGAACAACTCAAACACAAAGCAGAGCAAAGCAAAACCTTGCATGTTTGCCGTAGCTGAAGATATCAGCCTGCTCTAGAAGCCAATTAGGTCAGAGTTGTTGGATCTAAGTTGTGGTGATCAACCAGTCTAACCCCCTAGCCATGGGTGTCCAGGGAGTGGGAAGAGGGCAGTTCCCCCACCCTCCCACCCATAAGAACATAGGAACAGCCTGGCTGGCTCAGGCCCAGGGCCCATCTAGCCTAGCATCCTGTTTCACACAGTGGCCCACCAGATGCCTCTGGGGAGCTCCCAGGCAAGAGGTGAGGGCATGCCCTCTCTCCTGCTGTTGCTCCCCTGCAACTGGTATTGAGAGGCATCATGCCTCTGAGGCTGGAAGTAGCCCACAGTCACCAGACTAGTAGCCATTGATAGACCTCTCCACCATGAATCTGTCTAAGCCCCTTTAAAAGCCATCCAAGCTGGTGGCCATCACTACAATAAGGACATAAGATTGAGCCAGTTCCCATTTAATACAATGGGGCAAATCCAGGGAGGGGGTATTAAATTGCTGGTTTTGCCCCCCACTCCCGAATAAGTCCTGGAGACACTCATGCCCCTAGCACTATAGTCCACAACATTTTTAAACAAATGTTCTCCTTCTGTGGCAAAGTTAACCTTTAGCTCAAGTGTTCTTCGTTGTAAGGCCTGAGGCCTGTGGTAGCCCCCATCATCAGCCCCCATCAACCCTAAGTGTGACCTCCTGACTAATTGTTAATTGGGCCTCTGTAAGCTTTGGCCAAACCTGAATACTCTGCACAGTCCGCCTGGAGATGGCCATTCTCATTGTGCAGTGCTGCACTTTGCCCAGCCAGGGGTCCTTTAAGGGAAACGGAGCTTTCTTGAGCCCTTGCGCCATATTGGAAGGTGTGCACAGAGTGCTGGGAAGGGTAGTCCTTCCCAACGCTTTCCCCACTGAATTCTTAAGAGAGGACTCCATCTCTCTGAAAGGGCCCTCCCAGCACTGAGAAAAGCACAGCACAGTAGGAAATGACCCTCACATCAAAGGTTTCTTTGCCAAAGTGGCCCCCGGTTTAATAATAGTGAAGACCACTGCCATAGAGATTTTTCATGTGTGTGCATGTCAATGTGCTTTGCTTCAGGCCATGAAATGTATTGGGCTGGCACTGACCCGCACAAGGCATTCACTCTCCCAGCAATTCATATTGGATGGCCCATGTAGCTGCAACACGATGCAAATACTAGCACTAGCGCCATATGCCTCTCCATCCAGAGAAATGAGGAACAATGCAGATATAACATCAGTCATTCTCCTATCTACACTTCCACTTTAAATGGGCTTGAGTAATCAAAGCTGAGGGAATAAGATAGAAAAAAAATGGGTATTCAAAATTCCCCTACACACCTGGGAGGTACAAATAGGGAGCCAGCCTCAACTGGCCTGCACGCCAGTACAAACCTATTCTATTGTGACCTTTACATCTTACTCAGCACTTTTCTCAGCTAAAAAAAACCCTCAAATAACTTTCCTCATAGCAAAGTTGCTTTAACTCTTAGTAACTTTTTAGTTATCATCTGGTAGCTTTCAAGTTACAATTTCCCTTACCTTTCCCAGCTTTACTGTTGTATCCATTCTGTGATGGGGCAACCAGAAAAATACAGTGGCCGACATACCACACAGTGATCCCTCAGCCTTGTAATGGAGTGTTTACACAGCTGTGAACATGCAACAATCGCACAAACACATGATAGAGGGTCATTGGAAATAATGGAAATAATAATCCCCTATGCGCAACTGCATTGGTGCAATTCTTGCATAACTGCGCAAGAATGCTCTTGCAGTGCTGCACAAGCACTCCATTACAAGGCTGACAGCTGTGACGTGACTAAATCTAGCTGCACCATAAGTTTATAAAATGGCATTATTCTATTTACCTGAATAGAAGGCAACTCTGAATTTAAGACGATGCCTTAAAAGACAGAAGTTAAATATAGGTCATACAAGTTATACCTGTATTTATCCAAAAGAAAGAAGACTCCAAATCCAAGATGTCCCACATGTATTTAACAGGAAAGAACTAGGGGTGGGGGGAAGAGACTTGTCTTTGATTCAGGTAAATACAGTATAATGCTCATTGTTATATACTGTATGTTATAAATGTTGTTCTTTGTTTTTCTCTAGTCTGTTGCCAACATTGAGTTTACAAATTTTTTATATTCACCATAGCTTACTGCACTGCTGTTTTTAGTGAGTTTGCTGGACTCCTGCTGGGTGTTTTGAGGCCTTTCGTCTAGGAAAACAGGATTTGGGATGAAGGCACGAAACTGAGTCTTTTGAACATCAGGGAATTCTTGACACTAAAATTATGTGCCTTGCTTCACCAGAGTGGAGTCTTAGCACATAGACAGCATTGTCAACAGCAGGCCATCATGGGCTTACAAATATTTGTATTTATTTATTGTTAAGTTTATATACTGCCTTTCATTAAAACAATCCCAAGGCAGTTTACAGAAAAATTAAAAACAAGACTATAAAAAATGACACAATTAAAATATTAAGCGAAAATATAAAACAAATATGATTAAAGGATTTAAAATACAAACATAAAACTGTACAAAATACAAAGAAGCAGCAGTAGAGACAATCATATAAAAGCCAAGATTTAACACACTTTCTAAAATCTGTGATGGAGACCGAGGAGCGAATAGCCACCGGGAGAGCATTCCAGAGTCTGGGGGCAGCAACAGAAAAGGTCTTGTCCCACGTGCATGACAACCAAGCATCCTTCATTGTTGGCACCCAGCGCAGAGGCCCCTCAGAAGACCTCGTCAAGCAGGCAGCAATGCTTGGGAGCAGGCGGTCCCTCACGTATTCCGGGCCCAAACTGTTAAGGGCTTTAAAGGTCAAAAGCAGCACCTTGATGACTGCTTGTAGTCATCTGATGTAGCAGCACCTACAAACTGGTAGCGAGTACAGCTCTTTCAAAATGGGTATGATGTGATCCCACCAGGCAGCTCCAGATAAAACCCTAGCTGCCGCATTTTGTACTAGATGTAGTTTCTGGATATTCTTCAAGGGCAGCCCCACTAGTGCATTACAGTAATCCAGCTGTGACGTGACTAAGGCATGGGTAACTGTGGCCAGATCTGCCTTCTTGAGAAAGGGACACAACTGGCGCACTAGCCGAAGCCGTGCAAGGCACACCTGGTCACCGCCTCCACTTGAGCTTCCAAAAGCAGAGCCGGGTCCAGTAATACCCCCAAGCTACATACCTGCTCCCTCAAGGGGAGTGCAACCCCATCCAGAACTGGTAAAATCTCATCCCGATTGGCTCTCCTACTGACCAATGGTACCCCCATCTTGTCCGGATTCAGTCTCAGTTTATTAGCCTACATCCAACCCATGACAGCCTCGAGCTCCTAATTCAGGACATCCACTGCCTCCCTAGAATCAGGTGACAAGGAGAGATAGAGCTGAGTGTCATCTGCATATTGCTGACAACTCAGTCCAAATCCCCAGATGACCTCTCCCAGAAGTTTGATGTAGAAGTTAAACAGCATGGGGGACAAAAATGAACCCTGTGGGACCCCACAGGCCAATGGCCATGAAGCCGAGCAATAGTCCCCCCGCACCACGTTCTGGACCCTCCCCCCAAGAAAGGAATGGAGCCACTCCAACACAGTACCTCCAATTCCCATATTCAAGAGGCGGTCCAGAAAGATACCATGGTCGATGGTATCCAACGCTGCTGAGAGGTCCAGCAGAACCAACAGGGACACACTCCCCCATCTAGTTCCCGGTGTAGATCATCCACTAGAGTGACCAAGGTAGTCTCAGTCCCATATCCAAGGTGGAAGCCAGACTGAGAAGGGTCCAGATAATCTATATCATCCAAGACCCTCTGCAGCTGGGATGCCACCACATGCTCTATCACCTTGCCCCAAAAGGGCAGGTTAGAGACAGGTCTATTGTTGTCCGGGTTGGAGGGATCAAGGAAGGGCTTTTTAAATAATGGTCTTATGATCACCTCCTTGAGGCCCAATGGCATCCTGCCCTCCCTTAATGAAGCATTAATAATCACCTCCAATCATCTGCCTGTCCCCTCCCTGGCAGCTTTTATTAGCTATGAAGGGCAAGGGTCAAGAGCACATGATATCGCCCGCACACTGTCCAGGATCTTGTCCACATCCTCAGGATGCACCAACTGAAAAGAATCTAACACAATAGGACCAGATGGTACACGAGGCACGTCTCTCGGAACTGCCAAAACTCTGGAGTCCAAATCAGCATGGATGTGAGTGATTTTATCTGCAAAGTGACACACAAACTGATCACAACGGGCTGTAGATGATTCCTCCCCCATTATCTTGGGGGATGTGTGGAACAATGTCTTTTCTACACGAAACAGCTTTGCTGGTCTGCACTGAGCAGATGCAATGGAGGCGGAGAAAAAACATTTCTTTGCTGCCCCCACCACCATGGAGTAATCTCTAAAATGGACTCTAGCCCGTGTTCAGTCGGATTTGTCACGACTCTTCCTCCAGTGTCGTTCCAGCCATTGCTCGAGTTGTTTCATCGCCCTAAGCTCCAAGGAAAACCAAGGAGCTGAACGGGCTCTACCAAGCCAGAGAGGGCATTTAGGAGCAACCGTGTCAACAGCCCTGGCTGTCTCTCCGTTCCAGAGATTCACCAGGGCCTCAACAGGGTCACCAGTGCTGGACACTAGAAATTCCCCGAGGGCCATCTGGAAACCAAGAGGATCCATAAGCCTCCGGGGGTGGACCATTCTAATCGGTCCACCACCCCTGCAGACAGCAGACAGAGCAGTCAAACTAAACCCCACCAGATGATGATCTGTCCATGACAAGGGAGTTATCTCAAACTCCCCCACTTCCAGATCCTTTATTCCCTGGTCAACAAAAACCAGAACCAGAGTATGTCCTACCATGTGGGTAGGGCCTGATACCAGCTGAGACAAGCCCATGGTTGTCATGGAGGCCATGAAATCCTGAGCCACACCTACTAGGCGGGCCTCAGCATGGACACTGAAATCCCCCAAGACAATAATTTTGGGGGAACCCAAGGCCACCTCTGAGACCACCCCCACCAGCTCAGGTAGGGAGACTGAAGTGCAGCCCATGGTTGCCATGGAGGCCATGAAATCCTGAGCTGCAAACATAAGGAAGATCAGAAGAGAACCACATTTCCACTGTTAATAAAATCAACAGGAAGCTGTTTACTGCTGAGCTGATGGTAAGTTGTATCATCCAAATGGTTCCCCAATGAAGAGTTTCATTTTACTCAGACCTAAAGATTCATTTCCTGTTAATTAAGTAGTGATACAATGGGTCATCTGGAGACTATTTCAAACCCAGGAAGCCCTTGCATGTGTGGTTAGACCACAAGTTGTGATCTAAAGCCATTTTACGACAAATGAATTGTTTCTGCAGCCCCACTTTCTTCAAGTAGACCAATCAGATGCATGGAAGTTGTGCTTTGTTCAGTGAAACTTGCTCCTAAGTAAGGGTGCATAGGACTGCTGCCTTAGCCAGTCTTTGAGAATCTGAGCATCAACCAAATTAGCCGTGGCATTCTTCTTGTGACACATTTACTATAAGCCCTGTTGTGTGGTTTATGCAGTTATTTGCACAATGGTGTGAAAATCTCTCTAAAATTAAGTGTGAGCGTTGGGGTGGTCCAAGGTATTTGCTTCCTGAGGCAAAGACAATGGGGCATGCTCCCCCCATGTGCAGGCAGGTGAGTGCGCAGCATTCTCAGATCATGATTCTGATAGTCCATGAGCCAGGCTCACAGATTTTGGGCATCAGTATCATCTCAGGGGATGAATACTCACAAGGATTCTTGGCAGCATCTACTCCCCACCCCCAAAAGACAGTGGCGGCACCAGAAAAAAGTGAGGGAGTCACAGAAGTGGTAAAGTGCATTTATGGAGCAGTGAGCTATGTCCCACATAGTAGATTTCTGAAACAGAAATGAGGGGTAGGCCTCTGGGGGGGGGACACTTGCCCCCCCCATGCCCCCCATTGTGCAGGCACAGCAGCTTCCAAAACGGCCACCGCACCGGAGGGGGAAGGCCCGAACAGGCTAAAGAGCCAGCCAAATGTGCCAGTTTGGGGCAGTAAGGGAGGCCGGTGGGAGGAGGGGGAACTTCCGTAGAAAAGCAACTTGTCCTAGAGGGCGTAAGCTATTTTTAAAAATATTTTTTAAAAATCGCAACCCCCTCCCCGACCAAACCAAACCGGAGGGCTCGAGGGGGTGCCAGACCGAACTGGCCTGGTCCAGTTCTGGTCCAGTTTGGACTCGAACCGAACTGGACCAGCTGGTTCCGTGCACACCCCTGCCCACTATGCCTTGCTAGCCCTTGGAGTTGTGTTTGTTTCTAATCACACAAAGTGTTTTCACACACGGAACATTCCAACCTGTAACCTGAAATGGTACAATCCGTTCTACCCCTTTGGGACATACCACTTCATTCTTTTGCATGTGCAGACCAGGCCTTAGACCAGGCCTGCTCAACTTAGGCTCCCCCCAGCTGTTTTTGGACTGCAACTCCCATAATCCCCAGCCACAGTGGCCAATAGCCAGGGATTATGGGAGTTGTAGGCCAACATCTGCAGGAGGCCCTAAGTTGAGCAGCCCTGCCTTAGACTTAGAGGTCATGCCTCTGTCCTCGACCACTTGCTCCCTTTCCCTGCAGATGAGTGGTGGTTGACATGGCCTCTGCATGCCTCATGCCTACATGAGCGGCAGCACAGTGGAGGCCAGAGCTGGGATTGGGAGAAGGAAGTTCTCCTGCATCTCAGTGTGCCCCTCTCCAGAAGCGCAGCGGCTGCTCTCAGTAAAGCAGCCACTGCGCTCAGCGTAGCCACTCTTTCCTTCTGGCTTGCTGCCCGAAATGACGGCAGGCTGGGATGGGGGGAGCCATCTACCCTAAGGCAATTGCACAGGTGTTCACCTGCTGAGGTAGAATGAACCCATGGTTTGTTCTGCCTTGGTAAAATGCTGGGTACAAAAGCAGGCTCCACAGGTCTGGAGCAGCTGGGAGCGGAAAGATCCCAGTGCTCCAGGTGACATGAGCTGCCTGGGGTAACCTAGGTTGCTCATGTTGTGTGAATGCCCTCTTAGTTTCAGCAGGAGATGTATGATAGGTGAGTCCATACATGTAAAGGGACACAGGTCCAAGCATCACCATTCTTCAAGGCAATTCCACCTTGGCGTTCCCAAGGAAACAGACCTGATCAGCTCATCAGGAAATACCCTGTTTCCTTTGGGGCCTACCTGACCCTGGAGACGACCCCTGACTATCAAATGTTCAGGATCAGAGAGCTGGATTAGTTTATTTCCTGGCAGAACGCAACAAAAGCATTATGCATTTCCAAAATGAGAGGAGCTGGAAAATATTATGAAGTCATAGGTAGCCCTGAACTGCACAGCTGACGGCCATATGGGTAAGTATGTTCAACAACATTGCAGGAAGAGCATAGTTAAGACAATGAACTTCCTCTAGTTTCATTAGTTTTATTTTTGTTTCCTCAGACCCTGCTGAGTGCTGACAAAAATACAATAATATTTTCCACATTTCCAAGGATTTATTTGCAGTGATAGAGCTGGTATGCATTATTGCTTTTAGAACAGGTTACGAAGACAAGGAGACAAACGTTTTTGGGGGGTAAGAGCTGTATTATTTTAACTTCTAGGTACTCCAAAAGCTGGCTAGATCAGGAGGAATAGGTATTTCATTCGTGGCTTATTCATGGCCCACTTTTAGATAGGTTAGGTCAATACGGTTAGGCCAAGGTCACCCAGTGAGGTTTGTGACTCAGCAAGGATTTGAACACAGATTTTTGCAATCTGCTGGCACTGCTTTCGCACCAAGGGTTCTTAAACTTGAGTTACCAGATGTTGGTAGACTGCAACTCCCATCAGCTGAAAACAGGGGTTCTCAAACATGGGTCTTCAAATATTGTTGGACTACAACTTCCATCATCCTCCGCCACAACAGTCTTTGACATTGACATACGGGAACAGAAGCTAACTAATTAAGGGGCAATTAATTAATTCATCACTAATCCCCCAGTCATGCTGAACAGGAAGCAATAAAACCGGCTTCACCTCTAAAAGGGAACCTTTTAAATGAAAGCACAAGTTCTTTAAAAGCCTCAACAGTACTTTGTTCACGCTGGGCAGGGCTGGCACTGCAATCACAGTTTATAGCAAAATAATGGTGATAAATCAAGTCAGGGGTGGGGGTGGGGAAACTGGCTGACATCCTGACTAATGCTGCCCGTGTGCAGAGAGCAAACTTGTGCAAGAAGATCACACAAGTGCACTATGCCACATGGATATTTGGAATTGCACTCTTGCGCAAAAGTAGCTGCAAAACATATGAGCTGTGCCACAGCAGGTTGTGCACCATATTGCACAAGTTCAAACATGTTTACACTAGCACAATACTGGTCTGAAATGCAAGGCAAGAGCAAGAAGACCATCACTACCACCACCACTACTAGTAGTAGTAGTAGTAGTAGTACTACTACTAGTGGTGGTGGTGGTCTTCTATTTATTTATTTATTTATTTATTTATTTATTTATTTTTACATTTCTATACTGCCTTTCGTTAAAAACAACCCCAAGGCAGTTTACAAAAATTAAAACATACAATAAAAAAGCAGTAAAAACAGCAAGCTAAAAACATATAAAAACAGGCATAAAAACAATACAACAGATAAAAACACACTGAAGCAGCAGTGAAAACGATTATGTATGAATGCGATTTGCCTAAACTGAAGCATTTTGCCACTGTTGAGTGGCTAACTGGAAAGCACCCAGGTGCTCATGTCTTGCTCATGTCTTGCATTTCTAGTAGTATTAGTAGTACTTCCTCTGCTGTTACTACTACTACTGCTGCTACAAATATTTATATACTGCTTTTCAACATAGTGCTCAAAATGGTTACATAAAAGAAATACAACCAACAAGATGCTTCCTTGTACAAAAGTGCTCGCAATCAAAAACAAATCATGTTAGACACCGGCAAGGACAGTTGGATGCTGTACCAGTTTGGGTTAGTTGCTCTCCCCCTGCTAAATAGAAGAGTACTTTAAAAGCTGCTTCTTCGAGGCTGATGCTCAGCCTTGCATGAATGCAACATTCTAATGCAAGCCCAGTTTTAGAACGTCAACCACTGGGATGCAACGATTTGTCAGTGGGCAACAACAGCAGTTCCAGAGAAAAAGAGTTGCTGTGGAAGCAACCCACGTTCAGCAGTCTAACCACTGCACCACACTGGTATGACCTAGATTAAGTATTTAAACTGGGAACTACAAGGCAACATCAGTTAATGCCATCTGGATAATTTCATTCTCAGACTCAAAGCTCTGAATCTGCCCAGATGATGGTGGTGGCAGTAGATACAGGGAAGGGGATGCAGTGATGGGTATTGGCCATGAGGTTCAATGGGAACAACACACAATGACCCACCTGGGTGCTTTCCAGATTAGCCACTCAACAGTGGCAAAATGCTTCAGTTTAGGCAAATTGCATTCAAAACAGAAATAGCAAAGCACCCAGCAGGGGGAGCAGTCTCACAAAAACAAACAACCAAAAAAACCAGCAACCTTTTTATGCCGGACATACAATGTTTTATCAATAAATCACGGCGATTAAATCTGAAACAAGGCATCGGAAATGTGAACGGCACCCTGCTGTCAATGTAGGGACTGTGGTGTCACAACACAGGAAGTGTGGAAGCACACTTCAGAGATACACCGTGACCCCGTTGCAGGGTCTAATCTGGAAAGCACCCTGAATTTGAATTCAAGGAATTGACCTCTGTGAGGAATTCTGCCATACACACTATAGTAGCTAACTGTGGTGCTTGAAGCTTATGCTGTGGATGTAATGTATTAAATGTGATTAAACAAGCATGATGTATTTTAGCACTTCTTCCATATGCGAGTCATATGGAGGAAAGATTTTTTTAAAAATTTTCTGGTTGTATTTCAGAGGAACTCAAAAGACAGTCTTCCTAAAATGGCAGTCTGCCATCACAGCAGTTGGACATTATTTATGTAGTATATAGAATCTTCAAGGAGACGGTACCTATACATTGCATAAATAACGTTTAGCTGCTGTGAAGGCAGGAAGGGGCTCTTGTTGGAAGAGGGGCCTCACAGGAAAGATCCAAGGCAACATGGTAGTTTTCTATCCAGGGTCCTGCTGGTTTGACTTCTGTTAATTTACTAGAGGGAATATGGTTTGTGATTGGATTCATTGGATTCGCCCTTCATCTCCAGAATGAAAACAATATGGCAACTTCTGAATTATTCTTTTGAACTATCCTGACATCACTGCTAGTAGCAGGCAAATAGGCCCCCCCACAGAAAGCATTGCACCACAGTGATACTTCCTATTGAAAGGGTTTTGAGCAATCATTGCTGTTCAGACATGGCAAACACCCCCCTCCCATGCCGCTCCGGTTAACCCATATGGATCAGCAGTGATTGGAAAAGGGTCTTTCCCCACAGCCAATCCGGCAGCTGGTGGGTGATTGGTTCTCTGAATCGAAATGGTGGTCTCTTGCCCTAGGACTTCAATACCTGGAAAAAGTCAGCTCCTGGCCAGAGGGTTGGTGTTTGGTATGTGGTGCTCCTTTTCCGCCCCTTCAGTGGTTTTCTTTGGAAAGAAACATTCTGCCGCCTTCCAAACTGCTTCTGGTCACCATGGTAGGGAAAGAATCCCCCTCCCCTTGCCTCGTGCAGGTGGGAGGGTGCTTGTCCCAGCCCGGGTCACGAGGCCCAAGGAGCAGCCTTCATTGGCTGGCTGGCCCGTGGTGGGCGGGGCTCCGTGAGAGGCTGAGCGTTTCTTCGCTTCAGCCTCTCAGTCGCTTTCTGGCTTCCGTGGTGGAAGGAGCTCGCTTGCAGAGCTCCTTCCTTGGAGGCTAGGTGGGGGGAGCGCCCGACAAGCGGGCGGGGAGCAATTTCGGCAGCGAGCTGTCGTGGGGGCTACAGGGCCGGCGGCGGCAGTGGTCCCCCTAGTTGTTGGGGACCTCCTTGGGAGGCTTTCGGCCCGGTCGCGGCTGCAGCGTTTCGGGGCCTAGCGGGCCCGCGGCGGCACATCTTGGGCGCTTCTCCACCAGGGCTTTTGCCCTTCGGTTTGTTGGGCGTTGGGGGGGTTGCTTGGGCGGTTGGGGCTGGTGTTTCTCCCCCAAGGCAGCCTATTTTCCTTCAAGGGTCTCATGCCACTGCGATTTGGTTTGCTTTTCTTTTGGGGCTTCTCGGGCCTGCTTAGGAGGGGGCGTGGGGTTGGCCTTCCCACCCTGTTCTGAGTGGGCTTGTAGGCCTGGGTGGTGACTAAGGGTCTTTTTGTTCTCCGTTATATATTTCTAGCTATAATTTACAAATTATTTTTTTAAAAAAAAGGTGGTGGTTTTGTGCTGGTTTTCTGTGGGTGGTTTGTTGTGGGATCTATCCTTGTGGGTGCACCTTTATTCAGGAAGATGCCGGGGAAGGCCAAGGGTAAAAAAGGGGGGCGCCCTGTCAAACAGCCCAAGAGGCCTGCTCCCCCACAATCGTCTTCGGATGAAGAGGATGAAGAGATGACTCTCATCCGTGGGTTAATTGCTAGAATGGAGGCTTTGGAAAAGGCCAAGGCAGCCCCTTCCAATAAGGGTGCTGGTCCTTCGGGTGGGGGTGGCGTGCCTCCTCCTAAGGTCCCACGTCGGACTAGGGGTTCTGTGAAAAGCCAGCTGCTAACATCTCTTTCTAGTAGGTTGGCCGCACTTGAGGGGGGGCTAAGCCCTGCCGGACCGGGCCCTGCTACACCAGCGTTACCGCCTCCTGCATCTGAGGTCCCAGCGCTGGAGCAGCCTTCACCATTGCTACCTCCGCCTGCAGCACCGGCTGGCCAGCTGCCAACGGATCCGGCTATTCCTTTGCCCCCGGGTGAGCCAGTTGCACCTACACCACCTGGCGGCACCGGCCAGTGGCCTTCCTTTCCCTGGCCGATGCCTGCCATGGGTGGATGGGGCCCAGCTTCCTACTGGCCCCATATACACAATCTTGGGGTGTGGGTTCCCTGCTGGTTTTTCCCAGGGTTATGTCAGGCTTACAAGGTGCTGCGGAGCAGGTTTGGTCAGGTAATTGGCCTCCCGGTGGGTTGCTCCCGCCCCCAGGGGTGGCTCCTGCTTCAGTTACCACTATGGGGTCCCAACCAGGTTTTTACCCAATGGGTATTGTGCCGTCTCCACAACATGCGCCCTATGGGGGTATGGGGCTCCCGCTAGGCGATCACTTGCTCCCTTCTACGAAGGAAAAAATTCTGAAGGGGGAATATGTAGACATATTTAGTTTATTGTTTAGGGAACCCGAGGTTAAGCACAAGGAGGGGGAATCCTGTAAGGAGCATGAAGCCACCAAGAGGAAACCAGTTGAGAAAACTTGGAACAACTGGCTTTCCGGCTTCACGATTTATATGGGGGTTATTGTTCAGGCCCAACCTGCAAGGGGTCCTGCCCTTCTTAAATACATGGACATTATTCACAGGGCGGTCTCCGACTTTTCCGGATCTTCCTGGGTGCGATATGATGAGAGTTTTAGAATGCGGGCAGCTTTGGATCCCACCTTACCCTGGGATGCTCCTTTGCAGGAGCTATGGCTGGTTACTATGTCTCCAGCCCGGCCGATAGAGGGAGACAGGTCGGACAGTGGGCATTTGCTTTCTAAACCGTCCGGGGTTCCACCTGCGGGGGGTACGGGGCAACAGTGGGTTCAACCCCACCTTGTTTGCTGGGAATTCAACACCAATGGCAGGTGCTCCCGTTCCCCCTGTCGGTTTAAACATGCCTGTGGTGTCTGCGGGGCACGTCACCCAAGTTCCTCCTGTCCTAGGGCCAAGTTCGGGGGCTCCGGGGGTAAGTTTAGACAAGGGAACAACAAAAAGGGTGCCCCTCCCCCACCCCCTTCGAATAAAGGGTCCTAGCCCCGTCAGGTTAAGGGTGCTGCAACGGTTGTTGTTGGATTATCCAGACCGTTCAGCGGCTTTGTATTTGTTGAGTGGCTTCCGGGATGGGTTTCGGATTCCCTCTTCGGCGCGTAGGGGTTTAAGTAATTCCCGCAACCTAAGATCGGTGGTGGGCAAGGAGGAGATTGTACTTAGGAAGATTAGAAAGGAAGTGGCCACGGGCCGGGTGATGGGGCCTTTTGCTAGCCCCCCCTTCCCGGGCCTTAGGGTTTCGCCATTAGGGGTGGTTCCTAAAAAGGTCCCTGGTGAATTCAGGTTGATTCATCATCTTTCCCATCCCAGGGGGTCATCGGTAAATGATGGCATCCCTGATAGCCTATGTTCTGTACGTTACACCTCATTTGACGAGGCCGTACAGGTGGTTAGGAGCAGGGGCCCAGGGGCCCTCTTAGCGAAATGCGATATTGAGTCCGCTTTTCGCCTGTTGCCAGTGCATCCGGATGACTTCGAGTTGCTGGGTTTTACTTTTGCAGGTAATTTTTATTTTGATCGGGCTTTGCCTATGGGCTGCTCGATTTCCTGCACGGCATTTGAAGCATTTAGCTCCTTCTTGGAATGGGCAGTCAGGCGTCTAGCGGGCCTCTCCTACACGGCTCATTATTTAGACGATTTTCTTTTTGTAGGCAGAGGGAATTCTGGGGAGTGTCACCATTTACTGCGCTCCTTCATGGAGCTGACGGACCAGCTGGGTGTGCCCTTAGCACAGGACAAGACGGAAGGGCCGGTCACATGCCTTTCCTTTTTAGGAATTGAGCTGGACACCATTGCTGGTTGCTCCAGGCTGCCTCAGGCCAAGCTGTTTGTCCTCTTGGACATGGTTTGGTCCCTGGGTCGAGCCCGTAAGGTCTCCCTGAGGGAGCTGCAAGTGGTTTTAGGTCACCTCAACTTTGCTTGCAAGGTGGTGGCTCCGGGCCGGGCCTTTTTGCGCCGGCTGTGTGACTTGACGGTGGGTGTTCGGGCTCCCCATCATAGAGTGCGGATTACGGAGGGCGTTCGTGCTGACCTTGCCCTCTGGGAAGCATTTCTTACTGACTTCAATGGGGTCGCGTTTTGGCGACAGGATAGACTACTTGAAACCGACCTACAGGTCCACTCTGATGCGGCAGGTGGAATTGGGTTCGGGGTTTATTTTAGGGGACGTTGGTGTTCCGCTAGGTGGCCTATGGAATGGGTTAGGCGTGGGATTGCTCGTGATTTGACCTTTTTAGAACTTTTCCCAATTGTGGTGGCCGTGCATATTTGGTCAGCTGAGTTTGCCAATTCTTCAGTTTTGTTCTGGTGTGACAACCTGGCGGTGGTCCAGATTGTCAATACCCAGACCTCCCAGTCACCGAGGGTCATGGGCTTAGTTAGGGCTTTGGTTTTACAGTGTCTGCGGGCTAACATCCTTTTTCGCTCCCACCATGTCCCGGGTATACGGAACGACATAGCTGACGCTCTGTCTCGTTTTCAGTTAAACAGGTTCAGAGAGTTAGCACCCGAGGCTGCCCTACTCCCGGAACCCATGCCGGCCTTTCTTTGGGAACTTGGCGGGCGGAAGCACAGCAGGCCATAGCGGCATCTCTGGCGCCTAGCACCAGAGCAAGCTACGCAGCCAAGCTGGAGGCTTTCTCGCTTTTTCGGGAGTCTGAAGGTTTGGTGGATGTTTGGCCTGTCCCTGTAGAACACATCCAGCAGTTTCTGGTTTTCCTTCATAGGGCGGGGCGTGCGGTGTCCACCCTGGGGGGCTATTTAGCCGCGCTAGCCTTTGAAGCCCAGGTTCGGGGGGTTGGTGACTCATCCACCGACCCTCGGGTGCGGCGTATGTTAGAGGGTTGGACCAGGGCGGAACCCAGGCCCAGGGATTCCAGGCGCCCTTTTACTTTGGATCTGGTGGCTCCCACATTGGACCGCCTGGTGGGGTGCTGCTCGGGGCCATGGGAGGTGTCGTTGTTTAGGGCTGCGGTCTTAGTTGCCTTCTTTGGGGCCTTTCGCCCAAGCGAGCTGCTCCCTCGCAGTGGGTCCTCCCCCCGGGACTGCTGCTTGCAATATTCCGATTTAACATTCGGTGAAGGGGAAGCCCGCTTGTTCCTTCGTCTCTCTAAGACGGATCAGAGGGGCAGGGGCCAGACAGTTCGCCTTGTAGCGGCCAGGGAGGTGAGTGTGTGCCCCGTAGCGGCCTTGAGGCATTACGTTGGGTTAGCCCCTTTTGCAGGGAGCTGTCTTTTTAGTCATAGTGATCAGACTCCTCTTACGCAGTATCAGTTTCTGGCGGTTTTGAGGAGGGCTCTGAGGGCTGCGGGGGTTCCCCTCCAGGGATTGACGTTGCATTCATTTTGTATCGGTGCAGCCACCACCGCTACGAATATTGGGCTGCATGAGTCTGCCGTCCAGAGGATTGGAAGATGGAGGTCCGTGGCGGTCAGGCGTTACGTGCGCTGACAGCGGGCGGTTGTTTTATGTACTGTTGACTTGTTATATTTTTCTTGACAGGTGCTGGTGGGGTGGCGGTCCCGGTCCGAGTCCTGATGTTTGGCCATTCCTTGGTCTTTTGGGCTTTCAAGCGGGCCAGCACCTCCCGCTGGGGATCCCAGCTGGGTTTTGGACGCAAAGCTTCAATTTACTGGTTGGGCATGAGGGGCATGCTCTGGAATCAGTTGCTTCCAGCGTTAAGGGATCATTTAGACAGGTTTCCTTCTCCTGACATTCTTGTTCTTCATCTTGGGGAGAATGATCTGGGCCGGCGGCCTGGTCTCGCCATCTTTCAGCAAGCCTCATCGGATTTGGCTATTTTGCGCAGGTGGATGCCTGGTGTATACGTGATTTGGATTAATTGGCTCCAACGCAGAGTTTGGCGTGGTGCTCGCTCTGGTCTTAGTCTAGAGCGGGCACGCAGAAAAATTTCAGCTGCAATAGGCAGACTGGTGATGGCAGCTGGGGGGTCGGTGGTTCGGCAGCCGGATTTGGCTGCTCGCTTCCCCGAGCTCTTTCGCCCTGACGGGGTGCATCTTTCCGAAAAAGGTTGTGATTTATATTTACACAATATCCGTGAGGCTCTTGCTGAAAGTTTAGGCAAATATGGGGCAGGAAGGTCAAGCGATGGCTAACCTTCCTGGGTGGCAGGAACAGTGCGGGCTGTGGGGTAAGGAGGTATAGATTTAGGTGAGCATCCTTGGGCATTTTTTAGGTGGATTGGTCAATCGCTTCCTTGTGGCCTGTGCGGCATGGGAAGACTTTGATTGCCAAGAAACCTGCTTCAGGGCTTCACCAACCTTTGGGCTGTGCGGTCCGGGGCGGTCAAGATCCGAAGCTGTTCAGATCCCCTCTTTAAAAGGGGGGGTTGGCTTTGAAGGAATTGGGCAGGAGCTGCCTGCCTCTTTCCTGAGCCAGGGTGTGTCGCCCTTGCGGGCAATGGGTAGGACGTTTTGAATCCTAGCCCATGCCTAGGTGCCCGCACTGTTTAAGTTGGTGATTAATCACCTTGTTTCAGGCCGCCATGCCTGTTGTTGTTAAATATTAATAAAGCGTGGCCCGTTTCTCCCATTAAAAAATGTCTCTGTGTCTTCTTGGGCCGGGGTCTGGGTACAAAGAACTGCAGTCAGTTACTTACTGTGGCCCAAAGATATTTCTACTTGTAGCTAGTACTGGAGGTCATTCACACAATCAAAAGCTGAGGCTGTTCTCACGATGGGGGAAAACCGGGGAGCCGAGCAGGTTTCCCATTATCGTGAGAACTACCAGGTTTGTGGGTGAGCCTGGTAGTTTTCTGGCGGCTAGTCCGCCAAAGAAGCCTTCCCCTTAACTCAGGTTAGTGGAGCGAGCACTCCACTAACCCGGGTTTTCTGGTCGTGTGCCACTACAGCATGACTCCGTGCTGTGGTGACACATGAGGAGACCCTCGCTGGGGCTGAAACAAGCCCCCCCCCAGTCCCAGGGGTCTCCCACTCATGCGGGGCATCCAAGAACTTCCAGAGGCTGGGTGGCCCCCGATCCCCGCAGCCTCCACCAGCTCTGCAGCCTCCACCGGCAGTTGTGTGGGTGGCCAATCTGGCTGCCCAGGGCTTGGAGGCTGCTCATCTGCGGGGAAAGTGGGCTAAGCCCACTCTCCCCGCGGACCCACCAGGAGCTATTCTCACCAATCGTGAGAAGAGCTTCACCGTGTTCTACCTGGGTTTGGGAACTGTGTTCTCCCAATTTTCAGTTGTGTGGAAGCAAGGTAGGAGGAAAACCTGGGTAGATGCGATTGTGTGGAAGCATGGTAGGAAGAAAACCTGGGTAGCTTTTTCCTCCTACCTGGCTTCCACACAATCAAAAATTGGGAGCACAAAATGCTCCCAAACCCAGGTAGAACACAGTGAGGCAATTCTCATGATCGCCAAAAAGTGGGCTAAGGGAGCTTTTTGGTGATCGTGTGCTGCCACGGGAGCCACGTGGCTTCCAGAAGCAAACTGCCAGAACTACCCCTCCCCTTAGCCGTGGTTAACGGAGCAAGTGCTCCGTTAATCTCGGCATTCTGCTCGTGTGTCACCGCGGAGTGCAGCGACACACAAGAAAACCCCTGACCGGAAGGCTGCAAGCAGCCTCCTGGGCTCAGGGGTCTGTCCAGGATGCCCTGTGCGCTCATGCAGGGCATACTGGAACTTTTGGGGGCCACACAGCCCTCGATCCCTGCAGCCCCCGCCAGCTCCATGATGGAGCCGGCAGTCGTGTGGGTGGCCGATTTGGCCACCCAGGACTGCAGGCTTTCTCATCTGTGGGGATCTGGCGAGTCTCATTGATTGTGAGACTCGCCTCACTTTTTGATTTTGTGAAGGACCTCCTGCTCATATTTGATACCATGAGAGCTAGTGTGGAAAATAGGGCAAGAGTGGGATGATCACAACAAAAATAATAACCAAAAAACTCCACCCCACCTTTTATTTGTTAGCTGCCCCATAACAAATTGTTCTCTGGGCAGCTCGCTACAACACAACAGTTAAAAAACCAACTTCCAATAAAAACACATAAAACAAGACCAATAAATAACACCACAAAATAAAATATACAAAATACACCTCAAAGCAGGGTGGTTGTGAGGATAAAAGAGGGGACCATTTTCCCACCCTGAGGAGGTCAAAGCAGGGGGCCACATACGCTGATAGCTCTTGGTGGTAAGTTTGATTTTAGAGTAAGAGGAGAAGGAAAGAAGGTGCTCCAATTTGAGTGGCAACTTCTTCTATTCTTACCTCCATGCTATTTAAGATACGATGCTGAGAATCTTTTGGTGCCCATGGTTCTCTCTGACTGGGCTTTCTCAGCTGTCGGCTGTTTAAATAGCCTTGTGCATTCTCCGCTTTTCCTGTCTGCTTTCTGGTCCCCATGCGTATTTCCATTTCCCCTGGCTCCAACTCCAACCCTTATCTATCTATTCCTATCTTCATTCCTATGGAAGCCAGGTTCAGAATGACAATGAGGAGAAGAAGGAGGGAGTGATGCAACTGTAACTCCTCTGTGATCTGAGACACAAGTGCTTGGCTTCTGTAGATAGGTGCCCTCCCTTAAGTGACACCCCCAATGGCCAACCCAATGCCTCCTGGGAGTCCACAGACAGGCAGAAAGGCAATCATCCTCTCACACCGTTGCTCCACAGCAGCTGACATTCATTAACTAGCACAAGACATTGCCTCTGAACATGGACGTCTTACATTTCTAGATAAGACTGGGCACAAGAAATGCACACAGGCTCCTGGGCGACAAAGTCCATAATAGAACTGAAAAAAGAGGATGCCTCATGTAACCAAATGCATGCTCCTGAATGTAAAGCTCTAGTTCTTAATGCAACTCCTTTCAGTCTGTGTTTTGTAAGAGTCGCAGTTGAGATGGCTTTGACGTGATTGGCTCATCCTCCTTGTCCCCAGGAGAATCCATGACCCAGAGAAATCAAACTCTTGAGAAGACAAGGAGGAGTTAATGCCTGCTGGAATCTGGAGGCTCAACATGCAATCTCTTAGATCAGCTAGTAAGCTGTTATGGGCTGACATGACACACAGCATTACATCACTACCAAGCCATAATGTCTGAGCCCCAAGGCTGCAGCCCCGGATCTGTTAAGAATGCTCCTGCATTTTCCCCATTCACAATCATGAGGAAAACTGTGGTGGATCTGCTTGCTCATTCTTGAGTTTCGGAACTGCCTTAGGAGTCCACAGCAGTCCTGGGGCTCAGTGCTATGGCTCCATAATACTGCATGTCATGTCAGCCACTATATTTTTGTTTAGTGTGCGGTAACTTCTCTCCCCTCCCCCTTTCAAACTCAGTTCCTTACTTTTATTTTGGAGGAGCGACTTCTTGTTTTTCTCTTGGTAAAATAAACTACCTTTGATAGCATTCTAATGGTCTGTGTCTAATCCGCTTAATCCCAAAACTACCCATGGCCTAGCTGTTTGGGGTGTACTGCATAGAAGAAAGGGTCTCTCTGGGGCTAACCATCCAGCCCAGGTCCTATTTAACCAGGCTCTTAATCTGTAGTTTTAATGTTTTAAGATTTAGAGTTTATATTTTAAATTGCTTAAAGTTCATTCATTCATTCATTCATTCATTCAGTTTATATACCTTCCTTCCTAAAGTGGCTCAGGGCAGTTTACATGAAAATTTAAAAAATAAAATAAAATAAAATAAAAAATTTAAAAAACCAAACATTTAAAACCAGATTAAATTTAAAATTAAAACTAGCTATCATTAAAAGCCAGGCTAAAAAGATGGATCTTTAAGGCTGTCCTGAAGGCCTCCAAGGAAGTTAATCCTCTTATATCCCTGGGTGGCACATTCCACAACCCAGGGGTGGCAACTGAGAATGCCTCACCACAGGTTGCCAGCAGATGAACTGGTAGCACCTCCTCCTTATGATCCTGATCATCAGGAGGAGCACCCCTCCGGTAGCACCCTTCCTGAAGATCTTAATGAGCTTTGGGGATCTTGTAGAGAAAGATGCTCTCTCAGGTAACCCAGACCAAAGCCATTCAGGGCTTTAAAGGTAATAACCAGCACTTTGCACTTTGCCCAGAAACATATTGGCAGCCAGTTCAACTGTTTAAGAGCAGGCATAATGTGGTCTCTCCAGGATACCCTAGAGACTAATCTGGCTGCTGCATTTTGAACTAATTGAAGTTTCTGAACAATGTCCAAAGGCAGCCCTATATAGAGCAAATTGCAGTAGTCCAACCTGGAGGTTACCAGCTGGAGTACCATTGCTTTCAGGTCATTCTCCTCAAGGAATGGGCAGAGTTTTCAATCAATCACAGCTGGTAAAACGTGCTCCTGGGCACAGCCTCAACCTGAGGAACCAGGGTGAGACCCGGGTCCAAGAACACTCCTAAACTACAAACCTGTTCTTTATGGGAGAGTGTAACCTCATCCAGAACAGGAAGTGCTATCCCGTTTTACAGATTATGACTCCCAACAATGAGCTGCTTTGATTTGCTTGCATTCATCTTCAGTTTTATCATCCCTCATCCAGCCCATTAATGCCTGTAGGCAGTCATTTAAGCAGAAAATGCCATTATCTGATATTGATGAGAAGGAGAAATAGATTTGGGTGTCATCAGCATATTGTTAATGCCGGCACCAGATCCCCTGATGACCTCAACTGTGGTTTCATGTAGATGTTAAAAAACATTGTTGATGGGTTATTATGTTAATGTTTTTATTATTGCTGTGTTTTAAATTGTAAACTGCCTGGAGATTTTTATATGGGGCAGTATAGAAGAGAGAGAGAGACTGGGGCAGTAGAGAGAGAGAGAGAGACAGAGACAGAGACAGAGACAGAGACAGAGAGACAGACAAAATAAGGACATTTACACCTCCATTCTCCAGCTGCTTTCCTCAGAGCTATACATTTAGCTATACATTTAAGGTATAGCTATAAATTTAAGCTCAAACATACTGGTAGAAAGTAACTCTAACCTCTGAAACTCAAATAGTCAAAGGACACCACCCAACACAATCATGTTTAAGCCCTTTGATTTCAATGAGCTTAAACAAGTATAACCCTATATTAGATTGTGGCCGATACTACTTCAAATAATAATCACATGAAAAATGGTGAGTGAAGTAGGTTTCATCGCACTAAAACTAGCAACTCCTACCAGTGAATGCCCAGGCCTCTCCTGCAGCTCATAGTCAGTGTGTAACTTCTCTAAGATAGGAAAGCAAAGTGCAAACAGATGTTTTCTGCTTGTTAATGCTGTCATCAACCTGGCTTCTTTGGGGGAGACTCTCCTTTGGAAATGTATTCCTTTTAAAGCTTTGAGACTCCTTTTCCTCGCAGAGTGCATAAACAGATTTAGATTTTTATTGCAGCTTGCAAACCCTATAAAAAGTTGTAGACGTCTTAGAATTATAGGGCTGGAATCAGAGGTGGCCTTTTCATGTCACCTGGTCACATCAGGTGAAGGATCTGGAAGGGGTACAGGGGACAGCAAGTCCAGTCCGCTACCACCATGGGTGCCACCCCACAGCCCACTACTGCTGCCTTTCTTTCCTCCATTGGGGCACACTGTTTATTTCCCCTCATGTGCACCGCTGGGATGAACCAGTTCTTCTCTCTCCCCCCACGTGAGCTAGGAACGCCCCTACCACTGCTGCATTGTCTGAGAGTGCCCACATGTCACCAACAGTGCCTCAGCACATGGCCTGAAAATGTTGAGCACCCACCCAAAGATGGGGTGGGGGAGCATGAGGTTGATCTTCACCTCAGGCAACAAATATGTCTTTCTCTCCTCCCGAAGAATTAGTCCAAACAATCTGTATCATATCATGGCACAGCAGGTGTGGACAGGATAGCCTTGTTCACATGACACACTGAGGCTATTCACACGATGGGAGGAAATTGAGCTAGCGGAGGCTAGCCCGATTTCCTCCCATCGTGAGAACCTCCGGACTCGGCTGCGAGCCTGGTGGTTGTTAAGTGGGTCACGCGCTTGGTTTGCGAGCCTGGTGGGTCACCCGCTTAAGAGGTTTGAGGATCGAGCGCTTCCCAAACCCGGTTTTTGCGATCATGAGTTGCCGTGGCGTGGCTCCGTACTGTGGCAACTCACGAGGAGACCCCCAACCAGGATGCTGAAAAACAGCCTCCCGGCTCGGGTGTCTCTCCAGCATGCCCTGCGTGCTTGTGCAGGGCATGCTGGAGCTTCCGAGGGCCACGTGGCCCCCCCCAAATCCTCAGCCCCCACCGGGTCCATGACGGAGCCGGCAGTTGTGTGGGTGGCCGCTGCAGCTGCCCGGAGTGGACTGACTGCTCATCTGCGGGGAGAGCGGGCTTAGCCCGCTCTCCTTGCAAACCCCCTCATGGCTTTTCTCACTGATCATGAGAAGAGCCTCGATGTGTGGGTGCAGGGGGGCAGGGTCACGGCTGCAGGCTTAGCTATGATCTTTGTGCCTCTGATGGAAGATGTAAACAGATGTAAACATATTCATCTGGGATGTGACTAAACGAAGGATATTCTCCGATGTTTCACCTTAACTGGAACCCTGACAGTCTCTTGGAGGAAAACCTGACATTTTCTTTTAGGAACATAGGAACTTAGGAAGCTGCCATATTCTGAGTCAGACCATTGTTCCATCTAGCTCAGTATTGTCTGCACAGCCTGGCAGTGGCTTCGCCAAGGTTGCAGGCAGGAATCTCTCGCAGCCCTATCTTGGAGAAGCCAGGGAGGGAACTTGAAACCTAGATGTTCTTCCCAGAGTGCCCCCATCCCCTAAGGGGGAATATCTTCCAGTGCTCACACTTCTAGTCTCCCGTTCATATGCAACCAGGGTGAACCCTGCTTAGCTAAGGGGACAAGTCATGTTTGCTACTACAGGACCAGCTCTCTCCAATTTCAGTCTGGAGAGATTTTGGTTCCAACCCTATTTTCTTTTTCTAGTACCAAAGCTCTGTTCAGAGCTTTCTTTTCTTTCTTTTTTATTACAGAGAAAAAAGAAATTCCATCTCTTGAAATCAAAGCATACAAAGTGTTACGCCAAGAATCAATAGTCAGGATAAAGTAAAAAGAGAAATTAAAAAAATATAAAAATAACAAGAAAGACAACTTCCACCAACTGGATTTCAATCATGAAATCATAGATCACAAATCAAAACCAGATCTCGGAAACAAACAATGACTTTGTTGAACATTATATTTTATGAAAGGTTCCCAAGTTAATAAATAAAAAGGATTCTGATGGAGAGTTATTCACATAAGCCGGAACTTTGGAAACAGAGGCATAGTTGTTCAGATCTTCCAATGAATGCATAAAGGTTAGGGTAGAGCAGAGCTGCACAACTCTGGACCTCCTGCAGATGTTGGGCTACAGCTCCCATCATCCCTGACTATTGGCCACTGTCAATGGGGATTATGGGAGTGGTCAAAAAAGAGCTGGAGGGCTGAAGGTGTGCAGCCCTGGGATAGAGCAACAGGGGTGATCCCATTCCTCCTTGTTTCCATTCACTTCTAATGTAAAGTTTAATTAATGCAAGAACCATAGTTCAGTGGGGGAATAGTTCCAGGTATCTCCAGGAAATCAGTCTCCAGAATCAGAACTGGGGAGAGGCACCTGCCCAACACCTTGGAAGCTGCTTCCAATTAGATTTGACAGTACTGGCTTAGATGGGCTGATGATACAATTCAATATAAAGCAACTCTTTGGGTGAGTTGACAGAGCTGCCAGCTGTTCTGGAAATGGGGAAGATCTTGGTAAAATATAAGGATGCAAGAACATGTGCCTCTGGTGGGCGTAATGTCTGAATCCACCCTTTCTGCACTGCATTACCACTGTTAAACCAGCATTCTCCACCCAGCTTCAAATGCCAAGCTGAAGCTGGGTAGAGAATGTTCAGTGAATGTCGGTAGCACAGCACAGGAACCGGGCTTGGATGGGTTCGAACATCATGCCTGCTGAGAGTGTGTGTTCTCATGCCCTGACATTTTCCTGACATTTTCTCCACTTCCAGACTGCCAGAGGTCATGTAAACCCACCCATAATATCTGTCATGCTCCATTTGACTGATTCCAGCAAAATTGACAGAGGAAGGCAGAACCCCTCCAGGAGGGTCACTAGCCAATCTGTCCTAGTTGAAAGAAATAATTTATCTGCTTCAAGTCTAGCAATCAGTTTATAGGTATAAGCAAAATACATTCCCCTCTTAGGTTCCTTCAAAGGAGAATTGTTGTTGGAGTCTTTGTCCAACTTACTCTAATGCCCAAAGCAGAGTCCATGAGTCATGACTTGAGAGGGCTCCTGGGTCATAAAGTATGCTAAGAATTCTGGCTTTTGACCCTGCATCATTAGAATGGGGAAAACCCCATCTGGTGACATTCTCGCTTCAGTTCCATCCTTAAAGGTCTAGGTTTCAGGGCCTAGACCTGACGAGCCAAATCCAGAGTGATAGTATAAATGAGATTAGGCTTTCTGGCCATCCTTTTTTGTCATGCCAACAAGCTTTAAAACGCTATAAAAGACATATTTCTTCTATAATGTTTCATCTCTTTCCAAATATGCTTCTCCTTGGTTTGTGATAAAGAAGTGTCTGTATACTGAGAGCATTTTAAGGCGGGGGGGGGGGAGGCAGATACACCCAGCCAGCGTTATAATCATTTGATAGATCCCAGATGCTGAGGAAAACCAAGGTCGGACTGGTTCTATATACTTTATTTGAACCAGGCCTTCTCTTGGGGGTAAAATTATGCTTCCACTATCAGTCTAAAACATAGAATATGATATCCAAGGTAAGATTAATCTCAGAAGTCAAGTTGCTATTGTTGAACTTCCTTACCAGACATTACTAGTTAAATCTGAAGGAATTTTTCTCTAGGTGTAACTGCATTAGGGTTGCCAGATTTTCAGTTGAATATTCTTGAAAGTTCTCTGGTTTTGTTGAAATTTTCATACATGCAGCATCCTTCTGAGAAATCTGTTTTTGTTGCTTTTTTTAAAAAAAAAAAAACCCTCATAAGGACAGATAGCTTTGAGTCAAACAGAAAACCATTGACTGGGAACTGGATGTCAAAATAATGATTAATGTTGATTGATAACTGGTTTTCAGTCTAGAATACCTGGTTCAAATCTTACCGGATCCCTGAGTCATTCAGACTTCCTGCTGTTCGCCTCAGTCCCACTCCACAGCCACCACCCATTTAAAATGAGGATAAACAGAAATTGGGGCCATTCTCACGGTCAAATGTGAGCACGGTCAGGGAAGAAGGCTTGAAATGTTTACCTCCCCCACAGATGATCGCACTGCAGATTGTGCACCCAGATGCTCAAATGCTGCCCCTGACAGCACGGAGACGCGGGGGCTGGGATGCATCATCTCGGCCCCCAGATATCCCACAATGCATTGTCCTGGCCCCTGGATATCCCATCATTTATGTGCCATGCATTGTGGAGATTCCCCCAGTGACAGGCAAGTGCCCGTCAGAGCTTCAGTGTCAGTGCTTCAGGAAAAAGGGGTTAAGGGGGCACTTGCTCCCTTAACCTTGTTTAAGAGGTGGGTCTGTCAAGATTGGGCCTGATCCCAGCGATTCTCACATGCAGCCTAATCCAGGCTGGATGTATCTATCCTGGGTTAGGCTGAGTGTGAGTACAGCCTCAATATCTTGCAGGGTAGATTTAAGGTTTAGTGATATGTGTGTGGCACCAATGGGAACTTTTATTCATTGTTAGTCTGTAATGTGGAGGGATCCCGATGTGTATCAAGACCATGGCAGGCGATAGGGTTAAAACCCCTCCCCTTGAAGTCCCAATCCAGCTGCTGCTATCAACTCAGTTAAAAACAAGTCCACCAGCCCTAATTGCAGGCTTAAGATCACATTTGGGCCCGTTCAGATGAACACTGCCCAGCACACGTGACCAGGTCAGGGTTGTTCCCAGACTGCACCTGATGTCACTGCAGAAAGTTGTGATGCTCTGTTGGGGCATCCTTTCATCACATGGGCAGGGGATTCATTTCTACACACACTCCAAAACTCTGTTGAAACGGGATTAAAGGATGCCCCAACAGTTGGATGCCCCAACAGTGGAATGTCCTGCAGTGACATCAGGGTGGGTGGCACTCTTGGTAGAATCCCAGGCAGAGCAGACAGCCTGGCCAGTGTTCTTCTGAAGTGGCCCATATAGTTCTGAACTCTGGAAACAACATGCCAACAACTCAGAACATTGGACAAGGGCTACACAGAACACTACCTTTCAGCAAATCAGACTCTTGGTCCATCTAGGTCAGTAATGTCGACGCTGAACGTGGCTCTCCAGAGTTTCAGATGCACATTCTCCAGCTCTATGAGAAATTGACAGAGGTTGAAAATGGGACTTTTTGAATGCAAAGCAGGTGATCTTCCACTGAACTACAGGCCTTCCCCTATGGTCCATTTAGTCTTGTCTTGTCAATGCTGACTACCAGTAACACTGCAGGGTTTCAGAAAGGGGTCCTTCCCACCCAGTCCCACCTGAAGATGCTGGGATTGAACGTGAGTCCCCTCTCCAGGCACAGCATGTGCTTTCCCACTGAACTGGGGCCCCTGGCAGTAGCCCCTTCCCCAAATACAACAAACCTGAAGAGAATACCTCGCTAATGGAACACTGGAACATAGGGAGCTGCCTTCTACTGAATCAGACTCTTGGTCCATCTAGCTCAATATTGTATACACAGACTGGCAGCGGCTTCTCCAAGGTTGCAGGCAGCAGGAGTCTCTCTCAGCCCTATCTTGGAGATGCTGCCAGGGAGGGAACTTGGAACCTTCTGCATGCAAATATGCAGGAGCTCTTCCCAGAGTGGCCCCATACCCGAAGAGGAATATCTTATAGCACTGACAGTGTAGTTTCTCATTCAAATGCAAAACGGGATAATTCATACTTACTACCAGAAGAAAATCTCCTCTTCAAAGGTGCTCAAACCCCCGGACCTTGGGGCCCCAGTCCGTGGCCTCCAAGGTCCAGGGGGCTCCAAATATCCAGGGGGCCTCCTACAGCCACCCCATGTCTGCCCGCTGCAGTGAACCTATGTGTTTTTTTACAAAAAAAAATCAAAGCCGCTGCACGGCTGAGGGGTGGCTGCCGGGGCGGGGGCTAATCATGTCATTGACCTCCTCTCCCCCTCCCCACTGGCGGTGGTGGCAGGGGGAGCAACCATTGCTCCCCTTGCTGCTGCCGGAGGAGGGGAGAGGAGGAGGTTGACTGCATGGCTACCTCCCTCTGGCAGCTACCCCTCAGCCACACAGTGACTTTGATTTTTTAAAAACCATGTAGGTTCGCCAATCACCACAGGAGGCCCCCAAAAGTAAGGGGCCTCAGATGGGGGTCTCACGGGGGGTGCTTGTGGAAGGGCTGGTCCGGGACCGAAAACCACCTAGGAGCAGAAAATCACCCTGCTCCTCCTAAAACATTTCTCATGCAGATTAGCCTGCTCCAAGCTGAAATGTTCACCTCCAGTATGAGATCGTCTTCATGCCCCAACTTCTGACTGCTAGCTTGTCAGAGATAGCCTTTGCTATCCACTTCCCAGATGTGAGTCAGTGAGGCCCAAGCAACTTTACAAAAGCTTCACAAAGGGCTATGCGTTTACAAATGCGTAAGCATAACCGACATTTTAAATGACATCCAGTAATCACAACTGAATCTTGAACATCTGTCCTCAGTGTTCCCAACGGCCCACTCTCATTAAGACGCAAGCAGGTGTGCTCAGTTTCTAAACAATCTTAATGGGGACTCCGTAGAATACACTCCAGCAATATGTTCTTCACGTTCCAAGCGGAGACTGGATGCTGTTTGCCAGAAGCAGACTGCAGCTCCCTCACTACCATATGTGAATCGTGGAAGACCTGGGCATCTAGATGTTGGGAGCAATCTAGTGGCACCTCAGGACTTTTTCATGGGCATTGCTGGTGTTAGGAGGTAGCGCCCCTTTCCAGCCCAACATTATACGCCTATGAGCCTCCCAAGCAAGTCCACATTGGCGTTACCAAAAAGAAAAAGATATTTTGCAATGAAATGCGAGAGAAGGTTTGACATCAGTCACCTTTCCCCTCTGTTTGATACTGATATAAAAGGGATGATGAAGTCTTTGAGTAAATCAAATGACTTGGGAAGATCGTAGCATAGGGATGTGCAAACCGGCTCAACTGGCTCAAACTGGCTCATGATGAACTCGAGCCAGTTCAGCATGGAGCCGGCCCATTCCAATATCAAGCTTCACCGCCCCGCGCCCCACGCCCACAGGCCAGCACAGGGCTGGTTTGGGTTTGGTTTTTTTAATGGTGGACTTACCATCTCCAAGCCCTTGCAGGGTGCTGCTGGGGGCTGCAGGAGGAGTCTTCAGAAGTTCCCCCTCTCCCGCCAGCCTCCCCCTGGTCTCCCCGATCCCATTCCAGACCATGTTCGGGCCATTTTAGCCTCTTTTCAGGCTGGAATGGCCCTCTTTGAGCTCACAGTGGCCATTTTGGAGGCCGCCACACATGCACATGGACCATTTGCTTGGCTGGACCTGGCCACGCAAATGGCCTGTGAGCATGTGAGGCAGCCTCAAAAATGGCCGCCATGAGTTTGGAGAGGGCTGGAACAGCCCCAAAATGGGCTGAAATGACCAGGGGGAGACCAGATGGAGGACAGTGCTGGTGGGGGAATGCCAAAGACGCCCCCCCCAGCCACCAGCAGCAGCCTCCTAGGCCTCTAAGGTGGCAAGTCCACCATTAAAAAAATGTGTCCCTGGCACCCCCAATCTGGGCCCAAACCAGCTCAAATTCAAACCGAGCCAGGCCCCTCGTTCAATGTGCCAAAACCACACGTGCCTGGTTCAGTTTCAGCTCAGTTTGGACTTGAACCGAACTGGGGAAACCATGCACATCCCTATCCTGGAAGGAAATTAACAACTGCAACTAAGTTTGGTAGCCGGCGGTGGGGTGGGGTGGGGGGGCATAACAAAATGCCCCCCCCACTGCTGCCATCGAAGCAGCTCCTTAGGACCAATCTGACTATTGCAAGAAGCATGAGAAGAGAAGAGGAGGCTGCCGACAACTTTTCCTTCTCTCCACCCACCTTGTACTTTCAAAGACTGCAAAGGTTGATTTGGAAAGGTAGCTGCCCACCTACCAGCGTCATGGGGTAAGACAGTATTTGGTGTCATAATATCTTGAAACACCATGGCTAAATGCATGCAGGAGGATAGCTGGTCCTGTGCTGGCAAGCATGAATTGTCCCATTTGCTAAGCAGGATCTGCTCTGGTTTGCATTTGTATGGGAGACTACATGTGTGATATTCTGTAAGAATATCTGTAAGATATTCCCCTTAGGGCATGGGGCCACCCTGGGAAAAGCATCTGCATGCTTGCAGGCAGCAGGTTCCAAGTACTCTCCCTGTCATCTCCAAGATAGGACTGAGAGAGACCCCTCCCTGCAACCTTGGAGAAGTCGCTGCTGGTCTGTGTAGACCAGGGGTTCTCAACATTGGGTTTCCAGATGTTATTGGACTTCATCCCCCATAATCCCCTGCCCCAGTGGCCTTTGGTTGGGAATTATGTGAGTTGAATTCCAATAACACCTGGGGACCCAACGTTGAGAATCCCTGGTGTAGACAATACTGAGCTAGAAGATGAATCAAGGGTCTGGCCATGTTTCCCATGTTCCTATGTTCCTCCGCCTTTCCACCTATGATTTATCTTCTTGGCCTTCTATATATCTTGAAACTCATTAGAAGCCAATGCTTGTAAAGTATACAGCCCACCATTCTGCCAATGGATGACTACATTGTAAAGCCTCCAACTTGGCACTCAACTGGGAAGTGGCTTGTTGCAATCTGGCAATGGCATCAGTCCATGCATCACTTCCCTTGGAGTGAAATTTTACAGGGGCATTTCATACCTATCTTCCAGCAGCTTCTTCAGCTTCACATTTTCCTCCAGCTCTCTTATGCAAATGTGATGTAATTGCATCGGCAATCTGGTTTCTAGGGCATTCCTTCCTGGAAATCCATTGGAGAGTAAATGAGACAAGCACATGGTGGTAACAAGGAGGCATTCCTATCTTGTTTGCTAACGGCTACATTCCTGCTTCTTACAAGGAAATGCTGTGTTGTAGGTGACTGAGTGGCCTTTTTGTAACAGCGGTCTGTCTGAGTAGTTAAACTTGTATCATCTCAGGGGCCTGAACAGTCCTGGGTACAGAGGGACCAGTAAGCAAAGATTGGTTTGGGATGTCTGTTCAAGCGGTTGTTTGTCAGACTGTGAATTTTCGATCCCACTACATGGTTCAACCGAGCCATCAGGGGCTTACAGCATTTTAACTGTGTCTTACAGCTGAAAGTATATAATAATGATTAAAAACACATCATCACCACTACCACCACCAGCAAAAAGTGCAGAACAGAAGAGCATCTAAAAATCAATTCAAAAACAGGCAACATAATATCAGCAAAGAGATCACTTCTAAGTAGAGACCAACACAGCAATTGGCTAGGAGAAACTGCTGGCGGCTACGGCTTAGCTCCTTTCGGCTCCAACAGGTGGCAGAAGCAGCAAGGGGTGCTGTAGACTGCATTGTGAGTATGCAGGGTGCCTGTACGCAGGTTCACTTTGAAAAAGAATGCAGGTACAGTCATTCACACAAAAACAGGTGCAGCTCTACAGATCTCTAAATGCAGATGCAACATAATATCAGAATAGGATTTATGAGCTGCCTTGGGATGGAGAGTTATATTGTACCAATTTCCCACCTCTTTGCATCCTAAGAACATAAGAAAAGGTCTTCTGGATCAGGCCAAACATCTCTGGTCTCTTGCAGTGGCCAACCAGGTGCACTTGGAAAGCCCACAAACAGGGGAAAGGAGCAACCACTCCCTCTCTTGATGCTCCCCAGCAACCGATGTTCTGATCCTGATGGAAGTCTTCAGTTACCAAGGCTAGTAGCCTTGGTATTATCCTCCTCCATGATCCCCTCTATGCTCCATGAACTTGTCTAGCTCTATCCTCCATGAGAGGAGAGCTGGTCTTGTGGTAGCAAGCATGACTTGTCCACTTAGCTAAACAGGGTCCGCCCTGGTTGCATATGAATGGGAGACTAGAAGTGTGAGCACTGGAAGATATTCCCCTCAGGAATAGGTAGAGCCACTCTGGGAAGAGCAGAAGGTTCCAACTTCCCTCCCTGGCTTCTCCAAGATAGGGCTGAGAGAGATTCCTGCCTGCAACCTTGGAGAAGCCGCTGCCAGTCTGTGAAGACAATACTGAGCTAGATAGACCATTGGTCTGACTCAGTATATGGCAGCTTCCTATGTTTCTAACTTATCTGCTCCCTTTTAAAAACCATCTAGATTGGGTGCCAGGAGGAAAGGTACCACCAATTCTGGGAGGATGCCAACATGGCTAACACGTAAAGTCAAGGAAGCTATAAATGGGAAGAGGACTTCCTTCAGAAACTGGAAGGCTTACATCTGTCTTCATGACAGAGGATACTGAGTGTATTCCTGTGCCTGAACTGGGCTTCTCAGGGGCAGAGGCTACAGAACAGAGTCGGACAGAAGTGACAAGAGATGATGTTCTAAACTGTCTGGAAAAATTAATAAATTGCCAGGGCCAGATGGCATCCACCCGAGAGTCCTTAAAGAACTTATATGTGAAATTGCCAACCTTCCTGCAAAAATATATAAATTATCCCCAATCAGGCTCTGTACTGGAGGACTGGAAAGTAGTAACAACGATTTTCAAAAAGGGATCCAGGGGGACCCCTGGATTATTATTAATTACATAATTACAGGCCAGTTAATTTAACATCTGTTCCAGGCAAATTGATGGAAAGCGTTCTCAAGGATAAAATGTTTCAGCATATAGAAGAACAGGCCCTGCTGAGGGAGAACCAGCATTGTTTCTGCAGAGGTAAATCTTGCCTCACAAACGGAGTTCTTTGAGCGTGTCTACAGGTGTGTGGATAAAGGTGATCCGGTTGACATAGTCTACCTGGACTTTCAAAAAGCTTTTAACAACATTCCCCACCAAAGGCTCTTGAGTAAACTTAGCAGTCATGGGATAAGAGGACAGGTTCCTGTGTGGACTGTGGTAACTGGTTGAAGGAGAGGGTAGGTATAAATGGACAGTTCTCTAAATGGAGGAAAGAAAGAAGTGGGGTTCCCCAGGGATTTTTAATTTATTCATAAATGATCTAGATAGAAGTTGGGGTAAGTAGCAAGGTGGTAAAATCCGCAGATGACACCAAACAATTTAGGATAGTGAAATCCAAAACAGATTGTGTGGAGCTCCAAAAGGATCTCTCCAAACTGGGTGAGTGAGGGACAAAATGGCAAATGCAGTTCAATGTGAGCAAGTGTAAAGTGATGCATATTGAGGTAAAAGAACCTCAACTTCACACTTATGCTGATGGGACCTGAGCTGTCAATGACTGACCAGGAGAGGGATTTGGGGGCCATGGTGGTCTGCTCATTGAAAATGTCAACTCAGTATGTGGCAGCTGTGAAAAAGGCAAATACCATGCTTGGAATTATGAGGAAGAGGTTTGAAAATAAATCTGCTAATATTATAATGCCTTTATAGAAGTCTATGGTGCAGCCACATTTGGAGTACTGCGTACAATTCTGTTCACCATACCTTAAGAAGGACATTGTAGAACTGGAAAAGGATGATCAGGGGTCTAGAGCATCTTCCTTATGAGGCAAGGCTGCAACATCTGGAGCTTTTTAGTTTAGAAAAAAGATGACTGAGGAGAGATGATAGAAGTCTATAAGATCATGCATGGTGTGAAGCAAGCTGATAAAGAGAAATTTTTCTCCCTCTCACATAACTCCCTCTCCCTCATCCCAAGAAACTGATTACCAAGAAATTTAGGACCGACAAAAGGAAATATGTTTTCACACAGCGCATAATTAACCTAAGGAATTCTCTGCCACAAGATGTTGTGGCAGGCAACAGGCTTTGGAAAAATTGGGCTTTGGATAAATTGATGAAGGACAGGTCTGTTAATGAAGGCTATAGGCCACTTCCAGCTTCAGAGGCAAGATGCCTCTGAGGGAGTAACAGCAAGAGAGAGGGCATGCCCTCAGCTCTTTTCTGTGGGCTTCCTAGAGGCATCTGGTGTCCCACTGTGTGAAACAGGATGTTGGACTAGATGGGCCTTGGGCCTGATCCAGCAGGGCTGCTCATGTTCATCACCACATCCAGTGGCAGTGAATTCCATAGTTTAACTGCACATTGTTTAAATAAGTACTTCCTTTTGTCTGTCCTGAATCTCCCAGCATTTAGCTTCAATGAATGACTCCAGGTTCTAATATTATGTGATAGAAAAACTGGATCCGTTACATGCATATCTTCATACATCTCTATCATTCCCCTCCGTACCTGCCTTCTTACTAACCTGAAAAGGCCTGAACATTGAGGCTGTGCACATGAGCAACCAAACCCTGGCTTGGCTGCCCATGTGCACTGCCGAGATCAATCTGGATCCTGGCCCTGCCCTCGTAGTTAGCCTGACTTTTTACTCCCACTTTTAGCCAGGGTTTAAGGGCACAAGTGCACCCTTAACCCCAGAGTTGGGGTAATGAGTATGTTTGGGATGCAGGCAGCCTGTGCAAACTCAGGCCTTGGGTGCCTAGAGTGCCTGGCTTTTGGGGGAATCCCCCCAAATGCACTGTGCTCATCACACAGTGCATTGTGGGATTCCTGGAGGCCAGGAAAACAAGTCCTGGCCCCCAGAGATCCAGGCTGCATGGAGCAGTGTGGATTGTGCAGGCGTGTGGTGGCATGTCCAAGAGGAAATCGTCACTCATCTGGGGAAAAGGTAGGTCCATTCCTGCTTTCCCCCAAGACCTCCCTGCTGATATTTTGGTCATATGGCCAGAAGTGCCTTCTATCAACTTAGGCTGCTATGCCAGCTGCATCTGTTTCTTGAAATAAATGACCTCAGGACAGTGGTACATATGCTGGTAACCTCCAGACTGGATTACTGCAATGCGCAGTAGGTGGGGCTGCCCTTGTATTTAGTCCAGAAACTACAGTTGGTCCAGAATGCAGCAGCCAGGTTGGTCTCTGGGTCACCTCGGAGAGACCATGTTAATCCCGTATTGAAAGAGCTACACTGGCGGCTGATAGGTTTCCGGGCAAAATACAAGGTGCTGGTTATAACCTATAAAGCCATAAATAGCTAAATGGTATTTAAGGGAACATCTTCTTCATCATGAACCCCACTGCCCATTGGGATCATCAGGAAAGGTCCGTCTGCAGTTGCCACTGGTTCGTCTGGTGGCTACATGGGGACGAACCTTCTCTGCTGCTGCCCCAAAGCTTTGGAAAGCACTCCCTGCTGAAATAAGAACCTCCCCATCTCTGACAACTTTTAAAAAGTCTTTAAAGATGTATCTATTCACCCAGGCTTTTAATTAAATATTGTTTTAATAGTTTTAACATTGTTTTTAAATATTGTTTAAAAAAATTAAATGGTTGTAATGTTTTAATTTTTTCTGTTGTCATTTTATATTATTTTAACTAATGTTTTAACTTTTCTGTTGACATTTATTTTGCTTCATTGTAAACTGCCGGAAGATGTAAGTTTTGAGTGGTATAAAAATATTTATTTATTTATTTATTTATTTATTTGATTTATATACTTCCCTTCCAAAAATGGCTCATATTTATTTAAATGTGTTAAGTAAATAAATAAAATAAAATAAAATAAAATAAAA
This sequence comes from Hemicordylus capensis, assembly GCF_027244095.1. Classification (NCBI taxonomy): domain Eukaryota; kingdom Metazoa; phylum Chordata; class Lepidosauria; order Squamata; family Cordylidae; genus Hemicordylus; species Hemicordylus capensis. Next base: position 243,658,416 of record NC_069661.1, on the reverse strand, counting down.
ATGTGCACGACCTCATTGTGTTTTATTCAGCTATAAAATACATTGTCGTATTTTCTCATAGGGAAGTCGCTCCAAACGCCTGCTCCTTTTGGTTGCCCTTCTCTGCACCTTTTCCAACCCTGCAATATCCTTCTTCAGGTCCCCGAATGGTTTGAATCGTTCACCAGGAAGAGCATGAGCACAGGGACCAGGTGGCTTCTGGTTTCAATCATGGGTCATCCCAACAGGCACACGCTTTTTTCTACAGCCATTATTCAACCCTTGCTCATGTCAATCACAGTTTCTATTTCCATTGCAACTCCTTCCCACTGTGAACAAAGCTTCCTTTTGATACATATTTGATAACCGCCATAGTGCTTACATAACCTGGATGGCTAGCATTGCTGGCAAGGCTTGAATCAAGCAGGCATAATATATTAGTCAAGAAGAAAACGGTCTCCCACGGCCAACTCCCCGGTGTACTCTAAATGTTGTATAAATTAGCTTCCATGCATCATGCTAAATCTCTTTGCACATCTGACGCGCTGAGATGAGCACGTACGTATATCAAAGAATTCTTTTAAGGCAGCGTCAGCGAAATTATACTTTCAGCTGTGTTAGCAAATGAGAACAGTTTGGGAAACATTTGTAGGTGTAATTGCAAATTGTGTCATGCATAATAGTGGGGGGGGGGCGCTTGCTCTGAATCTGGATTCCAAAGAGTACTTTTGCAGTGCTTAACTGTAAGTAACCCAAGTTGAACTGACTCATATTGCATTCACGCAGCAGGAATGGGCTCAACCTCCTTTGCTTCAGGGCTTCAGAAATTATGGAATCTGATCTCCCAGGAAATCCATGATCTTTTTTCTAAGCCACTTTGTTAATGTTTTTGTTTGTTTATATATTTTTTAATTTTTGCTTTATTTATTCATTTAGAATATGTATACCCCACTCCAAATAATCCAAATATCCAAAAAAATCCAAATCCCCACTCAAAATAAAATATACTGCAAATAACCTTTTAAAATAATATGCACAACCACAATAAACCAGCAAATAAATAGCAATAATCACAAAATATCAGCAATAAAACCCAGTTCCCAAAGAGCAGCAAGCAAGCAAAATCCAACCTCCACTGCTGAACAAGAGTCAGCAGTGTGAAGCGATTGCAAAAAAGGCCAATGCAAAAAAGGCCATGTTAATAGAATCCTAGTTTCCAAGTCATGAGAAGTAATAGTTCCAATTTTATTCTGCACTAGTCAGGCCTCATCGGGAGCACTATGTCCAGTTCTGGGTGCTGTGCTTTCATAAGAAAGAATGTGGACAAAGTCGACCAGGTTCAGGTGTGGGGGCAATGAAGATGCTCATGGGGCTGGAAAACAAGACCTTTGAATAGAGAGATTTAAGGAACTGGATCTGTTTAGCATGGAGAATAGAAGACCGAGGAGTGGGATTTGATAGCACTCATCAAATACCGAAGCAGCTGTCATGTAGATGAAAGCAAAGACTTGTTCTCTGTTTCCCCAGAGGGTAGGACTAGAGCTAATGGGCTTATATTACAGGAGGGTAATGTGATTTGATTGAGGAGGAACTTCTGAAAGATAAATGCAATCTGACAATGGAACCAACTACCTAGGGCAGGTGCCAGCAACCTGTGGCACAGGTGCCAAAATGACACACACAGTGATTTTGAGTGGTACTCACACTGCTAGGAATTATCTAGGAATTATCTGCTATGTACTTATCTAGTCTTCTGGCTATAGGCCACTTCCAGCCTTAGAGGCAAGATACTTCTGAACACCAGTTGCAGGGGAGCAACCGCAAGAGAGAGGGCATGCCCTCGCCTCTTGCCTGTCGGCTTTGTTCTCTGAGGCATCTGTTGGGCCTCTGTGGGAAACAGGATGCTGAACTACATAGGTGCTGGGCTTGATCCAGCAGGGCTGTTCTTATGTTCTTAAGACTGGCTGCTATGATGACCACTGCCTGCCTCTAGCTGGCTTCTCACTGCTTGCTGCAGCTAGCAGCAGGCACCCAGAAGCAACACATACAAATACAAATTCAACTACGAATATTTATATACTGCTTTTCAACAAAAGTTCCCAAAGTAGTTGACATCGATAGAAAGAAAGAAAGAAAGAAAGAAAGAAAGAAAGAAAGAAAGAAAGAAAGAAAGATAGATAGATAGATAGATAGATAGATAGATAGATAGATAGATAGATAGATAGATAGATGCTCCCTGTCCCCAAAGGGCTCACAATCTTAAAAAGAAAGCATAAGATAGTCACCAGCAACAGCCACTGGAGGGATGCTATGCTGGAGATGGATAGGGCCACTTGCAGGGGCAGATTAATCTTTTTGCCGCCCATAGGCAGCCAAAGATTTGCCACCCCAGGGACAAGAGTAAGGGGGCTTGCGGGGAGGAAAACGTAATTTTTTCCCCAACCTTTAAAAATGCTGCTGTGTAGCGGCGGAGGCTCCTCCCACCTCCTAAACCATCACAGGAGGGGAGGTCAGGCACTGGAGGACGGCAGCAAAAGAGGTCCTCACTCAAGCCCGGCTTACTTGCAAATGACACCGAGTGGGGGATTTAGGGCCTCTGCGCATGCGAAATCGCCCGCACAGTGTCATTTGCAAGTAAGCTGGGCTTGAGTGAGGACCTCTTTCGCCGCCATCCTCCAGTGCCCGACCTCAGCTCCTGTGATGGTTTAGAGGTGGGCAGGGCCTCTGCTGCTACACAGAGGCATTTTTAAAGGTTGGGGGGGGGAGAATTAATTTTCCCTCCAAGATGCCGCTCCCCAAGATTTGCCGTCATAGGTGGCTGCCTATACTGCCTATGGGTGATCCACCATTGTCACTTGCCCTCCCTGTGCTTGATAAAGAGACTCTCCATTTTAAAAATGTGCCTCTTTGCTCAGTTAGCATACCCCCCCACCCCAGAAAGCACTGGCCAACACTGAGCTCAACAACATCTACAAATGACCCACAGCTGGAAACCCTTGCCATAGGCGATTCCATGTCAGCTGGTGTGAAAATTTATTTATTTATTTATCACATTTCTATCCCACTCGTCTGCTAACACACAAGAGACCGCCAGGGGCTCCCTTGACTGGGACTCTGGAGAGGCCTCGGAAGAAGAACCCATATCCAGCTGTGTCCCAGAGCCAGAGATCCTCCCATTGTCCAACCCTATCCCTTGAAGTCCTCTCCGGGAACCACTAGTAGCATCCCCAGATGGGTTCTTATGAATTTTCTGCCACTGGATGTGGTGGTGGCCACCAATCTAGATGGTCTTAAAAGACAAGTCCCTGGAGGAGAGGGACAATCAGTGGCTGCTAACCTGGATAGCTGTCTATTTCCATCAGGATCAGAGGGGGCATGCCCCTGAACCCCAGGTGCCGAGGAACACCAACTGGAGGGGATGTTGTCCTCTCTCCCCCCCCCCCACTCTTGCGGGCTTCCTGACCCTTGCATAAGCAGGAATCTGCACTAGATGGGCCTCTGGCCTGATCCAGCAGGGCTTTTGCTGTGTTCTTATGTTCAGATCCCCCAGGAGCTCTGTTGCCTGCCAGCCCATGCCCAGTTGTGACAGCAGTGACGGAGCCCTCGCCGGGCTGCTCCCTGACTGAGGCTAGAAGGGTTTCCTCAATGGACAGAAGGGTCACCTCAAGAAGGAGAGTCAGGACCAAGCTTAGCTGCAAGGGATGAGGCTGAGTAGCACCAGGAGGTGAGTGGAGGCTTCCTGGTCCTTATTGGTCAAGATCAAGCTTTCCAGCCTCAACCCTCAGTTGCTGGTGCAACAGTTCCACAATTGGTGTGCACCAAGCTGCCTTAGATATGTTACCATCAGACGCCACCATACTGCCTTGCTCATTGTAGTGACCTGCTCCAGACTGGTGGGGTTCAGACAGGGACCCACATCAAATGTGAGATATGTGGTGAGTCAGGGAAAACGACACAGAAAGCAGAGCAGTGCTTTAGAACAACAACAACAACCCTAACATTTTTTTTTTAAGTGCCCCATAACAAATTGTTATCTGGGCAGCTCACAACACAGGATTTTAAAAAAAACAATAAGATACCATAAAAACACATCACATTACATCACAACAGACAAAAAGCGAGAAAAGAAAATCCAAAACGCAAAACAAAGCAATTTAAAAACTCATTTTAAAATAAGTTAAAAATCAAATCCAATCTGATCTGAAAATCAGAATTCAAACACATAAATTGCCAGAGGGGAGATAGATAGATAGGTAAACTTTATTATGATTGTAGATCAGACTGTAGAACAAAAAACATGACATAAGACTAGAGCGTATGATACAAACAGTGTAGCAAAACCTAGCCACATTGAAAGTGATCTCTTTACAAAAGTTAGATAACAAAAACTCTAAATAGAATTCATCAGAGTGACCTGGAAACTTCCCAAAAAGAGGAGAAAATAGTTTTAAACGGCATCGCTATAAAATTTACAATATAAAATAATATGAGAGGTAGTTTCTACGGCACCCATTCCACAGGGGAGAGGGTTAAGCCACTTCTCTCCCCACACCTGCCCCATTTCTTTTCTGCTCCTGATCTCAGCTTTCAAAGGCTGCTTTTCTGATCTTTCATTTAAAACAAGGGAAACTCCATGTTACTTCCAGTTTAGCCTTGAGATTGCATTTCCCACTCCACAGTCTCTCAAATCACCCCAACAAAATGGATAGGGCTCACTCCAAGGTTAGCCATAATTTAAAAAGAAGTTTTTTGCTCCTGTATAGCCCAGAGCTCTGATAGGACCAAACTTTCACATCACCTAACCGTCCCATGAGAACAAATTACTGTACTGTCCTAACCTGTGATGTGTTTCAGTGCAGTCACCCGTCAGTAGGAATTAAGCTTAGGCTGCAGGGAGCTAGCAGCACTTGCTCAGCACAGCATCCCTTGTACAATGCATTCCATCTTGGACACTCCAGTTCAAGGAGGAGGTTGACAAGTAAGTAAGATGCAGAAGAGCCCTACAGCAAAGATTTGGCCTTCAGAAGAAAATGGGTGTTGGAAAAATGGTTCTAGGGTGGATATGGTGACAAATTTCAGAAATGTTAAGACAGGGAAGAATTGTCTGAGGACTGAGTCCCCCATCAGTCTTTACTCACAGTAACGCAATACCGTATTTACTTGAATAGAAGATGACTCTGAATTTTAGATGACCCCCTTAAAAATACAGGTTAAATACAGGTTATACAGTATTTACCTGAAAGGAAGAGGATTCTGAATTTAAGATGACCGCCTGATTTCTAACATCAAAAATTGAAAAAACCCTAGTCTTGGATTCAGGTAAATACAGTAGCAACTCACAATCCTGTAATGAAAATCACTGGCTGACATATGGTGCAATGTTCCATTAACTTTTAAACGGAACTAGCTGGCCTTGGTTGGAGCAGAGCATCTGGACCTCTACTCTAGTTCTCCCCCATCCTCTCTCGGCTTTTGCCCCATTCTCAACCCCCCTGGCTGCCACTTTCTCCCTCCCCCCTGCCCTTGCCACCACTTTCTCCTTCTGGCTGCCACTTTCTCTCCCCTCGCTGCCACCATTTTCTTCCACCGCCACTTTCTCCCCCCTGCCACTACCATTTTCTCCCCCCGCCACTACCCCCTGCCACCACCACTTTCTTTCCCCCGCCGTGGCCATTTTCTCTGTCTGCTGGCACTTTCCTCTCCCCCTCCTGGCAGCTCGCTCGTGAACTCTTGCGAGAGCTGCCACACATGGGATTAGCGACAGGTATGTCTTAGAGAATTATATATATAGATGTTCACGCAGTTTCTCCAGAGTACTCTTGTGCGGAATTCAAGAATTGTTCAAATGCACTTGTGCAATGGATGGACATTATTATTTCCAATGGTCATCCACCACACAACTGTGTTTGCACAATGTTTGCATTTTGTGCAAGGGTGCTCTTGCATGCACTAACTACGTGCACTTTCTGGGCCGGTTCAGATGTAATGGGAAACCGGAGGTACCTTTGCCTCCGGTTCTCAGTCTGAATGTTTGAACTGGGAATTAGAGTACCCAAAGCAAAAATGTACCCACAGTTTCCCTTCCCTAACTGCAATTTATGCCAGCAATAACTGAATTTTGGCAGCATCTCCATTATGTCCGATCCAGGGATTGGAGTTTGCCTTGACTCAAACCAGAGTTGAGGGAGGAAGCTCCTCCCTCACTCCGTCTCCTATTGGCTGTGTGGGCTGTCCTTCAAGATATAAAGAAGCCCACACAGCCAGCTCCCCCGCCTTTCTGCAATCTCTCTGACTACAGTAGGTTTGAACTCAGATCGGAGAGTGGGGGGAGGGGGCGTGGAACTACTGTTCCACTGGACCCGTGGCTCCATATTTCGTCTCAACCAGCCCTCTGTAAACAGGCTTATTTCCCTTTGAAAGCCACAGAGAACGCTGTATTGTATGATAGCCACAGTGTCCAAAGGGCCCATACCAGGATCTATTCACAGATCAGATATGGGTAATCTAAGAATCCTAGAAGGGTTATCATACACATAGTTGACTTGTGAGAGTCATGGTTTTGTGTCCTTCCACCATTGCATTTTTACTATAGGACAGATTTATAGAGGAAATGAAAACTACAGCTTTGGAAATGGTCTTGAGGACATCATGAAACATTAGCTCTGGTTAGTAGCACCTTCTGTTCTTAAAGGGAAATCTATCAGACATGTGTCCAATACAAGGAGGTAGCTAGATGAGCTACTAAGAAAAACCATAAGCATTTAGGTTTTTTCTAAGATTCTTAGTTGTACCCCAGGCCCAGGTGGCATCTACCAATTAGATGAACGTTCAGTATTGTGACCAACAAACCACTTATTATTGTAACCACTGCAGTCTTGATATTAAATCAAGGCAAGAAAGAGATGCTACTTTCTTGCCATTCTGGGTTTAGGAGTGCCTTTTTTTTCTTTTTAAAGTAGAAAGGGGGTATAAAAATTCAATAAATGATCATCATAATACACTGTGAAGAAGAAATTCCACCTCCTCTATGAAGCCTTTGGCTTAATGCCCAACTCCAGAGGTTCTCAAACTGTGGGTCAGGTCCCCTCAGGTGTATGGGACATCAGGTGGTGGAAAGTGTGAAGTGCCAGGGAAGGATGAGATCCTGTCCCCATCAGCCAAGACCTGGTGGATTTGCACAGAGGCAGCACCCAGCTTCAGGGGGCGCTGGGACAAAACCCAGCACTTTGAATCTAACCTGAAAGCAGACTGGTAACCAATGAAGCTGCCACAGGATGGGTGTGATCCTCATGAAGTGATTAGCACCCACAGACATCCTTGTGGCAGCATTCTGGACCAGCTGAAGCTTCCAAACCGTCTTCAAAACAGTGGAATTTTCCCATTCATTCTTAGAAGTACATTCCAAGCATGCTTAATTGCAGACAAGGTTCACTGGTATCAGCTGGACAGCAGGCTTAAGCATACTGGCCGTGAGCCAGCTCAGAGATAAGTTACTTAACACCATTAATTTCACTTAACGCCATTGATAACATACCTCTGTCTTGGGTTGTAGCAATGTACATGGAATTTCAGCACAATTTACTTCCAAGCAAGCATGTGATGCATTTAAGTTTTTTAACGGTGCAATAAATGTAGATAATTTAGGAAAACAGCTTTGTGTTTACATTTTTAAAAAACGATTTTTGGGTAGATAATTTCTGAAGAATGTGTACGTGGAACTTGGGATTGGAAGGATCAGAGGGAGTGGCCCAAGGACAAAAGCTGGAATTTCAAGATGGGCTCCTCTATGCTTTAACACCCATCTGAAAAAGTGCAATGTGTATCGGAGAAACCTCTGTGCTACTAACGATAGCCACAATAAAACTCTGATGGCAGCCATCTGCCCATTCCAGACAGCTGAATAAGTTCCTGAGCTCCCTGAGAAGCTGACGATGACACAGATTTTTTATACAGTATATCACAGATGGTTTGTGTAGTCAGGACCTTTTGGGAATGACGTCAAAGAGGTTGCACAGCTAGCTTTTAAAATTGCCACAGGCTTGTCCTCAATGACATTAGGCCATTATGAATGAGGGACGGGAGATATACATATCACTGTTAAATAACCAGCAAGGACAGTCTGTCTTGTCATGCAGGCCATTTCAACGTATCCTCATGAAAGTTGCATTCCACTGTTTTTGCGTCAAAGAAAGAAAGGGTGAGAATCCAATGAACAAACCATGTGACAGGAAGGCTAGTTAAATTTCGGAACAGCTTTTAAAATCCCAACCTAACGCTTGTTAAAATGTTAACATTGCTGAATGAAAACAGAGCTGCATTTTCAAAGATTGGCATAGCACAGGGCTCTCAACCTTGGGTCCCCAAATGCTGGACTACAACTCCCATCATCTCTTTGGTCATTGTGACTGGGGATGATTAGAGTTGTAGGCCAACAACATTTGGGGAACCAAATCTGAGAACCCTTGACATAGCATATGAAGATGACAGATTTGTCCCCAACACAAGCTGATTACTGTGCGTGTGGACATATGTAATTCCTTCCGTTAAGTCAGACCATTGGTCCAGCTAATCCAGTGCTGTCTACTTGAGAAATTAAACTCCTCAGTCTGTGTTGGCTTTCCCCTCAAAGTTGATTGAACAACGTGAGAGCAATTTCTGTGGGGCTGATACACACACTGCTACAATTACATCTGCAGGAAGTAATCATATGGTCAGACCTCATCCCATTTGACCAGAAGCTTCTCGTGTTGCTCTAGTGGACATACAAAGCAACCGTCCACTGAGTCGGATCATGGGTTTATCTAGCTCAGTATTGTCCACACTCACTAGCAGGGCTCTCCAGAGTTTTAGAAGGGGGTCTTTTCTAGCCCTTCCTGGAGAATGAACCTGAAACCTTCCACATGCCAAGCAGGTGCTCTGCCACAGAGATACAGCATCCCCCTCTGAGCTAGTTACCACACCACCACAAATGCAGTCTAAGATATGTCTTTGTAACCTTTTCACACTAACATAACAGGTCTTAAGCAAGTGCTTCTCATGAAGCTGCCCTGCTGGATCAGGCCCAAGGCCCATCTAGTCCAGCATGCTGTTTCACACAGTGGCCCACCAGATGCCTCTGGGAAGCCCACAGGCAAGAGGTGAGGGTATGCCTTCTCTCCTGCTGTTACTCCCCTGCAACTGGTCTCTGAGGCTGGAGGTGACCTATAGCCACCAGACTAGTAGACATTGAGAGACCTGTCCTCCATGAATTTGTCCAGGGCCCAAGAGGTTACAGTGAGGGCCTACATGGGGCTAATGACTGGCAGGATGTTACAAAAGGTCCCCCCCCCCGGTCCTGAGTTACTAACTTACTGTTGTTCCAGCATAGCCCTGAGCTGAGGGCTATTTAGTAGTACATTGCTCTAGAATCACACAAGCAGACCTGGCCCAGAGATGGCGGACCAAAATACCTCCCTTCCCTGATCTTCTTCCCCAAATGCATTGTGTGCTGATTCCCCCGCCGCCGCCATCTTGAGGGATCCAGCCTCCCCACTCCCCCACATCCATGGTTCACAGTGCACATCCATTTCTCTCCCCACCCCCACACCAGGTTCTGTACCCACCCCTGCTGATCACATGTCTCTCATCCCTGTTGAAACCTCCATCTACCCTAATACCCTCCTTGAACTGGAGTGTCCAAGATGGAATGCATTATACAATGCATGCTGTGCTGAGCAAGTGCTGCTACCTCCCTGCAGCCTAAGCTGCTCATTCATCTGGTAGGGGAGAGAAATCACCAACCCTGGTCATTCACCCAATTGGAGATTTCCCTTCCCTACTGGAGAAACGACCAACCCGCATTACTCAGTTCCAGCTGGGATGGATCATGGAGCTAGAAGGCACTAAGAGAGAAGCTGCTGATACTCAGTAAGCTGGGGCTTGATTCCACACACACCCAGCTTGTTAGGGAGGAGAGCTGGTCTTGCGGTACTGAACATGAATGGTCCCCTGTGCTAAGCAGGGTGTGCCCTGGTTTGCATTTAGGTGACTGACTACATGTGAACACTGTCGGCTGTAAGTTATTCCCCTTAGGGGACGGGGACGTGGATCAGTGATAGAGCCTCTGCCTTGCATTCAGAAGGTCCCAGGTTCAAACCCTGATATCTCCAGGTAGGGTTGGGAGAGACTCCTGCCTGAAACCTTGGGGAGTCACTGGCAGTCAGTATAGACCTGGCTTCCCCAATAAATTGTGGCTAGGGATGCTGGGAGTTGTCATTCAGCAATATCTGGAGGGCCGCAGGTTGGGGAAGCTTGGTGTAGACAATACTGAGCTAGATGGACCAATGGTCTGACTTGGTATAAGGCAGCTTCCTATGTTCCTAGTACAATCTGCTACTGCCAAGGGAGAGCTTTTTAAAAAAATCAAGTGTTGTTTACCCAGATGGATAAACCATCTCCCCTCCCGGTGGTAACTAGCACTCGTTGTAGACTCATGTCTGCAAACTGAATAAAGCTGAGTTAAAGAACCTGTGGTGGTTTTATGAGCCGGCTGCATAAAACACATTTTAAAAGAATCAGCTGTATATTCAATCTCAAGATGTTTTAGTGATGCAGTTCTATTGTGGGGGGGGGGGGGGCGGGAATGATTAAACAGAGCAGATATCTGAACATAGTGTATCTACGGTATAAATTGATTGATTGATTGATTGATTGTTAAATTTATATACTGCCTTTCATTAAAACAATCCCATGGAGGTTTACAGCAAAATTAAAAAAAACAAGATTGTAAAAAGGACACAATTAAAATATTAAGGTACAAATATCAAACAAATCTGATTTAAAAATTTAAAAGCATAAAAGCAATACAAAGAGCAGCAGCAGAGACAATCACATAAAAGCCTGGGTAAAAAGCCATGACTTAACATGCTTTCTAAAAGCTGTGATGGAGACTGAGGAGCAAATAGCCACCAGGAAAGCATTCCAGAGTCTGGGGGCAGCAACAGAGAAGGCCCTGTCCCGCGTGCACGACAACCGAGCCTCCCTCATTGTCGGCACCCGGAACAGAGCCCCCTCCGATGACCCTGTCAAGTGGGCAGCAACCCTTGGGAGCAGGTGTTCCCTCAGGTATCCTGGGCCCAAACTGTTAAGGGCTTTAAAGGTCAAGATCAACACCTTGAATTGGACCTGGAAACAAACGGGTAGCCAGTGCAGCTCTTTCAAAAGGGGTGTGATGTGTTCCCACCGGGCAGCTCCAGATAAAACCCTAGCTGCCACGTTTTTCACTAGTTGCAGTTTCCAGATATTCTTCAAGGGCAGCCCCACATAGAGTGCAGTGTGTGTGTGTGTGTGTGTGTGTGTGTGTGTGTGTGTGTGTATATATATATATTCCCTCCCAGCATGAGAGGTCGCTGATATGAAATACAATGTTTTGAAAGAAAACCCCACACACACACATACAATAATATTAGAAATAATTTTTAGTCTCTGTATTGTCTGTTGCTGATTAACTAATGCTGATGCAATGGCGATAAATTACTATTTTCTGGGGACGAGCTGTCAAGAATGAAGCTGTAAGGGAGGCTTTTGTGTTGATACAAGGTTTAATTGCAAGCATTTGGAGGCCGAAGTATTGGCTAATCTTTCTGATATAAAGCCCTGTTGGATGACAGAGTGCATGCACCATTTCACAGCCAAGAGCATTAATAAGATGCAACAGCAATTCATTTTTATATATTAAAGGAGTGTTCTTTGAGCAGAACCTACCCACTAGAATGAACACAGGCTGGTTCACTAGCACAGAACCAGTGGTTCGGCCTAGGGGTGTGCATAGAACCAATTTGCCCAGTTCGTTTCGAGTCCAAAATGAACTCAAACTGTACTGGGTATGTTTGGTTTTGTGCACTTCCTGAACACCCCCTGGTTCAGCTCAAGTTCAAGCCAGTTTGGGGGTTCTGACTGTTAAAAAAAATTGTTTTAATCAACTCACCGCCTCCAGGAGCTCTGCTGCAGCCAAGAGGGGGAGTCTCTGAAGGCTTGCCCTTCCCCTGCCAGCCTCTATTGGTCTCGTAAAGGCCTGGTTCTGGCGGTTTTCAGCCTGTTTGGGGCCTCTGTGTAGTTGTGGTGGCCATTTTGGAGGCTGCCGCGCATGTGCAATGTACACCTACATGGACTTAGATTTTCAGAGAGGTTTTTTAGATTGTATTTGCTGTTTGTGCTTTATGGGTCCTTAAACCTTTTGTACATCTGCTTTTAATTGGGTATTTTTAATTGGGATTTATTTATTTATTTATTTATTTATTTATTTATTCATTCATTCATTCAATTTATATACCGCCCTTCCAAAAATGTCTCATGGCAGTTTACATCAAAATAAAAACAATTAAAATCAATTAACAATTAAAATCAAAACTATAAAAACAGTATGAAACCAATTAACAGTTAAAACATTTAAACAGTTAAAAACCCTGGAGAACGAGGCCGAACATTTACAACAGTTTAAAAACCCTGGAAGGCCAAGCCAAACAGATAGGTTTTAAGGGCTCTCCTGTAGGCCAACAATGAACTCACGCTACAGATTTCTGCTGGGAGTGCATTCCACAGCCCAGGAGCAGATACAGAAAAGGCCCACCTCTGAGTCGCCACCAGACATACTGGTGGTAACTGGAGACGGACCTCCTCAGATGACCTTGACATGTGGTGGGGATGGTGCAGAAGAAGGCACTCTCTAAGATAATTCGAACCTAACTCGAAATTGTAGTCATTCACAGAGCCCTTTCTTATGATCCTGTGAAAGGGCTTGAGGGCGGGTGGCGGAGAAGGCTGAAGGAAGGCTGAAGGACCACAGATGATCTTGCTGCTGCCTTTGGGTGTGCGAATTGTACACGCAAACAGTCCACTGCTGCCTCTGGCAGTATGGAGGTGTGGGGATCGGGAAGCGTCATCCCGGCCCCTGGAAATCCCACAATACACTTTACTCAATGCACTGTATGGTGCAATGAGTGTGCGGTGCATTGTGGGGACACACACACACACCGGTGCTGGTCAGGAGCCCTGCAGTGTCTCAGCACCGGTGGCAAGCAGCCAGTGCTGACACATGAGCAGTTCGGCACAGTTATGGGTGTGAGTGCGCCCTAACCTCGGCTAACTGGCAGTCCTCTTTGGCAGATCCTGGTGGTTCTTATGCACAGCCTAACCTGGGCAGGGCATCCCTAGCTCAGGTTAGACTGCCCGTGAGACCTCATAGGTTTTTATGTTTTATTGTTAGCTACCCTAAAACGTACTGTAGTGGAGAGGCAGGATACAGATATTTTAACAGAAACAGACAGAACTTCCACCACAAGGTGAAGAGCTTTCAACAATGTGTAATAATGGTGGTGGTGGGGCTGAGGAAACCACCTTCATACATTTAAGATTATGGGTGTTGCAACACGCATGCCCCTACTTTTGTCCCCAACATGCTGGGGAAAGCTGTAAGGCAGGATGTCTCTGAGTACCAGTTGCAGGGGAGTAACAGCAGGAGGGAGGGCATGTCCTCAACTCCTCCCTGTAGGCTTCCAGCAGCATCTGGTGGGCCACTGTGTGAAACAGGATGCTGGACTAGATGGGCCTTGGGCCTGATCCAGCAGGGCTGTTCTTATGTTCTTATGTAAGGCAGGGCTACACAACTTCAGCCCTCTGGCTGTTTTTGTACCACAACTCCCATCCTCCCCAGCCATGGCAGATAGTCATATATTATGGAAACTGCTGTCCCACATCTGCAGGAGGGCCCTGCTATACACATCATTCATATGCAAATTGTGACAAAGCATGCTTATAGACACTCAATGCTTTTGCACTCTGAGAGTGTCCTTTAACTCAGCAAATGAAGTCCAAAAGGGACTGTGTGTGAAACAGGCCAACCCAGAGCAACACAGAAAAGAGTTTGCCTGCAGTGTTGCCATGATCTGGGAATTTCAGTTCAGGAACGAACAGCAAGCAGAGGGTGGGGCATGTTTGCAATCTCTGTCCCATCTATAAATAGATTTTCTCAATTGCTAAATCCGCTCCAGTTAATCCATTATCTAATTACAGGTGTCAGTGCAGCTGCTAAAGAACCTCATTTAGACACCATCCCAAAAACTACAATTAAAACCCACACACATCATGTGCAACAAAACACAACCAATTAGAATCATCGTTGGCAGACTGCTATTTAGGCATTAGGTATAATTAGCAATGTTAGAAAGCCAGGGAAAAATGGTTTGCCACACTCCAATAAGTCGCAGTGGGCTATGATGGCTTTTTCAAAGCCCTCGATGCTTCTTGTAATAGAAATAGCATTGCTTGAATTTTAGGTCATCTTCACCAAGGGCACAGTGGCTGACGCCTGGACTAATGCTGCGCATGCACGATCATGTTGCACTAGCTATCTCCGCAACATTGGCGCTTGTGTTCCAGACTAGTGTTGTGCTAGTGCAAACATCTTTGTACTTGTGCAGCAAGGGTGTATGACCTGTGGTTCTCCTCCTCCTTCTGGGAAAGTTCTTCCAAAGTCTGTTACACTGAAGGGAACATTTGAGCAAGAGCACAACTTTGAACATCCCAGTGCCTTTGCGCAGCCACACAACCTTCTTTTAGGCGTGCAACTTCATTGCACTAGCTCAGCATTGGTCTGGATTCAGCCAATAGCTTTTAGCAAGCATTTTGATTACTATTTTAAATTCTGAACACTCTAAGGAAGACTATTCTGAATCAAAACTAAGCTCCATGTAGTCAAGCATCTGATTTCCAACAGAGGTCACCCATGTGTCTCCAGAAAGCACACAAGGATGACCTGGGCGAAGGTCATCCCAGTTTGAACTTCTGCCCAGTTTGTTTTACTGCCCAGTTGCTGCACAGGCTGCCCAGTTTGTTTAATATTAGAGTGCACTTCTGGAAAGGAAGCTCTTATCATCAGGCAGGGATGCCATTGGGCCAACTAGTCACCAGCAGCCAGATGTTCGGGGGAACGAGCCTGGCCAAACATCTAAGACATTGCCCTCACCATCATTTCTAGAAGCTCAAAATGCAAGAAGAACATAAAGTTAAGAGAGTGTGATGCAAACCACCCTTTCTCCTCTACTCTTTCCATCACAGATGCACATTAATTCGCTTACATACAGCACATGGAAGGGGATGCATGCATGGATTCTGCAGCAGCCGAGAGCACCTCCTCAATGCAAGCAGGGATGGGGGCTGCTGTTATGTGCAATCTAAGCCAAGAGTCTTCACTCCTGCACTGCTTCTGCCATTGGGAATAATGGCAGGAGTGGTGCAGGAGCAATGGCGCATGACTCAGTGTGTGCATAGCAGCCCCCAACTGGCTAGCATCAGGGACGGGTTCTTGGCTGCTGCGGAAGCCACACATGCCCATCCCCCTTTCATGGGCATTGGAAACAATGGCAGTACTCATGCGTGACCTCGTGTGTGCCATTTCTCTGTTTGCGCTATTTATTTATTTATTTAAACACATTTCTGTGCTGCCCAAAAATCATATCTCTGGGCAACAACAAGCAGCTTGTGCAGGCAAAATTACTAGACTGATGTACCCTTGCATGGTATGTCAGCCAGGGTTCCCATTTCTCCACTGGGATAACTCGCAGAAATGACTTGAATCATGTCTTTAGCCCTGGGGTGTATGAGGGTGTGTGGGGGTGGGGGGGTGTTTAAATAGTGCATGCAGAGGGACCCAATTTGGATTTGGACCATAAAGACGGTAAGTAAAGTAAAGTTGTGCCATCGGGTCAGTGTCGACTCCTGGCCACCACAGAGCCCTGTGGTTGTCATTTGGTAGAATACAGGAGGCGTTTACCATTGCCATCTCCCGTGCAGTCTGAGATGATGCCTTTCAGCATCTTCCTATATTGCTGCTGCCCGATATAGGTATTTCCCATAGACTGGGAAACATACCAGCGGGGATTCGAACAAGCAACCTCTTGCTCCTTAGGCAAGTTACTTCCCCACTTCACCATTAGGTGACTTTAACCCTACCCCTGCAAATCCAGAGTTGTACCCACACATTACTTGCACTGTTTGCCCTAGAAAAAGCCGATTTCATTGGCAAAAAAGCCCCCCCGCCCCGAAAAGAGGTAATGCGGCCCTGATCCAGATTGGGCTCCTGCACATGCTATTTACAAGGAAAAAGGGCAAACATGTTAATGCCAATGATCTGATTAAAATACAATCTAGTTTGGCCCTTAGGCTCATATTTTTCTCAGCGTTTCCTTTTAATGAGGCTTCTTTCATCCTTCATTATGCTGCATTTAGAATTATTGTGGAATCATTATTCTCAGTGGCACACCAAGGTAATGTGGGCACTCGGTCCGCCCAGCCGCAAGCCCCCACATGTGAAGCGCCCCCAAACCTCCTTTGAGAGGCCCGCCCCACCAAAGCTTTGCTTTTAAAAAAACCCCAAAAAAACCCTCTTACCACAGCCAAGGGGTGGTTGTGAGGTGAGGGGCTCAGAGCAGTCCTTCTCCCTTCTTCTCCCCTCCCCCAACGGCAGTGGGGTGGGAGCAGGGGCAACGCTGGGCCCACCCATTTGGGCCAGCGTCTTTAAGCACCTGTGAGGTGCTCCTGCACAGTTTAGAGATTGTCGCAACCCTGTGATGTCACAGGCTTGCGATTATCTCCACTGCACAGGCGCGCCTCACAGTTGCTTAAAGCCACTGGCCCGGATGGATCATGGGCCCAGCCTCACTCCTGCTCCCACCCCACCACCGCCGGGGGAGGGGGGGGAGAAGGGAGAAGGACTGCTCATCCCTCCGTCCCTTCCAGTGACCGAAAATTAAACTGAGAGGACATCAACATTGAATTTGTTCAAAAGCAAATTGCTTAATTGCTCCTGGCTTCCTTCCCCCAGCTATTTGCAGGGCTAACTTCACTAGAGAAACAAACTGGACAGAAAATCAATTCAGATAACAAGGACATTTAAAAACCAAAAAGAGAGATATAAATTAAGGGCAACTGAACGTACAAGATACTTTGAAGTGCTGCAAAAGTGCAACCTCGGCTGTTTCGTGGCATTTAAGCTCTTGATGCTTATAGTCAAGATGTGAACTTATATTGGCATGTTCTTTAGAGACGCACCATTCGTTCATGCATTCTGTCACACTCCCAGGGCCAGTGCCAGGACATCCTTGGGTGGCTGCCAAGAGAACAATGCTAATTCCTGAGAACAATGGCTACTAGTCTAGTGGCTATAGGCCACCTCCGGTCTCAGAGGCAAAATGCTTCTAAATTTCAGTTGCAGGGGAGCAAGAGCAGGAGAGAAGGCATGTCCTCATCCACCTCTTGCCTGTGGAATTCCCAGCGGCATCTGGTGGGCCTCTGTGTGAAACAGGATGCTGGACTGGATGGGTCTTGGGCTTGATCCAGCAAGCTTGTTCTTATGTTCAACTCTGTACCTAGTTCAGAGGTGGTGAAGTGACTCTTTCAAGGCCCACCCAGGAAGGGGTGCCCATGAAGGGCCTGTTGCCATGCCCCTCGCCAAACCCAAGCTGCCCCTGCACAATTCCCCTTTCCCCATGCAGTTGGAAGTTCCAGAAGCAGCCATTGCAAGGTTAGTTCCTTTATGAGGTGAGGGCACTGGAGACTTGTGGGGTTTTTTAAAAACACCACAAGAAATGTTAAAGAATTTTTTAGAACATTTCTACCCCACCTTTGCACCTAAAAAAATTAGGTGGTTCACTAAAATGTAACTTAAATGTTAAGTTACAAGATTGTAGCACCAAAAAGGGGAGAGAGAGGGAGAGGGGAGAGGGGGTTATGGGGGAGGGGGGAGGAAGAGAGAGTGGGGGCAGCTGGGTTAGCACAGGCTGATCCATGCAGATCCAGCGGCTCAGAAATTAGAAGAAGCGTAAGCTCCCTTGATCCCTTTTCCCTAGTTGCAGCAAAAGTGGTAATGAAAAGGGAATGCAAGAGCTGGCCAGCAGGTGGTGCTGTGGAAATCACATGAAGTCCCTGCGCTGTTTGTGTATGGAGGATAAAATTGTGCTCAGACGTAGCATAACAGCATGCAGCAGCATGTATACAGGGAGTAAGATCACACTTAATACTTGCACAAAAGTTTTGAATACTCCACACTTCTGTATGGAAATGGCCAAAGCAAATTCACACTATTCCATCTGATATCAAAGGAATGAACTGTAAGACAGCCAGCAAGAGCTCAGCTGTGGATGATTTTGCTATGAAGATTGGCTTGACGAATGTCAGCCTGACAGATGATTTATTCATGGACCTGGAATGACTGACGAGGACAAGAATTCCTGGTGGGAGATAAGTGATTACCCAGGCTGAGAATACTGATCAAGTTGAAGGCATCCTCATTCAGTGGGGGCATCATCATCATCATTCAGTGGGCTTGTTTCAGCACAGATATATTTTTTGTCCCCAAAGTCAGAAAATGTGTGCAATGCATGACTAAAGCTGTAACAAAAGTTACAAATGTGGGCAAACACATTGGCCGCATTCACACATAACACAAAATTGGATGTCCCATCACCTCCAGTTTTGGGAGCTGTACATCCGAATGCAGGCAACTGTAGTTAAGTGAGAAAATGGACCTGCGGTTTCTGTCCCTGGACTCTAATCTTTACCTTCAGTTCTGAGTGAAGTTTCACTGCCTTGAACTCTGGTTGTGCAGTGCCAGCATTACATCCAAATGCTGGCACCTCAGTTTCTGCCTCATGCAACCAGAGTTGAGGGAGGAAGCTCCTCCCTCACTCCAGCTGCTATTGGCTGCTGGGGCTGTCCTTCAGTAAAGAAGGAAGCCCTGGCAGCCAATTCCCCCTCCTCGCTGCTGTCAGTGAGACTGCAAAGAGAGAGCTTTCCAGTACGTCCGAATGTGGATGGGACAGCGGTGGGGACAGGGCATAGAACCATGGGTCCATTGGACCTGCTGTTCTGCATTACATCTGAAGGCAGCCATTGTGTGAGGTTGACCTGTTCTTCATGAATATCTATCTATCTATCTATCTCGCACATGCACATGCACACGTACACACACCTTCATTTCTTCCTTTTTTCTTTGCAAGTAGCCAGTTCTCAGTATTGAGGTTCTTGAGGTCCACCGTCAAAAGCACTGGGCACATTTTATAAGCTCATTAAACAAACAGCCCAGGTACCCCCAGTCAGTAAGCTTGTCTGAATGCGTGGTCTGAGCCATTTCCACTTTGCTGCTGGTGGTGATGACTGGTAAAAGAAGCCTGCAGCAGGAATCCCAGTGCCAGCGCCATTTTCTACACCCCAGATAATAAGAAGTAATAATAATACTTAGTATTATTTGTCTCATACTTTTGAGTGTGCAAAGTGCTTCGCATGCATGATCTTGTCATAATCGTCACAACAACCCTGTAAATTATATCAGTAACAATCCCCATATTCAAAGGGATGAGACTGGGAACTCCAAAGGAAGGAAGAAACCACAGGCAACATTTTATTGCTGGTTTTCTATAAATAAATCTATCCCTCCCAAAGTAGTTTACAAAGTTAAAATACAATAAAATACATAAAATCTGATTAAAATAGCCAACCATGCAATGCAATGCAATACAAACCATAAAAAACAGAGAGAGCTAGAGAAAAAAGAAGCCAGTGCTCCCTAAGGGGCAAAGGGCTGAACGAACAGCAATGCCTTGACTTGCTCTTAATGGCAGCAAGGAACTGACATCCACCAAATGAACTTACCAAAGCCTGGGGGCAATCACCAGGAAGGCCCTGTACCACATGTGTAGTAATGGAGGCCTTCTCAAGGTCAGAATCTGGAGTAGGTCTCCCTCCCAGGACTTTGTCAGATGGGCAAGCCCATTTGGGAGCAGGTGGTTCTTAAATTATCCAGGCTTCAAATTGCTAAGGGTTTTAAACGTTATAACCAGCACCTTGAATTAGATCTGGAAACCAATTGGCAGCCAGTACAGCTCTTTCCAAATGGGTGTAATATGCTCCCAGCAAGAGGCTCCAGACCAAACCCTAGCAGGATTTCTAGCCAGGTGTACATGGGGTTGCCTCCTGTTATTCTCACAACAACCCTGTGAGGTAGCTAAGACAGAGCGATAGTGACTGGCTGAAGGACACTCAGTGAGCTTTATGGCTGATTAGAGATCTGAACAGGGATGTAGCACGGTTGGAGTGGGCCCAGAGACAAGATTTTAAAATGGGCCCCTCCACTCACTGAAGCTCAGCTCATGAAGTAAAGAAATCTTAAATGAGGCTGAATAGTGGTAACAAAAAGCATAGTAAAATGTGTGTGTGTGTGTGTGTGTGTGTGTGTGTGTGTGTGTGTGTGTGTGTGTAGTCATTTCATGGTACTAAGACAAGCTGTTCTAGTAGCTCCAAGTCTTAACACTCACATCAATTTCGGAGGATGAATACAACTGAAGGAAGCCTGGGTGGGTGCGTGGCTGGGGAGTCAGTCATGTGACTTGCCTCTGGGGGCCCCCCTAAGGCAGTAGGCCCTCAGACAACTGTCTCCCCTTGCCCTGTTATAGTTATGCCCCTTGATCTGAAGCTGGGAAGGCCTGTTCCTAGTGCAACACCTAACCACTACCCCACACTGGGTGATATGCAGGGAAACATAAGAGAGGTCTCTCTGAAGATCTCAGAGAGGTCAGCTGAGCCACAGGCTAACCAATGCAGATGGCAGCGTGCATTGGTGTGACGTCTGCACACAGCTGCCTGCCCCATCACAGCCCAAGTTTATCTCAATCATGCATTTACTTGATGCAGAGCTCCGTCTCTTATCACCAAGTTGCGCCACCAGCTCGTTCCACAAACACTTGTGGAAAATCTGTTTGCCTATTCAGACTTAAGCCAGTTCCATTTTGCACTCCCATTCCATCAATAGCGTTGCCCTCTCACTTCAGCCAAAGGCCGGAAGGGGTGCTTTTGCCCACGTGCAAGTTCTGAAAGGCAAAATGCACCCTGCAATTTGCACTCTTAGGACTGCATAGGTTATCCTTTTAGCTTGGTTGTTTGGCTGGTGCTGTCCATTTGGGTACTGTTTGTACATTCCCTATGGAACAGAAATGTAAATAAACAAAATGAAGCACGTCGGGCACAATTCTCGCAAGGATACAAGACCTTTGCCTGCCCTCCAGGGTCCAACAAAGCTCTTCTTCTCCCTTGTTCCCAGTACACATGCTAAGTGGGTGCTCTCTGTTTCCCTCCCATATCACCACCCAGCCTTCTCCACATCTTTGCAGAGCTTGAAATTTGACTGAGCAAAGGAAGAGAGCTGGATGGAGGTACGAGTGGCAGAGACAGACCTACCATTACCCAGAATGATCCACAGCGTACATTTGTATCTTGCCTGTCTTCTGAGAAGGCATACATGGGATCTGCCCATTCCACCCCCCGCCTTACAACAGTCCTGCACAACATAAGGCTCAGCGGCCAGATCCAGCCCAGCGTCCAGATCCAGCGGCACAGTGCAGTTCCATTGTGCTGCACAGTCTTGCTTCTTCAAAGTCCAGCTTTCGCATCCAGAGAGTGTCACGGGGAAAACCATTGTCCAAACAATTCTAATCTTTGTAGGTGTAGACACATCACGGCAGCTAAATATCCTTTCCAAGGCCTTCATTGCAGCTCTACCAAGTGCTAGTCTGTGGCGTATTTCTTGACTGCTGGATCCTTTACTATTGACGGTCAATCCTAAAAGGCAGAAGCTATCCACCACATCAGTGTGTTCATGTCTTCATGTCTTGACCACACTTACGGCTTGCGAAAACCAGTCTGCATTCCCAACCAGTGTCCCCTCTAACAGGGATTCCCAGATGTTGTTGACTACAACTCCCATAATCCCCAAGCAAAAGCCATTGCAGTTGAGGATTCCGGGAGTTGTAGTCAACAACACCTGGGAGTCCCTGTTAGATGGAACACTGTTCCTAACATGTTGAAATGAACATCATCTTGCTTTACCGGCATTATTATGCATCACCTATAAAACAGAGGATTTAAGACAATCCCAACAGAAATGGAATTACAGAGACAATTTTTAGGCACTAGATACCCTTGTTCCTTTGCCAAATGCCCTCTACACGAACAAGCTGCTAAACCAGCTGGAGTTGCGTGTTATAGCCAATAAATTGGGCTGGGTCCGTGTTTTAGTAAGTGACTATATACACAACATCCAGCTCTGTTGGGTTCTCATTAAATCCAGTAGCAATATTCCAAGGACTAGAACCTTGGCCTTGACATAGTTACTTTCTGATCCCAAAGAAACTTGTGGTTAGCTGAAAATTCTTCTTCCAAGGGAGGCTCAGGACAAAGGTACATGATATATTCAGTGCACAGTTTGGTCTTGCATTTTCATGGTCTTACAAATCTTAAATTGCACTGGGGAGGAGGTATCTGACACTTTTTCCTTGTGCCCCAGTCCCAGAAAAAAATGGCCAGCCCTGAAGCTATTTGCCCAGGGATCCTGAAACCTGGGTCCCCAGATGGGGTTGAACTACAATTCCCATAATTCCCAGCAGTGGTGCTCTTACCTCTGAACTTTGGGGCCAAAGTCCAGGGCCTCCATACCCCCTGGGTCCCCCCCCCCAAATCCTCTTTAGCCTGTCCTGGATGGTGTGGTTGCTGCTGGCCTGCACTGTGCAGGTGTGTCAGGTGCTTTACAGACAGGCCGCGGAGTGGGGAAAGAAATATGTGGGATGAGAACATGTTAAGTTGCATGTTGAAACGTTTCTGCTAAGGCATGTTTGCATAACTGTACTTGTTTTATACTCTTACATTCTTGTGAGTTCAGTTGCTGTTTGTGCTTAACTTTCAGCAGAGGGAGGGGCTCCAGCAAGGTGGTGGGCCTGTAGGTGAAGGCTCCCAAATTACCTAGGTGCACCTCTGATCCCCAGATACAATGGCCATCGACCTTCAGCCATTCTGGGAGTTGCAACCCAACAAACAACATCTGGGGACCCCTGTAATTTGCTAATGGCAGCTTTGCTCTCAAGGCAAATGGCAACTTCAGGAGGGCTTTTTATCAGGACCATAGTATAAAGGGAAAGGGTGAAAAACCTCTGCTCCATGCCGTGTGGTCCTGATCCTGATCCCAGCACACATGCTATGGCAGCTATTTCGTCCCCTGCGAACTGGGCAAAGAGGTACCTTTTTGAAGTGGTGATTCTCTTTATTGAATGAGGGGAGAGCAACTGACCCTATCATCCCCAGCACAGCATCCCTCCAGTGGCTGTTGCTGGCATCTATGTTTCTTTTTTAGGTTGTGAGCCCTTTGGGGACAGGGAGCCATTTTTGTTTGTTTGTAGGAACATAGGAACATAGGAAGCTGCCATATACTGAGTCAGATCACTGGTCTATCTAGCTCAGTATTGTCTTCACAGACTGGCAGCGGCTTCTCCAAGGTTGCAGGCAGGAATCTCTCTTAGTGCTCGTGCTCTCTCTCTCTCTCTCTCTCTCTCTCTCTCTCTCTGAACTGCTTTGGAAACTTTTGTTGGAAAGCGGTATATAAATATTCATCATATTTGTATTAAGCATGATTTAGAGGCATCTTGCCTCTGAGGCTGGAGGTGGCCTATAGCCCTCAGACTAGTAGCCATTGATAGACCTGTCCTCCATGAATTTGTCTAAGCCCCTAGGCCATCCAAGCTCGTGGCTATCACCACAATCTTCTTCTGATCATATGAGTGGATGAGGCTGCTTTCATACTGGGCTGGACCACTGGCCCAGCTATCCTATTGCATCTGACTCTACTACTTGGCTGTGGTTCTCCAGGGTTTCAGGCAGAGTTCTTTCCCAGATCTGCCAGTTGAACTTATTGTGAGTTTCTTGGAGATCAGTAATGGTAGAGAAGCATCTCAGTAATTTCCTGAAAAAGCTTGGTAGTGACTGGCAAGCCATATTTCAGGAAATACTGAAATTATTTTTCAGTACCAAGCTTCCCATCCATTGCAAAGCCATGGGAAGGTGTAGGATATGTTCCAGAGTGTGCTCTCAGTTAACGCAGGATGATGCTGGGTCCAAGAGGCCTCTGAGTGTGCATCTTAATTCACAATAATTCACAGAATTATTGGCAACATGCAAGGTAGATGTCCAGTGTTTTGTGGCAGACTAGAAGATGTGGAAAGTTGGATGTAGAAAAGCTGGAAAATGGCAAGATGATAGTATTCTTCAGTTAGTATTGCTCAATTCTAATAAAGAACTATTGTGTATCTGCTAACAATTCTGGAACATCATTGGAACATGAGGGTGGTTTCTATTTGTGATTAACATTCCAAGTGATGATCCTGGATGTGCTGCAGATTAATAGTCAATGTATGGTTCTAATAATCAAGCAGTGGTCCTATTGGCTCAGAACCATCTTTTTTTAAAAAAACAGGAGTATCCAAAATGTTTAATAATTTAATGAGTTGGTCTGCAATGTATTTTACCCTTTCTAGTCCCAAAAATGTATACATGCACACCATAAACACTCGCAGACACTGAAAGCCAGACTAGCATAGAGTATCAGACTTGAAAGGCCTAAAGCCAGCATAGCATAGTGGTTATAGTGTTGGACTAGGACTGGAAAGACCTGAGTTCAAATTCCCCTTCAACCATGAAACTCACTGGGTGATTCTGGGCCAGTCATAACTCTCAGCCTAACCTACCTCTCAGAGTTGTTGTGAGGATAAAAATAACCATGTACCTCCTCAGAGGAAGAGCAGGATATAAATGTACGAAATAAATAAGAAATAAACTCTCCACTCAGTCAAAAAAACTCATTGGGTGATTCTGAGCTCCTCACTCTCAACCTAGCTTACTCATAGGATTGTTAGGAGCATAAAGTAGGGTGGAAAGAACCTTGAATGTTACCCTAAGCTTTTTGGAGGAATGGAATAAGGATAATTATGAACTACCTGGGCTGGGCGCAAAACATCTGCACCTCCGCTGGCCTGCTTCTCCCCAATGCCTGCTTCTCCCCCTCCACATGTCTGCTTCTCTCCCCTCCCAAGCCCGGCCCACTTCTCCCCCACCCCCACCCAGTGCTTTTTGGCTGGCAGGCCAGCTGGCCTGCCACCACCTCCCACCTGCCCACCAATTCCTGGTGGCCGGGCCTGGCCGCCACCTCCTCCTCCTGCTCTTGGCAGCTGGACCAGGCCGCCCCACCACCTCCTGTTACTGGCGGCAGCCGCTGCAGCCTCCTGTTTCCAGCGCGGCCGGCCTGGCCCACTGCCGCCACCATTGTCTCCCCATCCCCATTGCTACCCCCTAGGCAGCTGCTCTCACCAGAGCTGCCACACATGGGATTAGCGACGGGTACGCCTAGGAGAAATAAATATCTAGATAATGGATGGGCAAACAGGAACATCGGAAGGTGCCTTTGCCGATCCAGCTCAGTATTGCCTGCACCAGGGCTGTACAACTTTGGCCCACCAGCTGTTGTGGGCCTACAATTCCCAGCATCCCCAGTTACAATGGCCAGTAGTCAGGGGTGATGGGAATTGTAGGAATTGTAGCCCAACAACTGCTGGAGAGCCAAAGTGGTGCAGCCCTGGTCTACACTGACTGGCAGTGGCTTCTTCAAGATTTCAGGCAGGAGCCCTAAACAGC
This sequence comes from Hemicordylus capensis, assembly GCF_027244095.1. Classification (NCBI taxonomy): domain Eukaryota; kingdom Metazoa; phylum Chordata; class Lepidosauria; order Squamata; family Cordylidae; genus Hemicordylus; species Hemicordylus capensis. Next base: position 243,632,898 of record NC_069661.1, on the reverse strand, counting down.
CCTACTTGGAGATGTCAGGGACTGAACCTGGGACCTTTAGATGATCCACCACTGAGCTACAGCCCCATCCCATCTGCCTATCTCCAGAATATACTACTGAAATACTCATATATTTGATAGCACTTGATGTCTGTAATTGAGGCTTTTCTCATGATTGTCCAGGGCGGGCAGGGAGCGGAAGGGGGAAAGCTGCTTTTCACTTGCCTTCCCCCCCAGACGACCAAGCAGGTCGGCTTCGGCGTGCCTCCCGCGTGCCCACATGGACAGCCCTGCTCGGTACAACTTTGTGAAGCACGGGACACGATGGAGGGATATGGGACTGGAACAGGGGCAGAGCCACCATTGGACCAACGGGTTCAAAGAACCTGGGCCGTGCCCAATCAGGGGCCGTGCCTCACAGCCCCGACACACCCCCACCCCCACGTCTAGCGTCAGACGCGGGGGTACTGGTTTAGCTCCCGTGCGGGGGCCATGAGGCCCCTTCGGGAACTAAACTAAACTAAGACTGGCACTGCATCTGTTGTCAGATGCAGGAGGTGGGGTCAGTGCGGCCACCACGGCTGCGGTCAGGTTCCTCACCTGGACTGGAACTTCTGGCCTCCAGGCATTCCTCAATGCAACGCATGGCAAGAGCACCCTTAACCTTGACTAAAAGCTGGGGTTATTAAGGGGGTTAGATGGGAGGGGGATGAAGGAATCTGCAAGGATCCCCCCAGCTTCTCACAGGAAGCCTAACCTTGCTTGGGGCAGCCCAGGCAGGCTGGTTGGGAGAAAAGCCTTATTGTCTCCTCAGTTTAACAGAGGAGAACAATAGCCCCTGACATTAGGTTTCCTGGAAGAAACCATAAAAGGAAATAGTCATATTCAGGAATGTTTTGTTCCTGTGCAATAAATAGGAGAAGGAAGCATAAAAAGATGATTCGCCGAGTGATTTGAATCGGAGATCTATGGATATTTTTCCCCAAGGAGGAACCTTTAGAAAGCAAAACCGTGATCCTAACTCAGCCTACAAGCTAAAAATAAAAATAGGAAATGATGGCTTTCAAGACTATAATCTTGCCAACACAAAGAAAAATGTGTATCTGTCGTTATTAGCTAGTTTAAGGGAGCTAGCATAAGGGAATCTGATTACAGGAACATGAACCTTTCACAATGAGCAATTGACAGACTCCTCATGTTCCAAGTCTCCTGGAGAAATGTTGGTATGCCAAGGAAAGTGTTCATATCGCTGGTATACATGAAATATGAAATGAACAAGGGGGCCCATTTCCTCCCCCATGAGCTAGCAAGAAGACTGCTTCCAAGGGTTCATTTTTTCCCCTAAAGAGCGGAACATACTACAAAGAGTAAGTACTTCATTTCTGCTAACTGGGCAAAGATACACTTTTCAAAGAGGTACAACTTCTCTTTATTTTTAGCAGGGGGAGAGCAACTGGCCCTATCCAGCCCCACCACAGCATCCTTCCAGTGGGTGTCCCCCTTTTCTTTCATTTTAGAACATGAGCCCCTTGAAGAGAGGGAACCATATTTATTATTAAGCCGCTTCAGGGCTTAGCACCTGCTTACCTGTAGGACTGCCTCTCCCAGCCAGTCCTGTGCCGTCCTGAGAGATCTTCTCAGGTTGCCCTTCTTTTACTCCCTGGTCTCGGAGAGGTCCATAGTATTAGGGCCCATGGAAGGGCTTTCTCTGTTGCTGCCCCTTCACTTTGGAATTCTCCCCCCACCCCGCCTGCCGCCGCCAGATTCGGTCTGCCTTCTCCCTTTCAGCCTTTAAAACCTTTTTGAAGACATTTCTTTTCTGCCCTTTAACTTTTGTCTTTGTTGTTGTTGTTTTGTTTTGTTTTGTTTTTGTTTTTAAAATCTCAGATGCTGTTCTTGTTTGTACACCGCCTTGAGTCATGTGAATTGGGCGGTATATTAAATCTCTAAATTAAATACATACATACATACATAATCTATATATTTAATTCTCCTGAATGTACCCATCACTAATCCCATGTGTGGCAGCTCTCGCGAGATAGTGCTGGGGACAGGAGACAATGGCGGTGGTGGCTGGAGGCGGCAGCGGGCCGGCCTGGCCCTGGTTCGGCTGGAGGAGGAGGCGGCGGGCTGGCCTGGCCCTGGCCTGGCCGCTGGTTGACTGGAGGCAGTGGGCAGGCTGGGCCGCCAGTCAGCCAGAGGTAGCGGCGGTGGGCCAGCCTGGCCACCAGGAGGAGGCGGCCGGAGGTGGCTTCAGGCTGGCCTGGACCTGGCCTAGCTGTTGGAGGTGGCGGCGGGCCGACTTGGCCTGGCCACCCGCCCACTGGGAGGAGAGGGTGGGAGGAGGTGGCGGGCTGGCTTTCCAGCCGGCCCCGCAAGTAATAAAGTGGGGGGTGGAGGGAGAGGAAGCGGGATGGCCAACCAGCCCATCAGAAAGCACAGGGAGTGGACGAGAAGCGGGTGGCAGGGGTGGGAGTGGCCGGCCAGAAAGTTGGGCACACTGGAAGGGGAAGGGGGGCAGCATTGGTGGCTGGGCCGGCTGGAAGCGCAGATGCTCTGTGCCCGGCCAAACTAGTTACTATTATTAATAATAATAAACTGCTTTGAGAACGTTTCCATTTAAAAGTGATATGAGGAGGAGGAGGAATAGCAGTAGTGGTCAGAGCTGATATCAGCACACTGCATCCTTGAGCAAATGCTAGGGAACCAGCAGCACCCCAGAAACATCTACTGGCCCTGAGGTCCTTTAAACATCCCTCTAAAGGGGAAAAGCTGTAATTTGGTGGAAGAACATCTGCTTTGCATGTAGAAGGTCCCAGGTTCAATCTCTAGCAGCATCTCCAGGTAAGGTTGGGAAATATCCGTCTGAAACCTTGGAGAGCTGCTGCCAGTCAGTGTAGACAATAATGTGCTACATAGACCAACAGCCCAACATCGTATAAGGCTGCTTCCTAGTCTCTCCACACCTTTGGTGTTCCTCTCAGCACCAGAACATCATAAATCTCCTGCAGTGATGCCAACATGGCTTCTCTCTGGAGTAAAACTATGTTGGGCATTATGGGGGAATCAATATGGTGGCTCCAGCCACCAGGTACTGCCTGATTTTTGTACATTAACTTGAATTTCACAATCCAAAAAGCGATTTCTTAGAATATATTAAATGTGTCTGGTAACAATAGGCGTCTCAAAATTACAAAATGCATAAAACAATACAAATGTCACAACACTTGACACAATGGGGAAATGACTAAATTTAACAAAATAACAAGAGAAGAAGAAAAAAAGGTAGAGTATGCAGACCCCCCCCCAATTTCCCCTCCTCCCTCCACCCACCATCACAGTGTGCTTTAGTGCAATATACGGCATATTTTATTAATTAAACCTTGCAAAATGTCCAATTCATTTCCTATTCCTATCCAGCATAGAGTTGTTCATATTGTTGCCTGCCCACAAAAAGAAAGGCACCCAGCTGTTAATACATTGATTTTTCTCATGAAGGCCTTTTGCTTTTTGAGCTTGCTCAACGAACTTACAAATCATGGCAAAAATCCCAGCTGCTGGAAAGTCATTATTTTACTCTAGAAACTATGGGGACTTTCCACTATTGTGCAATGCAAAGTTGTGCTGCAAAGAACGTCTATATCATTTCTTATAAATCAAAAATCAAACTTCCTTCCATCCTGCAGTCAAAAGCATAAGATGAGCTTCCAAGCTGTTGCGAATTACCATTGGCATTTGGGGACAGTTATTTTGTGATTGAGATTTAGAACTTGGGCTGATGGTGGGGGGTGGATTAGATTCTCAGGTTACACAGAGTTAGGAACCTGTTCGAAGTAATGGTGAACATGGTCCGCAGCATACCAGAGATGGTGTGAACCGTGCCAGGGTTCCCATGGACTTGTAAGGCAGCCCCCAATGGTGTTCAGAATAAGTGGTTGCGTAAACAGCACTACTGAAGTTATTCACATTTGCCACATTTTCACATTCACATTTTTAACAGCATCAGGGCTCCCTTATGAGTCTGCAACAGTTCTGGTGCAGTTCGTACTGTTATCTAGTCAGCCTAGATTCATGAGATGAAAGACAAACGTATATTTGCTTAAGTGTAACAGACACATTCAGGGACACTGACTGACTTTTTGCGGAACTGTTTCTGCCATTTTTGCACAGTTACCACCAGCATGTCTGGTGGCAACTTAGAGGTGGGCCTTCTCTGTAGCCGCTCCTGAGCTGTGGAATGCACTCCCAGCAGAAATCCAGGATTGGCCTGGCCTTCCATGTTTTTTAAACTGTTTTTAAACTGTAAATGTTTGGCCTGGTTTTCCAGGTTTTAAAAAACTGTTTAATTTTTTTTTAATGTAGTTTCGGGAGCCCCTGGTGGCGCAGTGGTAAAACTGCCGCCCTGTAACCAGAAGGTTACAAGTTCGATCCTGACCAGGGGCTCAGGGTTGACTCAGCCTTCCATCCTTCCGAGGTCGGTAAAATGAGTACCCAGAATGTTGGTGGCAATATGCTAAATATTGTAAACCGCTTAGAGAGCTCCGGCTATAGAGCGGTATATAAATGTAAGTGCTATTGCTATTGCTATTGCTACATAAAAAGGAAGCCCCACATAGAGCACATTACAGTAGTCAGGTCTGGTGGTTACCAGCATATGTACCACTGTTTTAAGGTCACTCACCTCTACATAGCTGACATATCAGCCGAAGCTGACAGAAAGTGCTCCTGGCCACTGCCTCAACCTGAGAAACCAGGTAGAGCTTGGGGTCCAGGAGCACTCCCAAGCTACGTACCTGATCTTTCAGGGGGGGTGTAACCCCATCCAGAACAGGCAGATTTAAACCATCTCTGACCCAACTACCCCAGTCAGTACCTCCATCTTATTTGGATTCAACCTCAGTTTGTTATCCCTCATCCTACCCATTACCGCCTCCAGGCAGGCATTTAGGGAAGATAAGCCATTTCCTGATGAGGTCAACATGGAGAAGTAAATCTGGGTGTCATCAGCATTTTGATAACACCCAGCACCAAACCTCCTGATGATCTCCCAGTGATGTCATATAGATGTTAAAGAGCATTGGAAACAGTACGGAACCTTGTGGAACTCCAAACTTCAGTTCTTGCTTGGCAGAGCAACAGTCTCCAAGTGACACCATCTGGAATCTGCCAGAGAGGTAGGCGTGGAACCATTGTACAACAGTGCCACCCAATCTCACCTCCCTCAGGGGGTCCAAAAGGGTACCATGGTCAATGTTATCGAAAGCCGCAGAGAGATCCAAAAGGATCTGCAGAGTCGCACTCCCTCTGTCGATAGCCAGTTGGAGATCATCCATCAGGCCAACCAAGGCAGTCTCAACCCCATAGCCCACACGCAAGCCAGTTTGAAATGGATCTAGATAACCTGCATTGTCCAAAACTGCCTGGAGCTGAGAGGCCACCATCCGCTCAACCACCTTGCCCAACCATGGAAGGTTAGACAGGTCTGTAATTAGCCAACTCTGAGGGATCCAATGCAGGTTTCTTCAAATAAGTTCTAATAATAGCTTCCTTAAGACAAGGAGGCATCCTGCCCTCCCTCGTTTATAATATTTACCAGACCCTCTCTGATAATATAATTATCAGATGAGATAAGCCAAGTTGGGCAAAGGTCAAGAGAACAGGTTGTAGGGCACACAGTCCAAAGCAGGTTGTCCACTTCCTCAGGAGTCACAAACTGAAAATGCTCCAATCTAATCCCATAAGAGGAATTGATGGACACCTCCACAGTAGACTCTGCAGTAACTGTGGAATCCAGCTCGGCCCAAATGCGAGTGATTTTATCTGCAAAAAGGTCATTTAAAATGTCACAGCGAGTAACCGATCGTTCCAAGTTTAAATTCAAAGGGGAGTTTAAATTCAAGTTTAAATTCCAAGTTCCAAGTTTAAATTCATACTAACCTGCTCACAAGCCTAGACAACCCAGCTGGATGTGAATTTGAGGAAGCAATGCGGACAGAAAAGAACTGCTTCTTTGCCAGAGCATCTACACTGCTGGAGCATAGACCTTCTGTGTTTCACCCGATCAGACTCACGCCAAGTCTTCCTTCACTTGCGCTTTAGTCATCTACCTCACCGTTCAGCTCCCATAGTTCATCCAAATACCATGGGATTGTCTTTAAGCAAGTCGGAGAGGACTCTTAGGCGCGATTGTGTTTACTGCTCTAGTGAATTCATTATTCCATGTTTGCACCAGAGTATCAACAGAATCACTAGCAGAGCCTACCCTAAAACCTTCCAAAGCTTCTTGGAATCCTATCAGATCCGATAACCTCCTTGGGCAGACCAATCCAATAGGTCATTCACCCCTGCAGAGGTGGGTCGAGGCTGTAAGTTCTTCCTTAACCAGATGGTGATCCGTCCATTACAATGGAGAGATGACAGGAGTCACAACCCACAGAACACCACCCTGATCAGAGCAAAAGACCAAATTGAACATGTGACCACCAGCATCATGTGTTGGTCCAGAGACCAATTGGGATAGGCCCACAGTCGTCATAGCCGCTATGAACTCTTGAGCAGCTTTCGACAACCTGGTCCCAAAATGAACATTGAAGTCCCCCACCAACAACAACCTGGGTCACTCCAATGGTCAACGAAGCAACCAGGTCCGTCAGCTCAATTAAGGACTCCACCGGGCAGTGGGGTGATTGGTACATTAGCAGAAATCTCAATTTATACCTGGTCCCTAGACTTAAGTACACACATTCAATATAGGCCAGATCCTTCTTCTAGATGACAGCCACCCCACCTCCCCACTCACATCCTCTCGCCTGCTCCACCATGGAGTAACCCTCTGGGAGAAGCTGGGACCAAACCGGAACACTAGCCTCTCCCAACAAGGTCTCTGTGATACATACCAAGTCAGCTCCTTCAACCATGATCAAGTCATGCATTACCTCAGGTTTATTGTGAACCGATGTTGGCAATCACGCCAACAATATGTTTCAAGGTGCATGTAATGTTGTGCAGTAGAACAGCCACTCTCTATGTTTTCCTAGTTTTGTTCATGATAAAATAGGTACACTATAACATCTGTTATGTGCTCCTAAGACACGTCAAAGGTTTGAACACCTACCTACAAATCTGGAGCAAGCACAATTAGCCTCTGACAACAGAAATGGAGCTGGGACAAATTCCACATTACAAGTATAGTTTGGCCCTCACTGGGCTTCTTAAAATTATCTTCTTAAAAGTCAGCAAGGGGGGTGGGGATCCAGAATGGGCCCACGATAGGGGTGGAAGGAAGGTTTTAATACATTCCATCTGGTCCAGATTGGGTCCCCTGCAGCTCTTATCCCCCTCCCCCCGGGGCAGCAGCTGGGTGGGGGATGCAAATTTCTCTCCTTGATGAAATAGTGACCACAACAGCCCCATTGTGGTTCTAGAGTACATCAGAGGGGGAGTGTTAAATCCTCTCTCCAGCTTGCTATGGTTCCAGTCCAGATGTCCTCCCCCATCCCCAGCAGTTGATTTTTTAAAAAAATAGCAAGGGCCAAACTATCTACTTAATAATGTTATAACATTCACTTTTCCAGCTCCACCCTCAGCCACTGGAAGCTCTCCGGCTCTTCCATACACATCTGCCCTTTGTTTGACCCTTGCTGTCCCTTATGCCTGGAACCCTCTCCCACAACACCTGTGTTCCCTCACATCCTTCCTTCCTCCAGATCTTATTTATTTATTTATTTAGCATATTTGTAGACCACCCACTACCACAGTCTCTAGGCGGTTTACAACAATAAAACCAAGAAATTTTAACAATTAAAACATAAAAAATCAAATTAACATACCCATTAAAACTACCAAACAGGTAAAAAGCTTGGCTGAAGAGATGTGTCTTTAGTTATTTCCTAAAAGCCATCCAGGATGGAGCTGCTCTAATCTCAGCAGGAAGTGTGTTCCACAGCCATGGGGCAACTACAGAGATGGCTCGCCTTGGAGTTGCCCCCAAATGAGTTGGCCGCACCCTCAGAAGAACCTCCCCTGAAGATCTTAAAAGGCAGCAGGATTAATAACAAAGAAGGCATTCTCTTAAATACCTGATTATCTTCTCTCAAAACCTACCTTTTCTATGAAGCTTTTGCACAAACCCGTAAACAAAGTTGGGAACTAGAGTGAAGGTGGACCCTGCTCTCCTGCCTTCTTCTTCAGAGAGGCACAAGAGGAACAGTAAAGAGCAAGCCGACACCCAGCCAGTGGGACCCCCTCCCTCAGGGGCCCAGAAACATTTCTTCTCTTCCTCTATTCACTTGTAGCTACACCCCTGCTAGTCCCCATACCCTACTGATGGGTTTCCCAACCTTGAGTCCCCAGATGTTGTTGGACTACTACTCCCATCATCCCCACTCACAGTAGCCTTAGTGGTTCAACAACATCTGGGAACCCAAGGTTCTGAACCTCTGCCCCACTGTAACAAAGTCTAAGTACACATAAGAGCCTACACACACACACACACACACACACACACAACTGGGGATGGCATACCCTTCCCCACTTTATCCTCCCCCTGCATTGTTATCTTTCCTGTGTGGATTTTAGATTGTACATCTTTTGGGACAGGGATCTGGCCTCTTGTATAATGTAAAGAGCCATGCACATTGATGGTGTTAAATAAGCAAATACATAGCACAGGAAATCATTGTAATCCATCATGTCCCCAAGATCCATCTCCTGGTAAGCAGAAGTGCACCTAGGTAATTTTGGAGCCTGGACCTAAAGGACTTTGGAGGGCCCCCTCCCCTGCAAATTAAGCATCATCGTGCTCTGCCAGGTGACCACACCACCTGAGACCGTCTAAAGAGGATTTGGGGGCCCCCAGGGACTGTGGAGGCCCTGGACTTCGGCCCCAAAGTCCAGAGGTAAGAGCAGCTCTGCTGGTACATCACAGACAGGTCAGACCTCATCAGTATATATGTGAAGCTGGGGTTCTTTGTCCCAATGTGCATCACTTTATACTTACTTTGATTGAACCACATCTGCCATTTTGTTCACATTTGCCATTCTGTTCATTTTGCTCAGTCACCCAGTTTGGAGAGATCCTCTTCACAATCTATTTTGGATTTCACTATCCTAAATAGTTTAGTGTCATTTGGCCACTTCATTACTTACCTCAATTTCTAGGTTATTTATGAATAAATTTAAAAGCACTGATCCCAATACAGATCCCTGGGGGACCTGATTTCTTACATCTCTCCATTGTTAAAATGGCCCATTTATTCCTACGCTCTGTTATCTGTCCTTCAACCAGTTACTAATCCATAAATGAACCTATCCCCTGATTCCTTGACTGCTAAATTTACTCAAGCGCCTTTGAGCTTTTTGAACTTGTCAAAAGCTTTTTGCAAGTCCAAGTATATTATAGCAATAGCAATAGCAATAGCACTTACATTTATATACCGCTCTATAGCCAGAGCTCTCTAAGTGGTTTACAATGATTTAGCATATTGCCCCCAACATTCTGGGTACTCATTTTACCTACCTCGGAAGGATGGAAGGCTGAGTCAACCTTGAGCCCCTGGTCAGGCTCGAACTTGTAACCTTCTGGTTACATGGCGGCAGTTTTACCACTGCGCCACCAGGGCGTTATGTCAACTGGATCACCTTTATCCACATGCATGTTGACACTCTCAAAGAGCTCCAAAATATTAGTGAGGCAAGACGTAACCTTTGCAGAAACCATGCTGATTCTCCTTCAGCAAGGCCTGTTCTTCTACCTGTTTAACCATTTTATCTTTAGTTATGCTTTCCATCGATTTCCCTGGAACAGGCATTAAGTAAATTGGCCTGTAATTTCCTGGATCCTGCCCCCACTCTCCCAATCCATTTTTGTAAATTGTTTTATAAACACTGACTACTTTCCAGTCCTCTGGCACAGAGTCTGACTGGAGGGACAAATTACATATTTTTGCTAGAAGATCAGCAATTCACATTTCAGTTCCTTGAGAACTCTTGTGTGGATGCCATCTGGCCTTGGTAATTTCTTATTTTTCAAGCTGTTTTAGCAGTATAGCTGAGCACCCGCCTGCAGATAGGGGTGTCATATTGTTCTTTGCCTCAGACAGCAACCTGTCTCGGACCAGCCCTGCTTAATAGGTTTTTAAACATGCAATACAAGATATGTTTGTAAAAGGTAAATTTGGACCAAGTTTATCCCACAGCAGAATCAACAGAACCATAGCTGCAGAACCAGCTAAACATCAAAACTATCAGATGGGGATATGTGACAATGGGGAAACAGTTCCAAAGGGAAAATTAACTGTATTACAGAAAGGGTCCCCAAACAATTATGTTCATGCTTTATTAGTAATTGCAAAATATCTGGCTACGAATCCCCACCCCTTTTTCTGATGGGGCTAAATTGAGACATATACATCACAAAGCTTTGCCATTTCTGCCTATCATTGCACATTCTTGGCCGTCTCCTTGATAGCATCTGGCATGGGTTGGTATTTCTCATAGGAAACAAGCATTTGTAAATAAAACCTGATATATAAATATTCTATTATGATTTGACATCTGGGCCCAAACTCTTTGGGGATTAGTTCTGAGATTTTCCAAGGGAATGCGCAGTTGGAAATATTTGTTTCCATCCGATAGGTTGAAAGCAATGATCTTGTCCTAAATTCAGAGATTGGTTTGATATGAAAAGTTCCTGTGTGAAGATACCAAGCAGACATGGCGTAGGAGATCCATAATTACATCTCCGAATTCTTTTTAAAGTTTAAATGATGCCATTTGTGGGGTGGGGAGCGTTGAGGCAGAAGTGGCAATCGGGCAGAGGGTGTTTAAACTCCCCCCATTCTCACTGCTTGAAATCACACCATCCCTGAAGCTATTAGCCCTGTTGGGATAGAAGTACCTGTATTGTGTCTGTCTTTCCCCACAAAAGGGGTAATAGAAGCTTTGCAATGGGTGTGTGTGTGGTATAGATCAAGAAAATGGCATGGGAGAAGGTTAAGCCTCCACTCCAGGGGTGAAAGGAATTGTGATAGGGCACATGAAACCCAAGAACCTTTGCTGCCCTGCCTCTGGGGCTGCCATGCTAATTTCTGGGGCCACCTCGCTCGCCCCTTCTGCAGCCTGTGATGGTGACCCAGAAGCCCGTGGGAGGCTTCCCTGCCCCACTGCTCAGCTGGTCTCTGCGCATGTGCTTTTTATGAGGACACGGGAACTAACATTTTTTGTAGTGAATATTTACCCATGAGGAAGAGGGGTTGCGTTGAAACTGGCTCGGAACCCGGGTGCCTGTTGGCATTGGCACGTCCATTGATTGCTATCTGCTATCTTACTTGAGGACACTTACACTGGTGGAGTGGACATTTCGACACAATATATTGTGACCTGTATTTGGAGATATCCATCGTTCTAGCATGTGTTGAATCTTCAGCGTCCCTCTACAGTGGTTCATACCAGCAAGAATGGACACTGGTGGACATTATTCCTTGTAGTAACTTTATTTGCCATCTCCTGATGCATGCTCATCGTTCATTGTTTATTTTCACTTATTGTTTATTGTTACCTTTCATAGTATGGTGATCTTTTCACAATTTAGGTTTTGATTCATGCATTAAAATGTTGTAGTTTATATATTATGTTTTTTGGCATCTTCAGGGGAGGCAATTTTTTCATTGATGGTTCAACGATGTTCTTTTTAGGGAGTCCTATAGATTCACAACATAGTTAGTTGTATTCTTCAGGCTTTTCACCATTAGCCTGACACGGGGGATTTCTTTGTTTCTGCCTCTGGGGCTGCCATGCTAATTTCTGGGGCCACCTCGCTCGCCCCTTCTGCAGCCTGTGATGGTGACCCAGCATGCTTCCTGACCAAGCAGCCCGCAGGAGGCTGCCCTGCCCCCAACGCTCGGCTGGTCACTGCGCATGTGCTTTTTATGAGGACACCAGAACTGACATTTCCCCCTATATTGACCAACCCTGAAGGTAGATCCTAGAGTTTGAGAATACAGTACAAGGAAGATGGTACAGTATGGAACCACAGTTCCAGGGCATGTCTGAGGGCACCTGATGCCACCACCTGCTGAAGCGAAGCATATCTAGGTCTGATCAGTGACTTGGAAACCCCACATATACCGCCTTGAGTTCCATGATGGAAGAAAAGCAGTATATAAATACAACAAACAAGCATGGAGGATTTTTACATAAGGACGCAAGGGTGGCCAGCCTGAGGCTTTCCAGTGGTTGTTGAACTACAGCTCCCTTTATCCCCAGCCCCAATGGGAAACCAGCCAGTGCAAGATGGCATACTCAATGGGGGGAGGGAAATGTGCGCTCCCACACTCATCCCTCACATATTGGAAGGGGCCAGCAGACCTATTGTCTGAATTGGCTCTTTGTTATGGTGGGGAGGTTGAATTTCCAAGTAGCTGTCTGCCAGGGCTAATGCTGGCGACTACAATTCCCAGGGGGAGCAAACATAATATAGTGCATGCGCACAGTACAACAAGCATAGGGTGCATGTGCACAGCATGGCACAACACAGCAAACATAAGGTACATGCACACAGCACAGCAAACAAATAAGCACAGCACAAATATGACGCATGTGCACAACAGAGCATAGCACAGCAAACCTAAGGTGCATGTGCGCAGCACTGCAAACATAATATAGTGCATGCCCACAACACAGCATAAGGTGCTGTAAACATAAGGTGCATGTGCAAAGTGCAGTGCATGTGCACCAACTTTTCAAGCTGGGAGAGAACTCTCAGAAAACAGACCAGGTTTTTGTTTTTTCACTGATTGCTGAATTGCTCCTTACCTAGGATAAATAACAAGGCTTAAGTGACATTTCAGGATGTTCTGTTGTGAGCCAGGAAAATCAAAAATAGCCAAGAGGGCCATGTATCGCATACAGCCCGGCCCTACAGACAAATGGAAACTTCCTGGTGTTAAATCTTTCCCAAGTGAAACTCTTCACAGCAAGCTTAGCTTCGGTATCCACTGCGTGTGACAGATGTTTGGAGAAGGTTCTCAGCGCCCTAGTAAAGTCAAAACCTATTTTAAAGCTGAAGGTTTACAATACAGCGAGCAAGCTGGAGCATTCTCATCTATCAGAGCCGCTGTCTCCTTCCATGGCCTTCATGGAAGCAGGGCTTTCTTGAAAAACATTGCGGTAACTTTCCCGACATAGATAGGTTACATGTTTTTAGGGGGACAAGCAGTTGGATGGAAGGCAGAACAGCTTGCCTCCAGGTTCTGTATCATTCACCTTCTTTCATGATTCACAGGGGAAATTGCTCATGCACTCAGAAGGCATCTTTAACTGCACAGAATTCTGTTTCAGTGCATTTTGTTTAGGATTATCTCCAACTACTGCTTACAGTGCAATGTCTGGGGTGTCCGCTAATGCAGAAATAGATTCCAGGCGGGTTTTCGGGAATATTATCAATTGCATACTCAGTCCATCAGGTCTGCTGCAGAGAATCAGATCTAATCAAACCATTTTTGCAGAAATGGATAGAGTAGCTATCACACACTGTTATTTCGTGAATAGTTGTACTGTATCATGGGGCTTGCCTTATTTACCCCCCATGGTTGCACCGTGGGTTTTGTATTATTTACCCAAGATAACAAGAATACAACATATCCTGATGGCTGGGGTGTAAAACGGGAATATAATACACAATCTAAATTTGGAATCGACTCCCTTCCATTGTCAGAAACTCATTTCTTGCATCGAATGTACTTTTTGCATACGGAAATCTTTTCAGGGAACTACCAAGACTCAGTGGGGGCCCATCCAGGTGGGGTGGGGAGGTAGAAAACGAGTCTTGTCCCAGCTGCCTTGTTCTCCCTCACCTCTCCCCACCATTGCATTAACTTCAAGCCTGTGGGGTGGTCATTTGCCAGGTTGGGGAACCTGGTGAATGGCCAGTCTGTGTGCCTGGGGTTAATGCAGCAGCAGGGTGAGGTGAGGGAGAGAGAGGCAATCAGGGTGGGGTGAGGGGAGTGGGATTAGCCAGACCTGTGGCTCGTTTTCTGCCCCCCACCCTCCACCCGGCCATCATGGCCAAGACTAGAGCCAATAGATCTAGGAGATGCTGCCCCATGTGGCTTGCTGCCAAGATTACAGCAGGAGACATTCTCCGGTTAGTAAAGGGATCAGTAGGTTCAAATCCCCTCTGGGAAATACCTATATTGGGCAGCAGCAATATAGGAAGATGCTGAAAGGCATCATCTCATACTGGCAATGGTCAACCCCTCCTGTACTCTACCAAAGAAAACCACAGGGCTCTTTGGGCGCCAGGAGTCGACACTGACTCAATGGCACAACTTTACCTTTATAGGGTTCCTGGGCTCCAGAGTGACTCTGCCTACATTGGCTCCCCTCACCATGAAGAACTAGAAAAGCTTCCTCTGAAGGCTGAGGCTTTGCCAGAGTGACCATAATTCCAGTGTCCAGCTTTTGGCCCTCTCGCTTGTGGCTACCGACCCCTAGCCTGTGATTTCTGGTTTCTGCCCAACAGCTGCTGCTGGCTGGGTTCCAGCAAGTCCACACTACAATAAACCAGTTAGAGTCGAAGGTGCATCTGGATCCTCTGTGAATATAAAGCACTTGGATGGTCTTGTGGGCTTCTCTTTCTTTGTTTTTGCAAGTGAGAAAGTATGTTCCTTTACTGAGTTATTAAAGGTGGTTGGGTTTTTTTTTTGTGTTTTTTGAAGAATGGATCTAAATCAAGTTTATGACATGTGTGATATACTGTACCTTGGAGGAGCAATGGTGACAGATGTCTGAGTCTCCAGTCTCGGCGCTTTGGTGCTTGAATTTTCACTTGCCAGATGGCCTGACAACAGAGCAAGAGGAGAATATTCCAACATCCCTTGCACTTGTCAGGATAGCAAGCCCTTAGCCAGTCACTTGTCTCCTGGGCACCCAGTTCTGCTCCTGTAATAGGTTACAATATCTTTGGAAAATTAACTGAAACATTTCACTTTCTTGCTTCTGAAGATCAGCTCACCTTCAGCTATACAGATGCCTGGATCATGTGGTGGGGAAAGCATAGATGTGGATAGGGCAGGGCTGGGCAAACTATCCATAAATTGTGCCTGGGGGTGCTGGGAGTTGTAGTCTAAAAATAGCTGGAGGGCCAAGTTTTCCCACCTCTGGGATAGAGTGTTAGCCTTGGACCAGGAAGATAGAGTGGACGGAGCAGGCCTGCTCAACTTAGGCCCCTCAGCTGTTTTTGGACTACAACTCCCATAATCCCTAGTCACAGTGGCCAATAGCCAGGGATTATGGGAGCTGTAGGCCAACATCCGGAGGAGGGCCAAAGTTGAGCAGCCCTGGGAGAGAGCATCCGCCTTGGATCAGTCAGGTCTATCAGTCAGTGGATAGAGCATTAGCCTTGGACCTAGATTCAGATCCTGATGGTTGACAAAACCACATTAACTCTATTCAGACCTTGAGGCTATTCACATGAGCAGCCAAGCCAGAGTAGGGCTGCTCGTGTGGAGTGCCAGGATCGCTCCTGATTCCAGCGCTTCTGTCACTCCTATCCCAACTTTTTAACCAGGTGTTTAGCAGTTCATATAACCTCGGCAGGCGATCATGAGCATGATCACTGCTCGGTTAAATGGCTTCCCCTTTAAAGGAAGGGGAGAGGAGAGTTAAAGGGGAGAGGAGAGCTGGTCTTGTGGTAGCAAGCATGACTTGTCCCCATAGCTAAGCAGGGTCTTAGCTATGGGGACTGGATGTGTGAGCACTGCAAGATATTCCCCTCAGAGGATGAAGCCGCTCTGGGAAGAGCAGAAGGTTCCAAGTTCCCTCCGTGGCAGCATCTCCAAGATAGGGCTGAGAGAGATTCCTGCCTGCAACCTTGGAGAAGCTGCTGCCAGTCTGTGAAGACAATACTGAGCTAGATAGACCAATGGTCTGACTCAGTATATGGCAGTTTCCTATGTTCCTATGTTCTCCCAGCCCACTAACATTTCTGGCAGAGAGCCAGGGGGAAGTAGCAACCACACTCGTAGTGTGGGGCCTACTGGAATGTGGGAGGGGGGAGTCCTCCCTCTTCCAGCTCTTGCCTTCTCTATGCTGCTACTCGTGTGGGCGCACGGTGTGAGGGAAACACATCTGCCACTGTCTGCCATGGAAGGCAGGCAAGCTCCTGTCTTCCTCACAGCCCTTGGAAGCAGAGGCCAACAGATGTGTGTACGACCTCATAATGTTGTACCTGCATTCAAATGTCTGTACACATATACATGTTTTTGTGTGAATCTGTACCTGCATTCATTTTAAAAATGAACCTGAGTACAGGTCCTTCAAATGCAGGATGCAGAGAGGAAGTATACTACTGTATGGGCATAGAACTCAATATGTGTATGTATGGATCTGTATCTGTTTACCCTTTTCACAGATTGTATATTGAATATTACATATGAATAGAGCTATTTTTTCAGCCTAATCCAGGGTAGGGGTGTGCACAGAACCGCTCCAGGCAGTACGAATTGAAATTCAAACTGAAATCAAACTGAACTGCTGGCCCGCGAACCAGTTCATTAGAACTGGCCAGCGGTTTGGTTCGTGCACTCGAACTGGGTTGACCCAGTTCAGCCCGGTTCAACCCAGTTCAGGATGCTTCTAAAGGGGAATCTGATAAGGATTCCCCTTTACAAGCAAAGAAGGACCCCTAGCAACTTAAATGGGGTTGAAAAGGGGTGGGCAGGAGGTCAGCTTATGCATGGCAGTGGGCTGGCAGAAGCTCCCCTAAGCCCTGCCGCTGACACTCCCCATCAGTGTGGGCTAGTGGGGATATGGGCCTCCACACATGTACAGAGGCTCGAGTCGGGCCACCGCTGGCCTGTGCTGATGAGGGGAGTGCCGGCGGGGCCTAGGGGAGCTACCCCTCCGCCACCAAAGAGCTGCTGCTGTGCTGCCATGCATAAGGTGACCTCCTGCACACCCCGCCCACCCTTTTCAATCCCAATTTAGTTGCTAGGGTACCCCGTTTGCTTGTAATGGGGAATCCTTACCACATTCCCCTGTATAAGCATCCCATACCAGTCAAATCGGTCCAATGAGCTAATGAGATTTTCAATGAAACACCATGAATCCACTCTAATTTGCTATCATAGAATCCACACTCAGAATACCTCTGAAACAACAGAACCCTGTACCCCATGGGTTAGAAACCCATGGGGGTGGTTGGCACCCTATGTGCACTACACTACCACTCACTCTGGGCCACCCCAGCACCCCCCAAGTGCAGTTATGGGGCTGCTGAAAGCTCCATGTATACCCTATGAGGAAAAACCTTAAAGACGCGTAAACTTTAACAATTCCCCAAAAATCAGCCCTCTGCCCAAATCCTCTGAAAAAATTCAGGTAGCTTCCTTGACCCTACTTGGCACTACCACCAACCCCACACTGCTCTAGGACATCCCTTTGCCCCCTGCGTGAAGCTATACATTTGCTGACACCTCAATGCTTCTCTATGGGGAAAAACCTTAAAGATGCGTAAACTTCAACAATTCCCCAAAAATCAGCCCTCTGCCCAATCACTCTGAAATTGGGGTGGTAGCCTCCACCCATTAGGCACTACCACCCCACCCCACTCTTTTTGCCCAGATCCCATGCTATGCCCCCGAACTGCCCCAAAGACAGTAAAAATTCAAAAATTCCCTCAAAATTAGCCCTTTGCCCAATTCTCCTGAAATTTGGGTGGTAGCCTCCATCCATTAGGCACTACCACCCCACCCCACTATTTTGCCCCTGGTACCTGAAATTCGAGCTGACGTCACATCAGACCTTTTTGCATTCAAATCAATGGAGGCAAAAAGGCGGGAAATTCAAAGAGACGTCATCCCGAATCACCCGAATTTTTCGGGCACGAATCAGGGGTGATTCAGCTCGGCCCCGAAAAATATCGGGGGACATCAGGGTGATTCAGTTCGGACCCGAATCACCTGAAATTGCTCATTTTGGGCACAGATCAATCTGTGCCCGAAATTTTTTGCACATCCCTACAGCTCATGAGAGGGCTCATCAGAGTGGAGAGGAAAGAAGTGATTTGCCTGTAAAGAGTGATTTGCCTTCCTCATGAGAGCATCAGGCCATGGGTGCTCTGAATAGAGCAAGGGTGGTTTCTGGCTTGAAGCTGCAGGGAGTGCTATCCCGAGAAACACATTCCAAATCTTGGGGACTGTGTCATGATACTGTGCCCCCTGCCTGCCCACACATCCATGTGCAGAGGTGTACCATTTCCAGCACCCCGAAATGTGGTTGTCGGTGGCTAAGCTTAGAGAAAACCTCAGGTTCCAACTGGAGTTGGGCTGGGCTCTCTGGTGGTGTCCAGAGAATGGGGGCTTCCCTCTCCCATCCTGCAGATCTGTATATGGTGGGAGGACGGACCAGAAACTGGGAGTTTTGAATGGGTGGAAAGGTCCATGCTGGTGTCCAGCCCTCCACCAACTCTGTACACACTCCAGGGCAAGAGAGAAGAGGGCATCTAGATGCCCTCTGTGTGCTTACAGGTCCACACAGGGGGAGAGTGTTGGGTGTCTAGATGCTCTCTATGTGCTTACAGGTGCACACAAGGGAGGAGTGTGTGTGGGGGTGTTGGGGTGATCTGTTCTTTTTTTTTTTTTTTAACAAAGAAAGGATGGGCAAGTGGAGCCCAGCCACTTCCCCGGGGTGGGTTGGGTGGGGTGGGAGGTTTACAACCCCTGGTTACTCATGAGCAAAGCCCTGGTAACTCCTCATCAAGGCATGATGAGGGTGCCCACAAAATGTCCATGTGGACTATGCCCACTCATGAGAATGACAGGCCATGGAGCTGTGTTGCTGAGTGTCAGGCCGAGTGGAGCTTTGTAGCTGTGTGTTGGGAAGCAGTGGGCAGGGGTGTCCCAGGGACCGCTTTCCTGCTCCTGGGGATGGTGGCTGAGGTGCCTCAGAAACCAGGCCCCTGCCTGGCCATTCGCACCTATGTAGACGTGTGCCATCACCAGCTGCCCCTGAAGTTAGCCCAGCCGCCCCAGGGTGGGTGGAACAGAGGAATGTACCCTCTCCCGCAATTCCCCATGCCCGCTTAACAGCATACAGTGCACAGATGGACCAGACCTGGGATTTTAAAAACTTGAGTGAATGTACTATCCGCTTGGGTCACCCCACGGCCGTGTGTGGCCAGGCTATGGGACAGGGGGTGTTCAGTTCAAAGGTTCAGGGTTGAGCTGAACCCCACTAGTTTGGCTCAACCCTGAACCCCCCCCCCCCGGCCATGCAGAGTTTTACTGCGCAGGCGTGGCAGCCTACAAAATGGCCACGACGCCAGGTAATAGGTACAGAAAGGGCCAAAAATGCCTGAACAGGGCAAGTTTTAGCTCTTCAGGAGGCTGGTGGGGGGAGAGGGAACCTCCGCTCCCTCACCCTGCAACCTTGAAGGAGCCCCTGGAGGAGGTAGGTATTTTTAAAAAATTTAAATTGCTTGTCAACGCCCTTCCCCCTGAGCTGAACCAAACCCGGGGGGGGGGGGGTTCAAAGGAGGCCAAGACTGAACCAGGCCAGGTGGTTTTGTGCACATCCCTAGTACATGCAAGGCTGCAGAGGGAGTTGGGGAGAGGGAAGTTGGCCCCTCCATATTTATTTATTTATTTATTTTATTTGACATATTTTAATACCGGCCAAAACTCTCGTCCTCTGAGTTTTTACAAAGCAAAAAATAGAAAAAGAAAAACATTAGTTAAAACAAAAGAACAACAAAAAAAGTTAAAAGGTTACAACAATTTAATTTTTTAAAAAATAATATTTTAAAACAGTATTAAAACTATTCAAACAATATTTCATTAAAAGCCTGGGTGAACAGATGCATCTTTAAAGGCTTTTAAAAAGCTGTCAGAAATGGGGAGGCTCTTATTTTGGCAGGGAGCACATTCCAAAGCCTCAGGGCAGCAACAGAGTAGCCCCGTCCCTGAGTAGCCACCAGATGAGCCATCAGACTTATTTTTCAACAGAGCGAGTCAGGGGCCCACTAAAGCGGGGGGCCCTTAGATCCCCTGGTGGTTAAGTGAGCGGCTCAGATTGTGAGCTCGCAGTCCATGGGTGGGGATAATGTCTGGATGGACCAGGCAAATCCCCAGTAGACTGGCCCTCTCATGAGAGTGATCACTTACTGGTCAGCAAGCTGCTTGCAGCAGCTTTGGGGTGGCTCTGGCTGGAGTGCTCTATCAGGGTCTCCCCTTGCAACATCATCCCTGTTCATGGTGGGACAGACCCCGCAGCCTCCTTTGCCCTCGCCATCTGCATATCCCATTCTAGCGAATGTGGGTTTCCCCCTCTCCTCTGGCACTGGAAGCGGAACCCCCCGCTCCCCAGGAACTGGAGTTTGTGTGGTGCTTTCAGGGTTCAGGGCCACTTGTGGGGTGAGGGGAGAGAGTGCCATAGCTGGCAGAAGTAGCACTGGCACTGCAAGGCATTTAAAGGGCTTTCAATGTGCTTCCCTTGCTGAGGGTGGGCGGGGCACTCCACAAATCCATTATCATGCTCAGCACGGCCCTACTGGAGATTGTAGCCATTCGTGGCCGAGAAGCTGACACAGTGATGCTTTGCCCACAGTCTGGCCGTGGAACTGTCTGGGATCAGGCTGGGAGGCCACGTGGCAGGGAGGGGCTCCCCTCTCCTTCAACTCCAGTTAGGCTAATGGCGGTTCACTGTATGTCTGTGGCGCTAATCGAAGTTAGGTATTTTAACTCTGCTCAGGGTTAACTGCAGTTATAGTGTCCGTCTGAATGTGGCCACTGTTTAAAAGTGCTCCTGGCTGCTGGAACCCATGTTTACCACAGAGTTCTGCAGCTAGAGGAGTCAGTCAGAGGGTAGCTGCTGCTGTATTGAGGACTTCCTCTCTACTGGGAGTGCAATGCATCATGGGATACTTGGAGGGCCTAGTTCCCTTTTCTTCTCATG
Source organism: Hemicordylus capensis (assembly GCF_027244095.1). Lineage (NCBI taxonomy): Eukaryota > Metazoa > Chordata > Lepidosauria > Squamata > Cordylidae > Hemicordylus > Hemicordylus capensis. The sequence goes on along the minus strand of NC_069661.1, from coordinate 243,611,967 downwards.
GACAAGGAGCTTGCTGTAATCATGTGGGTAGTGAGTGACCAGAGTGATCAGAGGCAAATGGGAGCTCTCATCATCTGTGGGAATCGGAGTAGGGATTCTTTCCTCCCCCAAAACAACCCCAGATAGTTGTGTGAAAGACCTTACCGTATCTGGAGCATCTGGGGCAACAAATGTCTCAGTCTTGCGGAAGGGCAGGGCTGATTAATATGTTTTGCATTTCAGGGGACCAAATTTCAGACTCACACTATGGTAGAGCAAGTGTAACACATCCACCAAGTGTAGTTTTGCATCTACCCCATCCAGGGAAACTATATACAAATGTCTTTATTCTCATGCAACAAAAATAAGCAAATTCTCTGGCGTTCGGCAGCTCATGACGCATTTCCCATCTGCCTTTTTACAAATTGCCTCTTGTTTCACCAAGGGATAGCACACATCAAAAGCTGTCGAAACAAGATATAATTAAGGCCAACAGAAATTCCTTTTGAAACTGAAAACAGAGCCGTACGGGTAAAAATTGCAGATACAAGAGATACAAGCCAGCAAAAGTTCATTGTGAAAAGCATCACATAGAATCCTGCACATGTTTACTTGGAAATGAATCTGAGTTTGGTCAATAGGATTTTCTTCTTAATCCATTCTGGAATTGTAGCCATGTTCGTATGGTGCAGAAAGAAAGAAACAAAGAGACCTGTAGCATCTTAAAGGTATGGCTGACTTACTGACTCACTGACTGACTTATTACATTTATAAACTGCCCCATCCAAAGGCTCTGGGTAGTGTACAACAAATTTAAAAAGACATAAAAACACACACCATTTAAAACACAATGATAAAAACAATATAAAAGCAATTCAAAAACAATTAAAAACCATTTAAAACTAATTAAAATACTTTTTAAAAAATTTACAAACCATGGAAGACCAGGCCAAACAAGTAAGTTTTTAGGGCTCTCTTAAAGGCCAACAGCAAGCCTAAACTGTGGATATCTGCCAGGAGTACATTCCATACGCCAGGAGCAGCTACAGAAAAGTCACCACCAGATGTACCGGTGGTAACTGGAGACGGACCTCTCCAGATGACCTCAATGAGTGATGGGGATCATACTGAAGAAGGCACTCTCTAAGGTAACCTGGACCCTTTAAAGAGCTTTAAAGGTAATAACGAGCACCAACCCAGAAACATAAATAGTGCAAGAATGCACCTGTGAAGCAAGAGTTTAGTTTAGAAAAAAGACTATTGCTAGGAGACATGATAGAGGTCTATAAAATCATGCATGGTGTGGAGAAAGTGGAGAGAGAGAAATTCTTTTCCCTCTCACACAGCACAAGAACCAGGGGTCACTCCATGAAATTGATTGCCAGGAGGTCTAGGACCAACAAACAGAAGCACTTTTTCACACAACGCGTGATCCACTTGTGGTACTCTCTGCCACAGGATGTGGTGGCAGCCTACAACCTGGATGGCTTTAAGAGGGGTTAGGATGACTTCATGGAGGTCTATTAATGGCTACTAGTCGGAAGGCTGTGAGCCACCTCCAGCCTCAAAAGCAGGATGCCTCTGAGTACCAGTTGCAGGGGAGAAATGGCAGGAGAGAGGGCATGCCCTCAACTCCTGTCTGTGGCTTCCAGCGGCATCTGTTGGGCCACTGTGCGAAACAGGATGCTGGACTAGATGGGCCTTGGGCCTGATCCAGCAGGGCTGTTCTTATGTTCTTGTGAGACCATCCTAACAAAACTCCCCAACTAACTGCACTGGCATAGAGGGTAAGCAGCCATTTTTTATGCCTTCTCCTTTCCCAGGAAACCTTCTGTGCCACCCAGAAATATGTCTCCAATAACTGTGCAACCCTCAAGGATATACTTTTGGTTAAAGAATGCAATTTCAAACATCCCGGTGACTTCTCGCAGCTACATGATCTTGCTCTTGAGCAACTTTGTTCTTTGCCCAAGTGCTTTGTTATCGTGATTGCCAGTCAAGGTCATTTATTGAGGCTTGAGCTCATACTGACAGGAATCTGCTTCATCAGCTGCATGAACTGAACAGTGAAGATGGATGGATGGAGAGATGGTTCCAGTGTGGACAGGGGATTGATTAAAGGAGGATGAGTACATGAAAAAAGATGCCATATGTGATGTGTCCCACCCTCAGTGGGGTAAACCTTTTAAAAACAGAACAAGTAGACTGTTGGGATGCCATGTTACCTGGTTGCTTGGGTAGCCCTGTGGAGTCTGGAGAAGGGTGTGGCATCCCTCCTCTGAGCCTTTCGTTTCCTTCAGGGGGCAGTAGGGATGAGAAGGGCTCAGGCAGGTTGGATCTCAGTGGGGCTGAGAGGATAAGGCAGGAAGAGCTGCAGGAAACAGCTCCAGGGAGGACAGAGGTTGGGTGTGGCAGGAAACAGGAAGCAAGGTCAGGAAGGAAGTGGGGCTGGAAGTTGGCTTTAAGCCCTGTCAGCTCTTTACTGGGGTATTTTAAGACAAGGTAGCAGATGATGAAGGGCTGCTTCTGAGTAGAGGAGCCAGGAGTTCTCCAGGAGGGGGAACTGGCTGAATGCAGCAAGCCAGGAGGAGGACTCAGGTGCAAGCTAACCTCCTCCCCTTGCTGTTCCTGAGGCTGACCTTTTTGGGGGTGCTCAAGTCATTTTGGAGTTCAAGAAGGGCTAGGAGTCCACCTCATCCCCTGGGACTCTGATATAGACCATGCAAAGCTGAAGCCAGACATCTCAATCTAAATTAATACATAAACAAGCAGGCCTAAAAGTTTGGTAACACAGTTATTGTCCAGAGCACCCAATTTGTCATGCTGCATCTTATCTTTCCTGACCCAAGCAAAAGATTATGTATCCTCGAAGAATGGCATTTGATGATATTCATCAGTCTGCCTTGAGTGTCCTGGAAAATTATGAGTGCTCTAAAGATTATCTAGCCCTCTGCACAACTGAGTACATTTAGACCAAATACTCAGCATTATAATAATCAGATTAGTGGGAAGTTCTAAGACAAGGACACCCAAAGATAAGACCACAGTAGATCTCTTAGCTTTGTTGCACGATGGATAGGAACAACTCTAGGGCTGAACTAAAGGAAACCCCGGAGAGCCATTGCATGTCAAAAGCACAAGGGATCCATAAACCTGACACTGGAGAATGATACAATTGTAGCACATTTACCTTCCCATGTGTGTCAGGAATGGCGTAAACCATGGATTGTCCCATCTTCATTATGGTCACATAACTTCTCCCAGAGAATGTCTGGGGACGAGAGCTGGTCTTGTGGTAGCAAGCATAAATTGCCCCCTTTGCTAAGCAGGGTGCATCCAGGTTTGCACATGAATAAGAGACTACATGTGTGAGCATTGTAAGATATTTCCCTAACCAGCTCCAGGAATAGTGGCTGCATGTTTGCATGCAGAGAGTTCCAAGTTCCCTCCCTGGCAGCATGTCCAAGATAGGGCTGAGAGAGACTCCTGCCTGCAACCTTGGAGATGCCACTGCCAGTCTGTGTAGACAATACTGAGCTAGATGGGTCTATGGTCTGACTCAGTATAAGGCAGCTTCCTATGTTCCTGTGTTCCTAATACCAAATCATCATTTTTGCTTGTCCACCTTCCCCTGTTGAGGCCTCAGTTCAGATGAGAGAGGAGGTTCTCATCACCTCTGTCCTCCTCTCTCCTCATGGACAGTTCACAAGTGATGGCCAAATCTGGGTGCCCCTTTAGGGCCTCCTGAGTTTCATCCTTCTCCTCCTCTAGCCTGCTTTTAACCCTTTTCTCCTATCCCCACTACCAATTCTCCCCTGCCCACCCCCCGCTCCCTTGCTGCCAGTCCAATATCTGTTGAGCTCCGGTCTCCTGCCCCACTCTTGGATAGCTTGCATCTGCCGCAATCTGGTCCATCACCTCTTTGCATCCTGCGGCTACTCAGATTGCTGGCCTGGCTTCTGGTTTGTCCGCCCATGGCCCATCTACCGGAACAAGCAGGGGTGCTGGCCTCTGAGTCAGGAGCTGGGAGCGTGGTCATGGGGGAGGCAGTTTTAGTCAGGGTTTAACAATCCCAACAATCACGTTCCCAGTTTCCCCAGGCCCTGTCCCACCCAGCTGGTTGCCTTTGGTGGTGCTGTGGGGGAGGGGAGCATTCGCAATACAACCATGTCATATCCAGCATTTCATTTTCCTGGACATTACTTGAGGGAAGAGGAGGAAACTCGGAGTGGCTACTTTGGGCTGCAACTTCATTACCTCCATAACACGGTCACCTCCAGACTCACATCTTGCTCTTCCTTGGAGGACCTCAAGAAGCTTTCAAGGGATCCCTGAGCAATCTCCTGACCAGGCACTGGCCAGGCAGACTCATGTCTGGCTTTAACAAAGTAGCACCATCACACTATAAATAAATGTCTTATTCCAGGCAGAGGTGCTCTTACCCCCGGACCTTAGGGACCCGGTCTGTGGCCTCCAAGATCTGGGGGGCCTCCAAATATCTGGGGGGGGGCTCCTACAGCCCCTCTGCACCCGCCCCGCCATGCTGAACCTCCCCCCTCAAAAAAAATTTCAGCTGCCACATGTGCCGTGCAGCTGAGGAGTAGTGGCCAGGGGGTGAGTTGAACAAACCTCCCTGGATACCAGAGTGACCGCTGGGCCTGTCTGTCCATCCCATGGCTCTTGATAACTGTGAGGCACTCCAGCGTGCTTGTGCACTTGAAATAGTTCATCGCAAGCCCATGCAGGAGGCCCCCAAAAGTAGGTTTGGGGGGGCTTCATGGCATGGGGGCCTCATGGCGGGGGTGATCCAGGCACCAAAACTACCTAGGTGCACCCCTGATTCCAAGCTAGACCACTGGTCCTTTCAAGCAGAGCCACGAGGGATTGAACCTGGGACCTCAATACATATGATGTGCTTTACCACTGAGCCCTAGGCCCCAGGACCTTCTCTCCAGACCAGCAGGGAGCCTCCCACTGTCCTAGTACAGGAGAACCTCAGTATTTGTGGGGTTTCTGTTCTCTGCTACTACCACAGATATGGAAACCACGAATACGGGAACCTTGGGGCTATGGAAATCTGGGGGTTATGTTCCTGGAGATCGGGAAAAGTCCTAAAAATGAGGTAAAAGGCCCAAGGAATGGGGGGGGAGTGGCTTACCATGCTTCACAGGTCCCCAACAGTCCAGGGGGGGTTTTGTGGGTTTGTTTTTTGTTTTTGTTTTTTTTTGCAAAACAGCAGAATTTTTTTGGAACAGGAGCCTGGCTCCCAATCTCTAAATGGCGGTTGGGAATGTCGCCTGAGGTCATTTCCAGCCACCCCTGACCTGCGTATACATGGATTAAACCTGTTCAAAACCATTTTCCTCACCACCCCCCATGTATACTGAGTTCAGGTGTCTATTACCCAACCAAAGATACGTGAATCCACGGATTCTGGATCTGTGTGTGGCTATCAAGGTTCTACTATATAATGCACAAGCAAAAGCATCGAAAGTTCACCTTTCCTCTCTCCCTGCCTTGAGAGACCTCCCCATGCTAAAGTGGTCTTCTTCTGAATCAGACCTATGGTCCATCCAGGTCAGTATTGTCTACACTAAGCTGCAGGTCTCCAGAGATGCCAGTGAGGGCCATAGGAACATTGGAACATAGGAAGCTGCCATATAATGAGTCACACCTTAGGTCCATCTAGCTCAGTATTGTCTACATAGACTGTCAGCGGCTTCTCCAAAGTTGCAAAACCAAGGAAAAAAGGAGGAGGGGGGATCCACGGTTCCACAAGGAGAAATTTAGCGAAACAGCTATTATCCTGGGTCAGCTATTGGTGTGCCTGTTCCAGTCTCTTCAGTCGGCATTCACCAGACTACACAGCATGTACTATTTTCCTGTTATCAACTTTTGAAACCTTGAGTACAACTGATTACATCCCGATCATCGCTCCCAACTATCGGACTACAAGATAACTACAAGAGCTGTTATTGTGGATGTGAGCGAATTTGGAGCCACATATTGATGCCAACTTCTGGCTGTTAGGGTTTTTTTGCTTCCACCAGACCCGGGGTTAATAGTGGGAGTTTACTATTTACTATCTGTTTATGTGCATTGTATTCATTCATTCATACATACTGTTTGTAGATGTTTACCTGGCTGGTTTTGTGTATAGCATATTTCAGTCATATACTTTTTGCATATATACTGTATTGGGTATATTCTATATCATCTTTAGTATGTTTATTGATTAAATCTTATTTCTATCTTATTTCTATTTAATTGCCTATTCGATCATTCTGTTCACTGTTTGTTTTTGTTTCTCTCCAAAGTTGCAGGCAGGAATTTCTCTCAGCCCTATTTTGGAGATGCCAGGGAAGGAACTTGGAACCTTCTGCTCTTCCCAGAGTGGCTCCATCCCCTGAAGGGAATCTTTTGCAGTGCGCACACTTCTAGTCTCTCATTCATATGCAACCAGGGTGGACCCTGCTTAGCTAAGGGGACAAGTCATGCTCACTACCACAAGACCAGCTCTCCTCCCTTTCGCATCACGACCTAGAGATGCTGAAGACTGAGCCTGGGACCTCTGTATGCAACGCAAGACCTCTACCACTGAGCAATAGCCCCTCCCACTTCATTGCTTGCTACCCTTTTACTGGCAAGGCTCCTGGGTCTCTCATAGCTCTATGACGGGCACCAGTTCAACAGATGGAGCTCTCCCAGGCATGAAGAGGCAGAGAAGCAAACTTGCCTAATTCATTTTGTCTTATGCACCTGTCAAAAGCAACAGAAGTTCTGCCAGGGGAAAAAAAAGTGGTATCTGGATGTTGCATCTATTGCCTAGAAAAAGAGGTTTGCAATCTCAAGCCTGCCTGAAAGCCAGACCACCTGGCCTGAAAACATGGTGCCTCCCAATCTGGAATGTGTGAGGGGCAAGCTTTGAGAACTCAGTGACCTGGAAAGTACATATTTCACATCCTTAGAAGCATGCCATTTTCCAGGGAGCAAGTATGACTGGATTTTGACCAAAGAGACTGGGGTTCGAGTCCCTGCTCATCCACAAAGTTCACTGGGTGAATGTGAGCTGATCCCTTTCTCTTAGCTTAACCTACCTCAGAGGGCTGTTGTGAGGATAAAGGAGGTGATCATGTAAGCTCCTTTAAGGAAAGCAGAATAAATTTGTCAAATGTCAAATTTGTCCTATACAGGCCTGTCTCTAATCTCCCTAGGTTGGGCAAGGTCATTGAGCGAGTGGTTGCTTCTCAGCTCCAGGCAGTTTTGGATGACACAGATTATTTAGATCCTTTCCAGACTGGTTTCCAGGTGGGCTATGGGGTTGAGACTGCCTTGGTCAGCCTGATGGATCGACACAGGAAGTGTGACTCTGCTGATCCTTTTGGATCTCTTGGCGGCTTTTGATACCATTGACCATGGTATCCTGCTGGGTCGCTTGAAGGAAATGGGCTTGGGTGGCACTGTTTTACAGTGGTTCCACTCCTACCTCTCTGGCAGATTTCAGATGGTGTCGCTTGGAGACTATTGCTCTGAAAAGTGAGAACTGAGTGTGGAGTTCCACAAGGCTCCATACTGTCTCCAATGCTTTTTAACATCTACATGAAACCGCTGGGAGAGATCATCAGGAAGTTTGGTCTGGGATGCTGTCAACATGCTGATGACGCCCAGATCTATTTCTCTATAACAAATTCACCAGGAAATGTCATGACCCCCCTAAGTGCCTGCCTGGAGGTGATATTGGGCTGGATGAGGGATAACAGACTGAAGTTGAATCCAAACAAGACAGAGGTACTATCTGTAGGGGGTCAGGATCCGAGAGATGGTATCGATCTGCCTGTTCTGCATGGGGTTACATTCCCACTAAGAGATCAGGTTCATAGTCTGGGAGTACTCCTGGACCCCAAACTCTCCCTGGTTTCTCAGGTTGAGGCTGTGGCCAGGAGTGCTTTTTATCAGCTTCGGTTCATACGCCAGATATGTCCGTTCTTGGAGAGTAGCGACCTTAAAACGGTGGTACATATGCTGGTAACCTCTAGGCTTGACTACTGTAATGCACTCTATGTGGGGCTGCCTTTGTACGTAGTTCAGAAACTACAATTGGTACAGAATGTGGCAGCCAGACTGGTCTCTAGGTTTACCTGAAGGGACCATATAACACCGATTCTAAAAGAACTGCACTGGCTGCCGATAGGTTTCCAAACAAAATACAAAGTGCTAATTATTACCTATAAGGCCCTTAATGGCTTAGGTCCAGGGTATTTAAGAGAGCGCCTTCTCTGTCGTGAACCCTGTTGCCTATTAAGATCATCTGGAGAGGTCCGACAACAGGTGCCGCAAACTTGTTTGGTGGCAACTCAGGACTGGGCCTTTTCTGTGGCTGCCCCAGGGCTTTGGAACTCACTCCCTGCTGAAATAAGAGCATCTCCTTCTCTGTTTGTTTTTAGGAGGACCCTGAAGATGTACTTGTTTTCCCAGGCCTTCAACTGAGATCCAGTTTTTAAATGTTAATGTGTTTTTAACATGTTTTTATCTAATTTTTATTTTATGGATTTTAAATGTGTTATATTTTATGTTTTAATTCTGTACACCGCCTAGAGATTTTTATACTAGGTGGTATATAAATTAAATTAAATAAATAAATAAATAAATAAATAAGATGATGATGATGCACAGCATTACGAAGCTGCAATACTGCTCCTTGCAGCTGCTGCAGACTCCTAAGGCAATTTAAGTGGTGCTATGAATGGGTGGTTGCACAAACAGTTCCCCATTCATAACAAGTTGTTCTAGTAAGAACGGATCTGCCTACTTTCCTTTCACTTTCTCTACAACTGGACCGAATTTGGTTCAAATCAAGGTCCACAAGTTAGGTCTCTTGCACCTCAAATGTTCATGCATCCACCATCTTGGATCGGGGTGGATGACATCATTACAAACTACACCTTTGAGGTGTCCCTGTGTGTCACTCACTACAACTGTACCAATTTGGTTCAAATTGATTAGACAGTCCTCAAGTTAGTGCACTTGCGCCTCAAAGGTTCACACATCTGCCATCTTGGATCAGGGTGGATGACATCATCACAAACTACACCACTGGGACATCCCTATGTGTCCCTACAACTGAAGCAAATTTGGTTCAAATCGGTTAGGCTGTTCACAAGCTAGCCCACTTGCACCTCAAAAGTTTATGTGTCCACCATCTTGAAATGGGGTGGATGACATCATCACAACCTACACAGTTGAGGTTACCCTATGTGTCCCTACAGCTGTAGCAAATTTGGTTCAAATCAGTTGAGCGGTTCACAAGTTAGTCCACTTGTGCCTCAAAAGTTTACGCATCCACCATCTTGAATCAGGGTGGATGACATAATCACAAACTATGCCATTGAGGTGTCCCTGTGTGTCACTCACTACAAATGTACTTAATTTGGTTCAAATCGGCCAGAGCACATCCAATTTCCCAAATAGGAACCACAGGGATATGGCCCAGAAAGACAGCATCAAGCATGTGGGTTCAGCTACCTGGTTCTTTGTGCAGTATGTCAGGCAGTGGCTGACATACTGCACAACGTTATGTGCACATTGCAACCTGATGCTAACACAGTAGTGAAAGTGCACACTTGAGCAAGTGCACCGATTGCCCAAACGCAGTTGTACAACAGTGCAGCCATTATTTCCAGTGGCCGCACTGTTGTGCAACTCTGTGCAATGTTTGTGTGTGTATAGCTGCACGAACATTACATTGCACAGCGTGCATAACATTGTGCAGTATGTCAGCCAATGTGTTACAGCTCAGGAGGAGGTCGCTGAGCTTGCATTGCTGATCTGGCATAATTTTTTTTTAACCCTTTGGTTTCAAAAGATGGAAGCAGTAACTACCTCCAGGGCACTTACTCAGCTGTGAAAATGGAAAATGGAGAGTATGTTCACTTCCTTGGTACAAAAGGGAGAATTCAGGAGTTAATTTCACCAGACGGCTGATTTATGGAGAGTGACAGATTTGGATATCTAAGGCAGGCTGTTCGCTGCCATGTTTTATACAGGTTTGAGAAAGATACAGAGTTTCCCTTTCTTGTTTTTTAATGTAGCTGAACAAGATTGTTGCTGATTCATTTAAAGCCATCTGTGCAATCCAAGAGAAATAGAACTCACCAGGTAGGCAGCTCTATAGATTTAAACAGGCTCAATAGTCACTCCTTCCTAGGCAACTCTGGGAAGCATAGTTATGTGAAAGAAGCGTGTTGCAGTCTATCCTGCAAACTTTTGCAGTTTGTTTGTTTGGATATTTGCCCCGGGGGGATCCTGTAGAGAGTGTGGGGGAGGAGTCAGAAAGGGAAAGGGAGGAAAAGGAGAAGGAGGAGTAAGGAGGAGTCACAAAAGGAAAGAGAGGGAAAGGAGAAGGAGAAAAATTGAGTTGTTGCGGAATAAACCTTTAGTTAAGTCTGCTTAAGATTTCCTTGTGTGTATGGGGGAAGCAGCTATGAAACAGAGGGGCTATGAATAATCAATAGAAAATTCACACCAAGCTACAATTCTTTTGCATGATCCCCACCACACATCCATCACCGCATGCCAACAGCTCGACTGGCCGTGAGGCAGGAACGAGCCTTCTCTGTAGTTGCTCCTGGGCTATGGAATGCACTCCCTATAGACGTTTGTGGTCTAAGATCTTTACCAGCCTTTAAAAGAGCCCTTAAAACACTTTTTTTAAAGCCAGGATTTTAGTAATCTCTCAATGTTTTAAATTGTTTTGACAGTTTGTTTTATTTTGTTTTTGTTGTGTTTATTTTTGTGAACTGCCTAGAGCCTCGGAGCCAGGCAGTAAGATAGATAGATAGATAGATAGATAGATAGATAGATAGATAGATAGATGAATAACTAACTAAATAAATTCCCAGGATTCTTGTGCAGGGGGGATGGGACACACACACACACAAACACACAATCAACGGCCGTCACATGTAATGCAGAACTGCAGGTCCAATGGACCAACAGCTCCACTCCAAACCCCTCACTCCGCTCTCCTGTATGTATGTATGTATGTATGTATGTATGTATTTATTTTTACATTTCTATACCACCTTTCGTTAAAAGAAAACCCCAAGGTGGTTTACAAAAATTAAAACATACAATAAAAGCAATAAAAACATCAAGCTAAAAACATATAAAACAAGCATAAAAACAAGATAACAGATAACAGATCTGTTCAGACATAATGGAGAGCAGCAGTCAGCAAGACTGCAGAGAGGAGGGGGAAGTGGCTGTGTCAGCTTCCTTCTTGCATGAAGGACAGCCCGCACAGCCAGGAGAGAGGGAGAAACTTCCTCCCTCAACTCCTGTTCCAAGGAATGATGCCTGCAGTTCATAATTCAGATGTAGTGCAGGCTGCGTTAAACTTCGGATTGGGCAAAATCCACTACTACCCTAGGGTTCAATCTGGAGATAGGAGAGCAGAACCTCGGGTTGCTCTCCACACAAAACCAGAGTTTGGAGGGGCTGCCCTGCATTCGGACATTCAGGTTTGGCAACCTCTGGCCCCCTTCAACACCGGTTTCATGTTATGTGCGAATGCGGCCTAAATGCGTTAGTAGTGCAGACATGTCTTCAATCAGCTGATCTAAACAGCTCTACATGGATTCAGTTGAAGAAGAGTGGGATATAAATGTAATAGTAACAACAACAACAACAACAACACTTCCAATGCTGTACATTTGTATATAAACATATCTTAGCATAGGCACCTTCTTCCTCAAATTCTGAATGTGAACTTTTCATTTTGAAATTTTACTTCAAGTGCATTGTATTAGTTGCCATCTCTTGGTCATTTTCTTCATGGATCTAACATGGAATATCAGAAATGGTCAGCTGTCAAATATTCAGTGGCTGACATGATGCGCAGTCCTCACAGGGTCAGGAGGGTATTGCAGCACCAATGCTGCAGGCATGGAAGCAGCAGAGCCTCTGGGGAGCATGTTAGTTGCAGTACTGGCATTACCGTCATTTCTCCCATTCATCACAAAGGAGGAAACTACAGAGCTGGTAGCGCAACCGGCCTCCTCCCCAGCAGTGCCTCTGCTTCCATGCCCACCTCAGAGGTGCTGCAATACCTCCCAGCCCTGCAAGGGCTGTGTATCATGTCAGCCGATATGCAACCAGGGACCATCTTGTTCTGAGGGGGGAAGGGAAGAGAAGGCTGAGGAGATGTCAACATCCTGCTCCCATGTCCCAGCTGAGGTGGGCCCTCCCCCTCCAACTGCCACCCCACAGTGACCACGGACCATCTTGCTCTGAGGGTAGGAGAGAAGAGAGATGAGTCAAAGCTTAAAGAGCAAAATAAGTAAAGATGTAAATGTGTTGCTTATAAGCAAACTTATGCTTTTATGTAAACCACTTTGGGAGGTTTGCCTGAAAAGCGAGATATAAATGCCAAATATAAATATACGTAAATATCGACTTGAACGACAGTCAAATGCTACAGTGAAGATTGGGCAACTTTTGGAGTATTCAGACCATGTCTGGAAAATAGTGAGCATCACATTCTGCAGAAGAGAATTTGGGGAACAATGTTCACTTCAGCTCTAGACTGTTTTAGTACCTGCTAGCTGTAAAGAGGGGGCTGAGGAGACAGAGAGACCTGTGCCTTGCCTGAGGCTAGCTGATAAGCTTGTGGGTAAAATGAGACACGAGACCAGAATTCCCAGAACATCACTGTCAAGTTTAGCCTACACTCTATGATACCAGCTCTCTCTTACTGCCTCCATATGCCAGGAAATTGGCTAAAACAGGACAATCCTGCAACATACGAAAGCAGTAGCAGCCATCTGCATGGGGCAAGGGGGCAGAAAGGAGCCTCAGGTCTCAGCCTCAGTTCTTTTATCTTTTACTTTTCATGAAGTAGTGGCCTATATGGGTGGGGGCGGGATGGAAAACAAGCAACGGATGCGGTTCGTTCCCAATCTCGCTTCCCATCGTCTTGCTCTCCGACACCTTCCCCGCCATGATGTTAACCCCAGATACAAAGGCTGGTCATTCAGTCAGCTCCCCACCCTGAGCGTGTGACCAACCCACAAGCCTGGGGTTAATGTCCTGACACAGGAAGCAAAGGAGTGTCAGTGGCCGGTGGGGTGGGAGAGAGGAAAGTGGGGAGGACCCTCATCTGTAGCTTGTTTTCTGCCCCCTGCCCACCCGTCCCACCCATACAGGCCAATGCTGTCTGAAAGAGAAAAGGTCTGAGGAGGATGTAATAAGAGTGAGAATAAGCCTTCCATGATTTGTTTATTGATTTATTCATTCATTCATTCATTAGATTTGTATACCGCCCTTCCAAAATGGCTCAGGGCAGTTTACAGCATGATAAAAACAATTCAAACAAGTTAACAATTAAAATTAAACTATTAACTATTAAAGTTAACTATTAAAATCAAACTATTAAAACACAATAAAACCAATTAAACAGCTAAAAACCCTGGAAATGAGGGCAACAATTTAAAACAATTTAAAACAGTTAATCATTTAAAACCCTAGAAGGCCAGGCCAAACAATGCTCTAGGGAAGGGAGAAGGGGGGTAACAGAAGTCCCCTATAGGGATTTCTCTGTGCATGCGCATTGCACTCCCATGGGGAAAGAGTAGACACAAATGCATTCTTTTGCAGTTGGCGATTCATCATGTTTTCAGAGAGTGCTTTCCCTTTCAAGTGCCAAATAGCACATTAAGCAGCTCATTTCTCCGAATAAGCCTTCTCTACTTCCAAATCTTTGACCTCTACATGAGAGGACCCAATGGGTCGGCTTCTTTCCAGGTCACTTGTTTCAGGAAGCAGCAAATTAGTGTCTATAACAAGAGGTTTGTCTCAAGAAGCTTTTACCTATTGTGTATTCTTGTGTTTTCAAAAACAGCCTAAACAAGAATTTTGGAGAGAGAAAATATGAGTGGGTTATCAGGGAGGAGCCAATTCTGGAGCAGATTTGTAAGCGCTTAGGTGAGAATAGCATGGCAATTTTGCATCCAAAACAAAATCAGCCCAAACAAGGATGTGATGCAATGACTCCACAATTGCTCAGGCTCTGGAAATTCCTCTGGAAAAGGATGTTCTATGGCTGTAGTAGACTCCACACAGGATGATGCCTCAGTTACTTTGCATCCTTGCTGTATAGACTTGGCAGGCACACAGAGATGGTAAAGTCAAAACAGTTTCAGATGACCTTAAAAATTGCACAGGCCACATCAGAGATGGCTGACAAATATAAATATCGATTGATTTTGTGCACAGTTGCTGAACTATGTATGGGTCATTATGAAGTCTTGGGACTACAAAACCAATAATGCAGTATAAAAGTAGGTGTGATAACTCTGTGTAAAAGCATACATTCTGAAGTGTGTTTGTGCATGTGCAAATTCCTTCCATGAATTATAAGAACATAAGAACAGCCCTGCTGGATCAGGCCCAAGGCCCATCTAGTCCAGCATCCTGTTTCGCACAGTAGCCTACCAGATACCAGAATTATGGATGCCTGAATGATTTTGTTTGTTTGTTATATTTGAACACTGCCCCAAACTTCCGCCTCTGGGCACTTTATAGCAAATAAAACAAATTGAAACAAAAATTAAAACCTTAAAACAATTTGAAATGACAAGGCTAGTTAAAAAGCTTGGGTGAATAAATGTGTCTTTAGAGACAGATAAATATGGCAGTGGAACTTTAATTGTAACTCAGTATAGCATTTTTATATTTTATGTGTACAGTATTTACTTTTTTCATCGACAGACAGACAGAAGCTGTTACCTGCCTTGAACTTTCAGGCTGGAGTGGTTACAGATTTGGACAAATCATCATTTGTTAGCCTACCTTCCTTAAGGAAAGTAAGTTTATGAGATCATCCTACTCTGTGTGTGCCCTTGTTTGTGTGCCTTCCCATCAACTTCACAATGCCTGAACCGATTTGTACCAAATTGGGGACAGTTATAATGATGCATTGGGACACCCCAAAAGCATAGTTTGTGATGATGTCATCGACCCCCAATTCAAGATGGCAGGTGCATGAATATTTCAGGCAGAAGTGGGCTAACTTGTGAAGATGGTAATTCTCAGTTAAGATAACAGTATAAGGAAAGTAAGAAGATTAGCTCTTACCAGAACTTCTTGTTAATTTTTCTTTTTTCTTTTTAACGATTAGGGTTAGGTTTTCCTTTTTAAAAAATGCATGCCTGTGTCATTTATTCTTCTGCCATGCATTTAAGAAGCATAACGTAATGCCACTGTGCAAGTTATTGTTGCCTAATTGCTCAACAGTATCATTTTAACATAAGAACATAACATAAGAACAGCCCAGCTGGATCAGGCACAAGGCCCCTCTAGTCCAGCATCCTGTTTCACACAATGGCCGACCAGATGCCTCTGGGGAGCCCACAGGCAAGAGGTGTGGGCATGCCCTCTCTCCTGCTGTTGCTCCCCTTCAACTGGTATTGAGAGGCATTGTGCCTCTGAGGCTGGAGATGGCCCACAGCCATCAGACTAATAGCCATTGATAGACCTGTCCACCATGAATTTGTCTAAACCCCTTTTAAAACCATCCAAGCTGGTGGCCATCAACACACCCCATATCAAGGAATCCCATAGATTAATTATGTGCTGCGTGAAAAAGTACTTCCGCTTGTCGGTCCTAAATTTCCCAACCTTCAGTTTCATGGGGTGACCCCTGGTTCTACTGTTGTGAGAGAGGGATAAAAATTTCTCACTGTCTACCCTCTCTGCTCCATGCATAATTTTACACACTTTGATCATGTCTCCCCTTAGTCACCGCTTTTCCAAGGGAAAGAGCCCCAGATGCTGTAGCCTAGCCTAACAAGGAAGGTGCTTCAGGCCCCTGATCATTTTGGTTGCCCTCTTCTGCACCTTTTCTTGTTCCACAATATCCTTCTTAAGATATGGTGACCAAAGCTATACACTGTACTCCAGATGTGGCTGCACCATAGATTTGTAGAAGGGCATTATAATATTAGCATTTTTATTTTCAATCCTGCTCCTAATGATTCCTAACATGGGAGTAGCTTTTTTCACAGCTGCCGCGCACTGAGACAACACTTTCAATTAGCTGTCCACCACAACCCCAAGATCTCTCTCCTGGTCAGTCACTGACAGCTCAGATCCCATCAGTGTATATGCGAAGTTGGTGTTTTTTGCCCCAATGTGCATCACTTTACACTTGCTTACATTGAACCGCACTTGCCAGTTTGTCCCCCAGTCTCCCACTTTGGAGAGATCTTTTTGGAGCTCCTCACAATCCATTGTGGATTTCACTAGCCTTAATAGTTTAGTGTCATCTGCAAATTTGACCACTTTGTTGGTCACTCCAACTTCTAGATCATATATGAACCAGTTAAAGAGCACTGGTCCCAGTACCGATCCCTAGGAGACCCCACTTCTTACCTACCTCCATTGTGAAAACTTGTTATTGTTATTTTTGTTAGAAGTTATTCGTTACAAGGTATTGTTGCCTAATTGCTTAACTTTATTATAACCCCTGCTAACTGAGAAGAGAGAGAGACACCTTTTAAAGTGGTGATTCTGTTATATATAGCAGGGGGAGAGCAACTGGCCCCATCCAACCCCAGCACAGCATCCCTCCAGTGTAGGGGCGTAGCTAGGGGAAAGGAGGCCCATGTTCACCGCTCTCTTCGGCAGCCCCTCGCTGGAGATAATGAAAAAGAAAGGAAAAGCGGAGAATAAGAAAATAGGCGGAGATAATGAAGAAAATAGGAAAGGGTGGAGCTGGGGGGGGCCTCAGGAGGAGGGGAGACCAGGGTTATTTGATCCAATTTGCTCAGTTATAGCTAAAGCCCTGCTCCAGGGGCTGTTGCTGGTATCTGCCTTGTGTTTCTTTTTCAGTTGTTAGCCCTTTGGGGACAGGGTACCATCTTATTTATGTATAATTTATTTTTCCATGTAAACTGCTTTGAGAACTTTGCTCGAAGAGCTGTTTATAAATATTATTACAGAGTGTTGGACTAGGACCGGGAAGACCCGAGTTCAAATCGCCATTCAACCATGAAACTCACTGGGTGACTCTGGGCCAGTCATGTATCTCTCCACCTAACCTACCTCACAGGGTTGTTGTGAGGATAAAAATAAACATGTACACTTCCTCAGAGGAAGAGCAGGATATAAATGTAAATTATAAAATAAACTAATAAATAAAGTAGTAGTAGTAGTAGTATTTGGGGTTGAAGGAGAAGCTTGGTAATAGTAAGAGCAGCCTGACAATGGAGCCAGTTACCAGGGTGAGGGGTGGGAAGGGCTCTCCTCACTGAAGGTCTTTCAGCAGAGTCTGTCGGGGATGCTTTAGTCTAGCTCTAGAATTCTTGCTGTCTAGCAGAGAGCTGGACTAGACCGGCCTTAACTCTGAGATGCCACGAATAATACCTTGAAGGTAGCAGTGCCTGCTGTTTGTTCTACAGACTCTCCAGCTCGCAGTGATTTTTTTATCCCGAGGGTTCTGTTTCATATCATTTGCAAACAGCTTTAACACAGCTCTGGGTAAATAGAGTGTCACCAGAGTTTCAGTCCTTCCTGGGGAATTTCCCCCCTCCTCTGGGCTGTGTAAATGTTTGCCTTAATCTTACCTCTTCCTCTGCCCTGTTCCAAAAACACAATCGCTTTTCACCCCTGTTCCTGCTGCGCAGCAGATCACCCTGTTAATTGCTCCACGGAGGCAAGATCCCAGTGGTCCGGTGCCAAGGTGTCCGATGCCTGCTTTGTATGTATTTGCGATTACATTAACAAGTTATCCGGCCAGGCCGAAAGCTGCTTAGAAAACTAGCTTAACATTAAACAGCAGACTGCTCCACATCGGCTTTGACCAAAAGAAACAGCATTGCCCATCCAATCAGAAGGCCGCTTCTGCTCCTTTGGCATTTTGCAAACAGGAAAACTGGAGTCAAATCCTGTTGATTTATGCACACGTCACTCAGTGCCAAGCATGTACACAGGGGTAGACATCTAGGTTAAAACTTGATTCCCCCTGATTATTTTTCCCACCATCCAAACCGTGTTGTGCTTGGCAAGCAGGCGTCTGGAAAAGGAACGGCGTGCAAAGGCCTGGCTGTGATGTACTGTGTGATATGCTTAAGTGCATTCAGAAAGAACAGCCTGTGTCAGAAAGCTCTTACGTTTCTCGGGTACGCTCCCTCTCTTGTTCAGAAAACTCTGGGAATCCAACTTTTCAAAAAAGCACTTTGTGGGGGTGAACAAACGTGTGTGCAAAATCAATGTTTTGGCAATGTTGAACATTGTGCTCAGGGAACTAAACCCCAAAGGGGATGGCATGCTAAGAACAGATGAACTGGCTTGCTGGGTCAGACCAAAATCCATCTATCTGGTATTCATTATCCAATATCGCCTAACCAGATGACTCTGGGAAACTCACCACTGGAGCTCAAAGGAGATAGGCTGCCCCTGCTGTTTATCCGCAATGTATGCTGAAGAGCAGATAGACTGCCTCTGTGCATGCAGGTTCTATTTGCAATCATTGCTAACTGCAATGGATAGAGCCATCCTCTGTGGATTATCAAACCCAGGGGATCTGAAACTTGTGGACAGCTCCCATCATCCCCAGCCACAATGGTCAAAAGCCATTGTAGCAGGGGATGATGGGCATCATAGTCCAACAACATCTGGAGACCTAAGACTGAGAACCCAAGATCTAACCCCCATTTAAAGCTGTCTAAGCTTTGTGGCCATTACCTCATCTTAGGCCACTGTATTCAGCATTTTTAAAAAAATAAAAAAGAAAGAATTTGTTGATTGATTTTCAAGGCAATGTGCATAGTAAAAGTTACAATAAAAACAAATGCATAATATGCAATAAAAGAGCAAGAATAAAAGCAGCAGTTCATATTGAAAGAACAGAAACTGAGCTAGTATAAAAGAACAGATGATTGCAAGCAGCACTGATACAAGTAAATATTAAAAGGTAAAGTGTGCCATCGAGTTGATTTCAACTCCTGGCAACCACAGAGCCCTGTGTTTGTCTTTGGTAGAACACAGGAGGGGTTCACCATTGCCCTCTCCCATGCAGTATGAGATGATGCCTTTCAGCATCTTCCTATATTGCTGCTGCCCAATATAGATGTTTCCCATAGTCTGGGAAACATACCAGCGGGGATTTGAACCGGCAACCTCTGGCTTGCTAGTCAAGTCATTTCCCCACTGGCTTCAAAGCCTGGGTAAAAAGCAAGGTTTTAAAGCAGTAAACATATCTAAGAAGGGCATTGCATAGGGGCCCTCACTAAGAAGTCCATGTCCCACTCATACAGCAGAGAGGTTTCAGCTGGTGTCAACACACAAAGTAGCCCTGCCCTCATTCAATCTTCTCTGGCAGCAAATGAATTATGCCTAATGAATAAGTTATTGCGCATCATTTCATATACCAGGTGCGTGTGTGGCGGGAGAGCATGGTCCACCAGTAACAGTGACAGCTGGTGGAGGCCGGTGCAGGTGGGTGGAGCAGAAAATGGAGTATCCCTTTAAAGCTCTGCAAAAGCTCCCCTTGCTGCACCCCATGCAAGCAACAAGCCGGGCGTGCACCGCGCCCCCACCACTCAGCTGGCTGATATGCAGGCCAGCTAAGCAGTCAAGGCAGGGTATATGGTTGTCTGTCTGTGTGAGATACCAGGCATTAAAGGCACATCTCATCTTCTGCTCTACCCCCCTGCACCAGCCTCCACTGACCAGTAGACTAGTCTGGCCTCTTGTGCAACTGGCTTGATTCAAACTGGCCCAGGCTTTCATTCAGGAGGCTGGCCAGGATCTTGGAGGAGATGTCTCTGCCACCACCTCGCTGCCTCTGCTAAAAGTATGCAGGGCCCTTTCTCTCACTGCCACAAACACAACCCTGAGCCCTTAGGACAGGGATTAGGGATGCCCTTCTAATCCTTGAACCCTCAAGGATTCCCCTTTACAAATATCCCCAAACGGGCCCACAGCCCGGTTCAGCCTAGTTTGATGGCCAGGCCAGACTCGGTTCATCCTAACCCGAAGCCGGAACAGGCCAGAACAGTTTGAATCTAGTCGAGATTTGAACCGAACCCGCCAGACAGGAGGCTTGCACGTCCCTAGGCCTCTTCTGATAGACCATGTCTTGCTGGGATTCCTGTAAAGTGTACTAGACTGCGAAGA
The DNA here is from genome assembly GCF_027244095.1 of Hemicordylus capensis. NCBI lineage: Eukaryota > Metazoa > Chordata > Lepidosauria > Squamata > Cordylidae > Hemicordylus > Hemicordylus capensis. Next base: position 243,591,813 of record NC_069661.1, on the reverse strand, counting down.
CTTTGGCTTGCTCAACCAGGGCAGTTCTTTATGTGGGCAGACTATGCAGCACAGAGCCCAGGTTCGTTATTATATCTTCCCAGTCACACATCCTGAGCACACAGTTTTGCTTTGTAAATTGAAATCCTATCGGTAGACCTTGGAAATGGTTTTAAAACAAGAACAAAAAATGAGCACAGTCCAGAAAAGACTACAATTCCCAGCAGCGCCCAGAAGGTTGCCAGGATGGGGCTGTATCTCAGTGGCAGAACATCTGCTTAGCAAGCAGAAGGTCCCAGGTTCAACTCCTGGCATCTCCGAGTAGGGCTGGGAGAGATTCCTGCCTGAAACCTTGGAGAACTGCTGCCAGTCAGTGTGGACAATACAGAGCTAGCTCAACCAAGCATCTGACTTGGTATAAGACAGCTTCCTACATTTCTATTACTCCTGGGAAATTAAAGTGTGGGGGGGAACCATGGATAGAGTCTTTTTCAAAGTGAAACTGCACACAAGTCACTGCTCCTTTGCCACTGGGCATCCACCATTCTGAGTCCTGCTGCCCCCTGCTCTGGTAACCTTAAGGGGTTGGGGGAATGCTGGGGGTAGGAACATAGGAAGTTGCCATATACTGAGTCAGACCCTTGGTCTATCTAGCTCAGTATTGTCTTCACAGACTGGCAGCCGCTTCTCCAAGGTTGCAGGCAGGAATCTCTCTCAGCCCTATCTTGGAGATGCTGCCACGGAGGGAACTTGGAACCTTCTGCTCTTCCCAGAGCAGCTCCATCCCCTGAGGGGAATATCTTGCAGTGCTCACACATAAAGTCTCCCATTCAGATGCAACCAGGGCAGACCCTGCTTAGCTAAGGGGCCAAGTCATGCTTGCTACCACAAGACCAGCTCTCCTCTCCTAAGACCAGGTAGGATGGGCCAAAGCGAAGCTTCAGTAGCTGATCTGAAGTCACGTGATCCACTTCAATTCCAGCGAAATCACACAGTCGTTTGATTTGGGCTCAACTGGGCTGAATTTGAATAGCCTGTCAGAGCTTCACACACTCCTAATTCTTAGGGACATATCTTACTCAGTGGCAGGTTTTGCCCCCATCTCAGTACATAAGAACACAAAAACAGCCATGGTGGATCATTTTATCCTGTTTTTATATCTGTTGTATTTTAACATGTACACTGTGTAGGGATGCACGAGTAAGGCAGTATAGAATCATCTCCTCCTCCTCCTCCTCCTCCTCCTCCCCCTTCCCCTCCCCCACCACCACCACATTTATATCCCGCTCTTTCTCCAAGGAGCCAAGAGTAGCGTATATGGTTATGTTTATCCTCACAACAACCCTGTGAGGTAGGTTAGGCTGAGACATAGGTGACTGGCCCAGAGTGAGTTGTTTATTATTGATAAACAAACAAACAAACAAACAAACAAACAAACAAACAAACAAACAAACAGTAAAGCTGGGCTGGGTGCAGATATAATACATGAGTCATGCCACCTAATGGCACAGCGGGAAAATGACTTGACTAGCAAGCCAGAGGTTGCCGGTTTGAATCCCCGCTGGTATGTTTCCCAACTTATCATATTCCCATCCCACATATTTCTTTCCCCACTCCCCCCTTTGTCTCTAAAGCACCCAGCACAGGTCACAATCACACTCAGCCGCCTAGCACAGTGCGGGCCAGTGGTGACCACACCACCCAGGACAGACTAAAGAGGTGGTGTGTGGAGGACCTGGACTTCGGCAGGGCTGGCATGCCCTTGATGGCATGCGGTGTGTCAGCTGATGTCTTTAGGGACATATCTCATTTGACTCTTAGATCCTTACCTCCTAGGAGGGTCATCCTGGTTTTTTAGCTGGCAATCTAGCTGGGGTTAGCATATTCTTTCATCAGTATTGACTGGCTTTGATGAGAAGTGAGTGGTGCCTCCTGAGTCAGCCCTTGGCTGATTCTTTCTCCTAGTGGACCGAGAGGAGAACACTCCTGCTCAGGGCTCTGTCCAGTAACCAGGGGAGGAGAGCTGGTCTTGTGGTAGTGGGCATGAACTGTCCCCTTTGCTAAGCAGGTCTGCCCTAGTTTGAATTGGGATGGGTGAATACATGGAAGATATTCCCATTAGGAGGTGAGGCCATAGCTCAGAGGTAGGGCATCTACATGCAGAAGGCCCCAAGTTCATTCCCTGGCATCTCCGGGTAGGGCAGGGAAAGACCCCTGCCCCAACTGCCCGTAACTTTGGAAAGCCACTGCCTGTCAATGCAGACGATACTGAGCCAGATGCACCAAAGATCCGACTTGGCAGAAGGCAGCTTCCTATGTTTCTAACCAGAATGGTCCTTTCCAAAACTTGACACTGGCAGCCATAATCTAGAGAAACAGTAAACCATGTCTGGAGAGAGAAGTATTAGGCACCGACTCTTGGCCTTCACACTCCAGAGGAAAATGAGGTACCAAACCCAAATCCTATAATCAAGACCATGTTGCTACTTACAAAGTCGACCAATTCAATTTTAAGGAAGTTAACCTGAACACCATCCTGGAAAGGGATCTTTTTTTCCTGTTATTCCTATTCTCCTCCGATTAGAACTTAATAAGACAAAGTTTTGCTTATGTTGCAATGAACACATTGGCTATAGGAGAAATAGTGAGAAGAACTGGCAGAAGCAAAACAACAAAAGTAATGGATTTAATTTCATGTCAGATGATTTCCACAAGCTGTGTAAATAGTGGGGTTTTTAAAAAAGAAGAAAGTGTTTTGGCCTAGAAAGGCTTGAAAATCGACACACTCTGGACATGAAAAAAGCCCAATTCAAGTCCTTGTTAATTTCTCTGGTTTCAACAGGAAAGGAAAGCATGTCCATTGAAATCAAGAGGACTTAGTGTCTAATTCTGCCTGGATCATACTTCAAGGTTTGGGTTTTTAAAGAAGTTTACATCTTGAATTAAGATCACAGTTTCAATTCAGTGGCTGACATCTAGACTGACGCTGTGCTGATACACCAATGTTTTCTGTTGCACAATAGGGGAGGAGTGATTTCCAACAATATTCCATTCCCTCTACTGCTGCCTGTGCCTTCTAAAACTATGTCCCTAAGGGCTGCAGGGCCCTTGGGGACATTATTTCAAGAGGCACAGGCAACTGCAGAGGGAAAGGAAATCTGCCAAATATTGCCCCTCCCCACTTGCACAACAGAAACATACTGGCACATCAATGCAGCATTAGTCTGGAGCATTGTCAGACAGAGTGCCCCAATCTTCCCCTCTACATACACATTATATGTTTTGGTAAACTGCCTTGAGATATGTTGGACATGTTGGATGGGTGGTATAAAAATAGAATGAATGAATAACTAAATATATTTTTATATCATTTCTATCAGGGGCACAGCAAAGTTGAATGGAGCCCTGGAAAGATGCCCCCCTCCCTTGACTGGGAAGTGATGGGGTGTTGTGCCTGTCTTTGAGATGTGTGTGCTTCTAGGCACCTCAGTGGCCACACTCAGCCCCTACCCTCATCGGCCACTCTCTGGTCGAGCAGATGTGGCCTGATGATGTAAGAACATAAGTATAGCCTTGCTGGATCAGGCCCAAAGAGGCCTATCCAGTCCAGCATCCTGTTTCACACAGTGGCCCACCAGATGCCTCTGGGGAGCCCACAGGCAAGAGGCGTGTGCATGCTCTCTCTCCTGCTGTTGCTCCCCTGCAACTGGTATTGAGAGGCATCTTGCCTCTGAGGCTGGAGCAAGTGCAGCCATGGTGGCTCCATGAGGCAGAGCTGCCCCAATCCAGCGAGCACAAGCCTGCCTTAAAATGTTCTCACGGGGGACAGAGCAGCTCTGCCTCTCTGAAATGCCCTGGCTACACCAGCTCAGTGACGTCATCAGGACACGTTGGGTCCATCAGAGAGTGACCGGTGTAAGTCAGGGCCAAGCTCAGCCATCGAGGCAGCCAGAAGTGTTCACATCCTGAAGATAAGCTTTGTGGATGGGGGCACCCAGTGAAGGGGTGCAGGAATCCCCAACACAAGAAGAAGAATCCGTATCAGCTGTAGATCACCACAAAAACATGAAAAGGGCCATTTATTTCCAATGCACTTCAACAGGTCTACTTAGGAGTTTGGGAGGAAAGCATCTTTTCCAAGCAGTCCAGTAAGGAATTCCTTTGAGAAGGATTAGGATTCCTATCGAAATGCGTTGGGACTAAGTGGCCCTTTTCATGCAACTGTTATTGTCTTTGCTTTTGTGCAAGCGCCCCCACCCTAGGTGGGCAGGGGAGGCAACTCTGGACACTCATGGTCCCTGGACATTGCCCCCACCCAAGCTCACAGGTCGCAATGTCCCTGATTTCTATCCCACTTTTCTAGTGGAGGCACCAGGAAAAGAAAAGAAAAAACTGAGAGCAGGCACAGAAAGGGCAGAGTGCATTTAGGGGTGGGTTGTCTCACATGTTAGATTTCTGAAACAGAAATGAGGGGCAAATGGGGGCAAGCCTCTTGTCAGGGGGGGCACTTACCCCCACTGGAGACACCCTTCCAAGGATCTGATGGTGGCATATATGGTAGGCTTGAGCCCGAAACGTTTCGGAGGCCATTATTATTATTATTATTATTTCTTGTTTACACAGTCAGACAGGTGTTATTGAATGGTTGGTTTTATCCAGACATCGAGTCCTTCCCAAGGACCTGGGATACCAGAATTTTATTGTCAATGGTTATAGATATCATCACAGAATATAGGCTGTTCCCAGTAAAGCTGCTTTTTGTAATTGGCTAATGGTGATTTCTGTGGCCCCTATGGTGTTGAGGTGCTCTTCAAGGTCTTTTGGAACTGCACCCAGGGCGCCAATTACCACCGGGATTATTTTGGTCATTATTATTATTATTATTATTATTATTATTATTATTATTATTTACATTTATATCCCGCTCTTCCTCCAAGGAGCCCAGAGCAGTGCACTACATATGTGAGTTTCTCTTTCACAACAACCCTGTGAAGAAGGTTAGGCTGAGAGAGAAGTGACTGGCCCAGAGTCACCCAACTAGTTTTCATGGCTGAATGGGGATTTGAACTCGGATCTCCCTGGTCCTAGTCCAGCACTCTAACCACTACACCACGCTGGCTTATAAAGGCCTCCGAAACATTTCAGCTCCGGGGGCCGTTTCGGTATTTCAGTGCCAGGAGGGGTGGTTCTTTAAGGGTGGGGGAGGGTGCACTCACCCCTCCTGCCACATTTCCCCCACTGGCACTCTGTTATTTTCAACCCCCTCGGAGTGTCAGCATTCCTACCTGCTGCCCCATTGCCCTCATCAGCCGGAAGTGGCTGGAAATACCAATCACGCATGCGCTCATCGCATGCACGCATGTGCACAGCAGACAGGCACACACACGCATGCGACGGGCACGCACATGATCGATACTTCCAGGCACTTCCGGCCAATGAGGGCAATGGGGTGGCAGGGAGGAACGCTGCCGCCCCGAGGGGATTGAAAATAACAGAGCGTCGGCAGGGAAAATGCGGTAGGAGGGATGAGTGCACCCTCCTCTGCCCTTAAAGAACCACCCCAGCCAGCGCCGAAGCACTTTCGGGCACATCCCTAATATACGGTCACCTCCCCACAACATTTACCCTCACAACAGCCCTTTAATATAGGTTAGACAGAGAGTGTGTGTAGCCTAGTGGGCAACATGATGCACAGGGGTACAGAGCCATTGTGCACCATGTCAGGGTTGCAGCAGAGCCGTAAGGGAGTTCTGATACTATAGAAAATGTGAGCTTGCATATTGCCCTATTTTTTGCCTTTGCATATTGTCCCAAATAGGAGAAGTTGCAGCAGCACTGCTTGCACATCTGCATGTCCTCTCCAGCATCCGAGCTGCCTTAAGTGTCTGTAGTAGCCATGATGTGATATGCAATGGCTCTATACAGCTGTGCATCATACGGGTGACAATATACCAAAATGAGGTGAAAATTCACATTTATTGGACTACCAACTGATTGTGCAGAGCAACCCTTAGTTTTGATTCCAGAGCATGCTCCTATGACTTAAAAAAGTTAGCATCCAAAGGAACCGACAGACTGTGACTTCTGACAGCTCTTTGTAGCAGGATAACAGTGGGAGAAACAGGCTCTTGGAAAGAACTCAGGATGTAGTAAAGTGTGCCACACTGACACCTCCCACACTGAAATTTACAGTGCGTCAGCACAAAATAAAAGTTCAAAATAATTAGATTGTTTTAAAATGCCTGGATTTCTGGATGTAGCATAAACAGCCCAGCTGGTCAAGCCAATGGTCCATCCAGCCCAGCATCCTGTTTCCAACAGGGGATAGCCAGATGGCTCTAGAAAGCCCCAAAGCAGGGCGCAAAGGCAACAGCCCTCTCTGTTCTCAGCATTTGGTATACGGAGATATAGCAAATGCCCATGCCTCGGGACATGGAAGCTCTTCAGTGCTATCCTGCCTAATAGCCATTGAGAGATCCTTCCACTGAATTTGTCCCTGTTTTATTGCTGCTGGCAATGCAATTGCATTGCTCATTTATTTTACTTTTTTAATAATAATAATAATAATAATAATAATAATAATAATAAAAATAAACCAGTCAATAACACCTGTCTGACTATGTAAATAAATAATAATAAACAAAAGAAAAAACAACAAAAAGAGAAGGAATAGAACTGGCCAATGGAAGCAACATCAAGAACCTGGAAGAGAAAAAACACTAAAAATACTTGGGCATTCTCCAGGCTGATAACATTGCACACACTGAAGTTACACAAATACAAATTCACAAATACTAAACAAAACAGGACTTAGATAGCAAACATCTAAAACATCAAGTCAAATCAACCATCTGCTGTACATGGACGATTTGAAGTTGTATGGAAAGTCCCAGTCAGAAATTGAATCACTGCTAAATACTGTATATTCAATAGCGATATAGCAATGGAGTTTGGACTAGACAAGTGTGCTGCATTAATAATGAACAGAGGGAAAATAACAAAAACAGAAGGAATAGAACTGCCCAATGGAAGCAACATCAAGAACCTGGAAGAGAAAGAACATTACAAATACTTGGGCATTCTCCAGGCTGATAACATTGCACACATTGAAGTTAAAAGAATAATTAGAAGTGGATACATCAGGAGAGTTAGAAAAATCCTCAAGTCCAAACTCAATAGCGGGAACACCATACAAGCCATAAACAACTGGGCTATACCTGTTATCAGATACACTGCAGGAATAATAGACTGGACCCAGGCAGAGCTAGAGACGCTAGATCGTAAGACCAGGAAAATCATGACCATCAATCATGCTCTGCACCCCCGCAGTGATGTAGATAGCTCCCTCGCAGCTCAGGTGGAAGAGGAATGCTGCAAGTCCATCAAACAGTAGAGAAGGAGAAAAGAGGCCTTGAAGAATATATCAAGCACAGTGAAGAAGATGCACTTCAAATGGTCAATAACGCGAAACTATTCAACACCAATGAAACAAAGCAGGCCTACAAGAAAGAACAAGTCAAGAACCAAGCAGAAAAATGGAAAAAGAAGCCCCTGCATGGTCAATATTTGCACAATATAACCAGAAAATCAAACATCACTAAGACCTGGCAATGGCTCAAGAATGGCAACTTGAAGAAAGAAACAGAGGGTTTTATACTGGCTGCACAAGAACAGGCACTAAGAACAAATGCAATAAGAGCAAAAGTCGAAAAATCCACAACAAACAGCAAGTGCCGCCTTTGTAAAGAAGCAGATGAAACCGTGGACCACCTAATCAGCTGTTGTAAAAAGATCACACAGACTGACTACAAACAAAGGCATGACAAAGTAGCAGGGATGATACACTGGAACATCTGCAAAAAATACAAGCTACCTGTAGCCAAAAATTGGTGGGACCATAAAATTGAAAAAGTTGTCGAAAATGAAGATGTAAAAATATTATGGGATTTCCATCTACAAACAGACAAACATCTGCCACACAATACACCAGATATAACTGTAGTCGAGAAGAAAGAAAAACAAGTTAAAATAATCGACAGCAATACCAGGGGATAGCAGAATAGAAGAAAAAGAAATAGAAAAACTCACAAAATACAAAGATCTACAAATTGAAATTGAAAGGCTGTGGCAGAAAAAGACCAAAATAATCCCAGTGGTAATTGGTGCCCTGGGTGCAGTTTCAAAAGACCTTGAAGAGTACCTCAACACCATAGGGGCCCCAAGAATCACCATCAGCCAATTATAAAAAGCAACTTTACTGGGAACAGCCTATATTCTGCGACGATATCTATAACAACAGAAACAACATTGACCATAAAATTCAGCCATCCCAGGTCCTTGGGAAGGACTCGATGTCTGGATAAAACAAACCAGTTAATAACACCTGTCTGACTGTGTAAATAAATACCAGTAATAATAATGCGGTCTTGCAGATCCTTGAGATATATTATAAATAAAAAGAAATAAAAGAAATAAATCATCCTTTCTTTAAAATGTAAAACAAATTAGCGGCTGTCACCACACCTTGTGGCAGTTAATTCTAAAAGTTAATTGTGTGCGATGTGAAGCACACATGCACACAAGGGGTGTGTGTAGGAGCGAAGGAGCCAAAACTGTTGCAAAGTACAGGTTTTGCAAACAGAAGACCCCAAGTTCAATCCCTGGCACCTCCAGATTAAAAGAAGAAAAAAGGAGAAGAGAGCTGGTCTTGTGGTAGCAAGCATGAATTGTCCCCTTTGCTAAGCAGAATTTAGCAAACCCTGGTTTGCCTTTGAATGGGAGACTACATGTGTGAGCACTGTAAGATATTCCCTTTAGGAGATGGGACCACTCTGGAAAGAGCATCTGCATCCTTGCATGCAGAAGATTCAGAGTTCCATCCCTGGCATCTCCAGATAGGGTGTTGCGATTTTGCCATGGACATTGTCTTAGTTCTTTATATGGGGCATGCTTGTATATATTTGAATGTGTCTAGGTACTGGCTTGGGATTGGAGTCCCCGTGTTTGTTTATCTCCTCCTCACTTACTGTCCTAAATTCAAACTGAAAGGTTCTCCTCTCTCTGCATAAGAGACGCTTAGTCTGTTTATTGTTTTCTTAGCCTATTTCATTTTTTATTTAATTAATTAAATTACATTTTTTAAATTTAATTTATATACCGCTAACTCCAAAAGCTCTAGGCATTTGGAGTCTACTTTTTAGTTAGTAATAAATATCAAACTCTTGTTTTTCATTTAATGCTGGCTTCGTACTTATAGAGAAAAGTAATTTCTTGGCAACATAGGGCTGAGAGAGACTCCTGCCTGTAACCTTGGAGAAGCTGCTGACAGTCTCTGTAGACAATGTTGAGCTAGACGGACTGATGGTCTGACTCGGTAGAAGGCAGCTTCCTATGTTCCTAATCAGGTAGAGAATGATGGGAAGGACCCCTGCCTGTGACTCTGGAGAGCTAGTGCTAATCAGAGCACAGAACAATGGGCTAAATAGACCAATGGTGAGATTCTGTGTTGCAGATTGCCTCTAGTTTGGTTACCTCCCACACCCCAGTATTTGACATGATACGCAAGTCCTACAGAAATGATGAGACTTGTGACACCGCGGCTGTGCAGACCTGGAAGGAACTGACACACTGTAGAGAACTGGTGGTAGCTCAATCAGCATTATTGTATTTCTTCCCATTGCTGCAAATGGGAAGAACTGCAGTAACACTAGTACTGGCACTGCTAATTCCCGACAAATGGCACCACTGCTTCCAGATCTGCAGCAGCACCACTGTGAGTCCTATTGCCTCTGAACTGCTTGAGTGTCATGTTAGCCATTTGCTTCATACTATATCAGGAAACTATAGTGTGCACAGCTCCAGCAGAGAATATCCTGCTAGGTACAGTATAGTATTAACAATTCAGAACCCAAGGGGGAAAGCTCCTTTAAAAAACATCAGTTTACTTATGATTATTGGCTGACATTCTCTGCAGCCCTCCAGTGATGCAAGGAGGGCCAGGGTTGCAGCTAGGTAATTTTGGACCCTGGACTTATGGGGTAGAGAGGAAGAGGTATAGCTACACACACCAGAATATTTTCTATCTATCTATCTATCTATCCATTTATTTATCATATTTATGTACCGCCTGATATGTGTATCTATAAGCAGTGTACACAATTTAAAACACAACAAATATAAAACAGAGTAAAAACTATTAAAACAACTCAGAAGTGTGTGTGTGTGGGGGGGGGAATTCATGAGATTAAAACAATTAAACAGTTTACAATTAATTTCAGTTAAAAGCCTGAGAAAACAGGTGTGTCTTGAGGGTCTTCCTAAAAGCAATCAGAGATGGAGATGCTCTTATTTTGATGGGTAGCATATTCCAAAGCCCTGGGGCAGCCACAGAAAAGGCCCAGTCCTGAGGGAATATGCTCAGGGAAAGGTTGGTTTTTAAAAATATATATATTCTTAGAAGAAATTCTGAATAACATTGACCTGCAGATACCAAATTTTGCATGGACAATCCTGCCACTTAAATTGGCTGAATGCACTACTTTTTACTCCAAAATATCAGCCTACCTTCCTTTCACTATAATCTTAACTGATAGCTATCATCTTCACATGTTAGCCCATTTCCTCCTCAAACATTCATGCATCCATCACCTTGAATGGGGTGAATGACATCATCAAAACTATGCCACTGAGGTGTCCCTACAACACTACCAAATTTGGTCCAAATCAGTTCCCACTTGTGCCTCAAACATTCCTGTATCCACCATCTTGGATTGGGGCAGATGACTTCATCACAAACTACATCGTTGAGGCATCCCTGTGTGTCCCTACAACTGTTCCAAATTTGGTTCAAATCAGTCCAGGCACTGTGAAGTTGATAGGGACACACACACACACACACACACTCATGGATGGACACAGAAACAGACACATGGGCATGGACACAGACATACACAAAGCTGGGTGATCTTATAATTTTACTTTCCTTAAGAAAATTAGGCTTAAATGGATTGTTAGGGATGTGCACCTGCTCTCTGCTGCCCCATCAGCTTCCTGCTGGGTTGGTGTGATCCCCTAGAAGCCCCTCACAGCATCAGCATGCACATGGCATCTGCACATATGCGGGTGCCATTTGTGTGGTCAGCATGGTGTTGAACCCAAGTATTCAAATAATGAGAGAAGGAGAAATATTTCTCTTCATCCTCTTTCAACACACCATTTATGATGGCAGCTCCTGATGGCATTGACTCTTAGCACCAGCAACCCTATTTTAGCAATCACCATCATGAAGCTCCTTCATTGTCTTTTCTCTAGCCTAGACTAAGAAGCCTCAGAAACTTGAGTCTGAACTTGAGCAAGCAGGACTGAATCAACCCTGGCTTGAAAGAAAAATCCTGTGAGAAACACAGAGAGATATACCATAAGATTATGTGCACCAAATTAATGCCAGCAATACTTGAGAGTTATAACACCAATGTTCCTCAAATATATAATCCGTTCCTGTTAAGCCTGCATAAAAATTACTTAAAACCAAAAGATGCCTCTGCTTGTTTCTGGTATAAAGGAATTACGGGAGGAGAAAAGATACATAGAAGTTGCCTGCAAGATGCTGCTAAATACCGTTTGCATGCAGGGGAGCAACAGCAGGAGAGTGGGCAAGCCTACACTCCCTGCCTGTGGGCTTCTCGGAGGCATTGGTGGGCCACTGAAACAGGATGCTGGACTAGATAGGCTTTGGGCCTGATCCGGCAGGGCTGTTCTTGTGTTCTTATGACGATATTAATTAGCAGTACTCCCTTACCTGTGCACTTCCACTGTAGCCAGGGCAGATAAAGAAATCTCCCCTCCTGAGCCCTCTCTAAAAGGTAGATGCGTAGCAGATGATCCTGCTCCCCACCTCCTTCTTTGCTTTTTGCACACGGATGAACATTGGGAGCGTGCACCACTCCCGGAGCTTGGTACAACACTTGTACAACTCGGTTAATGGTGGTTTGAACAATCCTACTGTCTGAGAAGGGCTACTATGACAACAACATTGTGTACCAACTGTATCCCCAAAACCATCTTCAAAGGCAGCCCTGAGGAGAAGAGCCCTCTGGAGAAGAACATTGCAATAATCTGATCTGGATCTAACTATACAATGGAGGCCAACCAGTGGCTTAACAAGAATTCCAGCAGCCATCACAACAATTTTGTTAAATTAAATTTGAAGACCTCGATGAAACAATCCAACATTATCTGTCCCAGATAGGTGGCAGTACCAGAGTGAGAAATAGCCACAACATTCGCCATGGGTTTCTATATTCAGACATTGCTGTTGAGCCATAGCTCATGAGTTTGGGTGAAACTGACCAAGAACAGCTTTAACAAAGGCTAGATCATTCCCTGTTAGGCCTGCACAGGCAGGGCCGTTATGTGTGGCTTGCACTGTAGAACCATTAAACCAAAACAGATTTCTGGCCCCCCAAAGGCCAGCTGAAATGGGGGAAATATTGATTAATGTGTCTTAAATGGAAAGTGGATGGGGATCAAAGAACAGCAACTACAGCGTTTAACACTCACCATCCCTTTTAAAATCCAAAATTCCTTTGAAGTGCAGCAGAGCATCCGGCCATTAGGCGCACCGAAATTGGAAAGTGGTGGAGAACATTAAAGGCCAAGCAGCATTGCCTCAAGCGGCCAGCAACACGCACTTGGGATCTTGGAAACTGTTTTTCAAATGACCAGCTGGAGACCTACTGCAGCAAATGATGTTGAGATATAATGTAGCATCCTTAGATAATCCAAATCAAAAAACGGTAAATGGGGTTCGGCCTCGCATGTGCGTCAAGCTACCCGTACAAGATTGGCTTCACTGTCGCATTTTTTTTTTTTGTACAAAGGAATAAGGGGAACACAAATCAAATGGATGGCAGCAAAGCATCACAACTGCAGAGTACAGAGCAGTGATCCTCATGATGTTTCAAGCAGGGACCACATTGGCCAAAAAGAAAAAAAAAAGAGTCATGTGAGCGCCATCATGTGATTTTAATTGTTTTTAATTGTTTAATGGGTTTAGTTTTGATTTTAATTGTTAATAAATTTTAATTGTTTTTATTTTTTGTAAACTGCCCTGAGCCATTTTTGGAAGGATGGTATATAAATCAGAGAGAGAGAGAGAGAGAGAGAGAGAGAGAGAGAGAGAGAGAGAGAGAGAGATGCACATGTGACACCTTTGCTCTTTCAGCTGCACTGGTTGCCTATTGATTAGGTTTAAGGTATTAACTTTAACATTTAAAGCCCTACACAGTATGGGCCCTCCATACCTCCGGGACCGCCTTGTTCGATATGTTCCTCGCTGGGTCCTGAGATCGGCCACAAGTAATACCTTGGTGATCCCGGGCCCTAGGGATATTAAACTGCAATCAACAAAAGCCAGGGCCTTCTCAGTGGTGGCTCCAGCTCTATGGAACAGTCTCCCAGATAATATCAGAGTTCTCCATGATCTGTTGGCTTTCCATAAGGCATGTAAGACTGAAATGTTCTATCGGGTGTTCATTTGCTGAGATAGCTGGTCGTAGAGTGCTCTTGTAATCCATGGTTACTATGTCATGTGGAATGAGTACTGTATGGGGCTGGGGTTATGACGTTATGTAAGATGTATTTTATAGAACTGTGTTGCTGTGTATGTTATTTTATTGTCAAATTTTAATTATAAATACACCAACACAGTGGCTAGGTTTTGTTATATTTTATGTAAATTACGTTCTGTTGTGTGTGATAATGTTTCTGGTCAATGACCGAAATAAAGTATGTTCTGTTCTGTTATTGTTTGTAAGCTGCCCTGAGTCCTATGGGAGTAGAGCGACATATAAATCTAACTAGATAGATAGATAAATAGATAGATGTGAGAGACTTTCGCCCAGTAGAGGCTTCCTTCAAGAGAAATTGAGTCCTCTCAGGCTCGACTGCCATCTTGGGTGGTACACACGGAGTGCTTTCCCCATAGAGTTCTTTGGGGGAAATGCTAGGAAGGACTATTTATGTACCTATGTATGCATTGTTAGAGTTTTTATACCACCTTTCATTAAAAACAATCTCAAGGCAGTTTATAAAACATGTAACACAATATAAAACTATTCAACTGCCAAATTAATCAAAATATTAAATTTTTATGAACCAGAAATTCGCCGAGATATGCTTTAAACAGTTCCTGGCTTAGAAACAAATATTGTCCCAAAACGCATTGCACTAAGAGTCATCCCCAGGGACTTTTACACACAGTAGGCTTTACCGTGAGTTTACTGGGAGGCTTTACTGCGAACCCGAAGTTGTCCCCCCGAAACGACACAAATAGTGGATTTTTTTTTACCCCAGATGCAAATCAGACTACACTCGAAAAACCCGAATTGTATGTGAACTGCTCCCCGATAACTCGCAGGGACTTCGGGGTAAATCTGGCTGATATGTGAACGCACTCCCTCCATTCTGGAGGAGATGCGAGTTAAAGGGCTTTAAAAGCCCTGTGTGAAAAACTTCCTGGTAACTTCTAATAGTTTGAATATATTGTTCAAAGGCCCTGAACCCAGGTGCTGCTGGCCCTGGGTATTCTGGGGGAGACTGGCAAGGGAGGGGAGCCATGCCTCTGCTGACCCCTCTCCATGGCCTCTGCCAGCACTCATAATTAGTGAATTAGTCCCCTCCCACCTGCTCTTCTACCCTTAGGGAAGCACACTGACCCTTTCCTAATAAAGGGGAATCCTCACTGGATTCCGCTATACCAGTGGAGCTGTGAGCCAGCTCGGTTTGAACTTGATCCGGGATCCAAAGCCGAGCTGCGCTGGGTTCACTCGAATCCAGAAAACCTGATTTGGTGCACATCCCTATTCTGAAGTAGGTCCTGGAATCCTTGCTCAGGATGCTGCATAAGGGTATTTTCCCAGCATTGGTAAGATCTTCTATAGCGCATATTTCAGGCATGATGCAGCCGGGCAATATGTGCCTCTGAATGAAAAAGGTTGGGAAACTGTATGCCAGACTATATGCCAGTGGTTCCCAACCTATGGTCTCTGGACCGCAGGTGGTCCGTGGGTGGAGAGTGGGAGATAACATAATAATAATCAACATCAGCCTTCTCATTAGGTAAGAGTTACCTTTTTCCCACTGGTAGGGCTGCTGCAGGTAAATGTACTGTAACAAATGCAATATGCTTATGAGTGAGCATAATACATTATCAGAAATAGCTACATTTTTAATACCTCTTGATATATAAGTTTGACTCTGCTGAGCCATAGGCTATGTTCAAAATGTTCAAAACACCGTGCTTACGTGGCGGTCCAGAAAAGCTTTCAATGACAATGTAATGGTCCACATAATGGAAAATGTTGGGAACCATTGCTCTATGCCACATAACCACTTTTAAAAACCTGGTTTGGATGCAGTCAGGTTCATTCTAATACAGGCACATGAGCATTTTGAACAACTATACCCAATGAATGCCTCGTTAATGGTTCCATGTGAACCTGGAGATACTGAATACATTGCCACAGGACTCTGTTCTGGGCCATAAAACATTTTTATAGATGACTTAGATGAGCAGTACAGGTGATTATCAGATCTAAAGATGACTTGAGGAAAGTGTGTGTGTGTGTGTGTGTGTGTGTGTGTGTGTGTGTGTGTGTGTCTAATACCTTAGAAGACAAAATTATCTTTACCAGCTTCTACACTGAGCCAAAAACAACATCAACTTCAACAGAGACAAATGCCAAGCCGTGCATTTGGCAAGCATCTAGGTGTCTTCGTGGACCACAGTTTGAACATGAGCCAGCAGTGTGATGCAGCAGCTGAAAAATCCAATGCAATCATAGACTGCATTAAAAGTGGCATAGTGTACAAATAATGAGAAGCAATGTTCTGTATAACTTCTGTATTCTGTATTCAGACCTCACCTGGAATACTATGTACATTGTTCTACACTCTATTTCTTTTTAGCCCCTCCCTTCACATCTTAACCATAAGTTCCATCTGTACTGACCTGAACCATGGTTAATGATAACAAGTGTTATAAGGACATAAGAAGAGCCCTACTTGAACAGAACAAAGCCCCATCTAGAATAGCACTCAGCTTCTTCTCACAGTGGCCAATTAGTTGCTTCTGGGAAGTCCACGAGAGGAGATGATGGCAACACTCTTCTGCTATTGCTTGCCAGCAACTGGACCCACTACCTCTGAGCCTGGAGGTAGCTTCTCTCTACTTATAAATGGCTTCATGACTAGAAGCCATTGATAGATGTACAGTGTATATTGGAAAGAATCACCCCCTTTGATAGACCTTAAATTCTGGTTCCCTTACATCCTGAAATGAAAACACAAAGAAAATTCCCTTCACCAGCTGTACTTATCCAATGCAACCTATAACATCCAACTGAAAAACATCACAATTACAGTCCAGAAAAAGTGTCAGAAACAAAAAACAAGAATTACTGAGATTGAAAAAGGATCAACCCCCCCCCCCATGTCAATATTTTGTTGAACCACCTTTTGCTTTAATAACAGCCTTGAGTCTGTTGGGATACTTCTCCATCAACCTTGCACATCTAGACGGAGCAATATTTGCCCACTCCTCCATACAGAACTGTTCAAGTTCGGTCACATTGGATGGTAGGTGTTGGTGGACTGCTATCTTCAAATCTCCCCACAGATTTTCTATGGGATTTAGGTCTGGGCTCTGACTGGGCCACATGAGGACGTTCACTTTTTTCTCCTTCAGCCACTGTGTGGTCAATTTTGCTGTGTGCTTCGGATCGTTGTCATGTTGAAAAGTGAATCTTCTGCCCACCCTCAACTGTCTGGCATTGGGTAGCAGGTTTTCTTCCAGAATCTGACAGTATTTTGGCCCATCCATTTTTCCTTCTACCCTAACGAGAGCCCCAGTCCCTGAGGCAGAGAAACACCCCCACAACAGGATGCTGCCACCTCCATGCTTCTATTATCATGGAAGGTGGACCATGGACCATGATTCTCATCATAAACAGGGCTTGCAAATACTGGTTAAGAGAGAACCTGGTTAGCATACATGCAACTCTTCACCATGGTTATGGCTGTCAGGCAAAGGGCAGAGGGGATTGACACTCAAGAAAGGAGGGTTTGGGGAGGAGAGCCTGAGCCCAAGGTTGGCTCCTAATCTCTTAACTTTGTCTAGAAACTAGACTGGTTACATCTATGTTGGGCTAAAAATACAATGCAGTGAGGTGAGTCTCACGATCAGTGAGACTCGCTGGGAAGGAGTTTGCGGGGAGAGCAGGCTTAGCCCGCTCTCGCAGACAAGCAGGAAAGCAGCCCTCGGTGGCCAGATCGGCTGCCCACACAACTGCTGGGTCCGTCACGGAGCCGGCGAGGGCTGCAGGGATCAGGGGCCGCGTGGCCCCTGGAAGTTCCAGGATGCCCCCAGGGCCAGGAGGCTTGTTTCAGCCTCCTGGTGGGGGGTCTCCTCATGTGTTGCCGCAGAATGGAAACACACAACCTAAAAGATGGGGTTAGCGGAGTGCTCGCTCCACCAACCTTGTCTAAGGGGAGGGGGAATTAGGAGGGTTTGCTGCCGGGAGCCGCACAGCTCCCGTGGCAGTAGACGATTGGGCAAAAGTGGGCTAGGCTCCTTTAGCCCACTTTTGCCCGATCTTGAGAATTCCCTGAGAACCTGCACTATTTTGGAACTTCTGCATGCGCAATGGTGTTGCTGGATCATAATGAGTGAGTGAAAATTCAAATACAGAACCTGGAATATATTTCCCCCCCGGATGACACAGAACCATTAGCATAACCATAATTGGGCAGATGTGTTCTAAGAATAAACTGCCCCTGATCCCCCCCTCCGAGGGCCCCTCACCTGGCTGCCTCCCTCCTCTCACCCACCCCCCACCCAGATTACCTGTCACCTCCACGGTTGCCTTGCCCCACAAAGCTTGCAGTCTGTGTGCACAGTTGGCTTGCTACGCTTCACCAGCAGCACACACAGACAGCAGCACACACAGTGGGGCAGGGCAGCTGCAGAAGTGACAGGCACTCCGAGGTGCGAGTAGGGTTGGGGAGGGGGAAGCATGAAGGTGAAAGGGGGTGAACAAGGACAGTGAGCAACATTGCTATGTCTCTGCACAAAACACTGACTTGTAGCAGGCCAGATCCAGGAGAAACTTCAAGAGGGCCTTTGATTTCTCCAGAATCATGTTTCTGCTTCATACAGAGAAATCAGAGGCCACATTCACACGTAACACGGAACCACAGTTGAAGGGGCCAGAAGTTCCACTAGCATCACAGCTGAATGCATGCAATTGAGGTCCCACACGGTGACGTACCCGAGGTTGAAGTTTTCTGCCTCCAGTCTGAAGCCTTGGGTTGTAGTGAGTTTTGTCGCTGCAGCCTGAGATTTGACCTTAGAACCAGAGAGGAAGGAGGCAGTTGCTGGATCATAATGAGGTTATGATTGGCTGTGTGGTCTGTCTTTCATGGGAGAAGGAAGCCTGCACAGCCATTTCCCCCTCTTCTGTCTTGCTGATTGCAGAGAGGGAGCTCTCCATTATATCCGAATTTGAACGGGAGAGCGGGGGAAGGAAATGGGACCATGTTTCCATTGGACCCACATTTCCGTGTTACATGCGAATGAGGCCACTGAATCTGAATTATGTGTCTGGTGGTGTGGGGGGTGGGGGCGCAGTTTTAGGCCAAGTGTTGAAGATGACTTCCTACAGGTTGCAGGAGATGTTTGGATTGCATCTGCTTTACAGGAATGTCCTCGGAATGACCCTTTCTAACAGCTTCCTTGTTTTCCACTAAACATATGGAGAGATGGAAAAAGTCCAAGAAGCCTCTGTGCATTGGTTCTGAAAGAGTCCGAAGGAAAATCTGAGAGTTGCGGACATGTTTACTTAAACTCATTTTGGTGCTGTTTTTTTTTTTTTAAACTGAACTGTTTGAACAGCTTGGTTATTGATGAACAAGCCAGGCTTTCAGGAAAAGAAGCTTATGGAGTATTAATCCACTGGAGTCTTCAGAGGAGGCTGCAGCTGGCATGCAACTCAATCGGCTCACACAGGAGCCCATTTTATGGGCCTTTTAGAAGCTCCATGATATTCGTCTATGTAATAAGTACCTGACATGCTGCAGATTCTGCCTTGCTTCCCTAGAGAAGACTTTTTCAAACTCAGAGCTGCAATAAACTGCATGGATAGTGCTGGCAGATGTAACAAATCCATGAGGCTATTCACAAAGATTGCAAAAATTGGGCTAAGGGAGCCTAGCCCGATTTCCGTGTGAGCCACTGGGCTCGGCTGCGAGCCCGGTGGTTCCTGAGCGGGTAACCCGCTCAAGTAACCCACCCCTTAAACTGGGTTTGCGGAGCGAGTGCTCCGCAAACCCGATTTTTTTGATCGTGAGTAGCCGCGGCACGGCTCTGTGCGGTGGCTACTCTCGAGGAGACCCCCGACCAGGAGGATTAAAAGCAGCCTCCCAGCTCGGGGGTCTCTCCAGTATGCCGTGTGTGCTTGTGCAGGGCATACTGGAGCTTCCGGGGGCCGCGCAGCCCCAATCCTCCCAGTCCCCGCCGGCTCCGTAATGGAGCCGGCAGTCATGTGGGCGGCCAATCCGGCCGCCCTGCTCATCTGCGGGGAGAGCAGGGAGAGTGCAAACCCTATGGAGGCGGGTCTCCTTGATTGTGAGATCCGCCTCCATATTTGTTACAAGGGGCAAGAAAGAACTTTCTTTACTGTTTCCTGGGAAACAAAGAAGCAGGTAGGAGCAAGACTCAAGAGAGGATGCTTGTTACTACTACAGCGACGGATAATTATATACTGCTTTCAGCAAAAGTTCTCAAAGCTGTGTACATACATATGTAAGTAGGTAAGAAAGATGGTTCCCTATCCTGAAAGGGCTCACAGTCTAAAAAGAGAAATAAGGTAAGATCCGGTCCCAACTCTAAAATTCTATGATTCTGATAACATCTATGTACATTGATCCTAGATGTGTATACGGCTCTTTCTGCATGACTGTGACCTCTGTAAAAGGAAGGTACAACATCGCACAGAAAGATTCCATGTGTATACCATTGTGGGATCTACATTAAGTGCAGACCCCACAACATGTGGGAGCAGCCCTCCCATGGTGGGGGCGGTGGACTCTCTTACCCCAGCGACAGCATGTAGCAGCCGGTGAGTGCCACTCCAGGGGGTGGGGGTGGGTGGGCAGGAAGCAATACCTTTAACAAAATGTTCACCTCACCACTAAGGGAACTTGGCAGCCTCTGGGAAACACAGGGGCTGATCCAGCAGCCCATGGCTGCTTCACTCCTGCCACATAGCTGGCCTCAGTCTGCACATATGCGGTGGGAGAAGAGACGGTCTTGTGGTTGCAAATATGAATTGCCATGCAGGGTCCACCCTGGTTTGCATTTGAATGGGAGACTACATTTGTGAGTAACTGTAAGATATTCCCCTTAGGGGATGGGGCCGCTCGAGGAAAATCACCTACCTGCTTGCATGAGGAAGGCTCCAAGTTCCCTCCCTGCCATTTCCAAAATAGGGCTGAGAGAGAGACTCCTTTCTGCAACCTTAGAGAAGCCGCTGCCAGTCTATGCAGACAATACTAAGCTAGATGGATAAATGGTCTGACTCGGTATATGGCAGCTTTCTATGTCCCCCTCCATGCATTCAGTGTTCTATCTTAGAAGTGCTAGCTTAAAGCAAAACAGACAATGAGAAATCTTCTCATCAGAACATGGCTAATTACAGGGTTAATTAGGACAGGTGCTTGCCAGGCTATAGTGCTGGGCTCAACAATAGGATGGCAAAGGTTTTTGTCATCCACAACAGTAAGGATGCAGATAAGGCAAGCATGAAATACGGTGCCAAAATCCAAGAAAGCAGCAGCAGGGAGGAAAGAAGCCAACTCTAAACATACAATGAGAATTGATTTTCCATACTGATGCCATCTGTAAATATTGTGGCTCTTAGTCCTACAGATTATAACAAGCCATTTGTTTGCTTACAGCTTACTCAGATATGTTCAGACTTCTCGTGCACTCAAACACTCTAGCTGTCAAAAAGGCAGAAAAAAATAAATAGTCCCCCACCCACCCACCTCTCCCAACAAGCTACTATTGCTGGTATTACTTGCAACTCATCTGCATCCTCCCTTCCCAGCCCTACAGCTTTGGGTCTGTCTGTGCATCAGCCGCATTTCACAGTATTACTAGTAACAATAAATACATCCTTACTGTTAGGCACAACTTCAAGAACAGCATTTGGGGTTCAAAGGAAAACCGGAAAAAGGTTCCACAGAATCAGAATATCTGCAGATCCCCCACTCCCTCGGTGGACAACTGATGTACAGCCAACCTGCTGAGAAGTGAAGATCATGTAGGTCAGTTCTGGATCAATGTACAGCCACGGTAAAATTGGCCACAATTAATATGGGTGCTGGTAGCCTTCCTTTGTCTAGAGTTAGATGGATATTTCTAGTTATGAATCCTGACACCTATTCAGATCATCAGGGGAGGTTTGTCTGAGAGGGCCACTGGTTCATCTGGTGGCAACTCAGAGGGTAGCCTTCTCTGTAGTTGCCCCAGGGCTGTGGAACACACTTCCTGCTGAGATTAGGGCTGCTCCATCCCGGATGGCTTTTAGGAAACAACTGAAGACACCTCTCTTCAGCCAAGCTTTTTAACTGATGTTTTTTAGTTGCATTTTATTGATTGTTTTAACTGTTAATTTTATATATGTTTTAATTGTCTTAATTTTTTGTTTTTCTTATTGTAAACTGCCTCGAGACTTTGGTAGTGGGTGGTATATTAAGTAAATATATTGCTGTCCAACAGAGTCCCAAACTGAGCAGACAGACCTGGTTGCGGAGTTGCCATTGGAGTGGAACATAAGAACAGCCCTGCTGGATCACACCCAAAGCTCATCTAGTCCAACATCCTGCTTCACACAGAGGCCCACCAGATGCCGCTGGAAGCCACAGGCAGGAGTTGAGGGCATGCCCTCTCACCTGCTGTTACTCCCCTGTAACTGGTACTCAGAGGCATCCTGCCTTTGAGGCTGGAGGTAGCCTATAGCCCTTCAACTAGTAGCTGATGATAGACCTCTCCTGCATAAAGTTATCCAAACCCCTCTTAAAGCCATCCAGGTTGTTGGCTGTCACCACATCTCGTGGCAGAGAATTCCACAAGTTGATTATGCATTGTGTGGAAAAGTACTTCCGTTTGTTGATTATGCATTGTGTGAAAAGTACTATCTAGATTTCCTGGCAATCAATTTCATGGGATGACTCCTGGTTCTAGTGTTATGTGAGAGGGAGAAGAATTTCTCTCCATCCACTTTCTCCATACCATGCGTGATTTTATAGTCCTCTATCATATCTCCCCACAGTAATCTTTTTTCTAAACTAAATAGCCCCAGGTATTGTAGCCTTGTCTCATAAGAAAGGTGCTCTAAGCCCCTGATCATCTTGGTTGCCCTCTTCTGCACCTTTTCCAGTTCTACGTTGTCCTTTTTTAGATGTGGTGTCCAGAATTGAACACAGTACTCTAGGTGTGGCCGCACCATAGTTTTGTATAAGGGCATTATAATATTAGCAGTTTTATTTTCAATCCCCTTCCTGATGATACCTAGCATGGAATTGGCCTTTTTCACAGCTGCTGCACATTGAATCGACACTTTCAATGAGCTGTCCACCATGACCCCAAGATCCCTCTCCTGGTCAGTCACCGACAGCTCAGATCCCATCAGCGTATACTTGAAGTTGGGGTTTTTCATCCCAATGTGCATCACTTTACACTTGCCAACACTGAACCACATTTGCCATTTTGTCACCTACTTCCCCAGTTTGGAGAGATCCTTTTGGAGCTCCTCACAATCTGTTTTGGATTTCACTACCTGAAAGTTTGGTATCATCTGCAAATTTGGCCACCTCGCTGCTTATCCCTACTTCTTGATCATTTATGAATACATTAAAAAGCACCAGTCCCAGTACAGATCCCTGAGGGACCCCACTTCTTACTTTCCTCCATTGTGAAAACTCTCCATTTATACCTACCCTCTGTTTCCTGTCTTTCAACCAGTTAACAATCCACACATGTACTTGTCCCCTTATCCCATGACTGCTAAGTTTCCTCAGGAGTCTTTGATGAGGAACTTTGTCGAAATCTTTTTGGAAGTCCGGGTATACTATGTTAACTGGATCACCTTGATCCACACACTTGTTGACACTCTCAAAGATCTCCAAAAGGTTTGTGAGGCAAGATTTACCTTTGCAGAAGCCATGCTGGTTCTCTCTCAGCAGGGCCTATTCTTCTATGTGCTTTACAATTTTATCCTTGAGGATGCTTTCCATCAGGATCACCCCTGGATCCCTTTTGAAAATCGGTGTTACATTTGCTACTTTCCAGTCCTCTGGTACCGAGCCTGATTGCAGGTATAAGTTATATATTTTAGCAAGGAGGTCGGCAATTTCACATTTTAGTTCTTTGAGGACTCTTGGATGTAATGCACTCTTCATGGGGCTGCCTTTGTACGTAGTTCAGAAACTACAATTGGTACAGAATGTGGCAGCCAGATTGGCTCTGGGTTTACCCGAAGGGACGATATAACACCGATTTTGAAAGAACTGAACTGGCTGCTGCTCTGTTTCCTAACGAAATACAAAGTGTTGGTTATTACCTATAAAGCCCTCAATTACTTGGATCCAGGGAAGTTAAGAGAGTGCCTTCTCTGTCATGAACCCTTTCACCTATTAAGATCAACTGGAGAGGTCCGGTTACAGCTGCCGCCAACTTGTTTGATGGCAACTCGAGACCGGGACGTCTCTGTGGCATTTCTAATTGTGAGAACTGTTGACAATGGACAGTCTGCCTCATGCAGTGGTAGCCTCTCCTTCACTGGAAGTTTCCAAAGAGAGGCTGGACTGCTATCTGTCTGTGAATGGGATTGGAACCCTCATTGGATCCCTCAGAGCTAGGTAAGTATATACCTGTTTCCAACCTCCCATGGTTGGGCAAGGTGATTGAGAGGGTGGTGGCCTCCCAGCTCAAGCTACCCAGGTTTTCCTCCTACCTTGCTTCCATACACCCAAAAGTTGGGAGCACACCCAGCCCCCAAACCCAGGTAGAACACAGTCCATTAAGATTGTGAATGACCTCAGTTTCTAACTTTGCAAGTAGGTTCTGTGTTATGTGTGAATCTGTCTTTGGGCCAGCAGGAAAGGGAAGAGGCACCCTTCTCCCCATCCACCTTGCTGGACATCTTTCCCCTTTCCCCCTTATCCCATACCCCTCTGCCTATGTCTTGCATATCCTGGGGATATACACATCATAAGTTTAGAAATAATGTGATAGATAACCCATATCAGTTTTGAATCAGCTGCAGATTCTCTAATGAAGAAGGGGAAATTGGCATCATTGTGTTGCCAATATATAACCAATGGGGAAAAGTCATTGTTTTTGAGCTGGACATGTTATGTACAACCAGAATGCCTTTCTGGCCAGAGTTTTGCAAGGGTGCTGAATAACATATCAAGTCATGTTTCAAGAATTGACTGGAAGATATTTCCCTTGACATCTCTTGGAAGGGAATCTCTGGCTTAAGGACCACTTCCTTTAAAATGGGAATATGGTATCATAATCTTCTTTCTTTACCCCAGGTTTTGACTGATTTTAAAACAATATGACCCAAAAACTGCAAATTGTATTCCAAGAAGATGCAACCAATTGTAGGGCAAGATTATCATTAACTGGCATAGCCCATTTCTGATGCCTTTTACCTTTGCTCTGGGCCAGAATATAAACTAATTAAAATGCAGACCCAACCTTTAAGATTTGTAGTCTTGGGAGTCATGTGAAGCATGCTGAGCAGCCTGGACAGTATAGAAATATTTTTGCCCTTTAATTTCTGCTGCTGGAAAACGGCAGCTTAGAAACCACTGGAAATTAACTCCAGCCCCAGCTTACCTGGAATACACATCAGTCCTTTCAACAGTTGTTATAGTGGAAAAAGCTGAAAGACTCCAGAAGCAATCTTTATGGGTTACACTAACAATCTGCTTTCTTTGTACTGGATTTTATACAGGCTTCACAGACAGGGCTGGCATTAGAGTGCCAATACAATTGTTGTTGTTTCAGTGGATTTGAATCTACATTAAAAACCATAAAATTTTAGAGCTGGAAGGGATCTTAGAGATCTTCAAGTCCAACCCTCCGCTCAATGCAGGAATCTGCTACAGCATTCATTCATTCAAGCAAGCAAGCAAGCAAGCACACTTTTTAATACTTCTCCATATATAGATATATGGGCAGTTTAACATTTTAAATCTCAAACAACAATTAAAACACTAAATGAATTAAAACAGTTTAAAAGATAGATAAAAATAACTTGAAAACTTAAGGACTAAAAGCCTGATTAGACAGGTATGTTTTCAAATAAAACATCCGAAGATGGGAAGGCTCTGATTTTGTTTTGGGGTGTATGTGTGTTCCAAAGCCCTTGCGATCCTAAAAAAGACCCGATTTTGGGTTGGAATCAAATGAGCTGGTGGCAACTGCAACCGGACCTGTCCTAATGAGCTTAATAAGCATCACGGATCATGGAGAAGAAGGTGTTCTCTTAAATACCTTGGACCTAGGCTGTTCAGATCTTTATAGGTAATAACCAGAACTTTATATTTCATCTGGAAACGTATTGGCAGCCAGTGTAGTTATTTTATAATGGGAATAATGTGGTCTCTTCAGGAAGTCCCAGAGACCAACCTGGCTGCTGCATTCTGTACCAACTGCAGTTTCCGGACTATATACAAAGGCAGCCCAACACAGAATTCATTGTACTAGTCAAGCCTGGATGTTGCCAATGGATGTTACCAAAGTTGTTTATCTCCAGAAATGGACATAACTGGTATATCAGTCAAAGCTGATAAAAAGCACTTCTGGCCACTGCCTCAACTTGAGAAATCAGGGAGACAGTTGGGTCCAGAAATACTCTCCAATGATGTACCTACTCTTTCGGGGGGGGGGGTGTAACCACATCCAGAAGAGGCACATCTAAACCACTTCCTAAGTCCCTGGTTTCTTTGTACACTAGGAGGCAAGTCTCATGATCAGTGAGACTTGCCGTAAGGGGGTTACCGCAGACAGTAGCCAGGCAGCCCGGGCAGCTGGATCGGCCGCCCACACAACTGCCGGCTCCATCACAGAGCTGGCGGGGGCTGTGGGGATTGGGGGCGCATGGCTCCCAGAAGTTCCAGGATGCCCCATGCAAGCGAGCGGGGCATCCTGGAGAGACCCCCAAGCCCATGTGTCACTGTGTGCTGTGGCAACACACAAGCAAAACTCTGAGGTTAACGGAGCACTCACTAAGGGGAGGGGGAATTAGCGCGGTTTGCTGCCAGGAGCTGCAGGGCTCCGGTTGCAGCACACGGCCGCCAAAAAGTGGGCTAGGCTCCCTTTGTCTGTTTTTTGGCAATTGTGAGAATCGCCTCAATAAGTACCTTCATCTTGCTTGAATTCAGTTTCGGTTTGTTTTCCCCCATCCAGCCCATTACCGACTCCAGGCAGGCATTTAGGGAAGTTAGTCCATTTCCTGATGAAGTTGACATGGAGAAATAGATTTGGGTGTCATCAGTATATTGAGAACACCTGCACCAAATCTCCTGAAGTTCTCTCCCGGTGGTTTCATGTAGATGTTAAAAAAGCATTAGAGGGACCCCATACAGTAGCCCTTGCTTTGAAGAGCAACAAACTTCAAGTGACACCATCTGGAATCTACTCAAGAGGTAGGACCCTGGAAGTTGATTTGCAATGGGTCCAGATAATCAGTTGGGAGCCCCTCCCCCCCCCACACACCCTTCTCTCACTGATAATGATTGGCTTGCTTTGCTTTTGCTGCTGCCTCTTTTAATTTTTAATCCTCTTGTTGCTCTTTTTAGTCACCCGTTTTGTTTGTTTGTTTGTTTTTTAATTGAGTTTATTGTATTTGGGATTTCTTACATTTTGATGTGAGCCAACTTGAAGGCCCCTTTTTGGCCAGTAGGTAGGTAGTCTTTCATTATTTGAGGATGGTTGAAAGTCATTCTCCAGTCTAAAAATGTAACCCACCCACACGCTGCTGACTTTGCTGCACCATTAAAGAGGATGGAACTGGGTCAATGGCTATTTCAATAGATTCAAAGGGCATCTCCTCCTTTGATTCTGATCATTCCAGCACAATCTGTCCAAATGATCTTGAGCCATAATTTGTCTGTGCAACTCAGATTCAAATAGGGGAAATAAACCAGGGGGGGAAGCAGAAAGGCAAAGTATCTTTTGTAATAATGGGTAACCTGAGGTCAACCTACCTCTTCTTAAAGATGGCCCACGGGAGATTTTGTCAGAGAGATTCCAGCACTCTGTCGCTAGCCATGCTGCTATTATTTCACTTACTAATTAGTGCCACTCTGTCTGCCAAGAGCATGCTCTCATTTGGGCAGCTGCGTGCAGCAGGAATCTGAGTTTTATTGAAGATGATGAGCTCCATAAAATCTCCCACCGATGGGAATGTGTGAATCAGTTGTTGCATTTACACTGGATGCAAGAAAAGACCACATCCTGGATGCATCTACACAGGTGTAGGCATCTCTGGGGCAACCATGCTCGCTTTATTCATTTAAAATATTTATACCCCTCCCCTCTAGTATGCTGTGGATCAGGGTGGCTCACAGAATCAGTAAAGCAACACATTATGAAACAATATACAATGAATACAACTAATAGAAATTAACTAAAAACCTTGGTTAAAGCCTTGGTTAAAACCAGATTTAACAAGTTTAAATCTTGTATTTAAACAGCAGTTATGGTGATGTCTGCATTCAGACGTAATGCTGCGGCCCTCCAAACCTCAGGTTGGAACACCGACACTCACTACATACCAAAGGTTCAAATTGGAGTTTTGGCGAGGGAAACCACAGGTTGCTTTTGCTATGAAACCGGGGTTTCAGGCATTCAGACATAGAAGCTATTCTGACGATCAGTGGAAAGTGGGCTAAGGGTGATTAGCCTGCTCCCCACCGATCGTCAGACTCACCGGGCTCACAGCCGAGCCCAGTTCCATCAAAGCGGGTCACCCCCTACAGTACCCCTCCCCTTAAACTGGGTTTGCGGAGCGAGCACTCAGCAAACCCGGGGGTTTTTAATCGTGAGTAGCCACAGCACGGCTCCGTGCCATGGCTGCTCATGAAGAGGCCCCTGACCAGGCAGCTCAAAAGCAGCCTCCCAGCTTGGGGGTCTCTCCAGCATGCCCTGCATGCTCGCATGGCCCCTGAACTCCCCAGCCCCCACCGGCTCCATAACGGAGCTGACAGTCGTGTGGGCAGCCGCCCAGAGCAGATTGCTGCTCATCTGCAGGGAGAGCAGGCATAGTCCACTCTCCCTGCAAACCCCCTAGAGGCTCTTCTCACTAATTGTGAGAGGAGCCTTACAGAGGAATTCCAACCTCTGCCCCATTTAGCTGCAGTGTTGTGTTATGTGCAAATTGGGCCAATGGCTATTAGTCATGATTATTATTTGGAACTTCCATGTTCAAAAGGAATATACAGTATCAATGAATGCCATGCCACATGCTGGGGGACAACAGTAGGAAAGGGCTATTGCCATCAGGCTGTGCTTCCTGGGAACACCTGGTGTCCAAGCCCAGGTCCAGCAATGCAAGCTAGAGGTGCAAGCTCTAAAGGAAGCTGTTGATCCAGCAGAAGGCTGATTCTGATGGAGGGCTTTTATTTATTTATTTATTTATTTATTTATTTATTTATTTCTACTACTACTACTACTACTACTACTACTACTACTACATTTATATCCTGCTTTTCCTCCAAGGAGCTCAGAGTGGTGTATACTTATATATCTTATATACCCCACCCATTCCAGGATCCCTACTCAAAAGGCCACACCTGAGCCAGCCTCCCCCTCCTTCTGAGTAGCCCCATTGGGCAGGAAGCCCTAAACCATCAGTAAAGCATTTTGCCTTCAAAACTGGAGGTCTGCTATAGTGAAGCATTCCCACCACTCATGGGGACTCTGGGGTGACAGAGGTGTTCTGAAGAACAGGGAAGAGCCCTGCTGGTGGCAATGGGTCCACAGTGCTCCTTCAGTGGGACAACCAGCTCTGACTGCTCCAGTCCTGAAGGATCTGGAGGGAAATTATCAGACTCCGACTCCTCCTATGATGGAGTCTCCTCTGGGTAGGTGTTCAGGCAAACCCTGACACCTGATTGGCAACTGTGGGAAGCAGGATGTTGGAATAGATGGACCTTTGATGTGGGATCAACCATTTTTCCCTTTTAACAGGGATTCCCAGATATTGTTGACTACAACTCCCAGCATCCCCAGATGCAATTGCCTCCGTCTGGGGATTATGGGAGTTGTCATCAAGAACATCTGGGAATCCCTGGTGGATGTCTTTGGCTGGCAGGACTACTGCAGTAATATGGGATGGATTTATGCACTGAAATAATAATAGCATGTCAATTTAGGTCTTATAGATATAGGTACACAGGATTTCTGTTTTCTCTCATCTGTCTTTATTTTTTTCACTTTTTGTGCTGCTGAATGGGCTGTGCTTATAATAAGATATCAGTTTTCACAACTGGACCAATGCATCAAATTCTGTTTTCACTGTCCCTTGCTTGGAAGCCTTTGGTGCTATAACACATCTGTTTTTGGCTTACCAGCAGCTGTGGAATATACCCTGTAAGAGGAGATTTCATTAACACCGAGGGGAAAATCAAAACAGAATTGTAAAGGGGGGAAAGTGACTCTGAATTACAATGGGAACTGACTGAGTAAAAGATACTAGGGATGTGCAGAAATGGGCCATTTTAAGCATTTCAAGCTTGAAACAGAACACCCTTTAAATAAAAGGCCTGTTTTGAGCTCTAGCAGAACAACCCCCTTTTCTATCTAAACAATTCAATGTTCCGAGCATGCTTTTGGAGGTCTGTTTTTCCCTAGCTGACTGATTTTCTGGCACTGGCTTCCAAATGGCTTGTGATCTCCTTGCTTCTTGGTTGGCTTGTTATCATACACCTTAAGTGCTGTAATGGGCAACTGTGCCCCCATTGGTGGGGGGCAGCAGGGAAGGGGGAACACTTTTGGAGGCAATTTCAAAATGTATTTAAAGAGACTGGGAGACAGAGAAAGCCATTATGCCTCTCTTGAAAAGAATACATGAGGTGAGGAGGAAGGTAGGTTTGATTTTTGTATTTTCTTTTCTCAACACTGAATATAATTTGCTGAGCTATTATAACTATCTGGTTTTGCTGGATCTCAGATTGACAAAGGCAGAACTTGGGTGCCTGCCTTGAACCTTCCTCAAGTTGTGGTTTGTTTTGTTTGTGAGATAGTGCTGTGGCGAGAAATGGACAGTGGCAGCTGTGTGTGTGTGTGTGTGTGTGTGTGTGTGTGATATTTACATGCAATTGTTGCATGTAGAATGTCCTGGGTTCAATACTCCACATTTCCACTCAGTCTCAGACAGTGACATTCAAAGCCTCTGTGCTCCTGAGACAGAGGAGTGCCAAATGTCACCTGCCTTGTGTGAACCCTCCTCTCCTACTCCCTCTCCCTGCCCTTTTAAAAGCAGGGGGCAGATGGGTATCTTGCCACCTTACTGGTGTCCCAATAATCTGCTGTCTGAGGCAATCACCTCATCTTGCCTCATGGAAGAGCTGCCCTGATCTCAGGTAGCTGGGCTGGTTAGACCCACCTGTGTCTGAATTCTTGCAAAATGGTGCCTGTCAGTGCATGCTAATAGACCAGTCATCTGACTCCAGGTGGGACAGTTTCCTGTGTGTTTGCAAAGCTCCATATGGCAGGCACTGGAAAGGATGGATGCAGGACCACTGATGGACAGGTACACAGCAAGACCTGTACTGGGCCTGGCACTCTGGGAGCAGAATGAACCAATATGAGGCAGGTCAAAAGCAGCAGCCAAGAAAACCATAGAATGTAATGTTTTAGGTTTGCCTCATATATTACCTCAGTGGCTCGCCTTTCTATTTCTACTGCTGTTTAAAGACCCCTTTTCAATAAAGGTTCTCAAAGCGGTTTGCATAGCAAACTAAATAATGAATTAAAAAGATGATTCCCTATCCCGAAAGGGCTCACAATGCAAGAACAACAACAGCAACAATGAAACACAACAACCACCGAAGGTAGACACCAGCAACAGCCTCTGGAAGGATGCTGTGCTAGGGTTGGATATGGCCAGTTATTCTCCCCCTGCTAAATATATGTCTTATAAGAGGTACTATATGTCTTATAAGACATACTACAGTGCACCACCCTTCTAAGTGGTGGGTGAACTCTCTGCTCCCAAGCTCCTTTAAACCCTCCTGCTGGCGAGACTTGCGAAGGTGGGGAGGCTTTGGGGCTACTAGGAGCGTGTCCTCACACTTCCTCTCCTTACTCCTATGGGGAATAATGGGAGTCACAGTGGGAGTGCAAGGACACACTCATTCATAGCCATTGAGTCTCCCCACCTTTGCAAGCCACACCTGTGGAGTTTAAAGGGCTCAGAAGCAGAGAGCTCACCTGTAGACAGGAAGCTCACTGCACAGTATGTAAGCTAGTAGTGCCTGTGGAAAGCCTATAAGATGGGGTCAGTTTTAATACCTGCATATTGCAGCCACCTAGTGAATTCATGGCAGAGGCAAGATTCCAGGCAAATGATGGCCTTGTGCAAAGGCTGTTTCCCCCCAGCATTCAGTGTAGGAGCATACTGATTTGCTCAAATGAGGGTGGAGGAAGAGAGCTAGAGGAAAGCTGGTCTTGTCCCCTTGAATTGTCCCCTTTGCTAAGCAGGGTCTGCTTAGTACACATGTGAGCACTGTAAGATATTCCTCTTAGGGGATGGGATTGCTCTGGGAAGATCACCTGTATGCTTGCATTCAGAAGGTTCCAAGTTCCCTTCCTGGCATCTCCAAGAGAGCGCTGAGAAAGACTCCTGCCTGTAACCTTGGAGAAACCGCTGCCAGTCTGTGTAGACAATACTGAGCTAGATGGACCAATGGTCTGACTCAGTATATGGCAGCTTCCTATGTTCCTAAGGATGGAACTCAAACCCACAGCAAATAGAGGGATCAGGTACACTTCATCTGAACTGATCCTTAAAGAGCAACATCTTATGCCCTGTTTTATAGTGGCTTCCCTCATAAACACAAAGTAATCTTATATAGATTTAACTAAGAGTTTATTCAGAAACAACTCCATTTTCTCCTTCTCCTTTCCTTCCCTTTTCCTTTCTAACACCACCCTCCACACTCTCTACAGGATCCCCACTGGGACAAACTTCTAAATGACAAAACATAAAAGATTACTAGATAGAATACAGCATGCCCCTAAGCAAGCCATCAGCTTTCAGATATAGATCTTCCCACAAGCTAACATCACAATTTACCTTAATTATCAGAACTTTTCCTGCCTCCTCAGTAGAACTGACATCTATCCACTGGCTGACATACAGAGCAAGGAGGCACCGCTGCAGTGATAGAGCAGCCTGACAGAACTTCCCAACTTCACAATCAGTATACACCTTGCACCAGTGCAGTTATTGAAGCCCTCCCTTTCCCCAGGAAGTACTTTGTGCCACCAGGAAATATGTCCCTGAAGTTCTGCAATCCTCAGGGACATGTTTTTGAGTGGCACCGAGGACTTCCTAGGGAAGGGGAAAGCATCAAAAATTGCTACTGCACCAGTGTGGTTAGTTGAGAAGTTCTGTTAGGCAGCTCTCTCGCTTACACTGGTGCCTCCTCGCTCTGTATGTCAGTCACTTTCTCCAAGAATATGCTTCCAAGCCCTGTTTTCAGAAATAAATGACCCAGAATGGGAGTCTTCCAACTGAAACATGGATGAAACCTTGATAATTTGTGCTGAATTACTCCATGCATGCCAAACTGTAAATAGGTAGGATTTAAGAAGTTAGGATGCAATTGCAAATAAAGCTTAAAATGAGAAATGAAAAGCAGAAGGAAGCATTTGTTCAATTTTTACTGACTCAGGTGTATCAATTTCACTGGACATCCTATAGAGAGAGCTTTGTAAGAAAGACAGCATAATGGACTTGTCAAAAGCGTGGAAGGAACAGAATCTCCCTTTCATTTTTTAAAAATCCTACTCTTCCCCCAAGGAACTCCAGGCAGGATATGTGATTGTTCCCCCACCTCTCTGGTATTCCCACAACCCAATGAAGTAGGTTAGGTTGAGAAAGAGTAACTGGCTGAAGGTGAACCAGTAAGCTTCAGAACAGAGTGGGGATCTCTGGATGTGTCAGCTGAGCCCGAAGCTGGGCCGGGTCAGCTTTCATATCCCTATCCCTCACCTCTTGCCTGTGGGCTTCTCGGAGGGATCTGGTGGGCCACTGTGCGAAACAGGATGCTGGACTAGAGAGGTCTGATCCAGCAGGGCTGTTCTTATGTTCTCATGTTATTATAACTGCCACCTGATGGCATTAGACAAGTCCCTGATGCTATTTAATCTACAAATTCATATCAATTTCAAACAGTCTTGCCAGATTATCAGATTCAAATATTTGGACCAGAACCCCCAAACTCTCACTTTTTGCTCAAAATACTCCTCCATGCTCACTTACGTACTGAGCAAGGGAATGTTTTTATTGGGTGTTTTTTAATGTTGTGTTGTGATGAGTTGCCCAGAGAACAATTTGCTATGGGGTCACTAATAAATAAATAAATACCACTACAACAAACAAAAAATGTGGGCACTGCCTGCACTCTTGCGCAGATGTAAACAGCCGCAAGGATGCTGTGTGGCAGGGCAGCAGAGCTCAGTGGTAAGAGCTCCATGCACAGAGTTATGCAACATTTCACCCATCATGGGTGTCGAGTCGTGCCACTCCGTGCACAGAGCCCTCACCACAGAGTACTGCTGCCTTGTGGCACAGGCTCCTCACAGCTGTTTACACTCGCACAAGGGCACAACCAGTGCTCAAGCCATCCGTGTTTCCTTGTGCAGTATGTAAGCCACAATAAAGTGAAGAAAAGTTGTGCCGGCGAGTCGGTGTCAACTCCTGGCGACCACAGAGCCATGTGGTTTTCTTTGGTAAAATACAGGAGGGGTTGACCATTGCCATCTCTACTTTGGTGTAAAAAACAAAGGTTGCCTACAGATTAAAAGGGCATCACACTCCTAAGCATACTTGGAAGAAAGACACATTGAAGGATATAATCCTCCACAAAATTGTACTGCTAATGCTATGGTGACAATGACAATGATGACAATGAATATTTATAAACCGCTATTCAACAAAAACAATTCTCAAAGTTATGTTTATATCATGCTAAAGAGATTTTTTTTTAATCGTTTGCTTTTTTTCTTTTTTTCATTTATACATATACATAATTCCTATCTTTGATACTATAATCTTTAGTTGAAATAATTTTTTAAAAGAGTTCTCAAAGTGGTTGGTAACTAACTGCAGTGTAACTCTGAGGTGTGTGTCTTCTGCAGAAGATAATAGCATCTTTTCTTAGCGGATGTGTATATTTAGCTTAGGAGATCCTGAGCTATATCCAACTTGGATCCCAGATACGACAGTACAAATACAACAAATATTTATATACCACTTTTCAACACAAGTTCCCAAAGCAATTTACATAGATATAAATAAATAAAATGGCTCCCTGTCCCCAAAGGGCTCACAAACTAAAAAGGAAACATAAGATAGACACCAGAAACAGCCACTGGAGGGATGTTGTACTGTGGGTGGATAGGGCCAGTTGCTCTCTCCCTGCTGAATAAAGATTATCACCACTTTTAAAAGGTGCCCCTTTGCTCAGTTACTTGTGGGACTACAAATGCCATCATCCCCAGCCACAAGGGCCTTTGGGGATGAGGAGGGTTGTAATCCAACAACATCTGGGGACTCAAGGTTGGGAATCTCTAATGTCACTCATTAGCTTTATTAAAGTAGGAAAATCTCCCATCATAATTTAGAACAGTCACATGAAATCCACCAGATGTA
Organism: Hemicordylus capensis; assembly: GCF_027244095.1. Classification (NCBI taxonomy): domain Eukaryota; kingdom Metazoa; phylum Chordata; class Lepidosauria; order Squamata; family Cordylidae; genus Hemicordylus; species Hemicordylus capensis. The sequence continues at coordinate 243,556,816 of NC_069661.1, read as the reverse complement.
TTGGAGTGGAATAAAAAAAGAGGGAATTTTGAATCGGAGACATAAACTGCCTCCAAAACAGTGGAAGAATTGGTACCTTTCCTCCAAACTGGCACCAGTTCAAAGTCTCATTAGACCCTTTACAGCCTGAATGGAATTATTACGATAAAGTCAAAAACACATCAGAATGGTTACAACTAGAGGCAAAACGCAGTTCCAGCTGTGTGAGCCAATTACATTTCATTCACTGGTTTCTGAGGACTTCTCAGGCTATATTTAGGGGCAAAACCTGTTTACTGGCATTAAGATGAGAGCTGGAACACGAGGCCCTTCCTGCTGCAGTCTAACTCTTCTAATGATTAACCACAGCTTCAAATGTATTTCGCCTGCAACACAGGGTGCTGGCTTTTACAGCAATGAGATTGTGTAGCCTGCCTATGCTGCCTTTCGTGCGGCAGTCACAAGTCATTTTGGAAACATCACTCAATGGTGCCGCATTCTCTCCCAGCTGATGCATCTTACTTATTTATTTAACACATTTGTATACCGCCCAAAACTTAAGTCTCTGGGCGGTTCACCAGGGACAAGAAAAATTGCATAGATCTACTGGTGAGCACAGATCTCTAGACTCATCCAAAACTCAGAGGACACGGAGCCTAGGCCTAGCTGAAAGCCCCTGTCCCAAAACACCAGCTGTGGGGTCTACACTGGTGTGATAGGAACACAGGGAGCTGCCTGACATAGGAATCTGCCACATACTGAGTGAGACCATAGGTCCATCTAGCTCAGTATTGTCTCCGCAGACTGGCAGTGGCTTCTCCAAGGTTGTAGGCAGGTGTCTCTCTCAGCCCTATGAAATTCCCCACCCCCGAGTTACAGTACTACCTGCATATACTTCATAACCTTGTGGGTTTCCAAATCATTGTATGTTAATCTTTGTAGATATATCATGTACAAACAACCACTTTGTATATAATTGTGCTTTGGCAACGTACTGTATGCTTTGGTAACGTACTGTATGCTTTGGTAGTTTGTTGGTTCAATTAAAAAATCTTGTCCTATAAAAAATAAAATAAAATCTTGTCCTATCTTGGAGAAGCCAGGGAGGGAACTTGGAACCTTCTGCTCTTCCCAGAACAGCTCCATCCCCTGAGGGGAATATCTTACAGTGCTCACACATCAAGTCTCCCATATTTTAAATCTTCTTGTTAGTTGCCTAGAATCTTACTGAAATAAGGCAGAAATTGGGCATCTTTTAAATAAGCAAATCATACCTTTATATCCCACTTTTCTCTTCTCATTGAGCTCAAGGTGTGACAAATGTGAGGGGGACAAAGACTGCAAACCTATACCTAGTTACCTGGGAGTAAGATCCATTGAATTCAATGGGATTGGCTCAATCAGGGGGATTGAATTCAATGGGATTGGCTCGATTGCACCTCGCCTTGCCCCCCTCTATATGCCCCTGATGACTCCCTGTCCCCTAAGTGCTCACAATTCATAGATAAACATAAGGTAGACTCAGCAACTACCACTGGAGGGATGCTGTGCTGGGGTTGGATAGGGCCAGTTGCTCTCCCCCTGATAAATACAAGAGAATCACCACTATAAAAGGTGCCTCTTTGCCCTGGACTCAGGAGTCCAACATCATGGAGTGCAGTTTAGTAGATCTTCGAATGACTCTGACTACCACTTTGTACTCCAGTGAATTTATAATATGTTGCTGTTAAATAAACAGGTTCATACTTTCAATGTAATCAAGTGCAGCTGCACAAACCTGTTTGCTCAAACTTCAGGAAGTGACAAGCGTTGCTTTTTCAGACATTCCTGGATTCCTAAGTTGTTGATCCCAAAGTGCTGGCTGCTCCCAACCTTGCTCGATTTATTTCTTCCCACCCGCAATCACAGGCAAAGGCTTCAGTTTATTTAACCTAACATGGTCCATTCGCTGCACCTGGATCTCACATTTTGGTCTTTCCTTCCTTATAAATTCTACATGAGTTAATAGAGAGAAGTTGGAAAAAAAACTAACCCAATCATACCTAACAAGCATCCTGCATTATGAGAGCGATCATGTATTTTGCCAACCCCCACCCAAGAGGTGCAGTACAGAGTCATTTATGATGGTGATTCATTTCTCCATAACGACACATTTTCGTGATTACTGTACATTCCCCATATGATCAGGCTATAACTGGCACCATGTTGAACTCAACTTTTAAGAAAGTGGTTAAATAGAAAGCAGGAAGCAGCACATTCATAACAGAGAATGAAAGGGGAAAGTCCCTGTGGGTGACTTTACAAATTCACCTCTATTTTATAGGTCAGTGGAAGAGCATGTACTTTGGAAGCAGAAGGTCCGAGGTTCAATCCTGGGCAACAAAGGCCAATGAGATCTGAAATTGCTTTCCAGCAGCCTTGGAGAGCCATTTCCAGGACCTTAAGTGGAGTTCAACTGAGGAGAGCTGGTCTTGTGGCAGCAAGCCTCTAGGCACTTCACTTTCATCGTGTGGAGCACTTCACTGAGTTAGATGGATCAATGGTCTTACTCTGTATAAGGCAGCTTTGTGGGTGTAGCTAGGTGACAGGGGGTCCATGTTCACCCATCTCCCCAGTGGACCCTCAGAGTAAGGGAGAAAATGAAGAAAAGAGGGAGGGTTGGAGCTGGGGGCCCCTCAGGAGCTGGGGCCCCCAGATTCTTTGAATCCAGCCTCTCAATTATAGCTACACCCCATGGCAGCTTCCTTTCTCCCTATCTTTCCTTGTCAAGAAAAAACCAAGAAGTCTGTATCTGTGGCAGCAGGAATATACCACTAAATAGAAGAGAGCTGCTGGTGGCTGAAATTTATTTGTTCTGTAAGTGCAATACCTTACATGACATCAGCTATCACTCTCTCTGGGAGGCAATTTCTAAATGAACTAGCCCAGAGATGTGACTGCTTGAAAAGACTGACACGCTGTAGATCTCCACAGCGTCACTGACAGTTCTGGAAGTTCTACGCATTCCAAGATGGTAGCCAACATGCAGACTGAAGAAGTGTTTGTGCAATGAGCACAGTTGCACTAGCACAAGAAGAGCATGTAGTTGCATAAATCATGGGGAGTGTCAGATTTGTGCCATTGTTTCATGCACAAACGTTCCCTGAAAAACACATGAGATGTTTCACAGGCTGTGCACCTTGTTGGAGCTAGTGAAAACACAAGCTCCCGAATTAACGCAACAGCCTTGCTAGTGCAGGGGTTCCCAACCTGTAGAACTCCAGATGTTGCTGAAATACAACTCCTATAATCCCCAGCCACAACAAATTGTAGCTGGGGGTAATAGTAGTTGTATTTCAGCAACATCTGGAGTACCATGGGTTGGGAACCCTTTTGCTAGTGGCATGTCCTTGGGCAAGTGTTTCATTAGTCTACATGCCAGTAGACATGTAGACTACTGGCATTCAACCAGTATCCAAAAATTCAACCAAATCTATTCAAATTAGAATAGAATTTGAATCGATTCAACTCAAAACTGCTTGCACAAAATGGGATTCATTCTAATAAATTCGAATTTGCCTTAACTCAAATCAAATTCACTCAAATTCGATGTGAATTCCTCCAATTTTGAATTGATTCAAATGGATCTCATTCTGTGCATGCAGTTTTTAGTTGAATCTATTTGGATTTGATTCAATTTGGTTGGATTTTTTGCACATCCCTGGTCACTGGGTTTTTCAGAACATTCTATGTACATGTGTGCATCTCTCTCTCTTTTATGTGTATATATATATATACATAAAGCCCTTTTGGTTTTTTAAGCAAGCATTTAGCAGCTGGTTAAAGGCATCGACAAGGCATGGCATGTAAAACAAACATGAGTCATGCATAGCTTACTTATCCTGAACCTTAAGGACAGACATTTAAAGAAGTAAATTGTGTATGGATTGCAGAGGTCAGACGTGACCTATGCTTCTTAAAGGCCTCCTTATCTTCAAAACAAAACTTTCCGCTGTGGTCTGGTGCAATGCACCAAGTGACCCTCTTGTTTATTAGCAAGTCAAACAGCAAAACTAACACAGGTGTGATATAAAATCCCCAATCCAAACACACAGGACTTTGAAAAGGTTATATCTAAGGCTAATTAACTTGAGACTATATTTTGATTCATGAAAGTAAGTAAATAAATAGAGTCCTTTCACTAGTCCCTATACCTATGAAACATGTGAAGTTCAACTCTATATATAACTTCCCTAAATTCTGCAAGGTACAGTGAAAAAAGGGGACTACAATTAAATGTAAAAAAGGCTAAACTAATGACAATGGGTACAGCAGCCAGCCTCAGAACTGACAGTGAAGACACTGAAGGCGTGGATAGCTTCTGCCTTTTAGGATCGACCATCAATAGTAAAGGATCCAGCAGTCAAGAAATACACGACAGATTAGCACTTGGTAGGGTTGCAATGAAGGCCTTGGAAAGGATATTTAGATGCCATGGTGTGTCTACACCTACAAAGATTAGAATCGTTTCGACAATGGTTTTGCCTGTGACACTCTATGGATGTGAAAGCTGGACTTTGAAGAAACAAGATTGCTTCAAGATTTAAGTCTGGTTATCACCAGTAGTCCTTTAAGTGGTTTTTCAAACTACCCCCAGCCAGCTGCATACCTCACCCTCTTGACAACCTTAAATCAGAGGAGAGACTTTTCACTGGCACGGTTTGAAGCCTTGACTTCTGCCATTTTGGATGGCAGATTGATTTATTTATTTATTTATTTATTTATTTATTCGATTTTTATATCGCCCTTCTGAAATGGCTCAGGGTGGTTTACATTTAAGGGGATACCGTTAAGGAACCGGTTATGTCCATGTGGTTCGGGTGACATTGAGTCTGTCTTACATGTTCTTTTACACTGTGTCTATTATAGAGGCATTCATACTATCTGGATCGAGCCATTTTTTAAAAATAGGCCTGGTCAATCAGAAGAGTATTGCATCTCCTCTCTTTTGGCAGATCAACATGCAGTTGTCACAGCGGGGACAGCAAGAGACTAAGTTTGGGCAGTGTATAAATTTAATAAATAAATAAGATTTATAGGCAGCAGCCTATAAACTGAGACAGGAACAACTGAGTAGTTGTAACCGAGATTTTTGCATAACCTGATGTGTTGTTATTTAGTTTTACTGTTTTGATTTTGTTTTGTTTTATGCTGATTTATATTTTGTTGTGTAGGTTAACTGGTCATTGACTGTAATACATTTTTCTTACTGCATACCACAATTCTTTCTCTTAGACTCTACAATCCCCACATGCATTGCAGTGTGAGTCCTCATAGCTTCTTCAAGGTTGCAGGCAAGAGTCTCTCTCAGCCCTATCTTGGCATTGCCTGGAAAGGATCATCATCATCATCATCATCATCATCATCATCATCTTTATTAGTTAGCTCCCACACCCCCATAACAAATTGTTCTCTGGGCAGCTACCTTCTGCATGCAAGCAGGAAGGGAGTCTACCCAGAACAGTCTCATTCTTTCTGAATGTGAGTAGATAGTCATTGTGTCACAAATTCACCTACTCCTGGTCCCAGCTTATAGTTTACCATTTTGCCTTACCTTGGCCTGCGATGGGGACCTTATTTTAGACCCTGGCTCTCTACTACCTCGTGCCTTGGTCCTTCCAGTGATTGTCCCAGTGTCCCACCAGGTTCTGCTTGACAAGGATAAACAATGTTAAATTCAATCAAAATGACAGCCATGGATATAGAGAAGGAAACGCACACAGCCCTTGCATCTTTGGGCTACAAGTCATATATACTTGGCTTTGCCAATTCCAGCAATAATGGGCTCAATATAATATAAAGAGTATCCCAACCTTGGGCAACCCAGATTGTGGACTACAACTCTCATCATCCCCAGCCACAATGAGTTGCACTCCAACAATATCTGGGTACTCACAACTGGGAAACTCTGACATAGGACATGTCAAATAGGGCTGCACTGAGACTGTGCTGACCCTTGATGCATCCACCTCCCATTAACTCTTCCATGCACATTACTAACTTCAGACTGTAAGCTCATTGGAGGCAGGGACCCACATTTTACTTACATAACTCTGTAAAGTGCCATCTACACTGACATCACTGTATAAACAGCAATAATAGTCAAAATAATCATCCACACATTGCGCAAGATCTGAAGCATTGTGTTGTGCTGTCACATGTTAAGAAATATTTCTCCAAGTGCAATTAAAGTGCTGTAAAATCCCAAGGACAACTCTTTGTGTGCTCCTGGATAATTACTACCTGAAAAGGAAAAAAGGCTTTGTTCCATTGAAGTATGAAATAAACAAAAGCTTTAAGACTGTCTCCTGAGTTTATAGTTCTCTCTCTCTTTGGGTACAAAGAACAGGCACACTATGATAGAAGCCTTTTCATTTGAGTACATGACCCCCTCATTGTGCCTTATCCTAGGTTATTTTCTATCACATGTGGAAGAATGGCCCAACACAACATCATACAAGGCCCAAGGCCCAGAAATTGCCCTAGTCAGGAAATTGCATCCTGATTGTCATACCTGGAAGTTGCTTCTATCGGGCAATAGGCACTATGTATGATGCCAATATCGGGCAGTAGCGATACAGGAAGATGCTGAAAGGCATCATCTCATACTGCACGGGAGAAGGCAATGGTAAACCCCTTCTGTATTCTACCAATGGAAACCACGGGGCTCTGTGGGCACCAGGAGTCGACACCAACTCAATGGCACAACTTTACCTTTACTTTATGATGCATATGTATCTGCCTCTGTTGCTCATGTCGACATGAAGTGGGAAATTGTGATTGGTGACAGCTTCCCCAGATTCTGTATATATTAGCACTGTGCAAGTCGGAAGATTCATAAGCCCACATCGATTTCTTGCCCCACCCCCATGAAGTTATCCAAACCCCAATAAAGCCATCCAAACTAGTAGCGGCAGTGTCACGATCACTGCATTGTGCCTGACCATTATCTGTAATGAGAGGCTATGTACACCCACATTTGCAGTATCCAGTCATAGGAAGCTGCCTTATGCCAACTCAGAGCATTGGTCCATCTAGCTGCACTGATTAACAGATGCTCTCCAAGGTGCCATACTGGGGTCTTTCTCAGCCCTACCTTGAAATTCAAGGGATTGGACCAGGGATCTCCGATGCTCCATCATTACACTCCTGAGCAACAGCCCCTTCCCCTCCCACTCTGATCAAGGATGGTATATACGAGTCACTCCTGCTCATTAGTAGCCTCCTGAAGGCACGGCCCTGGATCAAGCTTGGATGAGAAAGTTAATGACTAGAAGGTGTACAAATACCTAAGAATTTGTTTTGATATTCAGAATGGCTCTGGGATGAAAATTGCCTTCAATTTAAGAGAGGTAATTGCAGGAAAATCTGAACTGCATCAAAAGGTTACAGGTGTTTGCATAACTGCATTTCATTTCCATCGGTGTAGAGAACCTACTTATTCATAGGTGGAAACAAGCCAGGTTCATTGTTAACCATGAGCTAGAATCCTCCCTGATAAGGGCATGTTTTGAAATGGTCCTTTGGCACTAGAGAAGGAAAGGTGTGGGGTGGGGGAGCATGAGTGGGATTTTCAGCCGCGTGCTACTCACTGGGACCCTGTCACTGTCAAGATACTACACGGTCCGGCCAGAGCACCGAACCTCTACGGCCTGGTGCCACATCCAGGTTGGAAGAAGGAACTAGGAAAAGCAGACATACAGACTAAAGCTGCACTAGTGAAGAAGGAATGGGCTGTTTTAAAAGGGATGGTTCACACTGAGTTTGGCCTTGACTCAATGAGAAGTATCATATCAGAAGTTGGTTCTAATTGCAGACATAGAGGAGAGTCTCACAATCAGTGAGACTCACCAGATGGGGTTAGGCAGAGAGAGTGGGCTTAGCCCGCTTTCCCCGCAAATGAGCAAGCCTGAAGCCTCGGGCATCCGGATCGGGCACCCACATGACTGCAGGCTACTTCATGGAGCAGGCAGAGGCTGCGGGGATTAGCGCCCACGCGGCCCCCGGAAGTTCCAGGATGTCCCACGTGAGCGCACAGGGCATAGTGGAGAGACTCCCAGTCGGGGGTCTACTCATGTGTCGCTGCGCTCCGTGACGACACACAAGCAGAACACCGAGGTTAATGGAGCGCTCACTCCGTTAACCTCGGCTAAGGGGAGGGGTAGTTTTGGCGGTTTGCTGGCAGGAGCCGCGCGGCCATGGCAGCACACGATTGCCAAAAAGCGGGCTAGGCTCCCTTAGCCTGATTTTTGGCGATCGTGAGAATCCTCTCATTGATTTCCAAAATCATCTCAGACAGGGACAAGGAGAACAAGTCTTTTTTTCAGAAGTTACCACAGTTCTTACCACAATTGTGTGGCAGGAAGCCAGAAAACAGGCGTTTCTCACAATCACCAAAAAGTGGGCTAAGGGAGCCTAGCCCACATTCTGGCGAGCGTGAGAACCACTAGGCTCACAGGCAAACCCAGTGTCCTCAAAGCAGGTAACCCGCTTATGGAGCCCTCCCCTTAGACGAGGTTAACAGAGTGAGCGTTCCGCTAACCCTGTCTATTTGATCGTGTATTGCCGTGGCACGACTCTATACCTAAAAATGTGAGACTAACAGCCAGGCCCTCAGCTTTCCCCTGTGCAAGGGAAACAGCCAGCTCCCAGCAGAGCTCCATAAATGTGTGCAATAAATGTGCATATTGTCTGGAAGCAGTGGGCCAACACATTTAAAATCATCTAAAAAAACCCCAAAACCCTAGCAGTTCTGTGAATCCCAGCCCTTTTAATCAAGGCCCATTCTAACATGGAACTAAGCGATCCAAAACCTGCACACGAGTCCAAGCAGCACAACGGCAGTGCATGGTCCACTTAATACAATTCCTAAAATGAGAAACCTAACAAATCAAAATTGGAAGGATGAGCAGGCAAGAGTCTGAATGCAGACTCAATATCACATTTACCATCAGTGCCGCAGGCCCACAGCTGTGCACGATGAGGACCTCATCAAATGATGTGTACCAGACTGAACGAACCTCAGGAGGTATCCCATCATTCAACGAAGAGATAAAACCCCAACTGGCATCTCATCTGCTCCTGTAGCTGAAGGCGTTCCTCCCTCTGGGACTGGGGCTGGCACAGGGACTTCTGTACTGTTATCCTGCATGAGATCCAGAGACACAGGAACACAGGAACATAGGAAGCTGCCATATACTGAGTCAGACCATTGGTCCATCTAGCTCAGTATTGTCTTCACAGACTGGAGTGGCTTCTCCAGGTTGCAGGCAGGAATCTCTCTCAGCCCTATCTTGGAGAAGCCAGAGAGGGAATTTGAAACCTTCTGCTCTTCCCAGAGCAGCCCCATCCCCTGAGGGGGACTATCTTCCAGTGCTCACATTCTAGCTTCCCATTCTTATGCAACCAGGGCAGACCCTGCTTAGCTAAGGGGACATGTCATGCTTGCTACCACAAACCCAGCTCTCCTCTCCTGATATGGGTGCAGCACCATCATCCTCCAACCTAGCCAAGAGATCAGACCAAGACTGGATTACCTTGGCCCGCTTTGCAGCCTTAGTCTCCCTGCATGGCCAAGCAGGATGACCAGGATCAGGGCCAGCTGGCAGGGTTTTCTTGGCTTTTCCCAAGGCTTCTAAGTGTCCAGTAAGAGCACACACTGAGCCTAAATCCTCCACCTCATCAGAGGAGGACAGTTGGGTGGGATGAGTCCTAGTGGGCCGAACAGGCTTGCTCCCATTTTGCCATTTTGGGGTGGCATATTCCCAAAAAACACCAAACACAAGGAAGATATTGAAGAAAATGGCATGCACACACACCCTTCCAGAGCAAAACCCAGGGAATAAAACCACAGAATACACTGAAAAGAACCCCACAAGGGGGAGAAACCAGCACAATGAGAGAAGCAGTGAAACCAAACACCACTTCTAAGCCCCCCATGATGTTGCAGTATAATAAAAATGAAAGGGAGAACACTTGGGGGGTATTGGGGAGAGCGAATCCCCCACCCGCGGAAACCCACCCCAACTGGGAAAGGGGACACCCACACTCCCAGCCACACAGACACCCCCAGTCCTCGAGGAAGATAAAAAAGGGAAGCAGTGCCAAGCCCCACTTAGGCTGCCAAAAAAGAGGGCTTTCAATGCCTTGAAAGAAAACACCACAGATGGTGTAAAGGCCCTCCCTCTGATCCTGAGGGAGAGCAATGTAAAGGCCCGATCCACCGCGGGCAATTCAGGTTCCCCGCCACCCCACCGCTGCCATAACCACCTCAGTGAGATGCTGCAGAGAGAAGCAAGCCCAAGAGAAGCAACAATGATCTCCGCTCTCGTCACTTCTCCGACACAGACTGAGGGGGCTGGAGCACGGCTGAAGTGACGGCCATACTAGCCACATCCCCCAACAGCCCAAGGGCCAATGAGAGGCTCCCCAAGTCTCATTCCCAGATAAGCTGTTGGGGTGCAGTGATATGTCCCCAAAAGGTTCACAGTGTCAGTGATGAAACTTAAGGTGGACAGCAGCAAAAGCCACTGGAGGGATGCTGTGATGGGACTGGGGGGGCAGTGGGCAGTTGCTCCCCCCTCTGCTAAATATAAGTGAATAATTGACTAGTTAGCAGGGGCAAATAAAGTGAGAAAAATATAACTAGAGCCGTAAACCACAGTGGTACTATAGGACGGGCAAGCTGGAGAGGAGTACTTTACATGAATGTGCCACAGCAAGTGGAATTATGGGTAGAATGTCCTTCATATGAGCATATCAGAGTGAGTGAACTCCCCCCGCTTGGGGGGGAGAAATGAGGTTCTTCGAGGGCAACAACGCAGAGCCCTTTTGGATGCATTCTCTTAATGTATATAATCTCTCAGACTGGAAGCAGTTACTGATTTTGATGAATAAGCCATACTTCCTAATAGAGTTGAATCCAAGCCTTGCCTCGAACTCCTAATGAATGAAAACACCAGGATTTCTTCAATGAAAAATGCATGGAAGTGTGCCATTCATAAAAACATTCAATTACACATATGAAGCCTATCCTGCCATGACCCACATATACTTGGCTTTAGGAAACTGAACGACCCTGTTTGTAAAAAGGTCCCTCCACAAGGCAAGCTGTTTGCCCCCACTGAGCAATGGCGTTCAGTGCAGAGAGAAGAAATCAATAAGCAGAAAGTAATTTCTGAGTGCAGAGATGGTAAATGGAACATTCCTTGCCCTTGGCGCAAACTAGTCCCTTTTATTTTCCTTGCTTGTTAATGGAACATAAAGATAAGTTTTGCCAGCTACTTTCTATATGTGGTCTCCAAAGTATGCAGGAGTCAAGTCATTGAGGGCATCATAGGTCAAAGCTAGCACCTTCAACTGTGGTCAGAAGACAAGGGGAGGAACCACAGACACTGGGACAGAATTGTAACATGCTCTCATAAAAAGAACATACGACTTCTGAAGCCATTGGCCCATCTAGCTCAATGGCACGGCCCTAAAATGACTAAATTCCTAAGATATCCTAAGGTCATCCACACAATCAAAAACTGTGTTCTACCCAGGTTTGGGAGCTGAGTGTGCTCCCAATTTTTGGTTATGTGGAAACAAGGTAGGAGGAAAACCTGAGTAGCTTTTCCTCCTGCCGTGCTTCCACACAATTGCTTCCACCCAAATTTTCCTCCTATGTTGCTTCCACACAATGGAAAATTGGGAGCACACTCAGCTCCCAAACCCGGGTAGAACACAGTTTTTGATTGTGTGGATGACCTCCCTGTGTGCTTTTTCAGAACTGCAGGGGAAGAGTAAAAGAACTCTTCTGGAACACTTTTTAAAAGAGAAGTCATGGCAGCTGCTGGCACTCTTGCCACTTCATCTTGTCTCCTGCTTGGCCCAGCAAATAAATACAGGGGTCAGGAGAGTAGCAAGGCGGAGGGCATAGGACATAGACTTGGCCTTGATTCAAAGCAGGTGCTTCAAATCAAGCCAAAGGAGTGGGCTACTCCTCAAAGCATCAAATTGAATTGTGACCTCTCTGAAGCACAAAGGAGGTTATCAAATCAAAGCTGTGTGTTGCTTCATGCAGGGTGCCCACAATTTGTGCCTAGTGGTTCGGTTTCAGTTCAGGTTCAAGGCGAACAAGATATGTTAGCTTTGTGTTCAGTTCTGGTTCACTGGGAAAACCTCTCAGAACCAGTTTTGAGGTCTGGGTTAAAGCTTGGTTGGGATGGGGCCATAGTTCGGTGGTAGAGCATTTGCATTGCATTCAGAAAGTCCCAGGTTCAATCCCTTGCATCACCACATAGGGCTGTAGGGATGTGCAAACAGGTTTGACGTTGAATATGTTCAACATAGAACCAATGCAGTTCGACTGTTCAGGATCAAACCGAACCACCCTGTTTGGTCTGACCCCAGACCAAACCCCCCTTGGGGTTCACAATTTTTAAAAAATTATTATTTTTTAATTACACTTCTCCCCTCCAGGGGAGTTGTTTGAAGTGGCAGAGAGGGTCCATGGAGGTTTCCACTCCCCCCCACCGGCCACCCTTATGCCATAATTTGGCCATTTGGCCGCTCTTCGGCCTTTCCCCCTCGGCACGGCAGCTATTTTGGAGGCCACCACACCTGCACAATGGGCTTCTGCATGGCCTGGCATAAGGGAGGCCAGCGGAGGGAGGAGGAACCTCCATGGACCCTCCCCCCTCCTTGAACAACTCCCCCGGAGGGGGTAAGTGTATTTTAAAAAATCATGAACTCCCCCCGCCCCGGACCAAACCAACCCAAGGTGGTTCAAGAGGGTGCCGGCTGGGAGTGCCTAAAACCTTGGAGAATCACTGTCAGTCTGTGTAGAGAATACTGTGCTAGATGGACCAGTTTTGCGGTTTGGGTTAATGCTTAGTTGGGATGGGCCCATAGCTCAGTGGTAGAGCATTTGCTTTGCATTCAGAAGGTCCCAGTTTCAATTCCTGGCATCTCCAGGTAGGGCTGAGAAACATGCCTTCTTGAAATCTTAGAGAGTCACTGCCAGTCAGTGTAGGGAATACAGAGCTAGATGCCCTATGTTGATTCAGCGTCTTCACCGGAAGAGGTACCATTCATCATAGTGGTACTTCTTGTGGCAGTGTCCTTGAGCTGCCACTGCTGTTCGGCAATAGTCCTCCACCTACAGAATGCTGATGCAAGGGGTTGCTCCCTTGCTCTGCCTGAATGCTTAGTTTGCAGGGGATCCGTCCACTTTGGTTTAGCATGTCAGTGACCCACCATTGCCCCATGGCACTTGGAGGAGGCCAGGGTCAGGGATGGCTCTTTGATCCTTCCTGGTCCTCCTTTACATCACCTGAAACAAGCATGCTGTTTCCTAATCTCCTCTTTGTTATTCAGCATTCTAAGGTCATCTCAAATATTATAAATCTCCCCTTATATTTTATTGAACTGCCTCTCTTCACCCCACAGACAATGTTATCTCAGTCTCCTGAAACCACTTTGTCTCCAGCCCGAGGTCGCTTTACTGTAGATTAGTCTGTTATTCATCATTAAAATTCTCGAGTACAGTAGCTGTAAAAGAAATCAGGGGGATTGAGAGTTTCATTGCCAGGTACAGGAAAGGGCAAGGTACCAAATAGCTAAACCCATGCATAGTAAATATCGCCATTCATGCAAAAATGAACATGGAAGATTACTCGCTTTCGGTCTTCATTAAACATTTACCTTGAACCTTTACCTAAATGAGGACACCGGTAATTATCAACAGAGCAGTTCAGAGCAGCCAGGAATAGAAGCAAGTTTAAAGAAGAAATGCCAAATTACAGTCTTGGATCAAAAATTGTATGTTCTACCCACCCTTTCTGATGATGAAGATGATTTCTGAAGTGATGGGGAGTGTGCCTTTGATATGATGTGATGTTTTAAAGGCCAGGTTCACACATAAGGCAGAACCCAAGGCTCCTCCAGCCCCCAAATATGGAGGCAACCTGAAGTTAGCACTGCAGACAATCACATATCTCGGTATGTTGGAAGTAGCCAAGTTGAGTCAGAGGTATGCCCAAGAGCTAGGCCTCCCAGTGAAGCCCTGGATGCTATCCCAGCCTTCCATTAGCCACCTTGAAGCTGTTGATCCTGAAGGCAAAGAGGATGAGCTTGCCTGGAATGAACTCAAGAAGAGTGAAGGATCAGACATACTATGCAGCTTACTGGAAATAGCACTTAGTTTGGCAAGCGAGCTTCAAATTTTGGTTACACAGCTTGATGCAAGGCTCATAGTGAATTGGTTATGAGGTCATTCTCATGACCAGCCCTATCTGGGTAGGGCAGAACTAGCCCTTGTAGGGCTGGTCGTGAGAAGTGATAGGATCACTTCCAATCCCAGTGCTCCTCCACCGGCTAACCCGAGCTTGAAACCTGGGCTAAAAGTGAGGTAGGAGGACACACACGTGCCTCCTATACCATAGGGGTGAGCTTGACCTTGAGCCAGTTTGAGCCTGAATAAGATTGGTTTGAGGGCTCGACCTTGAGCCAGACCAGGGGTGGTTCAGTTCAAGGTTGAGCCGAACCACCCGGGTTGGTTCAGGCCCAGTTTGGGGGTGTTTGTTTTTTAAGGCAGACTTACCGCCGCTGAAGGCTTCAGCAGTCTTGTGGGGGTGCTGGGGCTGCAGAGAGATCTCTGGGAGTTCCCCCTCCCCCCAAAACTCCCCTCAGTCTCCCATGGGCTGGTGTGAACCTCTACGAGTGTGCAGCTGCCATTTTTGAGGCTGCCGTGAATGTGCACAGGCCATTTGCATGGCCAGGCCACCCAGCTGGCACCGCCAAACTGGGCCCAAATCAGTTCAAATTTGAACCAAAATGGGCCCTTCATTTGGGGTGCCAAAACCAAATTTGCCCAGTCCAGTTCGAGTCTGGTTCGGACTTGAACTGAACTGGGCAAACCAGATCTCACTGCCCAGTCTGATAGTTTTTCCTACTATCTCACTGCCCAGTCATGTGGGTGAGCGAGCTGCTGCCAGCTCCTTTCGGGCTCCGACAGCCATACCTACCATAGAGGCTGGGGGAAGGAGCGTCTCTGCAGCCAGGGATATTCCAGTGCACCACACTGATCATGTGGTGCATTGTGGGGTATCTGGCAGCCCGGCTGCCTTTCCCTCACCTCCTGCTCACTGCGCCCACTGCCGCCATGCCACTCATGTGGGCATGCAAGCAGCAGGGCCCTCTGCGGGTTTGGATTGTGGGGTGCAAAGGCAGGGAGATTCCTTCTCCAATTTTCAGTTGTGTGGGAGCAAACAACTAAATAGGAGAAGGAGGGAGAAGTGATTGTGTGGGAGACTGGAGCTGAGTAGGACAGTGATGTCCTATCCAGCTTCTATACCCAACATTTGATCAAGGTAGGAAGAAAAGCTGCTCCACCCAGCTTCTGTCTCCCACACAATACTTCTCCCACCTCCTACCTAGTTGTTGGCTCCCACAGAACTGAAAACTGGGAGCGCACGCAGCTCCCAAACTTAGGTAGGATACTTGTCCGACCCAGTTTTAGGTTGTCTGAACAGCCTCAGTGTAGACAAAACTGGGCCAGATAGTCTGACATGCTATAAGGCAGTGCCCTATGTGGTAGTGCAGCATTAATCTCGAACGCAAACCCCAGACTTAGCAAAAGTAGCTAGTGCAGCATCCTTGCACTAGCACAATACCCGTCTGCAAGTGCACCCTTAATAGTCTTCCTGATAGAGTTGAAAAAGATACCAGATTATCCTAAAACCTGAAGACACTGCAAAATAATTGCAAAGACTGCGTAAGTGCATTCTCCTGTTCCCCTCTCCCCCAACACACACACACACACACACACCCCTCTACATGTCCATGGTTTCCATGGCAACTTTCCATCTGTTTTTGACTGTTTTCACAGGCTTTTTAAATTAAAGCTTAACTATGTCAGTGTTCCAAGATTAGCTTTGTCTGTGAATAAACCATATGCCTCCTTATCAAAGCCTGCTATGCCAATAACATGGAGGGGAAATGTTTAGAGTCGGTTTTCACACATCTTCTCTGATTAAAAACAAAGCAGCTGGGCGACAAGGAGAATGGGAATGTTTGTACAAAGATTCATTTGTCATCATCCAATAAAGCCCTCATGCCCTGCACATAATTGATCATCGTATCAGTTAAATACACAGGGCGGCGGCAGGGGGGAATCACAGGAGAAACTAGTTTTCAGTTGTTGGGCTCCTTCTGACAATCTAACCAAATCTGCTAATTATTTGCCTTTGCCAGGGGGTTTTGAAACTTGGGTCCCCATATGTTTGTGGACTACATCTCCTATCATCCCCCGGCTGCCTTTGGCTGGATTTGTTAATCCATATTTCTTCTCCAGCCTGGATTTTAATCTGAGATGGAGAAGAATTCAGGAGTCTCTTAATGCTCACTTCCAATTGGAGGTGAGCATTACAAGCCCCCAAACCTCATATCTGAGCTTCGGCCAGGCAGGCTCCACCTGTTTTCTGGATCTTGTCACTTGTAAGTCACTGTCCCTATTTTTGCCTTTTGGGGATGCCTTTTAAGAATTTTGTTAATGGGGTCTGCCAAAGGTCATCATTTTTCAGGGTTCAGCCCCCTGCCCCAGTTATCTAGAATTTAAAACTCTGAGGATGGTGTTGGTAGCCAGGGGCTACAGAGCTTGCTGCTAAGGATGTGTGGTTTGGTTTGATGGCTCGATATCAGACTGTACCCCCTCCCCCGATCTGTTTGGTGGGTTCTATTTATGATGATGATGATTATTATTATTATTATTGAAAAAACTCACTGATAATGCTCCAGGGGGCTTCTCCGAGGCCATTGGGGGAGTCTCCGGAGATTCCCCTCCCCCTGCTGGCCTCTGTTACTGTCCACATAGCATAGTTCAGGTGGACTTCAGCCTATTCCGGGCCTTCCCTCCATGGCAGTGGCCATTTTGGAGACTGCTGTGCTTGCCCAATGTGCCTCTGTGTGGCTGGGTCATGGCCTCTAAAATGGCCACCACCACAAAGGGCAGGCCCAGAATGGGCCAAAGACTGCCTGAACAAGGCAATTTAGACAGAGAACAGCAGGGGAGGGGGAACCTTGGGAGACCCCCCCCCCATGGCCTTGGAGAAGCTCCCCAGAGTGGCGGCTGTTTTGTGTGTGTGTTTTTGACCATGAACCCCCCAAACCCAAACTGGGGGATTGGGGGTGCACAAAACTGACCATGCCCTGTCGATTTAGAGTCAGGTCTGGACTCAAACTGAACTGAGCACCTCGGTTTTGTGCACACCCCTTCTTGCTGGTAATGCACATGCATAAATGCACAGGCATGAACATTAAGGTGTCATGGAGTTTACTGCCTGATGCTTCACATTGCTGATGAAGTCAATTTTGAACTACAGTCATGTGCAAGGAATGAACTACAGCCAACCGCGAGGGTTACATTCTCGCAAAAACCCTGTAGTTGGCAAATCTGCACTTGGCGAGCAATAGAAAATAATGCGAGTGAGGGGGTTAGGACAACAGGGGTTGTGAGAGCACCGCAAAATCGAGGGGGGAAGGTTAAAAATAGCTGAACATGAACAAAAATCCCTTAAAATTACCAGAAGTCCATAAGAATCACCAAGAGTTAGCAAGAGTCACCAAGATGAGTGAACAGATTGAACCTCTTGAAAAAAAATTTAACACCCCAAAATCACTTAATTGCAATCAAAGGGTTGTCACAATCAAATCTGTCTCCATCTCAGCACACTACATCTGCAACCCCAGGCACCCAACCTGCAAAACATTACAGTATACACACACACACACACTTCTCTCTCATCTCAGCTTCTCTTTTTCTTTGTTTCTCTTTCCCCCACTCTTCTGTCTCCGTCTCTCCTCCATGTCTCTCTCTCTTTCCTTCACTTTTTCCCTCTGTCTCTCTCTGTCTCTGTCTCCCAACCCCTTTTCCCACCTCTCACAAGCAAAATCCCACAAGAAATTCCAGACACTCAGGTCACGTAAGACAAGACCAACCACAATTTCCCAGTCGTGGATACTCAAAACTACTGTTGGGAAAACCATAGTTGGCGAGGGGTGACTCTATTCATAATGGACAATTTTATTTTTTAGCACATATTTAAGAAAAAGCTTCTTGGTTTTTAGGACAGTGCAGGATCTATTATATTAATTCTCCTGGGTGTGCCTTGGAATGTGCATCCCAGAGCCCAGCTGATTGGCTGGGCGGTGGACGCACCTGATTGGCTGAGGCGCACCCAGGAGGATTGGTTGCCATGGCAGCAGCCCGGCTGTGGAGGCCAGAGGTGGTGGGCGCGGCCCGGCCATGGAGGCAAGGCCCAGGAGGGGGGGAAGAAAGGGGGGGCATAAGGGGCAGTGGGGAGGAGATGTGGCTGGGCCAGGAAGCAGAGAATGGGGCAGAAGGGGGGGGAGAGGTAACTGCCAGCCCCAAAGAGCGCACAGATACTCTGTGCGGCGTTGGCTAGTTGTCTATTATATGTTATTGTAAACTGCCCAGAGATGTACCTTTGGGGCAGTAAACAAATATGATAAATATCTCTATATTTATTATAATAAATAATAAATATTATAGAATCAATGAACACAGCAGACAGAGATGGGCTTTCAGAAGTGCATTATTGCAGGGAGGAGCAGGTCAGGAGATAATCCTTCAAAGTAGAAGAGGAATGTTCCTATCGTGCCTCTATGTTCATTTTTGACATGCTGGAGAGTGCGGCTTGGACATGTGGCACCTGCAATTTTTAAAATTTGACTAGCAAAAGCTGTTGGGAAGAACAATGGTGACCAAGGGCCAAAATGGCAGGGCTCCTGATACTTTTAATCATTGCTAGAGGCAATTTCAGCACAGGCAAATTGCCATATTTGTGGACAAGAAAATTAAAATTCCCTCTTCTAGCTGGCCATTAAAATACAGGAGTTCAACACGAGGGCAGTGGTAGCCAGTAAGCGCCACTCCAGGGGGATGGTGAGGGTGGGGTAATACATCTTTAGATGGTGATGAACTTACCTGGTCAGGGGCGTATCTAGGGGTAGGGCAGGCAGGGCATGTGCCCTGGGCGCCACTTGAAGGGGGTTGCCATTCTGTAAAATTAATTTTTTTAAAAAAAAATATGGCTGCCAATAACAAAATGGCCACCGTGCATGCTCAAATGGCCTCTGTGAGGCCCTAGGTCATGTCAGGCCTTGCAGAGGCCATTTGAGCATGCGCGGTGGCCATTTTGTTTTCAGTGGCCATTTTTTAAAAAAAGATTTTTTAAAATGGCCACTGCACATGCTCAAATGGTCCCTGCGAGGCCCTAGAGGCCAGTGGGGGGAGGAGGAACCTTTGCAAACCCCCCAGCCTTTAGGAAGCCCCCCAAAGGGGCTACAGTTAAAAAAATAATAATATATAATATAAGTCACTATACACATATTCAGATTGGCACTATGTACAGAGAATCAGGGCTTGTGAATACTGAGCTGATGCTTATGAGCTAGGATTGTATTCATTTGCTCTTACTTTGCTTCTTGTGATAAGTGAGTTAAATGTGATGTCTTGCTAATATGGCTATTAATGGTGAATTTGTCTTTGAATCAGTGTGAAATCCTTAATATTAAGGCCCACTGGGAGTTTCTTGCTCTCTTTCTCTCATTTTAACTGTCTTTCTGAAAGACTAGAATATATTCCAAGCAGTGACACAGTTTACTCTGCATATCCTTTAATTATTTACAGAGTATCTGGGAAAAGTCAAATACTCCATTTATTTTTAAAACTTATGTAATGGTGATGCTACAATACATAGTAGAGAATTAGACAGGCACTTCTGTTTAGTTTTCCAAGTACACCTCCACATAGTATTTGGGTATTTCATGAGCCCCAGCATACTGAAATTTGTAGTTTTCCAGCATTTTTTGGTCTGGCTAAGTCCTCTGCTAAAATAGTTTTTGAAATATTAAAAGATTAACAAGCCTGACTTGTATTTTTCAGCTGATATTATGGTAAAGTTATCTCAAAGATGGGTGTCAGATGCTTGGACAGGGGGTGCAATTTCAGTGTTTGCCCTAGGCGCTATTTTCCCTAGATACACCTCTGTACCTGGTGGTAGCTAATATGTTTTAAGTGGCAGTGTCACTCAGCCCAGAATCCTGAGGGGAGGCTGCCCTACCCCTGTGGCACAGTTGGCCTCTGTGCATGCCTGGAGGCCATTTCAGGAGTTAACACAGCAGGTTTGTGCTGTGCTAACTCCTCAAATGGCCTCTGCACATGCACAGAGACCAACTGGGGAACATAGGAAGCTGCCATATACTGAGTCAGACCCTTGGTCCATCTAGCTCAGTATTGTCTACCCAGACTGGCAGTGGCGTCTCCAAGGTTGCAGGCAGGAATCTCTCTCAGCCCTGTCTTGGAGATGCTGCCAGGGAGGGAACTTGGAACCTAGGTGCTATTCCCAGAGCGGCTCCATCCCCTAAGAGGAATATCTTACACTGCTCACATATGTAGTCTCCCATTCATATACAAACCAGGGTGGACCCTGCTTAGCAAAGGGGACAATGCATGCTTGCTAACACAAGACCAGCAGCGGGAGTAAGGCAGCCTCCCTGTGAGATGCTGGGGTGGGTGACATCACTGCTTAAAGCTTACCAGGTACCGGAGGCAGATAAGGTTGCCACTATTTCAAATTCCATTCCCTCCCCCCACCCCACCCCGGAGTGGCACTCCTCAGCCGCTACTGCATGAGAGAGATACATTCACAACTAAAAATAAAATAAGAACTTGGGATACTACTACTAGGAACATTAATATATTGCTTTCAACGAAAGTTCTCAAAGTGGTTTACAAAGAAAGAGAAATAATAAAGATGGCTTCTTGTCTCAAAAGGGCTCATATACGGTAGACACTTGCAACAGCTTCTTGAGGGATGCTGTGCTGGGATTGGATAGGGCCAGTTGGTCTCCTTCTGCTAAAGAGGAGAAAACCACCACTTCAAAGGGTGCCTCTTTGCTCAGTTAGCAGGGAAATGTCTGTGGACAGCAGGGAGGATCGGTTTTGAAAGGATGCATGTGGGTGCTGCCTTTAACAAAAGATACAGATGTATCACATATTTTACAGTATTCAGCCCCATTAGACCAACGCATCAGCAACAAAACAGGTGTCCATCTCAGCAACATAACATCTCAGAAAAACAACAACCAGGTATATATCTAAAGTGACACTGGTATCACTCTAGTCTTGTCACGGGGTGCAGTATTTATTTATTTATTTATTTATTTAAATAATAACAATACTACTTCAATTTCTATATCGCCCTTCCAAAAATGGCTCAGGGCAGTTTACACAGAGAAATAATAAATAAATAAGATGGATCCCTGTCCCCAAAGGGCTCACAATCTAAACAAAACATAAGATAGACACCAGTAACAGTCACTGGAGGTACTGCGCTGCAGTTGGATAGGGCCAGTTGCTCTCCCCCTGCTCAATAAAGAGTATCACCACATTAAAAGGTGCCTCTTTGCCAAGTTATCAGGGGTTGGGTAAGTAGTATCCCTGCTGATTAAAAATCAGCCTTTAAAACAAGCTACATTTTTCTCAGTGTTCTCCCATGTATGTCATTTGACCCTTTGCTGACAGTTTCTCAAGTTTCTATTGGCTCTAAGTTCACTTCAGCATTTCACAGAAATTCTGTTTGATTTGCAGGCATCAGATTGTCTCTTAGAAAAACCGATAAGCCATTTCCCCCGCTATAACTTGAAATCCATTCCAGATTCCACTGGAATCTACTTTGTCCATCTGCCATCTTTAAAATCCCCATTTAGGTCTTCTGACACCAGCCAAGAACACTTAAGGAAGGTACCAAACCAAAATATTGTGGCTGATGTATGATGAGTCCCCAAATGAAAACAACAGAGACTAAAATTAGAGTCTTGGCCTCCTCTCAGAAAGCAACATCTCAGAGTAGCTGGCCCTTCCTAGCCACTTTCCGATGCCTCGGAGACAGGTTCACACCATATTCTCTGGTCTAAATTTCCAGAAATGGTTTTATATTCCATGCCTTTGCCTCTGAGGCCTATATCTAATAATACATTAGTTTATACCTCCAGGGTTCTTTCCATCTTGGCTTTAGTCAGCTTGGTTTGTGTTAGCTTATCGCTATGGCGAAAGTAAAAATAATCAAAAACGAAAAGCAAATAAGCCATTAATAAAAGAAGGTATAAACTCACGAAACAAGAGTCAACTTTCCTTATGCCATATTGGTATCAAAGCTGGGAGACTACCAACTAGCTCAAATAGGGTGCCCCTGTCCCAAGGCATAGCCAAGAGTATGTATATTATGGCATCCTTCCTCCAAGGAGCTCAGGGTCCCCACTAATGTTTCTCTGTAATAGGAATTCCCAGATGTTGTTGATGACAACTTCCATAATCCCCAGCCAAAGGCCATTGCAGCTAGGGATGATGGGAGTTGTAATCAACAATTTCTGGGAATCCTTTTTACAGGGCACACTGATCCTCAAACCCCCCCCCCATTTTATATGGTTTCCAGCCCCACTTCATTCTCCCAAATAACCATCCTGTGAGGTAGGTTAGGGTGAGAAATGATGGACTAGCCAACCATTACCCAGTGAGTTTCATGGTTGAGCAGTGGTTAACACCAGGGTCTCCCCCAACTTAATCTGAGACTCTAGGCATGGCTTCACTGCACACACATGGGTTCCTCTTTCATTCCCACTTTGCCATCTTCACTCTCAGGGTGATTTAAAAAAAGGATTCCCATACTTAGTGCATGCCTATGAGTGGCATGCACATTAGTGATCCTGTGTGTGCATAGAACCAAAAGATGCCTGTTATTTCAGCTAGTTAATTGAGGTCATCAGAGGTCATCAGAGACCAGTTAGGAGACGGACCTCCTCAGATGACCTCAATGGGTGGTGGGGTTCGTAGCATTTATTTAGTGCTAAAAGGTGTTAAAATTTGTGTTAAAAGGTGGGTTCTGTTGTATATAGTGTCCTACTATCAGGTTAAAGGTTGCTGTTAGGAAAAGTGCACATGTGTCTCCTTTGCCATTTTATGTCTAATCCAGTGAGGTGGTAATGCGGGGTGTCCAAAGCAAGGAGGTGAGGGAATAGCCTTGATTAGCTGTTCCCTCCGGTAGCAGAGTGGAAGAGGAAGCAGGAAGTTGGCTGTCTCTTTTCTCCCTTGGCTGTAAGTTGTGTTTTACCAACCATGGGCTGTTTTCTTTTCTTTTGGGGGGTGGTGTGTGTGTGTATTTGGGGTGGGTGCTGACTTGATTTGAGTGACTCAAATCACTCAGCATCAGCTACCCATGTGTAGGCCCATTGGCAATAATGGGCTTACTCACATCCCACATAACATTCGCTGCATGCTTTTTGCAATTAGCGTCCTTGTCCCAGATGGCAGCGACCAACACTGACCACAATAAATCTTTATGGCATTGGTTCTCAAACCTGGGACCCCAGATGTTGCTGGACGACAACTCCAATCATCCCTGTCCACAATGGCATTGCCTAACTCAGTGATCTTCACTATTTTTCAAGTGGGGGCCACCCTGGGATGAGGAAAAAACTCAATGCAACAGCCATTTCCCATTGTGCTGACCTTCACACAATGCTGCACTTTCCTCAGGGCTGGGAGGGCCCTTTAAGAGAAATGGAGCCCTCTCTGCAGAGCTCTTGGGGGAAGGCCCTGGGAAGGGCTACCCTTCCTAGTGTTGGAAGTGAAGGACTTTGCTCTGACTCATGTCTCAATGACAGAGGGGGACAGATTAGTTAGTCAGAGGGCTAAAGGAGTCAAGACATTGGTCATCCCTTCTCTACTGCTCTGACACTATCCCTTTGATATGTAGAGTGCTACTCTCAGGGATTTACTTACTTCCTGCCACTTCCTCTTCCCTTTTTCTTCTCCCTTGTAACACGCATGCTCCTCTCTCCCTGCACCATGTTTGCAGAGATGCAGAAACCATCCCTCTGCATCCAGCTAGATAGATAGAGTAGAGATCCTATCTCTCCACTTTCCTATCTAGAATGGAGTTCACCAATAAAGATTCCTTATATTGATTTGAAACTATGAACTGGCTCCAAGCTTCTTTTACTCTCAGCATACATGCATGCCTAGGCAGACTCCGCTGTGTTTTGCCTCTGTGCACTCTGCTGTAATAGAAGGGTATCTCTTACCAGAGAGAACTACCAACACCCAGCACTCTGTGTATGCCTTCCAAGATGGTACAGGGGCTCAAAAGGGCTCCGTTTCCTTTAAAGGAGTACCCAGCTGCTGGGCAAAGCACAACACTACATAGTGGGAATGGTGGGCTCCACGTGGTACCAGGGGGAACTGGGCAGAGTGTTCAGCCTTGGCCCAGTAAAAATAAACAAGCTCAGTAAACAGTTAGGGAGCCACAATTAGGTTTGATGGGGGCCACCACTAGCCTGCGGGCCTTACAATGAAGCACATTGGCCCAACTTGTCCTTAATTTCAATGGGACTTAATTGGTAATTTTCATCATCATGTCAGCCATCTTTCTTTTAGGTATTCTCCTAGTGCCAGCACAGAGTGCTGGGAAGTATAGCCCTTCCCGGGGCTTTCCCCCTAGAGCTCTTTGGAGAGGACTCCATCTCTCTTAAAGGGCCCTATCATCACTGGGGAAAGTGCAGTATTGTATGGAGGCCAGCAAAATCGGAATTTCTGAAGGTCCCAGACTAAAACCACAACATATTTGATGGATGTTACTGTATATATTGTTCATTATTTTTCATTGACTACTGCAATGCGCTCTACGTGGGGCTGCCTTTGTACATAGTTCAGAAACTTCAAAATGCGGCAGCCAGATTGGTCTCGGGGGTAACCCAGAGAGACCATATTATGCCTGTCTTAAAACAGCTGCACTGGCTGCCGATATGTTTCCAGGCGAAATACAAAGTGCTGGTTATTACCTTTAAAGCTCTGAACGGTTTGGGTCTGGGTTACCTTAGAGAGCGCCTTCTTCGATATGATCCCCATCGCTCGTTGAGGTCATCTGGAGAGGTCTGTCTCCAGTTACCACCGGTACATCTGGTGAGGACTCAGAGCCGGGCCTTTTCTGTAGCTGCTCCTGTTCTTTGGAATGCACTTCCAGCACATATCCACAGTTTAGGCTCACTGTTGGCCTTTAAGAGAGCCCTAAACACCTATTTGTTTGGCCTGGCCTTCCAAGGCTTGTAAAGTGTTGTTGTTTTTTCAAAAGTATTTTAATTGGTTTTAAATGGTTTTAATCATTTTTGAATTGTTTTTATATTGTTTTTAGCATTGGGTTTGAATTGTTGGTTTTATGTCTTTTTAAAAGGTTGTACACCTCCCAGAGCCTCTGGATGGGGTGGTTTATAAATGTAAGGAGGAGGAGGAGGAGGAGGAGGAGGAGGAGGCGGCTCTGGCAGAAGAAGACCAAAATAATCCCAGTGGTAATTGGTACCCTGGGTGCAGTTCAAAAGACCTTGAAGAGCACCTCAACACCATAGGGGCCACAGAAATCACCATCAGCCAATTACAAAAAGCAGCTTTACTGGGAACAGCCTATATTCTGCGACGATATCTATAACCATTGACAATAAAATTCAGCCATCCCAGGTCCTTGGGAAGGACTCGATGTCTGGATAAAACAAACCAGTCAATAACACCTGTCTGACTGTGTAAACAAGAAATAATAATAATAATAAATAATAAATAATAATAATAATAATAATAATAATAATAATAATAATACTTTGCAAAGCATTGCAAATGAACCATTGCTAGCAATATGGTTGTGTTATTCTGACAACGGAAGGGTATAAGGAAATAGAACAGACATATGGACACAATCCCTCCAAAACAGCTTCCTTTTGAGCCGCTCTGGCCATGGAAACACTGAAGGTGCAGGCAATGGTTTAAATCAATCAATCTGTTCTATATTGGCCAAAGGGAAAGAGCCGTGTGCTGATCCCTTGTTGTTATATCCACAACCTGTTTTTAATGAGATCAGGGTTGCTAGGAGAGTAGCAGGATTAAGAGCTAGTTCACACACTGTTATGCTCATGATCACTACAATCACTGAGTGATGACACATGTGTGAATAGGCCATCACGGACATAACACCACTTATAGAACTTTCTAGAACTCTCACATCACCTCAGATCTAATGCTTCTCAATCAAGTCAGTTCAAACATTCATCAAAGCCCTGCTCAGATGACAAAAAGAAGCTGTATTCAGATATTGGGGCCATTCACACAACTGGGCAGGCCTCAAACACAAACTCATGTTCCCCGCAGACAAGCACAAAAATCACACCCTCCCCAGACAAGCATGAACTGCTCCCAGATTATTCACATTGCAGCATGCAGCGCAGAGCTCCAGTGGCCGGGGAGATGCGTCCTGGCCTCCAGTTATCCCACAATGCACCGTACCATGACAGGATCCCCTGTCAGACTGGCACTCTAGGACCGTCTGAACACACTAAGGACAGTGTCTCTTGCCATGACCCTGCTCTCCTCACCTCTTCATGTTCAAAGTACCTTGCCTGTCATCCGAACAGGGCTCAAAGATGCAGTAACAGTGAAATAGCTGCATGTGCGAACCAGTCAAAAGTTCTTCAGGAGAGCGAGTCAAACCCTGCCGACATCCAAAAACATGATCTCTCCAAATTTGGTCAAACGCTGATTGCTGGTCAGGTCAGTAGTTAAGACATGAAGCTCACATCACCACCAATCAGTTCAAAGCTACATTTTAGTTTCTCATTTCCCCGCTAGACATTATTTATAACATTCAAGCCAAAGACAACAACTGCTATATTTTTCCAAGAGGTCTGCCCAAGGCCAAGAACTAAAACACAGTGTAGAAGGCAATTCTCTAAAGACCAAAGGAGGCTGAAAGGCAAAAACTGGAGGATGGAGGGAAATCATTCATTTTGTAATGGAACCATGAGGAGGACCAGTATAGCTTAGAGGAGAGGCAAAAGGTCGTAAGGGGTCCGGAAACCAAGTCCTATGAAGAATGGTGGAATGAGCTGGGTCTGTGTAACCTGGAGAAGAGAAGACTAAGGGGAGAGATAATATAACCATCTTCATATCTGAATGGTTGGAGGAGGCGTGCTGGTCTTGTGGGAGCAAGCATGAATTATCCCCCCCTTTTAAGCAGAGTCTACCTTGGTTTGCATTTGAATGGGAGACTACATTTGTAAGCACTGTAAGATATTCCCCTTTGGGGATGGGGCTGCTCTGTGAGTAGCACCTGCATGCTTGCATGAGAAGGTTCCAAGTTCCTCCCTGGCATCTCTAAGATAGAGCTGAGATAGACTCCTGCCTGCAACTTTGAAGAAGCTGCTGCCAGTCTGTGTAGACAAAACTGAGCTAGATGGACCTATGGTCTGACTCAGTATAAGGCAGCTTCCTCTGTTCCTCTGTTCCCAAGTGGGCTTGTTCACCATTGCTCCCAAGGACTATAGCTAATGGTTTAAAATTACAAGGAGGCAGGTTTAGGCTAGCCATTAGGAAGAATGTCCTAACTGTAAGAGTTGTTTGACAGGGGAGCAGTTTGTCTCTTGCCGTGGTGGGCTATCCTCCTCTTCTTTTCAGAGAGGCTGGACAGATATCTATCAAGGATGCTGAAGCAGTTTCCTGCACTGAACAAGAGATTGGACTATTAGATCTCCAAGGTCCCTTCCAACCTTGGAAGATTCTGTAAGCTTTCCGACACACCAAACCAAACAGAACCCGCCTGTGCTGTAATGCAGCCATCATCCAGATACTTAACATATCCAGTTGACAGACCTACAGTAAGGTATTGCTGAGAAAGGAGCCGACCCCGTGTGTATTTCAAGCCACAGGTGCATTGGGCATCCCACACAACCAGCCCCAGCCATTCGCAGAAATCTCACCAGGTCCCACATACAGTACAGACCATTCACCCCCTTCCCCCAGTTTCCTGGGCAATCTCGTGCAGTGTGATGGAATTGTGTAGACACGTACAATCTCTGTGCACACAGAGGTATTTACACATTATATTCAACATGTACAGTAGTACACTTTCTAGCTGATCTGTTTCACTTTTAGTGAAAAGTGATGTGTTTCACTTTCAAAATGAACACTTGTATGGTTGTTCACTCAAAAACATATACATGTGTACAGATGCCTGTACACACACACACACACACACACACACACACACACACACACACGGTTAACTCTAGAACAATTAGTTTGTGAGAGCAAACAGGTGAGAAAGAACATTATTAGGGAGCAAGCAAGGATTTTGCTATACATAAACTACTTATAAGGTAAGGTAATGTTTTTGGTTTATTTGACACATTAATGAAGCTTGCTCAACCTTTTCAAACTTATTTGGGAAAATGGGTCAGATTCCTCTTAGAAGAGATATTCTTTTTTATTAGGCCAAATCTTCTAGTCTGCTTTCCAGACTAGTTTTTGTTAGCTTGGAGGGGAGATTTCTTTATCTACCTCAGCTGCAGTGGACGTGCCCAGGTAAGGAGTGCACTGCTAATTAATATTGTCTGGAGACAAGGAGTTCAAGTTCTAAATAAATTAGTTTATTTAAGAAATCCATCAGGGAGATAGATAAGGCCTGCATGCCTCATTGCTAGCTGCATACAGGAAGAGGGGAAGGAGAAGAAGGAAGTCTCTTTCAGGTGAAAGAACGAAACCTCTCAGTCTACAAATGGGAATCCGAGTAAAGGACGCCTGGTCAGAGAGAGAATGCCCTTACTGGCTGTCTATACCCCTAATGCCCCCAGTAGTCAAACAGGTTCCTGGTGCTAAGAGTCGATGCCAACAGAAGCTGCACACCTCCACAGTTTTCTCTTCCAGTCCAAGACCATGCGGCAGCAAACACTGGGATAGGGAGAGAGATCGGTACCCACGCCAGCTGGAACCTGCAGGGGAGATTATACCCCACCCCCTGCACACATGGTCTCACCCAGCCCAGTTCTAGGCCAGGAAGGAAGCTGATGGCTTGGCCTGGCTCCTGGGAGGCTGGAGGAGTCTCCTACCTACCTGGTTGCACTGGCTTCAGCTGCTTGTTCTTCTGAGGCAGAGGAGTGAGTGAATGAGGCTTCTTTAAACAACAGAGGCCCTTTAAAATAATTAATTCAGGTGATAGGACCAATCCATCAGTCCTTATTACGGTCTAAGACCAGCACAGGTTATAATACAGTAATATGGATAGGGCAATCAGATTATTATGAAAATGAATGTTACATGTATTACTAAGATTGAGAATGATATTAGAGTTGACTAAGATCTAAAAAATACAAAATATTTAAAATATACTATGGAGTGCAAACAAGATAGTTAAAATATAAGCTATACTAAAAGAAAGCGTGAAGCATCTAATTAAAATAGTAAGACAACTAACTAAAAAGGATAAAATATCACTATAAAACCTAAATGCAATTCTAATAATAAAATATAACTCTAAAACTGTAAGACAATTCACAATATAAAATACTCCAGGCGAATCCTAAAAGCAACATGAGGTTTAACATAATAAAAATAGAAGGGATAAAATGGATAAAAAACATATATGAACTACATAAAACATATTTAAAAAAATATATAAAAACTATAGAGTGGCGTGACGGTATTATCTGACACTTTGTTGTAGAGTTCTAGTCTGGTGGATGCAGGAGCAAGAAATATTTTAGCTTCTGCTACCCCTTGGAGTCATCCTTGCACACACGAGGTTTTTTTAATTTATTGGATTGATCGATCGATTGATATACCGCCCTTTCAAAAATGGCTCAGGGCAGTATACATCAAAATAAGGGTGGTTTACATCAAAATAATTGATGTATTCAGAGATAATATCTGAATAGCGTTAGTATCTATTCTGACTGGATGTGGAAGCACCCTACAATGCTGGGCCTTCCTAGCCCAGGTGCCTGAAAGCCTTAAACGGAGTATGTCACAGACAGAACATGAGAACTTGTGACTGCAAAGTATATTCTCTACCACTGAGCTATGGCCCACTCACTCAGTGTTGGTGGAGGAAAGGTCTTGCAAGAGCTGTGGGCTAGGGTCTCGCACTCACTGCAACACTGTCCCTAATCGCAGCATAAAATATTCATCCTCATCCTGCTGGGGGGCACGTATTGCAGCCCTGTCCCAGACAGTGGTGACCTCCATACCTGGGGCAATGACCAGGTTTCGGCCCCACTCAGTAGTGTCCCACATTGCAATCCACTTCCTTTGAATTCCTACAGAATTCAAAAGGAACCATTGTGTACCAAGTGTACCAAGTTCCATCCTGGATTCCCTTCTTTGGTCACACTGTAATGTGACCAGTGGATGACACGTAGGAACTGGTCTATGGACATACATATATTTATTCCTTCTGGGCTTCACTGTTCAGCTTGCACATGCTTCAGCATCTGTCTCTTTCCCATTCTGTCTGCATTTGCAGTGTCCTGAACTTCACCACCTTCCCCCCAGTCTTAAGGGTACAAAAGATTTTGAATGCTTTGTTTAGATTCTTTTAATTGGGAGCTTTGCTGTTCTGAAAGCTGCTCCAGAAATAACTTGGCATTGCAGGCGGCAGGTTGAAGCAGCCCCTTGGAGGCACTTCACAACTGCTGATGATGCAAGACGAGGCCTCTTAATTGATCCAAAGTCATCCAGCTTTAAAAGGGGCAGAGCAGCTGCAGCTCAGAACTAGCAGCTTATGTTCAGGTGCTGGGCAAAATATAAAGTCCTGGTTATTACCTAGAAAGCCCTAAACAGCTTAGGCCCTGGGTATTTAAGAGAACGTCCACTAACCCTATTTAAGGGAAGGGGTATTTGAGCGGGTCACCCGCTTTGGGGAAACCGGGCTCATGTGCGAGCCCAGTGGTTCCCACGATCCGTGGAAAGTAGGCTAAGCTCCCACTGGTGTGTGTGTGTGTGTGTGCGCGCACACACACACACGGACATGTGTGCACCAACTCTCTCACTTCTGAGACTCTTGGCTCACCAAAATTGAAATGGTGAGTAGATCCAGGAATAAATCATAGAATCATGAAATGTAAGAGTTGGTAGGGACCTTGGAGGTCCAACTCGGAGGTCCAACTCCCTGCTCAGTGCAGGTCTCCCCTATAGCATCCATGACAGATGGCTATCAGGTTCTTTTTAAAAAACCTCCAGCCAAGGAGAGTCCACCAATGCAAAAGGCAGACTGTTCTATTGTCAAACAGCTCTTACAGTTAGGAATTCTTCCTAATGTCTAGCTTGAATCTGTAATTTCAACCCATTGGTCCTGGTCCTGTCCTCGGGAGCAATAGAAAATCACAGGTTACATAGGAAGCTGTTTTGTACCGAGTCAGACCATTGGTCCATCTAGCTCAGTATTGTCTACACTGATTGGCTCAGGAACTTCAAGGTTTCAGGTGGGTGTCTTTCCCAGCCCTCCAGCCCCAGTTCCTGGACTCCCAGAAATCTCCAGTTCCAATTCCTGGAGAAACCAGGAATTAAACCTGGGGTCTTCTGCGTACAAAGCACGTGTGCTACCACCAAGCTATGGGTTCTTCCCCACAGGACTTCAAACTTATCTTTTTCAAAACAGAGTAGCAGTGTTTTTCATTGGACATTATATGAGAGTTCAAGCTGTTTCCAGTGCATGTGACATTAGTAACCAGAAGGAAAGGAGTCAGTGATAAGCCGCAGAAGTCAGACAACCTTTGAAGTCTGAGTTGTTGGAGACCGCTGACCAGTAGGAGCAGTTCAGAACATGACAAACAGAAACAGAAGGATTATGATAATTATATCTAGGGTAATAGACCTGAACACTGGTGAAGTAATGTTAGACAACGTTCATAGAAACAAAAATAATCTCCAAGACAAATGGGCAAGGGGGGAAAGGGAGTAAAACAGTGCCAGGCAGTTTTATGCCACATCATCTATATATTTAATTCTCTAAGGCCTTTCCCTGGCTAATCCCGTATATGGCAACTCTCGTGAGAGTTTGCGAGCAGAGGCACCTGATTGGGCACTGGGGATTCCATATGCAGATAGGGAGGAGGAGCCTGGTTAAGGTCAGTTGGAATGAAACTGTTCCTGGTCAGAAGATGTTCTTGATTGTGTTGGGAATTCTCTCTGGTAAGAGTAACCCTTATTCATTATAGCAGATTGCACAGAGGCACAACACAGCAGAATTTAGTTAGGCATGCGTGTATGGTGAGAGTAAAGTAACTTGGAGCCAGTTCATCATTTCAAATCAATATAAGGAGAATTTATTAGAGAACTCCATTCTAGACAGTAAAGTGAGGAGATAGGATCTCTAATCTGTCTGTCTAGCTGGATGCACATGGACTCTGCATCTCTGCACACAT